>NC_134018.1:36148334-36801459 GCF_040712315.1 Castanea sativa
TTAATGCGGCTAGAATAGCAATTGCAGAGCATTCAATGCAGGGGCGGTGGTAATAGCTTTATCTTAGAGTTCCACCGCCATTTTTCTTCTCTTCCACATTTACCACGTTTACCCTTACCTATAGGATTTTCTAGAACATAGCTTGTGGATATTAACCAGCCCTTCTCCTACCTCGGCTATGTATAGCCGAGGACATAACCTACCTCGGACTTTCTTCTTGGACATACTTGCTCAGACATCATCTTTTTTTTATTTAGTATTGCTTTAGGAGTTAACATTTATACATCATCGGACCATTCAGTGTCCTCGGATTGGGCTTTTAGCCCAAAGAATACTTTTGAGCCACCCCACACATATTTTCGGGCCCAATGACCCTACAATAGCCCCTCGAGATTCTCATTTTACTACCTCGAGAGGAAAGGAGGATCTCGACAATTATCACCGTTAGCTTGTGTACATCATAAATCTTTGCTGACAGGGATGATGACTTTTGAACTGCCCATAGCGCATTCCTGACGTATCGGTATGCGGAGCGTCCCCAAATTAAATTCTGACGTCTCTCTATCCCCCACGCTCAGCGACGTGACGCACATCTAACGGTAGAGGGTTGTATTGGGACATAGGCGGGAATTTTCCCGCTTCATAATTCCCATTGATATAAATACTAACAATTCAAAACCCTTTGCACACACTACAACACTCGTTCAACGTATCTGCTACCCTTTGCGATCTGCACGCGCTCTCATATTTACCAAGTATTGGGCCGAGGTGATTTTGTTATTTTAAGTAAGTTCTCCCAGACTCTCTTTTTCATCATCTTTTTTTTTTTTTTTTTTTATAACTTTTTTCTTCCTTCTTTCTTTTGTGTTTCTTTATCCTCGACTCATCTATTTTCTTAGTTCTTCTACCATACCCGCACCCTGCTCTCATAAATGGGTAGATTTGCGTCGCTAGTAGATTCAGACGAAAAAATAGAACAATTTAAGGCTAAGTACAGAATTCCATCGGGGGTATCTGTTAAATACTGCTCGGAAGGGGAATGGTATGAGAAAAGGGAAACAGGAGAGGTAGTAATCCCGATGATAACATTCATAGAAGGAAGGATGAAAATCCCAATGGCGACCGTTACTAGGGATTATCTTAGGGCATTTAGATTAGCTCCTACCCAATGCACCCCAAACATGTTTAGGATTTTGGGTTCCATAGATGCCCTAAATGAAAAGATGAACCTAGGACTTACCCATCATGATATGAACTGGGTTTATAACCTTCACTACTTAAAGAAACAAGGTGGATATTACCTAAAATCTAGATACCCAGAAGTTAGGTTAATCCAATGCCTCCCTGAATCCAACAAGGGTATGAAAAATGACTTCCTACTCATATCAGGGGATTGGCATGATGACATTCCTTGTCCGACAAGGGAGGGGAAACCAGGTGAAGTTCCGAATTCGGTTAAACTGTTAATAACCATTCTTTTTAAACCTGGGTTTATATAAAACATTTACTTATTCTAATATTGTTTTTCTTCTCAACAATTTTGCAGACCCACACGTAGCGGATCGCCATCCTCATCTTGTTGATTTCGCAAGATTAGACAAAATACTGCAGGATGAAGTATTTGTGCACTCAGACAGCCAACTCCAAGCAGCTCATTTAATCCTCGGCTACGATCCCATCTCCAAAGCTTTCTAGGCGCCGAAGTGCGTGCTTAGAGCTGAGGACCCGCGCTTACACCGGATAAGCGTTGTTGTCGAGGTTTTCTGCTACCTGAGGGAACTCCTATTCCTTAAGGCACCCTTATCACACAACCCATACAACCCGTACCAGACGGTATCCCTCTCGTCCTAATTCCAACTCAACCCACAACTAGTGAAGCAACCTCTTCCCAACCCAGTATAAAGGAAGAAGAAGAGATTGTTGAAGTATCAGATTCCTCCGAGGACAAGTTTGAAGTCTTCAATCGACCCTCTTCCCCCGAAGACCAAGTTGCTGTCCTCGGCACATCCTCTTCAAACCCCCCACAAGGCGACATCCAACAATTTGACATAATGGGCATCCAACGCAAACCTAAGCCAAGTCTTAAAGACGTACTGGAAGCTCAAATGGGGACCCAAGAGCTTCCTAAGGTACCTCAAACCAAGGCCAAAGATAAAGGTGCTGAGAAAGTCCCTGAATCCAAGCTCCCTCCTCCTCCTCCCACCTAGCCTCAACGCACTAACCAAGCTGACCATAAAAGAAATAGGGATCAGCAGAAAGGGAAATAAGTGATTGAGGGAGGGAAAGACCCCCTTTCCAAGGAGCTTGAGCAAGAAAAAGGAGGAAAACAGGCCCGTACAGTGCAGACAAGGTCAGATAGACGAACCGAGTCTCACGTGGCTATACATGCCCCAATCTGGGCTCCCGAGATGACCATGGACGACCATACGGTCACTGTTGACGCATCCATCAGGAGATGAGGGAACAGCCGCCTGTGTAGCAGACGCACTGGAGCAAGCTTTACTATTACTTGAGGACATGGGTGAGCTCAGAAGAATGAGAGATCAAAATGTCTTCATGACTTTGAAGAAGGAACTCACTATGGTAAGGATCTCATCCAAGCTTTGTTTACCTTCATTTCTGTTACACTTGAAAATTTTAACTTTGCTTTATTACTTTGCTATCTTTTACGCATAGGCTGTTCAGTTTGCTCACAGGGCAGAAGAGATCGTCATTAGTACGTATAAGTCCTTCAAGGCTGAAGAATTAAGGCACAACAACGCCTAGAGGATCCTTGACCTACAGGAGAAGAAACTACAAAAGGTCACGGCTAATCTAAGCAAAGCAGAGAGTGAGAAGTCCAGCTTGGATGTTGCTATAAAAATAGCCGAGAAGCAAGCCGAGAACCAAATATTGCAGCTTAGGCAAGCCGACGAGAACTTTGCTGCCGCAAAAAAGCTGATTGAGGATCTTAAGAGAGATTTAAAGGAGTCTGAGAGGGCAAAGGAGGAGGCCATCAAGGTTAAAGAAGAGGCAATCAAAGCAAAAGAGGAGGCAGAGAAGGCAAAGGACCAAGCTGAACAAGAGGGTTATAAGGTCGGCGTGACAAAGACCACTGAAATTTTCAAAGCTCAAGTCCCTGAGGTATGTAGGTATTACTGCCTTCAAGTATGGAATGAGGCACTTTCCTAAGCTGAGATTGATGCCTCTTCCACCCTTTGGAAGGCAGAAAATGTCTACTTCCCCCCAGCCATTTGAGCCTCTGCCCCTCCCTAAATCAAGGTTGGTGCTGTCATTCAAGGAGCTGAGGATAAACAAGGTGATGTAGCTGAAGATCCTGTCTTTATTGAAAGTCAACTTCCAAAGCATGCTAAACCAATAAAAGGGGTGGCACCTAAGGATACATAGCCTCCAAGTGATCCCAAGGAATCTTCCAAGGATAAACAGACTGACCAAACAATGGAGCTTGTCTTAGCGACAATTCCAGTAATCTTGAAGGAAGATTCGAAAGGCAAAGGGATAGCTGCTGACTCTTCGGCTCAACCTCAGCTTCCAAAAGATCCTAAAAGCCCTTTAAAGTTAAAGCTGAAGCCATGAATGCTCCTCCTCTCTCCAGCTTTTCTCTTTATCTTTATTTAATGTAGTTTTGACAACTTGCAAGCAAATGTATTTTTTAAGAATTTCAAATCAATGAAAAAGAGCAAGTTATTTCTACTACAGATTTTAAATTTACTGCCCTTCTTTATATTTATACCTGTTATCTTTTTCATCTTACTTGAAGTTTGTTTGTCACACTAGAACAATAGTCTGTTTCCTTTCATAAATTAATTAACAATTCTAAGGAAGCAATCTGGAATGAATTAGGAAATAAATATGTTCAATATACTTGCAAATGCTTTAAGTGATGCTTGTGGGCTTCTATCCATTTATCACTATTTTTGGGAGTCTTCAAGTTTTGCAAGCAGAAGGGAAAACTTAGGCTTGGATTCACGTTGAACATAAACAGGCCGAGGATCAATCATAATCAAATTTTAACCATTGCTCAATAGAATATCAACATACATAAGATACATGGAAACCAAGAAGCGTTAATTTTCCTAGAAAGGATGATTTGAGGACTAAACGTAACTAAAGTTTTGTTTAACACTTAATAAGATCATCAATTTAGATAGGGTATGTGGTCCGAGCATCAGGCATGACCAAACTTCAGTTTGATACTTAGAAAAATGAATTAAAGTGTTAATTTTCCCAAAGTAGATGATCCGAGTACTAGACATAACTGAGGTTATGTTCAACACTTAATAAATATATCAATTTAGACAAGGTATGTGGTTCAAGGATCAGGCATGACCAAGCTTCAGTTTGATACTTAGAAAAATGAATTGAAGTGTTAATTTCCCCAAAGTAGATGATCCGAGGACCAGACATAACTTAGATTCTGTTCAACACTTAATAAAATATCAATTTGGACAAGGTATGTGGTCCAAGGACCAGGCATGACCAAGCTTCAGTTTGATACTTAAAAAAATGAATTAAAGTGTTAATTTTTCCAAAGTAGATAATCCGAGGACCAGACATAACTAAGTTTCTATTCAACACTTAATAAAATATCAATTTAGACAAGGTATGTGGTCTGAGGACCAAGCACGACCAAGCTTCAGTTTGATACTTAGAAAAATAAATTGAAGTGCTAATTTCCTCAAAATAGATGATCTGAGGACCAGACATAACTAAGGTTCTGTTCAACACTTAATAAAATATTTATTTAGACAAGGTATGTAGTCCGAGGATCCAAGCATAACCAAGTTTCAGTTTGATATTTAAAAAGATGATAATCAACGCAATACAGAGTCAATAGAAATAAAATGGCAGAAGTGCCTTTCATTTAATAATAGTACCTTCGTAAGTTATTTACATTCCAAGGACGTTGTATAACATGTTCATCTAGATCTTCAAGATTATAAGTCCATCTGCCTGCGACTGAGGTAATACGATAAGGTCCTTCCCAGTTGGGCCCCAGTTTTTCCCATGCTGGGTTCTTTGCAGTGCCCAAAACTTTCCCCAGTACCAAGTCTCCAAGTGCAAGTGGTCGTAGCTTTACATGGGAATCATACCTTTGCTTGAGTTTGTGTTGATAATAAACTAGCTGAACCATGACATTCTCTCGCCGTTCCTCAACTAAGTCTAGTCTTTTCTCCAATAAATTGTCATTATTGCCTGGAGTGAAAGAGCTCGTCCTTAGTGTTGGGAACCTAGTTTCTAGAGGTATTACAGCCTTGGCTCTATAAGTCATAGAGAATGGTGTTTCTCCCGTAAACCTTCGTGGTGTAGTTCGATATGTCCACAAGACATGTGGCAATTCTTCCACCCATCTTCCCTTAGCATCATCTAACATTTTCTTGAGCCCATTGACTATCACTTTATTGACCGCCTCGGCCTGCCCATTCCCTTGAGGATAAGTTGGAGTGGAATATCTATTCGTAAGGTCTAGATCACAACAATATCTTCTAAAGGCTTTACTATCAAATTGTAGGGCGTTATCTAAAATGAGAGTATGAGGGATTCCAAACCTAGTGACAATGTTTTTCCAGACAAACTTCTTCGCCTTCATATCCCTGATATTCGACAATGGCTCAACTTCAACCCATTTAGTGAAATAATCTGTTCCAACGAGCAGCCACCTCCTATTTCCTGCTGCTTTTGGGAAAGGCCCCACAATGTCCAAGCCCCATTGAGGAAAAGGCCATGGACTAGACAGAGGATTAAGAACACCCCCTGGCTGATGGATGTTGGGAGCAAATCTTTGACACTGGTCACACTTCTTTGCATAACCTTATGCCTCTCGCTGCATATTGGGCCACCAATACCCCTGGGTAAGAGCTCTATGAGCTAAAGACCTTCCTCTTGTGTAACTTCCACAAATTCCTTCATGCAACTCTTCTAAAAGTAATTCCGTTGCTTCTGGGTGTATACATAGCAAATATGGTCCTAAAAAAGAGCGCTTATACAATTTCTGGTTCTCCAACAACCAAAACTGAGGTGCTTTCCTACATACTTTATCTACTTCGGACTTTTCTTTGGGCAAGATATCATCTTTGAGGAAGGTCACTATCGGATCCATCCAACTAGGTCCCACTCTAATTTGATGAATTTGGATGGTGTCACCACTCGTCCCAGTGGGTTTCCATAGATCTTCAACAAGGATGACCCGAGGTAGGCTTTGAGCTGAGGATGTCGCAAGTGTGGCCAAAGAATCAGCATGGGTATTCCTACACTTGGATATATGTAATAAGGAAAAAGACTCAAATTTGGACTGTATATACCTGACCTGGGTTAGGTATCCTTGCATTCTTGGATCTCTTGCCTCTAACTTCCCTTCCACTTGGTCTACTACCAATTGTGAATCCGAGAACATTTGTATCGTTTTTCCCCCCATTTTATGAACCATGTCCATTCCGGCCAGTAGAGCTTCATATTCAACCTTATTGTTTGGTGGCCGAGAACCCCAATCTTAAGGATTTCTCAAAAGTAATTCTCTCAGGGGACACCAAAACAAGCCCCACACCAGATCCTCTTTAATTTGCTGCTTCGTCAACATACACTTTCCACAACGAAGGTTCTTTGCACGAGATCATGCCAACTGATTTTTCATCCATGTCCAATCCCTTAACATTTTCTTCCAATGAGGGCTCAGCAAATTTTGCCACTAGATCTACAAGGACTTGTCCCTTTACAGAGATGCGAGGCATATATTTGATATCAAAAACCCCTAGAATGGTACCCCATTTGGCAATCCTTCCAGTGTAGTCTACACTCTGAAGTATAGACTTAAGAGGGAGTTGAGTCAAAACAACAACTGTATGAGATTGGAAGTAATGGGGAAGCCTACGCATAGCATGCACCACTGCTAGGATTGCCTTTTCCAACGGTAAATAATGCACCACGGCCTTATGCAGAGACTTGCGCACGTAATAAACTAGCCTATGTACATTATTTTCATCTCGTATAAGAACCAAACTAACTGCATGATTAGCCACCGCAATATATGCGAACAGAACTTCATCAATTTCTGGTCGAGACATAATGGGTGGTCATGAAAGATATTCCTTAAGTTGTTGAAAAGCCGAGGCACACTCCTCAATCTACTCAAACCCCTTCCACTTATTCAACAGCTGAAAGAAAGGTCTGCACCTATCCGCAGACTGAGAAATAAACCGGTTGAGGGCAGCTGTCATCCCTGTCAACCTCTGAACCTCCTTGGGATTCCGAGGTAGGTGTAAATTGTTAATTGCCTTGACTTGAGCTGGATTAACCTCAATCCCCCGATGAGTTACCATATAACCTAGAAACTTGCCTAATCCCACACCAAAAGAAAACTTAGAGGCATTAAGTCGCAATTTGTACCTCCTCAGTGTCTGAAAAGTATTACTCAGATCTTCCACATGTGTGGAAACCGTTTTACTTTTCACCACCATGTCGTTCACATGTACCTCAATAGTCTTTCCCAGCTGTGGCTCAAACATCCTAGTTATCATCCTTTGATAGGTAGCCCCTGCGTTCTTCAAACTGAAAGGCATTACCTTATAATAGTAATTTCCCGTAGGAGTGACAAATGCAGTCTTCCTTTGGTCCTCCAAAGCTTAAGGTATCTGGTGATAACCTTGTAAAGCATCCAAAAAACTCATCCGAGGATGCCCAATAGTAGCATCTACCAACTAATCTATCTGAGGCATTGGAAAAGAATATTTAGGACAAGCCTTGTTCAAATCTGTGAAGTCCACGCATACTCTCCACTTTCCATTTTTCTTCTTTACTACCACTGTATAAGCCAACCATTCAGGATAAAACACCTCTTTGATAGCACCAGCCTTCTTGAGCTTGAGCACCTCTTCCTTGATAGCCTTGGAATGTTCTCTAAAGGAGCCTCGAGGTGGTTGCCTCATCGGTACTACAGCTAGATTGAAATTCAAATGATGAAAAATGAAACTCGGATCAACCCCGAGGGCCTCGTAAGCATTCCACACGAATACATCGACATTCTTCTTCAAGAACATGACCAGCTCTACTTTCTCTTCAGGTGGCAACTAAATTCCCACCTGAAAGAATTTCTCATGGTCGTCATCTATAAGGACCTTCTCCAAATCTTCACACGCAGATTCTTTTACCGATGGTACCCCGAGCGTGGCTAAAGACATTGATTGCTATGGCCCTCCCTCAGCCGAGGCCGAGGACTCCGAACCAGGCTGATGCAGAATTGTAGCCGCCATGCACTGTCTAGCCAAAGATTGAATCCCAAGCAACTCCTCAATCTGATCCCCAGATGGAAACTTGATTTTGACATGTAAAGTCGAGGAAACAGCACCCAGAGCATGCAACCAAGGTTTTGCCACAATGGCCGTGTAGGGAGAATAGGCGTCTACCACAATGTAATCCACATTTACCACTTTTGGGCCTGATTGCACAGGCAACCTAATTTTTCCCTTTGGTATGACAGCCTTCCACTCAAAGCTTATCAAGGGCGAATCATAAGCCGTAAGATCCTCTAGTTTTAAGTTTAGCCCTTTGAACAAGTCAGGGTATATGATATCGGCACCACTACCCTGATCAACCATTACCCTCCTCACATCATAGCCCCCTATCCTCAATGTAACCACCAAAGCATCATCATGTGGTTGGATAGTCCCAATCTTGTCCTCTTCCGAGAAACCTAAAATTGGTAGGATATTTCCTTTAATCCTCTTCGGCTCGTCCCTAGAATTCTCGGCTAGGGTCTGAGCTACAGACATCACCCTAGAAGGATGAGAGCCAGTTCTCCCAGGTGCAGCAAAAATAACATTTATCGTACCTAGAGGAGGCCTTGATGAAGTGCTGCCCTAGTTAGCAGTCCTTAAGTGGTTTCCCTGCCCATTAGGCCAATACAAGAATTGCTTTAACTTTCTCTCCTTAACTAACTGCTCCAAATGGTTCCACAGAGTTCGACAGTCCTCGGTGGTATGACCTCTCTCTTGGTGATAATGGCAATGAAGGTTCTGATTGCGCCTCATGGGGTCCCCTGCCATCTTATTGGGCCACTTAAAGTATGGTTCGTTCCCGATTTTCTCCAACAGCTGATGCACTGGTTCCCTAAAGATGGTATTAACCACCTGAGGGGTGGTAAGGCCAGTTTTCCCATTAAAATCTCTTCGGGGCCTGTTGTTGTTGTATCTGTCCGACCTGAAATCCCTCATCTTCTGATGGATAACCTTCGCCTTTCCCTTACCTTGTTGTTGATCTTCTTCAACCCTTTTATATTCATCAATGCGATCCATAAGCTGACGTACACTCCTTACAGGCTTTTTGGTCAAAGATTTCCTTAAGTCGTGCTCTGTAGGTAGGCCGACCTTGAAGGTTCTTATTGCCACGTCATCAAAGTCCCCATCAATCTCATTG
Source organism: Castanea sativa (assembly GCF_040712315.1). Classification (NCBI taxonomy): domain Eukaryota; kingdom Viridiplantae; phylum Streptophyta; class Magnoliopsida; order Fagales; family Fagaceae; genus Castanea; species Castanea sativa. The sequence continues at coordinate 36,157,743 of NC_134018.1, forward strand.
AACATCTCCCAGTATGTTTGAGTATGTTTTCAGGGTTTCTCCTTCTCTCATGGCCATGGATAATAACGAATCCAAGGGCCGAGGAACTCTACTGCATGTGATGAAATGAGAACCAAATGCCCTAGTAAGTTCCCTGAAAGAATTGATAGAATCTGTCCTCAAGCCATCAAACCACCTCATCTTCACAAGTCCTAAGCTGGAAGGGAAGACTTTGCACACTAACATTTCATTCTTAGAATGCACCGCCATCCTCTGATTGAAATGACTCACATGCTCCACATGATCTATTCAGCCATTATAAATGGTGAATGCTAGTTGTGTGAAGTGCCGAGGAAGCTTCCCTTCTTCCAACTTGCGCGTGAAGGGTGATTTAGAGATTTGATGTAATGCTCGGCCCATAGCATCATTTCCCAAGCCCCTCGAAAGAGAATTCTTACCCTCTCGTTCATGCAGATTGTCCTTTGTATAGGAGAAAAACTCCTCCGGAGGAGTTTTTGACCTGGGTCTGTAACTGTTATCCCCAGAGCCTTCAGAAGAAGGATTAGACAAGGAAGGAGTTCACCTTCGCCTTTCGCGGCGCAACTTCTTCTTCAGGTGGTTAATTTCCTTCTGCATGGCTTTAGCATTTTCCTCGTAGGGAAGTTTGCTTTCACTTCGTGAACGACTCCTACTAGTGTGCGTTGTATGCACATTACCCTCCCGGTCCCTATCCTCCTCAGATGCAAGGTGTGCCCCACAGACTCTGCACGATGTGGACCTGAGCCTACCATAATGCTAAACCTCCTAAAACACAAGATTTTTCACAGACGGCGCCAATTGTAAGGACACAATTTGAGCCCGAACCCACTGTCAAAAGGGAATGGGCCTGAAAGGTCTTTTACAATAAAATTTGTAGAGAGTGGGCTTAAAATCTAGGTTCTAATGATGTTAGATAACAACAATGATGGGCTTTGATCACAAAGATATACACAAGGAATTGTTTATATGAAAGAATCTTCTCCTCGAACACAAGCCGAGGATGATTTATATTACTTCTTCCTAATACAGATTACAATTATGGATAATGAGGTCTACAATGTTTTTTCTCCCTTTCTTTTCGATCCCTTCTCCTCAAGATCCTTTCTCCATTTTATATCCCCTCATTCTCCTCTTCTTCACGCTCCATGTCAGGGTTAAATTGCTGGTTTAAATACTTGTCCCATCCACCTCCCCTGAAGTCTTTGGAGACAGGAGTCAGGCTAAACTTTGATGTTCAGGTCTCACTTCCCCGTTAATGCGGCCAGAATAGCAATTGCAGAGTATTCAATGCGGGGGAGGTGGTAACAGCTTTATCTTAGATGTTCCACCGCCCTTCTTCTTATCTTCCACATTTACCATGTTTACCCTTACCCACAAAATTTTCTAGAACATAGCTTGTGAATATTAACCAGCCATTCTCCTACCTCGGCTATACATAGCCGAGGACATAATCTTCCTCGGACTCTCTTCTTGGACATACTTGCTCAGACATCATCTCTTTTTTATTTAGTATTGTTTTAGGAGTTAACATTCATACATCCTTAGACCATTCAGTGTCATCGAATTGGGCTTTTAGCCCAAAGAATACTTTTGGGTCACCCCACACATATTCCCGGGCCCAATGACCCTACAGAATTGCTTATATTTTATTTAATGTCATGATTGATCACTACTTATTGAATTACATAAATTAATACAATGTTTTATTAAATTTCGCATTTGTCAAGAATCAAGATATATGTTTTTCCTTAATTTCAGAAGAGTGAGCAAAATTCAGCCTAGTGGCTAGATGAGGGCATTACTTTCTTATTTAGGTGTCCTGCTTTCTTCAACCAAATTTCAACAATTTGGTAGTAGAGCTTTTGCTTTTTTTTTTTTTTTTTTTTTGATAAGAGAGCTTTTGCTGATATATTAGATTTCTTCTCTGCCAATTGATTTAGTGCCTTTCCCATAGCTTCCATGAAAATTCTATGTAATATGCATGCCACCAAAGTTTCACAACGTCAAATTTTATGAACTCCCACTAAGAAAGTCGAGAAAAGAAACAAAGAATGCACAAAATCATCAACAAGATCCATTTTTTCATTTTATGCAAAAATATAATTTACATAAGCTAACTTTGTCCAAAAATTATTTTGATCCTTTAAACCTGAAGTTCGTCATTTTAATCCAGCAACTTTGCCTAAAAATCATCTTAATCCTTTAAGAACGTAGTTTGTTTGGGTAAAGTTACTCGTCTAAAATGATCAATTTCAAAAATGTCGAACTCAGAAGAGTAAAACGATTTTTGAATTAAGTTAACGAAGGCAAATTGCATTTTATGTTCATTTTAAATATTACTTAATTCACGCACTAATTAATACAGGAACTATTTTTTCCTTCCTTTTAGTTTTCAAGGACAATGATTTTGTCTCCTAGCCACTGTTTTCTTCACTTACAAATTCTAGTGGAATTCACATTACAAGTTCACTATCTTATGAGATGTTCACAACAAAATCCATCTAAATCTGTTTGGTGCTCCGCCTTCAACCAAATTTTTTTTGAGAGGATTCATACGCTTTTAGTTAGCTACCTCTTTACCCAAATCAACATAAATTCATGTTTTCCAACAACAAAAAATATATATAACATAAAAATAATTAGACACTATAATATCATAAAAATTGTTAAAACATATTAAGATATTACGATAAGGAGAATAATTCATAATTAGACACAATATCAAAGAAATTATTAAAATATAATAATATATTACGATAAGGAGAATAGTTCACATAATTTATTAGAATATTAACATAAGTGAATAATTGATTTTTTAGAGCACTATGTGTTACCATGATTTTGTCATATTATGAGTTAATATGGTTTTAGGGTTATCATCTTTTTTTCATTTTTAAATAAGAAAGTAGTGTCATAGTTTTTGGTCATACTATCTTGCTTCTTGTCTATGAGACAATCAAAAACCCTATGAATTGATAGTATGGTCGATGAAACTTGAGACTTTTGAGTTTACGGCACATCTTTCAAGTCCATCAAACAATTCTCTAGCATTTAAATGAACTGAAATGTTTATAGCATGCATATCAGTATATCACATCCTGAATGACTAACAATGACATTAAATCACTATTCTGATTAGAGCTTCAAAAACCGTAAGAGCTTGTATATCAAATGACAAAATTTGCCATTCACAAATATAAGTAATAAAAGTTCTTAGAAGTGCAAATAGATGGTAGTAGGGGAAAAGAAAAAAGAAAAAAGAACCAAAGATGTTAAAATTTCCAAGATTAAAGCACTACCTTTCATCATTTACAAAGCGAACTAAACAATTTTAACACATTCTTAGATGTTAAATTACCAATTATCCTAAAATTACTAACTCTCTTAATAAGTAGGGCCCAACACAGGGGACTTGTAACATTTTAAATAGGAAGTAAAGAGGAGACAAAGATAGAACACATGATCTCCTGCTTTGATACCATGATAAAATGCCAATTCTTCAAAAAAAAAATTAAGCTATTAAGAGATCAATGAGTTCAAATCACTTAACCAAAATTCTATCCAACATTGGCCAACAAAAAAGGACAAGAAAGTTTACTCACTTGTTTAATTTCCTATAAAAATAAGAATCAAACCAATTTGGGAAATCCAACTTTGCTGCAACAAAGGCCTAAAATAGAACCTAGCACCAAAATCTATAAAAATAAAAATTGAACAAGGAATGGAATCATGTTAGATTGAATAGTGTATTGAACTTGAAACACTCGTTAGCAAAAAGAGAAATCAAGAAAAGAAACAAATCAATCTAGAAAGCACCTTCAATAAGAATCTATAAAATAAATCAAACAAGGAAATATATAATATCAAGTTCAAAGGAATAGAATGTTTGAAAGAAATTTACAAGAAAAAGTGAAGTAAAAATGAATAAGGATCTGTTTGGTAGGAGGATTTTTGTTTTTGTTTTGTTTTGTTTTTTGTTGTTGTTGTTGTTGTTGTTGTTGTTGTTTAAGTTAAAGTAATTCAATTCTCAAAAGGCCAAATTCGTGCCAAGCACGACAATATAAAGCAAAAACCTATATTATTCTTCTCTTGGCAACAATATTTAGATTGCAATCCCAGTTAATATGGTGTGAACTAGAAAATTAAAAAGATAACTTAGTCGATTCGAGGTGACTAGCCTCCTGAACTTGAGAGGGATAATAGAGTTTTTGGTTTAATTTATGCTTAATTCTCTTTAATGCATTCAACGTACATAAAACATAGAAACTAATCCTATCCTAAAACATAGGAATTAATTTGAATACAAATAAATAACAATACTAATCTATCTAGGAAGCTTTATTCTATCTCTAAACTAAATTCAAATAATTTATCCAACACCTAGGTCATAACATTCCCTTCCCTTCAAGATGAATCTTGTCCTCAAGATTCTGAAACATGGAAATTGATACCATATCCTTCGTTTCCAACTGGAGAGAACTCAACCTCGAGAATTCTAAAGAGTTGTAGGATAAGAATTTGGACCATGGATACCTACACCAATTCTTTAATCATTTTTGTGAAAAAAAAAAAAGCTTTGATTTTCACATCCTTGAACTCATCGGGAATGACAAATTCAATATGTGAAATTAGACTAGGCTTATTCAAAATCATAAGATCCATTTGATCTATCTTTTCCACTGCATTAATCCTTTGATCTTCGAAGGCGATTTGTATAACAGGTGCATCCTCCAACATATTACTCTTGATTTTTTGAAATTTCATGGGATCCTTGAACTTTTGATTGTTTGATTTCCAAAAGTACATTGGATTGTTTATCTATGACCTTTATCATTTGATCCCACGAATCTTGCATCTTTGCTTCCATCCTTGCCATGCTTTTGGACGTCCTTGAGAATCTCTGACATTCCGTTGACAATCTCCGAAATGTTCTCCATTTTTTGTTTGCCAAGATTGACACTATTGATAGGTAGATGAGTTTTTTTTTTTGGGTGTTGCAATGGCTGCCTGGAAGTATGGTGGCTGTTGTTTGCCTTGGGTTGTGGATGGGAGGATAGTGTGATAATGTGAGATGAGAATACAATTGAATTTTTTTTTCAAGAAACTGGATGGATCTGTTGGCTTTGATACCAAATGTTGTAAACTTTGATAATTGAAAGATAGTATAGTCAATTTGAGATGACTAATCTCCTGAAGGAGGAGGGAATTTTTTTTTTTTTTTTTTTTTTTTTTTGTGCGTTGATGCTAGTGCTGGTGGGATGCGGTTTTAGTGTTGACAATGATGGGTTTGACAATTTTTTTTTTTTTTTTTTGGCTGGCTTTTTCAGATGGAGATGTGGATCGTAATGCTCTGATACCAAATGGTGTGAATTGGAAAATTAAAAAGATAACTTAGTTGATTCAAGGTGACTAGCCCCCTGAACTTGAAATGGATAATAGAGTTTTTGGTATAATTTCTGCTTAATTCTCATTAATACATTCAACGTACATAAATTAGCCAAGGATGAGATAACCTCATCAACAAATCCTAAAACATAGGAACTAATCCTATCCTAAAACATAGGAATTAATTTGAATACAAATAAATAACAATACTAATCTATCTAGGAAGCCTTATTCTATCTCCAAACTAAATTCAAATAATTTATCCAACACCTAGGTCATAACATAATATAACTACTACACACCAATAAGATGCAATACCACATTCAAATTAGTAAGAAGTTAAAATCACCTCAAAGTCCCTCTCCCTTTCCCTCTCTCAGTCCAAATTGGGATGATAGTAAAAGTGTGGGCCCCATGGCAAATGTTTCCATCCACATCATCCTAATTTTCATTCTCTAATGTCAACCAAATCAAGGAAATGTAATCCTTTCTTTCCTCATCTTTCCTTTCCCACTTTTTTTTTCCCATCTAAACAAGAGGGAGTCAGATACCAAGGGAGATGATTTTTCCTTCTTGTTCTCAAAATAGTTTACATCATGTTTTTCACCCATTTTCAATACAAGTATTTTCTTGCCTCCATTAAGTCCTAAAAACCCATCAGATTTCCAAAATTTAAATTTTATCCTAAATAAAGTCAAAGTTGGTGTGAAAGCTCATTTCAAACATACATATAATTAAGAATGTTCTAGTGCAAGAAATGATATGTCCAAAACAATTGCCAATACTCAACATATGCAACCAACAAAACAATTGCCAACACTCAACAGTTCCCAACCAATTGCCAGCAAACAAAACAAGTTCATTGCCAAAAGATTGCATTGCCCAAATAATTACATAAACAAAACAAGTTCCCAACAAAAAATTTTTACATCACAAAATGCATATCCCTCAAAGATTTTTTACATCACAAAAAATTGTTAGCAAGCATCATGGTACTTGAATTGGGCTCGCAAAAATCCCTAAGCTTGGAACACTTGAAAACAGTGCAAACACTTGAAACGCTCATGCATCATGGAACTATCAGCTACATTTAGAAAGTGTAAAAAGACATGTATAAAAATGTTCACTTGAAAGGTTTTTGGAACAAGAATACTTTCCAGTCTACGTTCATGGTTGAAATTTTCTAATTTGATTTTGTCTTATAGTACATCTACTTCCCTACTTCTTGCTTCATATATACTAATGTGGGACCTTCAAATTGGAATAAAACCAACAAAGGCAGGAATATATCTGTGATTTTTATTTTTATTGTTTTCCCAATACAATTGTATATGTGACAGACCTACTTGCATTATACAGATTAACCATGTCACTTGACAACACGCACACTAGGAAAACTTTTATAACTCACTTCTAAGTATTACTTACAAAAATTGAGTGTACTCCTAAAAATTAGGCAATGCATTTCAATGTCATCAACATAAGTGGAAACAATGTCATAAACATCCCACAAATTGAACTGCTCATAAAAGAACTAGTCAACCAAAGAGTACAACTTACAAACAAAATGGCCTAAGCACAAATTCAAGAAAAAAAACAATTCTAGAAAAGAAACAGGGACAAAGCAACACACCTGAGTTTTTCCCAACCGAGATTCAAGGTCCACTTCATAATCCCTATGTTTCAAAGGCTTCCTCTGCACTAGAGGACCTTTTGCTGCAACAAAATCAATGAATCGCGTCAATTTTTCACACCCACTGGTCTACACTTCAACAGAGCCAATAATTTAAACATAAAAGACACCCAATATTATTTCTGCAAATTCATTACACTACAACTCAAAGGGTTCGAGTAAAACCTATCTTCTAACTAAGCACATGCGCCAAGACCTATCTTGTTTTTAACGAAATTATTGAAATAAATTTCAATCAAACTTAGATTATGCAATTTATATTTTAGCCTTGATATGACGTATAAGGGTACCACTTAAAACCAAAAACTTAGACTTATAAGTTTGAAATCAACTATATTATATTAACCGTCCACTCTCATTATTATTATTTAATGTAAGTTTGAACCCTAGATGCAGGGAAGGCTCAAAGGCCTAAGCTTAAGGCCCCCAATATTTTAATGACTTCACCCTTTATATAAAGGCTCTATCTCATTATAAAAAGGTCCAAAAAAAAAAATATGACAAATAATACCTCAATAGTTGGTTCCATATGCGCCTCTGAAGCAAAAGCATAGAACCTGTCATGTAGCACATCAAGTCATTTATATCCGTATTCCACTGCCATAATGAAGAGGGTGAGCTCTCCTAACATAATAATTATGATAATGATTAAAATTACCATGAAGGACACTGCAGGAAAGAGGAATATAATTTAGTTAAGGCCAAAGCTTCTTTTCTTTATGCAGCCTGCAATCTTTAGACACTAAGAGCCTAAAGATATGGAATGTTGTTTTAAAAATACAATTTAATAAGTTATTATTAAAACACCTTCAAATATACGTATAAGATTGCTGCATGTTTCCCAAAAAATAATAAATAGACAAAAAGAAAGAGAGAACTCAGCCTTATTAGTTATTATGAGTATCTTTTACCTCCAGTGTTGACTAGTTAGATTTTGAATGGAAGGGGACAAAGTTTGTTTCCTCTGGACCCAATTAGATTTAGGCCCTAATATACCTATAGAAAAAAAAAATTCTGAAACTCATGGGCCAGGCTCCATTGGGCCCTTGTGTGGCTCTGTCCCTAATTACAGTCGAAATCCAATGCAATAAAAGAGTGTTGCATGGACCACTTCTCCAGTTAGTGAAAAGCAATTTTTGCTTCTCATGGGGCCTGGCAGAAACTACAAGATTCAAAACCTTTAGACCATAAAACCACAATGTCTGATACTATTCTAAGAATTTTCCAATTCCTTAGGAGTCTCCTTTCTATAATGACTTTGTTTATGCCCGCAACTCTTTGACATTTCTTTATGGCCCATCTGAATAATTTTACCCCGGGTCATTTCGTCCTAACATTGTTGCTACTTAACGTGGTTTCAAGTTTCAATGAAACATCAATCTATGATTGATCACATCCCATAACTATTTAGCCAAATAAAGAAACTTACAACTAAACGTACTCCTTTGCTCAAAAAAAAAAAAAGTAAACGTACTCCATTGACAATGCTTCCTCCTCTCCGATTTTTAGTTTGTCTAAACACTGAAGTAAGGTTCTTGTCACTGCACAAAGAAAGAGGAGGTACGTTGGGTGTACCTTAGGTGGGCCTTCCAAAGCATTCGTGCAATATAACCTGGCATTAGCAACCAGTTGGCAGTATGTTAGAAATGCATTTGCAAATCTCGTGGGATTTTAATTGTGAATTTACTCTTACAGCTCTTCTACACATAATAGCTCTCTTGTTTACATGGAAAAAAACACACTTTGATACGTTAGATTACTCAATAGAGAGAGACAGATAAACAAGAAAACTAATATATTGTCAAAAATTTTTAAAAACTGAAAATGTAAAAAGTACCAAGATATAATGGTTAGTAATATACCTTATGCCTCTTATAACAGCTAGATAGGCATCACAGACAATTCCAACAAGCTCTATCCTATATGGTTTTCTCTTTTTGCCTCCAACTTGCTCTGGTTCTTCATCTTCAATTTGTTCCCAGTAGTTTTCAGTTATAGTTCCATCTTCATTCACCCTGTAACCAACACCCATGCGATAACGGCTATAGGTGACATTAGGTACATATGATTTAAGTTCTACAAGTATAATAATTACATTTAGAATTTAACACCTCTAATCAAGCTAGCACTTTTTTGTCACCTCATGCCTCAAGCAATACAAGGCCTTGGCACCTTAAGGTGGCCTTTTGCCTTTGGCTACCTTGGTTATGTGGGACACCATGGTGCAGAAAACTAAACCAGAGCTAACAATTTTTTTCCTAAGATATTAGCATATGTGCCACAAGGGATATAGATGCACTCTGTCACCATATAGTCGCTCTAATAATCAGCACAGATTTATCATAATTTGAAACATAGCACTTAAAATCCAAGAAGAGAGCTAATCTATGTAACTTTAAATCTTCTTTTGGCCAAGCAAAACAGCTAAAATGTCATTAAGGGGTCACCCAAAACTTGATATTATATTTCTTAATTCTTATTGCATCATACAAAAACAAATTAAATTAAGAAGCCCATTATATGAATGTAAGAGATATCAATTAAACCCAATTTATGAACCTTCTTTTCAAAGGAAATGATGCACCATTCTCCGCAGCATTAATGACAGCATAACCTGCATTATCACCCTCACAATAATGCCATTATCTTCACAGGGCTCATAATCATAAATCCAATAGCTTTCAAAGACAAAGCAAGAACAATAACAGCCTCTGGAGGGTTAGTTTGCTTATTCCAGTAAGTTTAAGTTCAAAGAGAAAATAAATAAATAAAAGTTGTTATTAGTTGACTCAGGAAGAAGCAAGACCAAACTATAGGAAATCATTAAATGGTAATTCTTTATATCTTTGAGCTTCTATTCTATTTGAGTCCCGGTTTGAAGGCTTCCTATTGTGTTTCTATACACTAGGATTCTTTATTTAATAACACTGCTAACATGACAGGATGAGATGGTATAATATATTATTTTTTCTAACGCATATACTTTGGATGAGGTATAATGGCAATTGCTTAATTGAAATTTTCTAGGAAACTTGCATAATAAAATCCTGTAATTACTCAACTCACCTGGCCAATATTATAAGAAATCATTCGTAAGAGAGAAAGGGATATATCTTCTGGTCTGTAGTCCTCAAGCTCCTCGTTTTCTGAAATAGCCTTGCCAAAACTAGAAGCAATAGTTGATGCAAAGAGACCAATCTATAAAGATTTAAGATTGGAAAATACTTAGTAATGGATTTGTTAGGTTCTAAGTACTTAGGAACTAATGTATTAGAACTTTAATTTGTATTGTTGGCAAATCATGATCAAAACAGGTGTTTAGTCTTGTTTTAGACTTGCTTAAAGTATGTCATTCATGTAAAGTTGGAATCGAGTTAACTGCAGAAATTATTGTGCAATTCTACCTGACTCGATCAATCGAGAATTAGACTCGACCGATCGAAAGTCGTGCAGATTGTTTTTTCTGTAGAATTTCCAACTCAGTCCTAAGTCCATATGATGTGTAGGGTTTTATGTTTTGCCTTAGGTATAAAAGGCAAACCCTAGTCACGTTTTTTAGGTTGCTCATATTACTGTTTGTGTGAATCTCTTGTGAGATTTGAAAGGTGCTTGCCTTCACACAAGCTTAGGATTATTAAGAAGGAGATTTCTTCAAGAACTTGATGATCATTCAGTTGCTATCATAAGAGCTTAAAGATACACAAGCGGGAGTGCTTGCCCTTGCTGGAGAATCCAAGAAAGAAGGAGTCCGTGGTCTCGGAGCTTGCACGTGGTCGTGTCAGTAAGTTTTCTACTGGTGGGTAGCATTAGGATGTTAGTGGTGTAAGTCGCTATTGTACAAACTTCGATTCTTTCATAATGGATTTAGGTTTACCTTGAGGATAGCTAGGTTAAATCCTCCCCAGGTTTTTTACCGGTTTGGTTTTCCCGAGTCATCATATCTTTGTGTTTTTATATTCCGCACTTTACATTGATATGATTATATGATTGTGTTAACCTAGATCTGAAATTTGGACTAAGTAATAACTAGGCTTGTTAACTAGGTTAATCTAATTGTGTGTTTAAGGGGTCTAAATAACTTTACAAGTGGTATCAGAGCGGGTAGCTTCTGTGTGTAGGTCTTTTGATCTCTGAGCTAATCCTTGACTCCTGTTGTCATGGAACACGGACACTCTTTTGTTATTCCTCCTCACTTTGATGGGAATAATTATACTTACTAGAAAGTCTGGATGAAAGCTTTCTTGAAATCTATTGATGAGAGAGTTTGGAACTCCGTTGAATACGGATGGGAGAAGCCCACTACTCCTATAAGTGAGTGGCAAACTTCTCAAAAAGAAGCAGCCGCTTTCAATAGTAAAGTTATGAATGCTATCTTTAATGCTGTTTCTATGGAGGAATTTAAGAGAATCTCTAATGTTGAGGTTGCTCACACTGCTTGGAATATCCTGCAAACTGTGCATGAAGCACAAAGGCTATTAAGATCAATAAGTTGCAACAATTAACAACTAGATTTGAAAGCATTAGAATGTCTAATGATGAATCTTTTGATGAATTCTATGCTAAACTAAATGACATTGTTAATTCTGCATACAACTGAAGATTCTTAGGAAGATTCTTAGATCTTTAACTGAAGATTTTAGACTTAAAGTGACTGTTATCACTAAGAGCAAGGATGTGGACTCCATCCCTGTTGATGAACTTGTAGGATCTCTTCTGTCCTATGAGTTGGACCTACCCAAAACTAGCAAATCCAAATCAATGGCTCTTAAGTCTGTTGATGATGTTGATGTTGGTGGATTTGATAATGAGTTCTCTGCTACAGAGATTGCTTACCTTGCCAAGAACTTTAGGAATTTCCTTAGAAATAGCAACAGAAGGGCAAGAGGTAAAAACACTGATGAACCTAGAAACTTTAGGAAGAATGATCCCACTAAGATTAACCAAATTGAAAAATCTAGAGACAAAGTAGGTCAATCTTCTAATAATTCTATGGGTTCTCAATGTTTTGGATGTCAAGGGTATGATCACATGAAATCTGAATGTCCAACATTCTTGAGGTCTAAGTGTAAGGCTATGGCTGTAACCCTTAGTGATGATGAAGTTTCTAATGATGAGTTTGGTTGTGACGAGGATGAAAACTTCATTGCTTTCATTGCTATTGCTGTAGTCAATGAAAGTGTGACTGTTGAAGAGAACCCTTCTGATGAGGAACTCTTTGAGGATGCAGATCTTCAAGAAGCCTATAATAAACTTTGCAAAGTTGCTGCAAAGGATACCACGAGTGTTGAATTAGGCTTAAAGAAAATTGCATCTCTTGAGCTTGATAAGAAAAATTTGCTTGTGAATTTGTTTGATGTTACTGAACTTTTGAATAATGTGAAGACTGAGAATATGCTTTTGCTTGATAAAGTTAAATCTTTGGAACATGAACTATCTGTTGCTAGAGAACAAACTAATAGGTCTGCTAGTTCCAAACTTGATCAGATGTTGAGTGTTCAAAAGTGTCCTTCCAACAAAACTGGTTTAGGTTTTGTAGAAAGCATCAATGTGTCTGCACCTAATACCACAATCTTTGTTCCTTTTTCTTCTTCTGAACTCCCTGTGAGTGAGGTTGTGAGTGAGGTTGTCAAACCTATAGAAGTTTCACCTCCCAAGAAGATTAGGGTTGATCTGAAAGAGTCTAAATCTAAGAAGTCTACCCTTTCTAAGAACAAGACACATGATAAGCCTGCATAGGTTTGTCATTTTTGTAGAAAGTCTAGGCACATTCGTCCAAACTGTTACAAGTTTCAAGTTGCTAAGAGAGCAAAGAAACTAAAAGTACCTGTGCCTCAAGCACAAGATCCTATGGTACTTATTGGTGAGTTGGTAAAGGCTCTAAACCTTTATTCCAATTTTGGAGTTGGAAATCATTCTAATATGAATAAGAACTCTAATGCTCAAGGTACATCTAAAAGGCTTTGGATGCAAAAGGCTCAATCTAAGTGAGTCTTTCTGACATGGTCCTGTGCTTCATTACTCTACTCTTTGCGACCATTTTTTTTTTTTTGTTCTTGATTTTTGTTTTTTTTTTCTAGGATTTGCATTGCATAACATTCATGCATTTCATTCTAGGATGTTTTTTTTACTTTCATCAAAAATAATAATAATAATAATAATAATAATAATAATAATAATAATAATAATAATAATAATAATAAAAAAGAGGGAAAAAGAAAAGGGAAGCAAAATGTGTTTTGCATTTATTTTCTTGGTTTTGAAAACAAGGTTGGTCAATTTATTTTTACATAACATGTCTATGTACCTTGTTTAGCTTGGATGAGCTTATTTCATGCACTTTACTAGTTAAAGCTTTGTAGTGCATGTTGTGTGGGAAGATGTTTGTAGTTTTTGATTATTTTGTCTTGATCTTGAAGTCACATGTCTTTGACTGTCGGACTTGAACCTTTTGAAAAACGCATAAATAACCATCTTACCACTGTTCACTAGCTAATCATGAACACCTTAGTGCATATCATAAGATTTTGTGCTGGAGAAAGTGTAGCATATGCACAAAAAGAACATAAGGTGTAGCCTCAGTTTAATTGCTTAAAATTTGTGTCTACATTATTGGACTTAATGCTAAATCAAATAAATAAAATTGGTGTGTACATTATCCCGGTTATTCTTAATAAGTTTCTGATCAAATAAAATTGTTGTGTACAATATAAGGCAAAATCAAGAAACTTACATGATTGCAAGCTTATGATCTAGGGGATGTGAGAGTTATATGATGTAACTCTTTAGGTGATAGTCTCTTTCAAATTCTTTGTGATGAATTTTGTAGACTTTGTGGTTGACTTCCACTTACATATCACCTCACATGTATTTTAAGTTTTTTGTAGTTGCACACACTACACAAGTTACTCTTTGCTAAAATTTGTACATACTATTGTGTGTGTTTTTGGTCTGACCAACCAAGTTTGAAAATGCCTTGAGTTTTATGCAAAATAGATTTGATGCTTGAGAATTCAAGAAAAATGTTTGAAAATCTTAATTTTGGGAAAACTAGGTTCAAAACATGTGTTTTTGGAAAAACATTTCATCTCATACTCATGCATTTTATTCATAAATGTTAATGCTCTGAGGAGTTTTTGCATCAAATTGCTCTATTTTTTCAAAAACTGTTTTTTTCCAGAATTTCGACCTGTTGAACCTGTTTTTCAATCGATCGAAATTGCGATTAAAATTTTGGTTAGCCTTTGTCTGTTTCGATCGGTGCTCAATTGGTTTTCAATCAATCGAAGCATTTTCGACCAATCGAATGTGTTTTTCGATCGATTGAAAATCATGTAGAGACTTTTTTAAAATGATTCTTTTTCACGTGTTCATCTCACTTTTCAAAAGTTTTTCAACTTTTTCTCTCTCTATACGATCCGGTCAAGGCTCCAATCCTATTTTTTGTCATTTTCCTCCGTTCTTTTTGCAAGGTTTTCCTCTCTCAAAGCCGGTAAGACGTTTATACCCTTTCTTTTGCATTTTCTTTCATGTTTCATGCATAAATTCATGCATTTAAGGGATATTTTCAAACCTAAGCATATTTTGGGGTTTTTGATGATTCAAGCCATATTTTCTGAAATTGATCAATGGGTTTTTGTCATACAACGTTATTATCATGGTCTATGGTGTTTAATTTGATCAAATTGGTGTTTTGTGAGGAATTGAAAATTCTAGGGCTTGTATTTATCCAAATTAGGGTTTTTGTTCAAATTAAGTTTGATTGATGAAATTGGCTTCTTGGTTTGATGCATTTGATTATTATCAACTGTTATCTAACTTGTGTGACGATCAATTGGTCAATTTAGTAAAAAATTCTACAAGTGGTTTTTCAAAATTTTGGGGTTTTTTTTAAAACTCTTTGCTCAAGCCAATTTTGTGATTCTAAACTTAAACTTGAACTTGTTATCACTGCATTAGAGCATGCATCGTGACATTTATCTGTTCATGCATCATATAGATTTTTTTTTTTTTTTTGATTGTGCTAACTTGCAGTTTGCCCTTGTGTTTTGTTTTGTTCTTTCTGTTGTGTCTCTGTCCCTATCCTAGCACCATGCCTAGGAAGACTAGAGCTAATAGGTCATCCTCCTCTACTTCTGCCCCTTCCTTTAAGAGTGACAGATTCTCGAGTGCTAAGCACCAAGAGACCTTTGAGAATCTTAACCTTAACTGAAAGATTTGGGCTAAGCGTAGGGTTCTATTAGATGAGCTTGATCCTGCCATTAGGGCAAACTTTAAGCATCGAGGCTGGTTACCTCTTTTGGATTTTGATTCCCCTCCTCCAGCCATCTTGATTAGAGAGTTCTATTCGAACCTCTCTATTCACTCCTATGATTCTGGCACTCTTGTGAAGAGCTGGATTCGTGGTGATGAGTACACCATTACCCCTTCGGTAGTAGCTGATGCTCTTGGGGTGCCTATTGTTCAGCATCTTGTTTACCTATATGATGTGTCTCCTCCCCTAGACGACATCATGTCATACATCACTGGTACTTCTATTCGGTGGGATTCTGATCCTCAAATCACTTCTGTTGAGCTCACTGAGTATACCTATCTTATCTTTCGGATAGCGTGTCATTCCTTGTGGCCTATTTCTCATCTACACACCATTCCTTTGGAGCAATGTGCATTTTTGTATGCTCTTGTTACGGATGCTCCTATTAGTTTTCCTTATCTGTTTCTTCATTCTCTGAACGAAGTTTATAGGAGTTCTTCTACTGCTTATGCTCTCTTTCATCCTGTGTTCATTCATAGATTCTGTTGTTTTTAGGTTTGTCTGACTTCCCCGCTTCTGCTCGTACATGTTATTGCTCCCATAGGTGCCAGTTTTCTTAGGCAGAAAGCTGCTCAGATGAGAAAGCGCTCTAAACGTCCTAGAGTTGAGTCTTTTGGTACCGCACCCCTTTCTTCTTCTTGATAGGCCAAAAATGAATTGATCCCTTGTGATGGATTAATTGATTAATTAGCCAAGTTTATTAATTAATCAAATTATCATGCAAACACGTGGTAGCATAAACAAATCACCAATTAAACTAAGTATGCAGCGGAAATTAAATGACACGGTGATTTTTTTACGAATAGGGAAAACCTACACGGCAAAAACCCCACCGAGTGAATTTAAGGTCACCACTCCCGAAACTCCACTATTATCACAACAAGCGGTTACAAGTAAAGGAATCTCAAGTACCTTACCAACCTACAGTTGAACCCTTACCCCAATACCCAATTGGACTTATTCTGTAGTGATAGTTTCTCCTTTCGATGCACGGCTCTCAAATACGTGACTAACCAATTGTGCGGATCCTAGTACGCGGCTTACTCCTTTGCACGAATCCCAATACGTGACTAACTCCACAACAACCCTTTGATTGTTGTAGTTGATTTGAAACAGCTTCACATAGAAACACCAATAAGATCTTCAATGTTGGTGCAAGAGACTTTGCTTGGTTACAAAACCCAAAGGCGTACAAGAAACGCAGCAAGAACTCTTTCTTCTATAGGAGGAGGCTAAGGTTTCAAAAAGAAAACCTTATGAAGTTCTCTAGGGTTAGGTTTTTCTTTTTCCACCTCCTTTAAATAGGAGCTTAATGGGCTCTCCTATTCCAAATAGGTTTACACAAACCTTGGGTTTTCCTAGTCCAATAAGAATTCTACAAACCCATAAACAAATAGCATTTTAAAGTAAAAACGTTGCTAGCTATAATCTAAAACCCGTAAGCTCGATCAATCGAGACATCTGTCGAGCTTTAATGAATCTTGACAGATTGAGCTTCTGTTGAGGAGGTATCGAGACCTGTAATTAGCACTTGTCTTGAGCAGTTCTTGAGTAATCTTCATGTCTTCAATTTAACCACTTGTAATGATCGTCTTGAACCTACTTAGATTTACCCAAATACAAGTAAAGTGCGTTTTGTCAAAGGATATGCCAATTACATAAAAATATGTCCCCAACAATCTCCCCCTTTGGCAATCTGTGACAAAACCACAATAGTACATTGAATGTCCTAAAATACATTCTACTCAAGATTACAAAATAAATAAGCCTAGTCTAAAAGATCTGAACCTTGGAAGTTGCCGCAAGAAGAAGGTTCGGAATCTTGACTTAGCTTTAACTTGTCTTTCTTGAAAGGCACTTAAACAAAACACATCAAGGTACCATGTGGAAAATAATGACAAGTTAAATAAATAAAAAACATGTGTATAAAAAGTAAAAAGAAACAACACATGTGAAATAAAGAGTGAAACACATACATCATCAAATATACCACTTGATAAGTATCATGTATGTAAAAATGGTTACAAAACCAAAAGATACACAACACAAAAATATATCAATATCAATGTGTATCAATCTAACTCTCGTCCTAAGTTAGTTACAACAAAAACTTTCCTCCCTTAAACATGAAGTTCTCCCCCTAAGTCTATTACTCCCCCTAAGGAATGACATTCAATTATCAAATTTCTCCCCTTTTTTGACACGATTGTCAAAGGGCATAAAAAGCCAAAAGACTTGACCGGAGATAGACAGAAAACAGATATAGAGGGAATGAGGAGAACAAGGAACCATCGACCAGCAAGAAAAAGAGAAACAAGATGCTATGGACACAAAGGAAAAAAATGCAACAAAAAAAAATGAAATGCATGCAAGGGGATCTCGATGGATCAAGAGATGTCGAGAAGCTATCGAGCATACCTCGATGGATCGAACAGCTATCGAGAGGTCAGGAGGTTTCTCGATCGATCTAGAAGCTATCGAGAGGTGTCGAGATTGTGATAAGATGCAACAGAAGAGCTCGACAGATAAGCCAAGTGTCGAGAAGGTGTCAAAATGGCTTAAAAATAGTTTTTCAAGAAGAGAAAAACACAGACATGAGTGAAATCAAGAATGCAACTCCACCAGAGATCCAAACAACATTTTGATCTCTCAAAAACATCTCTCAATAAGAAAAATGTCATGCATTTAGATCCAAAACACACACACACACACACACACACACACACAACAAGTCTAACCATTTTTATATTTCAAAAATAAGTCAAGACAATTTAGTGAGCATACATCAACATATGTAAACCTTGTGATGGCCAAATCACATTGTACCTGCACATGTATCAAGAGTAGCAAAGAATATTGCGTGTTGTGTGTGAAAACATTGCAAGATTGCATAAGTGTCTTAAAGCTATGACGATTTGAGATATGAGAAAATCACTTTAACTCACACACAATCATAACTGTTTGATGAGGACTATCACCTTTGAGGTACATCCTATAACTCCCACATCTCCTAGAAAACACGCTTGCAATCATATTTAAAGTATTTTGTTCTTTTTGCTTTTATTTTCTTTGCATATTTTCTTTTTATTTAGCAAACCATGCATGGGTATATAAAGGAGAGAAAAGACATACCCAATTATGTTAAGCTTTTGACATGACACTTTTGCTATGCCAAAGCATACAGATGTCATTGACATTGCACTTTCGCTATGCCGAAGCATACAGATGTCATATCATGATTGACGAGTAACAGTGGTGAGATGGTTATTTATGTCTTTCTCTTAGGATTTTCTAGTCCTACCCGTCAAAAAGAGTGATACGAGTGTTAAGTACAAGAGATCACTTAACCTTACTCATCACAAACAAAGAGCTACAAAGCTCACTTGCTTAGTTGTGCATAAGAATGCTCATCTAAGCTACAAGAGATACAAAGTTTAGAAAACTTTGTTTCAATGGCCATTTTAAGGTTCACAAGAACCGATGTACACATACACACACTGTTTTTGTATTTTTCTGATTTTTCTTTTTTTCTTTTTCTTTTTTGTGGAAAACAAAACAAAATAAAAACTAAACAATCAAACAAAAACAGATAGACAATCATAAAACCATGAAAGAAATATGCAAATGCATGAAGACATGATAGAAAGGTGCAGATGCATGAAAGCTTGATTTCAAAAGCAGATAAGAAATCAAGCAAAGAGAGTCCTACTATAGATAGAAAGAATAAAAGTAGAGGACAAACAAAAAAGACAATTAAGTCTTAGGATCCTTCCTCACCCACACAGCACGAGTCTTTGGCCGTGAAGATGAAAAGACACATGTCCTAGTATGACTATTAAAGGACATAGAGGAATTAGAATTCCCCTGAAATTAAGTTAAAAAGCTCACAACTTTTAATAACTCACCAAGAATAGGTACAGAGCCTTTAGACAAAGGATGAGACCTATTGTACACTCGCTTATAAGGAAACAACTTGAAACAATTAGGCCGAGTGTGACCGGAAACACCACAATGGTGACAAACATGAGTAGTTTTAGAGCTACTCGGCTTCCTAGAAAGAGGTCTAACCTTAGAGGTTGATAGAGACCTCAACTTAGGACAATTTGGCCTAATATGACCAACAATATGACAATGATGACAAATGGGGACAAATTCAAAATTTTTATTCAACCTAGGAGGAGTTTTAAACATAGGTTTAAAACTTCAGCGTTAACATCAGATTCTTTACCTTTGTCTATCCTAGCAATATTAGCCTTCAACTCTTCATTATTCATTTTAAATGAGGGAATATAAAAATCTTTTTCTTTTGAGCTAGGCTCAACAACAAGTTTGACACTAGTTAATTTTTCAACTTCAGTTTTAAATTCAACTAGTTGCTCTTCCAAACTCTTAATTTTGTTCACCTGAGATGAAATTTGATTTTTAAAATTCTTATTCAAATTATTGGCTTCATCCAATTTTGCAATCAAATCATCTTTTTCAAGTTTGACCTTTTTAAATTTAGCTTTTAATTTTGCAGAACATTCAAGAGATTTCATACAAAAATTATAAAGCTTGCAATAGGCATCTTGAATATCATCATCATCATTCAACACAAGATTATGCAAATCAAAACAATCAAGAGTTTCCATGACAACAGGGGTCAATGAATCACACAACAAAGATTAAACCCTAATCAAAGTGTGTCTGCTTTGATACCACTTGATAGGCCAAAAACAAATTGACCCCTTGTGATGGATTAATTGATTAATTAGCCAAATTTATTAATTAATCAAATTATCATGCAAACGCGTGGTAGCACAAACAAATCACCAATTAAACAAAGTATACAACAGAAATTAAATGACACGGTGATTTGTTTACAAATGGGGAAAACTTACATGGCAAAAACCCCACCGAGTGAATTTAAGGTCACCACTCCCGAAACTCCACTATTATCACAACAAGCGGTTACAAGTAAATGAATCCCAAGTACCTTACCAACCTACAGTTGAACCCTTATCCCAATACCCAATTGGACTTGTTCTGTAGTGACAGTTTCTCCTTTCGATGCACGGCTCCCAAGTACGTGACTAACCAATTATGCGGATCCTAGTACGTGGCTTACTCCTTTGTACGAATCCCAATACGTGACTAACTCCACAGCAACCCTTTGATTGTTGTAGTTGATTTGCAACAGCTTCACATAGAAACACCAATAAGATCTTCAATGTTGGTGCAAGAGACTTTGCTTGGTTACAAAACCCAAAGGCGTACAAGAAACGCAGCAAGAACTCTTTCTTCTATAGAAGGAGGCTAGGGTTTCAAAAAGAAAACCTTATGAAGCTCTCTAGGGTTAGGTTTTTCTTTTTTAACCTCCTTTAAATAGGAGCTTAATGGGCTCTCCTATTCCAAATAGGTTTACACAAACCTTGGGTTTTCCTAATCCAATAAGAATTATACAAACCCATAAACAAATAGCCTTTTAGAGTAAAAACGTTGCTGGCTATAATCTAAAACCTGTAAGCTCGATCGATCGAGACATCTATCGAGCTTTAATGAATCTCGACAGATCGAGTTTCTGTCGAAGGGGTATTGAGACCCGTAGTTTGCACTTTTCTTGAGCAGTTCTTGAGTAATCTTCATGTCTTCAATTAACCACTTGTAATGATCGTTTTGAACCTACTTAGATTTACCCAAATACAAGTAAAGTGCATTTTGTCAAAGGATATGCCAATTACATAAAAATATGTCCCCAACACTTCTACAGGTTTTCCTTCTGATGAGGAGTCTACTGATCCTGTAGATGCTACTGCTGCTGATGTTCCTCCACCATCAACTTCGGATGACTTTGACATTCGTTGTTCTTTGGAGTCTATCGTGACCGTTCAGGCGGCTCGTGGTCAGATTTTGGTGGACATCCTTGATGAGATCCATGCGTTGCGAGCAGATTTGGCGCGTCTTCGATGTTTGCCTTCGCCACCTTCTTTTGATGATGGATTCTAATTTGCCCTTTGGCATTCCGTCACAAAAAGGGGGAGTAGATTGTATCTAGTTAGGGGGAGATTTGGAGAGTTTGGGAGTTTGCTTGTTGAGAGCCTGTGGAGATTAGATTGTATCTAGGTGCTTCACTTTGTATCTACTTTTTTGGCTTTTGATGTATTCTTGTTAGGGGGAGATACATTCATTTTTATATATGATTCTTGTTTCACTGCTTATTGACTTATGTCTATGTGTTATTCATTGATATATGTATTTATTTTGTGTTTTGTGAATTCAAGATTTTATTTTGTTTACTTGTATTTTCCACATATACGTTTATGCGTTTTGTTTAGTGTTTCAGGAAATATACAGGTTGATTCAATTGAGCTGTTGTCTACACTTGCAACTGATGGATAGTAGTTAGGATTGGATTTGTTATAATGGGCATTTTTTTTGTAAAAGGTTTTTCTTTGTAAACTTTGAGCGTTTAGTTGTGTTTTGTCACAGATTGCCAAAAGGGGACTTTGTTAGGTTCTAAGTACTTAGGAACTAATGTATTAGAACTCTAATGTGTATTGTTGGCAAACCATGATCAAAATAGGTGTTTAGTCTTGTTTTAGACTTGCTCAAAGTATGTCATTCATGTAAAGTTGGAATCGAGTTAACTGCAGAAAATACTGTGCAATTCTGCCTGACTCGATCGATCAAGAATTAGACTCGACCGATCGAAAGTTATGCAGATTGTTTTTTCTGCAGAATTTCCAACTCAGCCCTAAGCCTATATGACGTGTAGGGTTTTATGTTTTGCCCTAGGTATAAAAGGCAAACCCTAGTCACGTTTTTGAGGTTGCTCATATTGCTGTTTGTGTGAATTTCTTGTGAGATCTGAGAGGTGCTTGCCTTCACACAAGCTTAGGATTATCAAGAAGGAGATTTCTTCAAGAACTTGATGATCATTCAGTTGCTACCATAAGAACTTAAAGATACACAAGCGGGAGTGCTTGTACTTGCTGGAGAATCCAAGAAAGAAGGAATCCGTGGTCTCAGAGCTTACACGTGGTCGTGTCAGTAAGTTTTCTACTGGTGGATAGCAATAGGATGTTAGTGGTCTAAGTTGCTATTGTACAAACTTCGATTCTTTCATAGTGGATTCAGGTTTACCTTGAGGATAGCTAGGTTAAATCCTCCCCAAGTTTTTTACCAGTTTGGTTTTCCTGGGTTATCATATCTTTGTGTTTTTATATTCTGCACTTTACATTGATATGATTATATAATTGCGTTAACCTAGATCTGAAATTTGGACTAAGTAATAGCTTGGCTTGTTAACTAGGTTAATCCAATTGTGTGTTTAAGGGGTCTAAATAACTTCACAGGATTATTAAAAAAAAAAAACTCTGGCTAATATAATCTATAAATAAATATCTGGATTAATTCAAAGAACCTAAGGATTTTCTATGGCATGTACAGATTATATTTTCTATCTGAACCACCTTCTTCTTCATGGTCCTGTTACTCATTCCTTATGGTCTTTTATGCTTCAGGCTTTCGGTATTCATTGGGCTATGCCAGGCTCGGTGGCAGGTTTGTTATCTTGTTAGCATCAGTGGTTTGGGAAGCATAATTCAGACATTTGGAATTTGGTTCCAGGATGTTTAATGTGGACTGTGTGGTTGGAACGAAATCGTTGATCTTTTGAGGACAAGGAGAAGACGTTGAATGAGTTAAAGGTTTTAAGCCATCGCAATCTTTTGGAGTGGTCTCGTTGTTGGGGTTTTACTGATTGTTCTTCTCTCTAAGTTTATGTCTTCCCTTAGCTTAGTTTCCTGATTTCCCTCTTTGTGTTGTGTTGTGTGCTCTTTTTTCTTGTTGTTCATCATCATGAACATCTGGGTTTGGCTTGGCTTACTTCCAGTACTTTTTTAACTGGAATCTCCTTTTTTGTCACCCACTAAATAAATAAAAAGTGGAGATTAAAACCTACTATCACTTGTTATTGTACATTTAAAACAAAAACACATGTCCAGTTAAAAAAGTACTAGAGGTAAACCAAACCCATCTTTACACAAGTCTACAACAAACCTTAACCTTTTTTTTCCATTTTGGATTAGTAATCAATAATTTAATTCGATAAGAGGGGGCTCACATAATAAAGCGTCTACATTTATTACTATAGCTATGTGTCAAATTCTCTTAGTTAATACCTGATTGTAGTATCATTAATTAACAAGGGGTACCAATATAGACCATATTTTCTTTTAAGAAAGGATTAAATAAACATTTATGAACACCAGTCAAAAATAGTGATTTGTAGCATTTTATATCAACAAGATTTAAATATCATACACAAAATTACTTGACACACAAAACCAAACAATAGTAGAGGAGCCAAACTGTAGTCAGAAACACGTAATTCAAGCTTGTCATTAAGGTGAAGATTCCCAGAGTTGAAATTTTGGTGAACAGAAGGTGGTTGACAAATCTCATGCAAATACATATATCAAGAAAAAAAAAATCAATTTCAAATTCACTATACATGGATGACAAAAGACTTCCTCACAAAAGTGTGAAATCTACAAGTTGTGATTTCAAATTTACTATACATGGATGACAAAAGACATCCTCACAAAAGTGTGAAATCTACAAGTTGTGATTTCCTAGGTTAGCAATAAAAGAGACAACAAAGAAATCTGTTTCTGAGCTGCTAGCCTAACATGTCTCAAGTTAAGTAAAACAATACCATTGTAGACTAGATTAATATCCAAAAAAAATGGAAAAATTGAAAAATAAAGAAGGAAAGTATCAGGTTTTGTATTAATTAACAAGAGACCATGAGAGAATCACTAACATAACTAGTTCCAGGATTTGGCATACACGATAGAACCAAATCCATGTTAAAAGGCAATCCATATATATATGAGAGGCGGAAAATAAAAATCCACAGCACCTAAAATTTGGAACACTTAGCAATTTTGCAGGTATAGGTCTAGAGAATAGATTGTTCTCCACATTCCTACATCACAAGCAGGAATTTGTGAGTTGCTGTAGGTAGCACATAGTTCCTCCTTGCAACTTCTGAACCAAGATCAAATTTTGAAACAAAAATATTGCTAAGAAACAATATTATCAAATATTTAAGGGGTAATTATACATAACCCACCTGTGGTTTGGGCAAAAATCACTTTGCCTACCCGTGGTTTGAAAAGTATCACTTAACCCACTTGTGATATATTCCGTTTATTTTTCGTAACCCACATATATTAAAATCAGGGGTAAATAGGTATTTTTGCTCAAATTTTATATCTCTCTAGTCTCTTCTCCCAAACAAAAAATAGAGCAAAAATGCAAAAGAAACAAGATCAAAAAGTGGTATTTGTCTCTCTCTCCATTCACACAAATTTTGAACATGAAGAACTTGAAGAACATACCCAAAAAAATAAAAAGCCTAAGCCCCATTGCCTCCCTCAACCCTTTGGCTAACTCCATCACAAACAGAAAATGAAAAAGAACCAATACAAATCAGAATAGACCAATAATTTCCAGCTTAAGTTTTAGCTCTAAAAGTCCAATGTCCCACATTGCAAGACAATCTAAAAAACACCTTCCCCAAATTAATCTCTAATTTATGTTCTTCTCTCGCTCCCATTTTCTCAGAACCCAAACAATTCACAAACTAATTTTCATACTCTTTTCCTTTCTTAGCAATTAAATAAACCAAACCACACACCAAAACAACAAAACAAATTACACTCCACCTTAAGCTTCAGTTCTCAAAGTCCCAATGTCCCACATTGCAAAACAATCTAAAAACCCCATCCCCCCAAATACCCATTTTTCTCTTCTTTTATTTCTCCCATTTTCCCACCACCCAAACACAACACAAACTAATCTTCACCCTCATCAACTAACCATTTTCTTTTCCTCAATAACTTCAACAAACAACACACCAAAACAAAGAAAAATCCAAGAAATTCAACACAAACAAAAGAAGGTATTAGTAGTACGGACCGATCTTCTTGCCAATGAGAGTGAGTTCATCTTGAGCCTCCTCGATAAGCTCCTCAACTTGGCCACAACCGAGCTTCTTCTAGATGAGCTCCCAGTCCGTCTCTTCCTGACACACCTTGAGCCTGTGGCTGGTGAAGCTCTCCATAGCCTTTCTACAACCCCTGTCCTCCATCACCGCCTTGATCTCCTTTAGAGTCTTGGTGTACAAATTGATTAGAACCTCTCGCGCACCACCTCCAGACCCACGATCCCAGTCATCTCTTTCACCTTCGCCAATAATGTAGTTAGCCAAAAGGTTTTGGGAGTATTTTGGTAATTTTTAGGTTTTGGGGGTATTTTGGTCATTTTTTAGGTTTCGGGGGGTATTTTGATCATTTTTTGGGTTTTGAGGTATTTTTGGTCATTTTTAAGTTTCGAGGGGTATTTTGGTAATTTTTGGGTTTTGGGTGTATTTTGGGTTTTGGGTGTATTTTGGTCATTTTTAGGTTTTGGGAGGTATTTTGGTCATTTTCTAGGTTTTAGGGGTATTTTGGTCATTTTTAGGTTTTGGGGAGTATTTTGGTCATTTTTTAGGTTTTGGGGGTATTTTGGTCATTTTTTAGGTTTTGGGGGTATTTTGGTCATTTTTAAGTTTCGAGGGGTATTTTGGTCATTTTTAGGTTTTGGGGGTATTTTGGTCATTTTTTGGATTTCAGGGGTATTTTGGTCATTTTTTGGTTTTGGGGGTATTTTTGTCATTTTTTGGTTTTGGGGGTATTTTTGTCATTTTTTTGGATTTTAGGAGTATTTTGGTCATTTTTTTATTTTAGGAGTATTTTGGTCATTTTTTAGGTTTTGGAATATTTTGGTCATTTTTGGATTTCGAGGGTATTTTGGTCATTTTAGAGATTTTGGAGGTATTTTGGTCATTTTAGTGGTTTTTAAGTATATTTGGTGATTTTAGAGATATTGAAAGTATTTTAGTCATTTTAAAGGTTTTTTGGGGTATTTGGCTCATTTTAGAGATTTTGGGGATAATTTTAGATATCCAAAGGTATATTGGTAATTTTGGAAGTGTAGGGGTATTTGTATCATTTTAGGTATTTAAGATTTGAGAGGTGCTACGTCCACAACATTTTTACAACATTTTTACAACAAATCTTAGGTGGTTAGTTATTATTGGTTCAAATTTGAACTTAACACTAAGATTACTTTTTTGCCCCAACAATAACAACCAATAACAACCTGCCACTTAAGATTTGTTGTAAAAATGTTGTGGACATATCATTTCTCTTAAGATTTTGCTATTTTGGTAATTTTGGAAGTGTAGGGGTATTTGCATCATTTTAGGTATTTAAGGGTATTTTGGTAATTTTGGAGGTCAAGAGGGCATTAAGTAATTTTAGATGTATTTGGGTCATATTGAGTTAAATGGGTGGATTACTAATTAAATGGCTTGGGTTGATAATGAATAATTAATTTCTATATAAACAGGTCATAAATGGATAAATAAATAATTACACGCTCAACCCATTTATGACTTAACCCACCCAGTGATACCTACTGCTACCAAACTCCACATTCCCCAAAACCAACAAAAGCGAAATCCAAGAAAGGTCACATGTATAGACAGTTCTGCCAACTCAGGATGACCAAGTTGCATTAAAAGCAAGAAACTAACAAAAAAAAAATCAAGGAGCTAGGACAGTTCTCGTCACAAAACCAGAATACACGAAATTGTACAAAAGAAACAGCTAGCAAGTGTAACAACATTAAAGTTATTTATAATGCTTGCTAAAGTCATTGCACCAAGGAGCAACTTCTACCTGAATTACTGGCATATAGTTTAAGCTTTATTAGATTGGTTAGCCTATTATATTCAATTTATAAATTCTTAATCCCAAAGTTACTTTGCCAAATTCTTAGTTGCAAAACTCTGAAACCAAAACAGGTTGGAAACAGACTAAACAAAATTTCAGTTAAAATGGATACGCATATGGGTATAATTCTTAATAAAATTTCTCCCATCATCAAAACTGATATATATATATATATATATATATATATATATATATATATATATATATATATATGAAAAAGTTACCTTGACCACTCCTAGCCAATTGCACCTTTATAGGTTTTTAGCTGCTCAAACTCTGCAATATTACTACGACCTCAGCATAAAGTCATAAACTCAATAAAAACACACTATATTAGACATGATTTATCACCCACACAATTAACTATACTTGAATCTCTAATCAACCACTCAAATTAAGTGAAGAAGACAAGAAAACCTATAATTTCATAAGCATGGACATGAGCTGCAAATGTTGCATCAAATTTGTACTGCACAAACATATTCTCATGTGTCAAATCTCTACATTCAAAATAGAGTTCAATATCTTTGGGTTGATAATTGTGGACATTGCAGAGTTTCACTTTGAAAACTCGGCCCTTTGCCATGTTGAAAATGTGAGTTTTGATAGAGTAAGTGTGGGTGGGTGTGTAACGGTGAATTTTGATAGGGTAAGTGTGGAAGAGACCTAGGATTTCTGTCTCTAAAATTCTAGCGCCTCCCTTACTGGTTTTTTTTTTTACCCAAACACACGGTAAGGGAAAGAGAAAGAGATGAGATAAATCCCAATTGAAGAGTCGGAGACAGAGTCTGACAAAGTTTAGCTACAAAATTGATTATAACTTAAGATTATAACCTTAATATCTTTTTATTAAAGGTGAATTTGGACAAATTCACCATTAGATTATATCTTCATCTTATATCCTCTATGCTTGCAAAATTTCTAGAAAATTAAAAATTAATAACTATCTCATTAATAAATTGTTTAAATTACAAGTTTTTATAGTTTCAAGTTATGTATAAAATATAAACTTATAAATCATATAGTAAATAATATCCAATTGAAACAAAATTTGACATGTGTATTAAGAATGCAAAGAACATACATTAATTATCGGATAGATATCCAAAGACATTATTTTTATTATGTACCTAGAATCTAGAGGTCATCACTTTATGCAATGGTGTCAGATTCACCTTGCATGAATTAGGCTTTTTGTAACTTAGGTATTGTAATCCTGTTACTCTTACGTATATTCTTTCCTCTCATTTTTAACTTGTGAATTTCACCCCAAAAAAAAAAAAAAAGAAGTCCTATTAAAGTTGGGCCATATTGAATCTATTCCTCTTTTGTGTGAAGTGAGTTTCCTGCTTCAAGTAGTCTTTAATCACTTCAAGCAAACTAAAAATAGCTTTTCACTCAAATAATGGGTGGGATTCAAAGAAGAATCTTTTATTAGAATCTATTTTACCCCCACCTGGGATTTTATTAATCCCAATATAATGTTCTAGTGAACTTTGGGGACTAAAAATTTAATGTTTTTTTATATGTTAGAGACATGTTAGCCTAATGTAATAGGCACAAGTCCAATCATTCTAGTCTAGGGTATAGTCTACTATATATACACATGTTATGATTCATTGCAATACAAGATTTGTACTACACTAATATATTATTGATGTATCCCTTTAAGGTTTCTTCCGTAGATGTAGGCCATTAGGCTGAATCACGTAACTCTCATTTATTCTTTTATTCTGTACTTTATGCTCCCGCTTTCGTATCTATACTAGTATATTCAACATGATATATGAATGTTAATATTTAACAGGATATCAGAGTCAAATTCCGTTCTTAGAATCTAGCGAAATCGGTCTCTAATTTCTCTATCAAGCTTGCTCCCTCTGCCTTCAGTCCATAGATCTGCTACGGCCTCCTTCAGGCCACGTCTCACTGCTGCCTCCTCGCTATCACCGTTGACATCTCCTTACAACTACCACGGTCTCAAAATTCTTAGGCAACTCATGTCTAATCTTTTCAAATTTGTGCCTTTCATGCCTTTGTTTGACAAAACCAATCATAATGTCGTGTTTTGCGGCGCCTTGCGAGTAAAACACAGGAATCCCGCCTCCAGAATCATCTACACACACCATCACACGCAGCCTACATATTCTGTGCCAATTCACGCACCTCTTGGATTCCTCACTTGCATCTCCTCAGCTGGTCACACGCATCGCTTGAATGGCTTCTTAGTTTCCTAATCTACAAAACCACAGAATTTGGCATCTGACAGAACTCTCACGCTTTGGTGGAAGTATTAGTGCGATAGCCCACATATTCCATGTGCCACCACTCACCATCAGCAGAACTTTCTAGTCAGCCACGTGTTGTACTCTTTCTGATGATGTCATCCATGACTTCATCATTAGCTACACGTTAGCATCACGTCAGCGCTTCTTGCCACATTAGGCCTAGTTTACTTCCAATGTTGACTTTGACTTTATAGGTTGACTTTTGACCAATGGTGAAAATTTTCAATAGGGTTATCGATGCCTCGTGGCGGTCAACAACCCATCGCGGCGACACTCACACCCCTCCCCCATTAAAGGACGACTTGAGTTTAGGTGTTGTGAAAAAAGAAGGTAAAAATCTCTGGTGTGATTGAATTCAGTCAATTTTAGCCTATTATTACCAAAGGCAAGTGAAGTCGCTACCAATTATTGGGTTTTTTTTTTTTTAAAGTGTAATTGGTCACTTAACTCTATTTGATTTTATTACCAATTCTAAGCTAAGAAAAATGGTTGTTTTTCCTAATCTAATGAGGAAAAAAGAAATCTTAATTCTTGAGTTTGGAAGTCTGGTTACGTATGGGGAATGTATTAAGCAACCTACAATGCCTATCCGGAGACAATCCTTTATTTTAGTAAAATCTTAATTTTTAGACATTGACAATTAAAAACAAGTTATTGGAATTAGCTTTTAGGGCTTTAAAAGAATAGGGTTTTGAGGTTTGATTTTGGAAAGGGTGTGGCCTTTATCAATGTTTTGCTTGCACATTTGGAATTGTTGCCAAATTTCCATGAGAAAAATTTGGCAGCATTTTGCCTTATTTTCATGGCGGAAATCCAGCAGCATTTTGCTTTAGGTGCGTCATAGCATACAAAACACTATCCTCACAAAGATTTTAAAGTGAGAATACAGCAAAAAGATACCCCATTTTCACAGTGAAAATCCGACAGAGTTTCACGTTTGGTGCACTATGGTACACCGACAGGGTTTCGTGCCAGTGTATACGGCGCGCATTAGCATGTTCATGCTAGGGCGAGCTGAATCTCAATAAAGCATTAAACAAATTGATGCGTGTCGCATACACAAGGAAACCAATGTCACTAGTTGACATGGATCAAGACAATCACACTATGACGATCATGCGCACAATGTAGCATGAATATGCACCTATAGCAATCGCCATGAGTGCATACCCACACTCCAAGGTCAAGAGCACCCATGATCATGAGAGGGTTGCTCTCCTAACCATGTGAATCCATAATACAAAGTGCATGGACCATCTTTAAACAAGCAAACATATATATATATATATATATATATATATATATATCATGCACAATGCAAGCACACAGAGTAGGAAAATAAACAAGATGTTGCCAACATTTCTGGGGTATGGCCCAACAAGATACAAGAAAGTAAATCAGACAACGTCATACCCAAGGAACGCGGCCCAAGCAAGGTACTGGAAAGATAAAATAGAAATCGCCTACATTCAAAGGGTATGGCCCAACAAGGTACATGGAATGTAAATGACACATTGCCATACCTCAAGAATGCAGCCCAAACAAGATACAAGGAAAGAAAGCCCTAATCTAGATACAAGGTTCTAAAGAAAGGGCTAAGAGAGGAAGAGATAACCACACAAAGAGGCTAAGCCTTTTATCTACTGAACATTGCCTTTTTTGGGCTTGTGTCTGCTTGCACTTTGCTCTTTTTAGCTTATGTTTGGAAGCTGCACCCTCATTCCAAGCGTGTACATTCAACAACCAAGAAAACACAAAATTGGTAGACAAGTAAAAGAGATAACAAAGAAATAAAGGATGCACACAAAGGGGCAAACAAGGTACGAAAGCACACAAAGGGGCAAACAAGGTACGTAATTTATTTGTTTATATTATTTGTTGGTATAGTTTATATTATTTTAATGAGTATACGTAAAAATAGAAATTGGAATGTTGACTAAGTTGTAAAATGGGATGGTAAAATATATAAAGTAGGTTTTGAGGATGTATAATAGATACTTTTTTGCATTCCCAGATGCTAATGCTCTATGGCCCCTGTACAAAATAAAGATGAGCCTAAGACCCAAACAAAAGACATGACGTAGTTATAGCCCAAGACAAATGAGGATGAGCCTAAGGCCCAAATAGAGAACAAGGTGGGCCTAAAGGCCCTTAGACAAAAAAGGGTGGGCCTATGGCAAAACAAGATGGGCCTAAGCTCCTAAAAAACACAAGGATGGGCCTAAGACCCAATCAGAGAACAATGATAGGCCTAATTCCTGTAGACAAAAACAAAGATATGCCTAAGGCCCTATGACAAAACAAGATGGGCCTAACACCCCTAGATAGACAAGGATGGGTCTATGGCACAAACAAAGAACGAGGTGCGCCTAAAACCCCCTAGATGAAGGATGAAAAATAGATTTAATTCCCTAGACAAGGTAAATATAGATTTAAGTCCCAAACAAAACTAGAAAACAAAATAAACACAAGACTCCTTGACAAAACTAGAAATGAAAGACTTGAATCATCCAAAAACTTGGGCCATTACAAATTTAAAATGAGTCAACCTTTAAAAAAAAAATTTTGATAACACCTTTGAAGATTCATTTGAAAGTAAAGATTTTTTTTTTTTCTTAAACAAAAATCCTCCATTTGAATCTTTTGGGAAAAGGTTAGTTGCAAAAACCTCTTCTTCTTTTTTTTTTTTTTTTTTTTTCTTTATAAAAGTTTTTAAAAAATTATTTGAGAAAAGATTTAAAAATCTTCATTCCTTTTTGCAAATTTGTTTCAAAAAAAGTAAATTTGAAAACTTCATCATTTTTTAAAAAACCTCGTTGAGAATTTCTTAGGAAAGAAAAATCCATTAAGAATTTAAAAGATTTTGTAAACTTTTTTTTTTTGAAAAGTTATTTGAGAATTTGTATGAAAAGTACTTTAAAACCTTCACTCTCTTTTTTTGTATAATTTTTTAGTAGTGGTTGTGGACGCCCAAAAAAAAAAAAAAACAGAGAGAAAAAGGCTTGTTGAATGCCTTTCTTTTTGGTTTATCACACATTGGGTCATTGGCGATGTGACTCTTTATGTGCATGTGTTTCTAGGGTGAGGTGTGTGTGTGTGTGTGTGTGAATCTCTTTTTCTTATTTATTTTAGGAGTCGCTGCAAACCATTGGTTTTATATTGGGTGTGAGTGGTCACCTATTTGTCTAATTCTTTTTTAGTTACCTAATTAACTAAACCAATTTTAAAGGTTTTTTAATTAAGGTAAACCAAAAGTCTCGAACCGAAGATTTTGGACTCGAGAGTTTGTTTACATGTGGGGAAGGTGTTAGACACCCCACACTACTTATCCAAAAGATAATACCCCATTTTAATTTTAATTCTAGCATTATACTTTTGATGAAAAAATTAAATACTTGGCATTTTTCTTATTAAAAAATGTTTTGTACAACAACACACACATGTGAGTATTCATTTATAACGTAGCATGCAAAGATTTATTAACAAAAGCATGTGAAGTATTTATTTCTAAGGATTTTACCTTTTAGCAATGGAACATGTATGTTCCCACAATCCATCCCATAGCCACAAACATAACCAAGAATTAAAGGAAAATTTTACAAAAATTCAAAAGACGAAAAACCCTGCGGACACCTGATTTTTCCAGTTGTCACACATTGAGTCATTGGTGACATGACTCACGTGTGATTGTGTATCTACAATGGGGTGTGTGTGTGAGTCCCCTTTTCTTATTTTTATTTTAGGAGTCACAATTAATTATTGGTTTTGTTTTAGGTGTGATTGGTCACCTAGATGTCTAATTTATTTTAAGTTACCTAATTAACTAAACCAGATTTTAAGGGTTCATTAATTGAGGTAAACCAAAAGTCTTTAAACCAAAGATTTAAGACTCGGAAGTTTAGTTACGTGTGGGGAAGGTGTTACGCACCCCACAACGCCTATTTGGAGGTAGTACCTCATTTTAATTAAATCCCAAAGTTAATTTTTTACAAAGAAATGGAATACTTGGCATTTTGATATTTTTTGAAAAGATTGTTGCACACAATGTACATTTATATACATGTAAGTAAATATTTACGTATAGTATTCATGTGAATTATAACTCCATCAAAATAAACAAACAAGGCATGTAAAAGATATATACATAATTAGCATGTAACAAGGGTATCCATATATACTATACAACAACATGTTAATATCAATTTATTATGTAGCTAGCATGTGAATACCATAACTATACAAAGAAAAACAACAAGGAATAAAAAATGATGGTTGGAAGAATAGCACCTTGTTGTCATCCACCATTTTTCTCATTTGTATTCATGCAAAAAAGGACAAAAGAACAGTTATTAGTGCCAAATTTATTAGGAATAATATATGCTTATGGGATGTTCAAGAACTCCAGAAAATGAGCCTTGAACACAAGTCCACAAACTACCACTATTCTAAGAAAAAGGCTTAAAAAGAAAGGGTTATAACATTACGGTTATTATTTTAGAAAAGCACTTTTTGAAAACATTTTACTTGGCAAAAAGGTTTATGAAAACATATTTTTTTGAAAACCTCTTTTTGAAAGCTTTTCTTTTTGCATCAAAAGCAAACTTTTCAAGAAAAACGTTTTTTGAAAACATAAAAAATAATAATAAAAAAAAAATTTAAAACTTTAAAACTTTTTTTTTTTGGTTTTTGAAAGTTTTGGCCCTCCCCTAAAAAAAGTAAAATGAATTATTTTCTTGGAAAAAAAAGTCTTGTGTATACATAGTAGACTAAACCCTAGACTAATAGACTTCTAGTATAAGTAGGAGACTTGGTTTGCACACAAAATAGAATTAGGCTTGGGCTAATATATCTCTAACACCCCCTCTCAAATTCAAGATGGAAGCTTGATGAAATCTTGAGATTTGATAAGGTTGAGAAGATCCCTTGAATGAAGTTTGGTTCTATGACAGTGGTTTGAGGAAGGCAATGGTCTTGCAGTATTGGTGCGACTTCTATTGGTGGTATGATTATACCGGAGAGATTTGATGGTAGCAGTGGGAAGCCAAAGAAGATGAACGCAGCGAAGAAACACCGAGGAAGACAAAAATTGCTCTTAATACACCGTAAAGACAGAAAACCATGGCCATAGGAAGGTAGTTTTGATACCATGTTAGAAGAGACTGAGATTAGCTTAAGAGCACTATGGACAAGATGATAACAGATAAAATGACAATCGATCTCGATGTGTTTAGTCCATTCATGGAAGACATCATTGTGAGCAATATGAATGGCACTCTTGTTGTCACAATAAAGAGGAGTAGCAAAGGATGTAAACACACCTAAGTCTTTGAGAGCCATCGTAGCCAAAGAAGCTTAGATGTGGTATCAGCAAGGGCACGATATTCTACTTCAGTCCTGGAGTGGGCCATATGAGTTTGTTTCTTGCTTCGCCAAGAAATCAAAGAAGAACCAAGAAGAAAGCAATAACCAATGGTGGACCTGCAATCAGTGGGATCTCCTGCCCAATCAGCATCATAAAATGCACGGAGAACAAGAGGAGACTGAGCAGAGTAGAAAAGACCATGGAAAAGAGTACCCTTTAGGTACCGAAGAATGTGCAGAACAGCAGCATAGTGAGTCGATCGTGGAGCAGACAGATACTGGCTCACCTGGTGAACAACATAGGAAATGTCTAGATGAGTAACAGTGAGATAAACTAGGCTGCCAACTAAGCGTCTGTAAAGAGAGAGATTAGACAATGGTTTCCCCCCTAAGGGAGTCAGATGCACATTAAGCTCAACTAGATTGTCAACAGTCTTGCTATCAGTGAGTCCGGCTAGAGACAAGAGTTCGGAGGCATAATTGGCTTGAGTAATGTAAAGTCCATCGAAGAATGAGTGATTTCAAGACCCAAGAAGTAGCTAAGATGTCCAAGATCTTTCATCTCAAACTGCTGACTGAGAAAATCCTTGAGTTCTTGAATGCCACTAAGGTCATCACCAGTTATGATCATATCATTCACATACAGGAGAAGTAAAATAGTGTTTTTGTCAGTGCGACGAAGAAATAAAGCAGAATCATAATGACTGGCCATGTAACCCAAGCGAGAGATGGTAGAGCTGAATTTGGCAAACCAAGCTCGTGGAGCTTGTTTAAGGCAATAAAGTGCATGTCGAAGGTAACAAACATTGTTTAATTCAACAGAGAGACCAAGAGGAGGTTGCATATAAACTTCTTCACTTAAACCCCCATTAAGGAATGTATTTTTGACATCTATCTGGAAAAGGTCCCATTTACTGGCAACAGCAACAGCAACAGCTAAGAGGACACGAACAAATGAGATACGAGCAACTGGAGCAAAGGTCTCTCCATAATCAATCCTATACTCATGTGTAAAACCTTTTGCAACAAGACGAGTTTTGTAGCGCTCAATAGACCCATCAAAGCGAGTCTTAATCTTGTAGATCCACTTACAACCAACCACAGATTTTCTAAGGGGGAGAGTGACCAAGTCCCAAGTATGGTTTTTAGATAATGCATCAAGTTCCTCTTTCATCGCAATTTTCCATAAAGGGTCAGTGGAAGCCTCACGATAGGTGTGAGGCTTGTGCAGTGTAGCAAGGGTAGTGTAACATAGATAGTCAAGTAAATGTGCAAGAATGGATCTTACTCGAGTTGAGCGATGAGGTGGAATGTCTTATGCAAGATCTTCAGGCGAAGCAGGAGCAGGGGACCTAAGCTTAGGGTTGGGTAGCTCGTCTTTGACTTGTTCATCTTCCACCTGTTCATTAAAGGGGGAACTAGGAAAGGGATCAAGGATATCTAGTGGTTGGATAGAGAAGTCTACAGAAGAATCAGGAGCAGCTACAGGAGGATCAGGAGCAACTACAAGAGGGTTAGGAGCAGCTACAAAAGGAATATGTGCCTCATCTGAAAATGGATCTAAGACAGAGGAGGAAGATAGAGAAGCACGGAAGTGAAAGAGCTCGACAAAGAGGCGATGTTCCCAAAAGACAACATTGCGAGAGATACAAAGACGATGAGAAAAAGGATCATAACACCGATACCCCTTTTGAGTTTCACCATAGCCAAGAAAACAACAAAGCCTTGACCTAGGCTCAAGTTTGTTATGCTCATGTGGTTGAAGAAGAACAAAACAAGCAGAACTGAAGAAACGAATGTGGTAATAATCTAGAGGTGACCCAAAAAGGCGCTCATATGGAATTTGATTTTGGATGACAGGATTGGGAATGCAATTAATAGCATAAATAGCATGAAAAGCAGCTTCGCCGCAAAAAGTAGCAGGAACTTTGGCAGAGAGAAGGAAAGCATGAACAGTGTCAAGAATATGACGAAGTTTTTGTTCGGCTCTACCATTTTGTTGAGAGGTACCTGGACAAGTTAGTTGATGAACAATGCCATAGGAATGCAAAACAGCTTGGAAAGCATATTGAGTGTACTCAAGAGCATTATCAGATCGAAAAATTTTGATACGTTTGGAAAATTGAGTTTCAACCATTTTTGCAAAATTAGAATATACTTGCAATAATTCAGAATGATGTTTTATATTAAAAATTCAGCTATAGCGAGAGTAATCATCAACAAAGACAACAAAATATTGAAATCCACCAATACTAGAGACAGAGGAAGGTCCCCAAACATCAGAATGAATAAGGTCAAAGATATCAGTGGATATTGATTCACTAGTATTGAAAGGCAGAGCTGGTTGTTTTCCAAACTGACATGAAACACAATCAAAATTTTCTGTAGACACTAAACCTAACAAACCTCTAGAAGCCAATTGTTGTAACCGAGAAGAAGATGTGTGACCAAGTCAAGCATGCCAAAGTGCAAGGGAAGGAATAGAAGAAACTGCAGTAGCTGTGGCAACAGAAACAGGAGCAACAAGTGGAAGACGAAGGTTGTCCACAGGAAACATACGCCCAACTCTGGTACCGGTCCTAAGCTCCTGTCCCATCCTTGGATCCTACACAATACATCCAGAATAATCAAATATAATGTGATAACCCAACTCAGCTAATTGTCCCACAGAAAAAAAAAATTGTACAAAAGGTCAGGAACATTAAAGTCCCCAAAAACTAAAAGGTTGGAGGTCGAAACGGAACCTAAATTATGACCAGACATTGTGGAACCATTTGCTGTGCTAATATTAAGAGGGTGTGGTGCAGGTTTAAGTTCAGAAAATAAGGACGAGTGAGGTGTCATGTGATTGCGACAAGCAAAATCCATAAGCCAAGAGGAAGGAGACATACTAGATAAAACCGAGAGAGAAGAG
This sequence comes from Castanea sativa, assembly GCF_040712315.1. NCBI lineage: Eukaryota > Viridiplantae > Streptophyta > Magnoliopsida > Fagales > Fagaceae > Castanea > Castanea sativa. The sequence continues at coordinate 36,195,538 of NC_134018.1, forward strand.
GAATAAGATGCATTACCAACTATATGAATAACATTGGCGATGATGTTTTTAAAGTCATCTGTGGAAATGGTGAAAGTGCGACCTAAAGACTTAGATCATGCAGAGATGGGAGCCATTGGTTGGACACTCTCAGTGTTAGCAATAGTGGCAGCAGAAATTGAAATAACTGATTTATTGCATTGATAGCAAGTCTCAATATTATGGCCAAAACATTTGCAAAAATTGTAAAAACGTTTACTGGATTGTTGGCGACGATTGTTGCAAAAGGAAAAAGACATGTCCTTATTTTTCATTTATAAGCAAAATATGCAAAAATAGACTACAAAAACGAAATCTACACAAAAAACTGGGTAAGGAGCACCTGGGTTACAAAAAAGTCAACTATGGCAAAAGTCAATGGTCAACCCTGCTGAAGGTCAATGGTCAAACCTGCTGAAAGTCAACGGTCAAACCACCAAAAGTCAAACGATGACGTCAGCGGATGGCGCAAGCAAGTGACATTAGCAATGACGCAAGCAAGTGATGTCAACGATGACGCAACGCCGATTGACGTGGCAGGATGACGTCAGCAGGAGAGTTGAGGCGCATGAAGGCGCGTGTGAAAGCATGGAGGCACGTGAATGGTAGACATGGTGCGTAGGAGCGCATGGATTAACAACCTAACTGTGCAGTGGCGCGTGGAGCGCGTGAGATGCAAAGCAGAATCTTTGGGCAATGCGTGGGAGCTCGTGCTATCTCCGATGGCTTCGAAGCTTCCACGAGTTTGTAGATCGGTGCAAGGTGAACTCAATGGTGCCTGCAGAAAATTGATCGGAGCAATATGGAACTCCTCAACGGCGGTTGCTACAGGTTCAAAACCAAAGGACGATGTCTAGAAGACATCGGAGGTTCAACGGCGAAAGGTTGCGGCAACTGCTGTGACAGCAAAAGCGATGGAGTAACACCAATAAAGACAAGAGTGCTAAGAAAAGGTCAAAGTAGTGGCTCTGATACCATGTTATATATTAGCATTGATACACCATGTTGAATATGCTATTATGGATGCGGAAGCGAAAGTATAAAGTATAGAACCCAATAACACACGAGGATTATGTGGTTCAGCCTAACGACCTACATCTACGGAGGAAACCTTAAAAGGCTACATCAATAATATATTAGAGTGTAGTATAAATCTTGTATTACAATGAATAATAACATGTGTATATATAGTAGACTAAACCCTAAATTAATAGACTCTAGTACAAGTAGGAGACTTGGTTTGCACACAAAATAGAATTAGGCTCTGGCTTATACTAATGGGCTAATATATCTCTAACAGAACTCTTTTAAAAAATAGTTTTTTAACACGTACGTCTTAGGGTTTTGGGTTTCACATTTTTTGAGAAAGGAATTTGCTTTTTTTTTTTTTTCAAAGACTTACTTGAAAAGATGGGGATGCATAAAAAAAAAAAGGATGGGGAAAACATAAAAAGAATGTATTTTTTCCTATAATAGGGGTGTAGGAGAGATATATTCCCAAGCATCTTACTTTATGGCACATTATCTACAAAATAAATAAAGTGCATAAAAATAAAACTTGGAAAGTAAATAACTTGAAATTAAAAAAATAAGAATGTAAAAACTTGAAATGTAAAGGCTTGAAAGTAAATGACTTGAAATATTGTAAAGTTAATTAAAAAGTTTTTTTTCCTCTTTAAATAAAGTCTAATCCCCTTCAAGCCTTATGAATCCTTCAACACAAAGAAGTGGGAGTTCTTACGTCATCACCACTCTTGTGAGACATACCCATATTGTGCCCTAATGGGAGTTTAGACGCCATTTAAAGAAGAAGATAGTTTTTTTTTTTTTTTTGGTATCTAGATATACTACATACATATAGGGGGTTCACCAAACCGCACCAAAACCACCTACAAAATGGCATAACCATACCGCAAGTAATAGTGCATCGCATCGCATAGTGCAATGCAGTTTACGATTTTATAATAAGAAAACTGCCCTGCCTTGCCCCACACCCTTTCTATATATTAATATGTTTATTTTTTAAAAATATTATTAATAATTTAATAACCCTAGCAAGTGTTGATTAGGAAAACCAATCCAAAATAAAGAAAAACTAGCTCAATAGTTTAAAACTTGGCCCAAAACAAAGGGAAAAAACAATTTTGGGCTAGGCAGGAAAAGCCCAAAATTTGAAAAATATATTGATGTGACCGCAAAAATAAAGTACGGTGTAGTTATGATTTTGAGAAAACCGCACCGTAAAATGCGGTATTAAAAATGGCCCAAAACCATACCACACCGCACTGCAAACACCACTGCATACATAAATATGTAAAACTCTTTTTTGTTTTTTTTTTCTTTATAAAACTGTTTTTTTTTTTTTTAAATTGAGAAAAACATCACTCTTTTTTGACAATTTATTTGAAAAATTCATCATTAAAAAAAAAAAAAAAAAAAAACCTCATTGAGAATTTCTTTACAAATAAAAATCCATTAAGAATTTAAAAGATTTTGTAAACTTCTTTTTTTTTTTCGAAAACTTATTTGAGAATTTTTTTTGAAGAGTAGTTTAAAACCATCACTTTTTTTTTTTTTTGGTAAAAATTATATATATTTTTTAATAGTGGTGGTAGACGTCCCAAAAAAATGAGAAAAAGGCTTGTTGAAGGCCTTTCTTTTTGGTTTATCACACATTGTGTGTGAGTCTTTCTTTTTTCTTTTTTCTTTTTTCTTTTTAAGTTTTACAAGCCGCCTGCCAACCATTAGTTTTGTATTGGGTGTGATTGATCATCTACTTGTCTAATTCTTTTTTAGTTACCTAATTGACTAAATCAAATTTAAGGGTTTGTTAACAAGGTAAACCAAAAGTCTCGAGCCAAAAATTTTGGATTCAGAAGTTCAGTTACGTGTGAAGAATATGTTAGACACCCCATACCGCCTACCTAAAGAATAGTACCCAATTTTAATTTTAATTCTAACAAACATTTTGATGAAAAAATTAGATACTTGACATTTTGTTTTATGAAAAATGTTTTGTACAAACAATACAGTGTATTCATTTATAACGTAGTTTGTGAATATTTATTTCAAATATTTATTTACAAACAAAGCATGTAAAGTATTTATTTCTAAGAATTTTACCGTTTAGCAATGGAACATGCATGTTCCCACATTCCATCCCTCATCCACAAACATAACCAAGAATTAAAGGAAAATTTTGCAAAAATTCGAAACACGAAAAACCCAAACTTACAAAACTTTTCCAATTATGTACAAGAAAATTCCTATAATCCCACCAAGATGTACTTAATGGTTAAAAGAACAAACACCAGTCTTTCAAAGCCCAAGCCCAAGCCCTTGTTCCCACCCCCAAAAAAAAATTATAATGTACAATAGCTCTGCCACAAGCCCACAGCCCCATTGGTGTCTGCCTTTTGATCCACAATTTCTCTTAGGCATAACACCCATTCTCACTGTCACTATAAAGTTTAGTTTCAAATCGATATTTTCGAACTATGTTCCTCCAACTCAATATGTGATATGTGATATGTGATGATAGAAGAAGTCATTTATATATAAATTTAGTCAAATATCTTTTTTAATAAGTCATATGATTTGTTTAAAAAATACATTAAAAAATCTTATAGATTGTAATATAGTAGGTTATAAGAGATTTCTCCAAACTAGTTTAAAGTTAAATTTTTTGTCCATGGTCACTATACATAAAAAAAAAAATTAATAAAAAAAAAATAATAAAAAGATAACTTTTTAATTTTTATTACATCAATATAGAAAGTAGAAGCAAACCCAACCAAAGAAAATAAAAGATATCAAAAAAAAAAAAAAATATTCAAGTCTTGAAACTCACGTAGTAAAATAATCATAAAATTTGAGTCAGCCAGCCACAAAAATTCTTGGATCCTATTGCTTTTCTTTTTTCTCAGTTTGACATAATCTACCACTTTTTTTCTCATAAAGTACCTTACTTCTCTTTGTCAGAAATTTGTGGTGATTAATATAAAAAATTATCACAATTTTTTTATTGTGATTTTTATAGCAATTATTGTGGAAAGTTTTGAAAATAACACATACATGATAACTGATAAGTAGTTTTTTTTTTTTTTTTTTACATTGAAAAAATAAATGAGTAAGAAACATGAGTTAGTGGGATTTTAAAATGGAACATAATTATATATATATATATATATATATATATATATATATATATATATATATATAAGCTATAAAAAATAACAAAATCAATCATTTTTTGTAATTTTAGGAGTTTTTTTTTTATGAGAAAAAGATATGTATATTTTACAAAGACGAAAATGTGTGTTTGTTTTTATTTTTTATATAAATTTTTTTGAGAATCTAATTATAAGTGGATAAAGAAATTTGATAAGTAACAAGAGAGTGATCTTGTTATGTAGACAATGTTTTAATGGGAATTAAAGATATATTTTTACCAAATTGTTTTCTAATTTTGTCTGTGCTTAAAAGTAGAATGTAAAGGTATTTTTGAACACATAAACATCCATCCCAGACAAGGGAATCTTCTAAAATTAAAATTAATAATAATAATAATTGTGGAAGGGAAGGATCCGACTACAACCTAGAGCCCATGGGCCCAACTCGAGGATGAGCAAAAGCCCATTTGTACATCAATCCAAACTTGGCATGTGGACAAAGGTCCGAGGATGGAAAATGGACAAATCCATTGCCCGAGGAGCCAAAGGAATGAATGCACCTCGAGCTTACCTCACTTGACCACCTGCACCAAAAGACAGAGCACTATAGAAAATGTCAGAGACATGCAAGTAAAAAAGAGACGAAATATCTGGAAAATGTAGCAATTACCTCCACATTCAATACACTACACTAATTTAACTAGCCGCATTTATGAGGAAAAGACACCTAAATAGTAGTTCCATAGTTCACAACACTCTCTACCACCTCTAGTAGGGTCCTAATGGGACAAGCATCTCAATTGTTACTCATAGACGTATAGGTGGAGGGCTCAAATACATTAGGAGGAACCATATAAAGGAAGGGAACCCCCTCAAGAAAGAGGTTGGAACGATAGAACTTGACTGAAAAGATAGAGAGTATCAACTCGTACCAAGTTTTGAGCAAATAATATATGAACATTGCCTCCTCGGACAAGCTTGGGGAAGAGTTTTATGCTTGTTTTGTGTTTCTCTCCATCGTATTAAGTGTCTTGACTTCATTAATTTCATACTTGGATTAGACAAAGCATTATAATTGACTTAGTGTGTGTTTAGATGCCAATGAAAAATTAAAATTAATTTACTATTCAGTTTATTTTTACTACTATTCATGAGCACACTGCACTTTTTGATACTATTCATGGACCTCGCTGTACTATTTCAACTAACTTTTACTTTTATCTACAATACTTTCAGTAATAAGTTTTCAATTTTAACAAAATAAATAATATTTAAATAGACCCTTAGTAAGCCCATTCTCTTATAAATTAATTGTGTTGGATTAGAGATGCTTAGCCCCTGTTTGGATTGAACCTAACTCAAAACTCAGTTTCCTTTTCTCATTTCTCATTACTCAAACTCAGATATCATCACTCACATCCTTATCTCTACTTTTTCCTTAACTCAAAAAATTTTTTGTTTGGTTCTTGTTCTCAGATGCATATCTCACTTTTGAAACTCAAATTTTTGATAAATTGGTGGAGCCCACAAACTGTGGCCAGTCGGAACGGTAAACCCTTTACCCGCGTCCTTCTTCTCTCTTTATATCTCACTTCATTTTTCGCTCAAACATGAAGCACAACACCCACATAAAAATTGCAGAGCAACTTCTCTGTACTCCACAAAGACAACCAATAAAAAAAATGCACAGAAAGAACAAGAACCTTGCCACTCATTCTTTACCCTCATGCTTCTCATCTGTCCTCTTTCCAATTCTTTTTTTTTTTTTTGTTCTGTCTCGCCTCCTCACTTCCTCGAACAACCTTGCCAGAGATGAGTATAGCAATTATAAAATTCCCAGGAATTTCATATAAAGAATAGCATCGATTTTCATAAATTTTTTTACATTCATTTTCAGCTCTAGTGATGTTAAATACTACTGGAAATGGAGGAACATGGAAAAAAAAAATCAAAATAAAACCCAGTAGCTTCGGGCATGTAAACAGATGGAGGGGCTGAAGTTGGGTCTCACCGAAAAGCGGAATCGGTGAACGGAGCTGACCTGCTGGAGCTCGGCCTTGTGTTGATCGGCGTTTTCTGGAGTTTGTTCAGTGGTTGAAGTGTGCTGTGGGTTTGGGAGAAGGAAAAGGGAAAGTAGTGAGACGAAGTGCAGTGAGGGAAAGTAGCTTTTGGTTAGTTGGGAAAGTTATGAGAAATTATATCCGTTGGAGCATCTCAGCCTGCAGTGATGTAATAACACACTGCTGTGGGACCCAATAGCATGTGAAAAATTACGAAATTGCCACTGAGTTAACAAACTCGAAAACAAATTTTAGTAGTTTTCGAAATTGGTAACTCAATACTCTAAGTACTCAGTTTTGTTACCTGAGTGAGCACACCCAAAAATCATCCAAACAATGTTATGGTTGTAGGCCTCACTAATTTTGGGTTATGAGTTAACAAAATTCAGTTTTGTAAAATTCAAACAAGACCTTAGTACCATTGTTTTAAGTGGGCCTATGGCTGTTTTTGAGCTCTTATAATAATAATAATAATAATATTATTATTATTATTATTGGTTAGATTTTCATATCATTCTAAAGTTCCTTAAATCTTAACATACAATGATTCATGGTACTTTTGGTCTTACAAAAATTTGAAGGCTCACAACACTTTAGTCTTTTACAACAACTAAAATTTAATTTATGATACCCTGATTATTTTTTGGGATACTTATTAGGTTCAAATAGATTTCATTTTTCGCACTACCTTACAACTCAAAGTAATGGGTCCCATATTTTAAACTTAAAACAACTATATAATAAAAATTGCACTAAATCTTTATTGTCATTATCCCTCTTCCCTCCACTATCTTTTATTTCCTTAATCTATGAACTCTTTCATAATATCAAATTCTAGATTTTTGTTATAAATTTAAATTTTAAACAAGTCATAGAAGAGAGAAGAAAGTTGAATTCTACAAATTTTTAAAAAACAATCAATGCTGTATAAATCAATTATTTTAAGTAATTACATTAGTAGGTGTATAAACTTTATGTACTTAGTTTAATCTTTAAAATTGATTGCTCTTAGCTGTTAATTGATTATTTTTATTCTTTATTTTAATAAAAAATTAACGAGTAGATGGCATGGGATGCCAGAAAATGCAATGTTTTAGATAATTTAAGGACTAACAAAAAAGAAATTTTAAATTTTAGGTATGCAAAATAAAATTCATGCGAACTAGACAAGAAAACAATATTTGAGGTTTCCGCATGCTATAGCAAAATGTAATCCATGACTAGAACTCCAGTTTGACTGGAGATGGAAGCTGCAATCTCTGGTCCATTCATGGCCTAAAAAGCTTACTTTGCTAATAAAATGTGTAAATTTCTAAATCTATGTCAATTCGCTAATCTAGCTAGATTTTCTTCTAGCGTTTTTTTTCTTTCAAGAAAGAGGAAAATTAGCTACAATTAATGGAGTTACAAAGTTTATTATAAATCCGGCCTCCGATACCAGCTGATTTGAAGTCCATTTAGAGTACACAATTCAGCTATCAAACCTCCAAAAATGGCACGTATAGACTCACTAAGAAAATCCTCGGGAAGATCTCCTTGTTCAATACACCTCAAGATAACCCTCATCTTGAATTATCTGCATTCATAACAAATTTGGCCAAGTTTGCGTAATAATTTAGTTGCTTTTGAAGAGCTGAAAGGCAAATTTACTGGTACAACAAATTGTAAGCTGGAAGATCTTGTATCCTGTAAATGTCTTCTAAAGACAGCTCTCTTTCCAACTGTGTCCGAGTTACTTGTAATACCTCCTGAAGAAGTGGAACAACAAACAATTACCACACTAGGGTGCCAGCTGAAAAGAACAAATGAAGTAGCTTAAAAGTATTTTGGGATGTCATGTTAGTTATACTAATTATTTAGAAATAAATTCATTGGCAAATAACAGTGTGGAAGAAAGCTGAGAAGCTAGTTGCCATGAAAAAAAAAGGGCAAGAATTTTGGGACATACTAACAAGGGACAGAAAAGAAAATTAGACCTTGTTTGGAGTGAGATGAGGCAATGTCTATAAGGGGAAAACTGGCAAAGAGTAAAGGCATTGTAGTCATTATGAAATTTATAAAACAAACAGGTTGACACCAATTTAGGGACCTTTTCAGACAGTTCACGCAACAATGATGCTAAATATATTGTTCTAAACACTTAAACCTCATTTCAATTGGTGGAAATATTTCCACAAAATGGCATGGCTTCTTCTACTCTTTCTCATTTTCTCTTTTATTATCCTTCTGATAGACCTCTGGAGATGCAGGCCTGAGGCAGTATAATGTTGTGCTTCTTTCAAACTATAAGAGTATTCATAATGTGATACAGTCAAGGACATTACCCTATATAATTTGAAAGGGTTTGTGCAAGATTTCAACAAGAAGCTACAATTATGGTGCTTAGAAAAGATATATTAGCAGTATCTTAAAGTGGTAGACATGGCTTTGAACTACTTAAATAATTTTGAGATTTCAATGGAGAGAGAGAGATTGTACATTAAACTCCATGTAGGATGCATGCATTGCAAGCCATTGAGCATCCATCATTTCAAAAGCAATACAGTATAGTACATCAAAGGCTTCTTCATCCTCTGTAGTTGAGAACATGCAAATCAAGAGTGGAAATCATTGTGAAGGCCAGAATTAAAAACCTGAAAGCAAAATTTTTATAAATTTTTTGACCTTTGAGTGGCACCTAATTTGAGCTCTAATAGATTTACCTCCTAATAATTTAGCAAAATTGATTCCCGGAAGACATCGTGGTTTTACTGCAAAAGAGACCAGAAGAATGATTAACATTTGATCTATGTTTTCCAAGGTCTTAAGGTCACAAAAAATGAGTATACAGCCCAATGCAGCTTTAAAGTCCAAATGCTACATTATTAAACCAAGGAAAAATATACTCAATTAAGTGCTATGAAGAAAATAAGATAAAATTAGGTTGTCTATATTTTATACCCAAATCACCACAATTTCAGTGGACAAAATAACAGAAAATGGTATCAGATGATGACTAAATTTGTCTACAAACCTGAGCTTAGATCCAGCATCCGAATCAGCATAAATGTTACGTTAATGCCAGCAACAGCAAAGGGGTATTCCCAATCTGCTCGCGTCCCTTCTTGCTTGAATAATAACCTATGAAAAGATGCCTTCATTTTGATATTTACTATGATTAGTAATAATCCATCTTTAGTGCAAAGACAGGCTAGTAAAAAGAAACACAGAACACAAGAAATGAAAGAGAACACAAACAGATTTTGTTAGTATAATTTTCAGGAGCTGAACAAACAGGTAGAAGGCATACCGGGTAAGTCCTGGAGAAAAACAGCAAATTCTCAAGGGAAACAAAACCGCAACCCCTAAGGAGAGCAGATCAATATGAGACAAAATACTTTTGAATTGCTGGGAGGGGGTAAAAAAAAGAGAGGAGCAAGACGAAGGATAATTGGATAAAAAGCATAGAGCTACTGTCTAAAATGGTTTTACTTATTAAATTTATTTATTAATCAATAAAAAAAAAAAAAACAGATTCAGTTAAGAAATGCCAAGGGTGTGCCTGCAACATTTTCATATTATTTCATGTCTTTTCTACCTATCATGTGGTACTTCAACATCACATACAACCAAAATCCACATATGAAGATGTTTAGTCATCTCCAGCAAAACCACAGGAAAGCTATTACCAACTTGGATTATAGAAGACGAAAATCAAATCATATCTCAAAATCCATGAAAGAATAAGTTTCACAGAACAAGTGTCAATGGCAGTGAGTAATTATATGGACTCTTCAAAGTGTTATGTAGAAACATAATGGAGTTAATACATTTTCATGTGCTGTCTACTCACTATGGAACATATCTCCTATTCTTCCTTTGAATATGATGATTTTATGTAATGATTAACAGGGTAATACAAACTAGTTTGACCACTCCTTATGTAATGGAGGCTACTAGTTTGAATCTCCCATTCCCACTCCCTTCATTCCAGAGTTATCGATAAGATATAGATAAATGACCAACTAAAATGTAACACAAACTACCAATAAAAGTGATGTAACTCGTACCTGAAGTCAGTTGATGGATTAGGACCTTGCCAACCCATCTCTTTCCACTGCTCAGAAATCAAACCATTGAGAGCAATATTTGGAAAGGCAGCATGCCACAATGCTCTAAGGGCTTCCTGTTAATAAGAAAGAACATTATTGACATAGCATTAAACTGTGATGAAAACTAAATTAAGATAAAACTTATAACCATGTGCTTCAGTTGAAGAAACTGTGTGAGAAGAAAAATATGTGGATGAGTTAGCGCAGTGATTGTAGCTAAAGTCACTCCAGAAACAGCCACAAAGATTTAAAATACAAACCGACAAAATTTCATATGCTGATTTTATATCCATAGTGATGAAAACCTATATGAACCATGGATTTGTAAACCTAGTCATAAAAATGGTAAACTAAGGGGGGGGGGGGGGGAGAGAGAGAGAGAGATTTGCCTAAGAAGGTCAAGTTTCTTGTTGATGGTGCACAAATGAAGATCATACTTATAAGAAACACTAAATTCACATCAGATTTACATATAGCTCAAGTTCATTGAACTCATCATGAACTCGTCACAGAAAGAAAAGTAGGAAAAATTATTAAGAAGAGACAGAAATAGCCTGACTGAAGAAAAATACTTGATGATCTGGGCGAGTCTCGTCAAATGGTACTTGTATTCTTTCTTGGAGCCTCTGAAGTCTTTGTGCCTGGGAAGAAGTTTAAGAACATAAAAGTTTAGTGAGGCTGAGAATGCCAACTAAAGAGACATCAGGTCATATCATTGCAAAAACCATCCCCAACTACAAATTGATTATTTTAACTAATGCAAAACCAATTCCAAAAATTATTTCAGTGAGATGTCTTCACACTAAAGAAAAGGGATTTTAAAGTAAAAATCTATAGAGGGAGAGAGAAAGGGAGAGAGAGCAAACAGACGGAGGTGTGCCTTTGTTAACAACCACAAGATCAGAAGCAAAGGTGGGCCAATCAAAGAATGCAAGGAATACTATTACACTGCAGTAACATCCCATTTACCTGGAGAGGACTCAAAGGGTAGTCGCTAAACTTCTCATTGCGTTTGTTGCTTGAGCGATTAAAGAGTGCTCCTACCCACGATCGTGGTCCAACCATAGCATTAGCTACAACCACCAAATGCTGATCAGTGAAAAACGAGAATTCTTGTCAAATGGAATGACATAGGTTAGGTCATAAAATAACATTGGAAAATTAGTTAAAAGATGATCTTAAATCAATAATTTTACATTCTATAATATGTTCCAAGCTATAAAGTCTAACATGGAAGATGGAAAAGCAGAAATAGAGTGTCTTGCATTCAAAATTTTCAAGAAAGCCATCATAGTAGCTTACCGAAAAGATAATGAGCCCACCAGTGGCCGGGGTACAAAACAGAGGTAGCTCTCTCACTTTCCAAAACCCACCAAAACATTGGCAGGTATAACAAAACAATCATCCATAGAAAAATAGTCTGATTTTTGTGTTCCAATAAATTGAAATTGGTTAATCAAAATCATTCGTGAAATATTAAAACCATAATCATGCTTGAACTTGAGCCCTAATAATGTGAGTTGAATTATCAAGAACACTTCTGAAATTATTTCTTTTAAAAATAAGGTATTCCCGAAACTACTTCTAATAGTTGGACATCATGAACATTCCTGAAACTTCACTTGATCTAACAGTCCATTGCTCAGTTAGCAGTAATAAATATCCTTTCCACAAAGGAGAGGCAATATGAATGGTAGTAGTACTATGCAGGTCAAGTTAAATACATGTCAAGCAGATTAGCCATTAAACAATAGAGACCAGTTATTCATCGGCTGTGATTTCATTAAACAGAGTCTTTGTTCGTTTGGAGTTTGTTTGCACTTGTTCTAGACTTCTTTTGCATAGTTATTCTTCTGAAGAAGTCTCATTCATCAAAAAATGGATTGGCAGTTGTGTTGGGGGGGGGGGGGGGTGAGGGAGGTTCACCTTACAATTTTTCCATGTTTTAATTAGCAAACTAAACATCATCGAAAAGTAGATTGACTGTTAGAAAGGCATGAATTAGAAACCTAAGGCATCTTGTAATTCAATATGATAGAAAAAGGTTAACAATCCTACCTATCCTGATCTCTTAAATTTGTTGCCAATCAAGGAACTAATGCCACTAACTGATTAAGAGAAAAGATTCTTGTTAACCAAATCAATTTGTGCTTCTTGGTTTCATTTTGATTGCCTAGACATTTCCAGGAATTTTTCTATGTACTGTTTGCCAGGAAAATTCATTTTAAAGTTATCGTAATAATCGTGCTATTATCCTTTATGTATTGGATTTAACCTAGCATGTATAATGTATTGGAAATGAAAAAGTAGGAATTAATTAAATATTGAAATTCTATGAAACTGAATTGGAGAAAATTATAGATTACTAACACATGGCTTTCTGTACAAAAAATAAAACCAAAAAAGAAGAGTACAGTAAACTCTACTTACCAAAACATTGAGTAAACTGTGATATTACATGAGTGGAACTATGTGACCATTCCAACTCTTCATCACACTTCTTCTGTCTCCAGTATATTTCATCCTCATCAACCTACATTTGAATTTTGAATGCGCCTTTAACTATAAAGTAGATCCAAGATACAAGACTATAGACAATGGAGTGACCTGCCCAATTCATTAACATCTTTAACGTAACAAGTTGAGGTTTCATTATCTAAATTAGTCAAAATGAACCAATTTTCTGGGCCAAATAGAATGAAGGGCTACAAATGTAGCACTCGTATGCCCTGGTTTATCAACATTGTGCATGTACATGGCTATAAAGTTAATAAAGCACAGAAATAAAAAAGATAATTTAACTCATGATAAAGATATAAACGGCTTCAAAACTTCTTAAGTACTGACTTTCTACTTCTAGTATTCATGACATATAGCAACTCAAGGTTAGCATTACAGGCAGAAAAGCTTGCAACAACCAATAGCGATGTCAATTTTCATCACAATGTGCAAAAGTTTTACATCAGATGTGTAATAGAGAGATTGTGAGTTAGTAGGCATTCCTAGGAATCACCACCTGAGAATCATATTAGGCAGAGGCAGAACAAGGGGGGAAAATAAAGCTTCATAAATGAACTACAAAACTATAAGCAAGAGAAGTAGAAAACCCAATCCGTATATATTAGGTAGAAATGCAAGCGACAAAGAATTGCAAAGCTGATTATTGTAATTAAGAACAATTTTAATCAGAGGGCACGTAAGCATTCTTAATAGATAAGATTAACAAAGGCACATTTTAAGCTAATGGTCACTTCTAAGAGGCTTCTAAGTCCTAAACCGTCAACATTGGCTTGAAATTAATAATGTTGATAGAGGAGGGGTTGGGTTTACTCTGTGAAGAGAAGAGCAAGAACGAAAGCATTGCCTACGCCTCCTTAATCTCATGAGGGGACCAAACCAAAACCAAGATTGAGATTCTTTCACCCTTTTTAACCGAAAGCAAAAGGCATAAAGACAAGTATGTTTTTTGAAGAAATGGGTGACATATAATTGCACCCAACTCATGCTCTCCTATTTTTCAACTCCCATCATTTTGGTTCCCTCTCTCTTTTCTCTCTCATTCTTCCTCTCTCTCTCTCTCTCTCTCTCTCTACCCCTTACAAGTAAGAGAGAGAGAGAGAGTCTCGAGAAAGAAATATAATTATGGTATACATATACAGGCATACCCAGAAGCCAAAAAGACGCAACCTTTTTTTTTCCTGAAAGGTTTTAGATTTAAACAGCGCAATTAAAGGCCTCCTTTTGTATTAGTCTGCATTGTAATATAAAAGAAGATGGAAAAAGTGGAGGTGGGTGTCTTTGCTCTTCTTCATAAAATCAACATTAGCATACATACAAGACAAAACTAACATCCACACAAAGAAAGGTAGAGAGAGAGAGAGAGAGAGTATGCAATCGAATACAAAAAAAGTCAAAGAGAAAAGTACCTGTCATGGTATCTAATGAGACTTGGTGCCGATGGTGATGAGGTGGGATCCACTTGGAGAAAGTGGTGGGACCAGAACTGAAACAGGCCTAGGAAGAAGAACAAGAAGAAGAGGAAGAAGCAGAAGCAGAAGCAGAAGCAGAAGCAGAAGAAGAAGAATGTCATTTTTCATTATGTTTTTTCCTTTGTTCTTCAGGAGTGATTTGGCATACAATACAAACAAACAAACACACACCGTTAAGGAAGGGTTGAGTTTTGTGTTGTGTTGTCCGTCTCCTTTTGTGCTGTTTCGTTGAAAACCAGCCAATTTCCTATAAACAAGGCACAACCGTAGCTCTCGGGGTGCTTTGTTTTTGTTTTGGTTTGTGTCTCCCTGACCTTTCTTTGTGGCCCATCCGCGTGCTCTTAATGCATGATGGTCAGCATCTGAGTTGGTCATTCATTCCTAGTACTCTAAAAAAGAAATTGTGAGGTGTTCACGATGAGAATTTACAATAATACTATTAATTCTTTTTGGTATTGAGGATCTGACCAAATGTGATAATGATAATCTTGATTTTAACAAAAGAATTTGATCGTTGTACTCATTTTCTTATGATGGAAGAAAAATTTGATTTTTATTCTTCCCTTTGAACTAATGAATTCCAAACGAAGTTATTGCTCCATTAAAGTAATCGATGCATACTTATGGTGTCTATTTATTGATGATTGCTCTGTTTAACTTCTTATTAATATATCAATTGATTTTTTTTGTATAGATTATATTTGGGTCTAGGTGCTTTTTTAGATGAGAGCTAATTAGAACCTATTTTTTATCTTTTAAATTTTTTTTGAGAAACTAAAAAAGGGGACTTGCGTGTGGTAGTCATTGTCCCACACTCCATGTGATTCATGGAAATATATAAATATTATGTAATATGAGGTGTAATATATAAAAAGTAAAAATTATTTCAAGTATTATCTATTTAAAAAAAAAAAAGATTTCTACAAGTATTTTTTTTTTTAAAATCTTTTTATCTCTACAAATTTATCATACTATTATTATTATTATTATTATGGTTGATTACTCTTTTTTAAGGTGCACCATATTCATCTAACTTTTGTTTTGTGTGTTATATTTACCTAATATATTATAGGTTTCAAAATTATTATTTAAAATTTTCATCTCTTATGGAATAAGGAGATTATTATAATAATAAAAACTCATCATAAAATTACAATGTTATCTTAACTAAAATTAAAATGAAATCGTAGGAATAAAAGATAAACTTTATAATAATTTATTACTCAAAAAATTAGTAGACATATTCAAATTCATAGCCATGTAGATTGTGTTTTGATATAAACTCAAATTCCTATTTCCAAAAGAACTAAATATTAACCCAAACCAAAATTCAATCAAAGCAAAAAAAGGGAGAGAGAAGACTTTGTGATGAGAAATGATATTGAATTTATACAAAATAAAATAAAAAGAAGAAGGGTCAAAATATAAGAAAGACAAAAGGATATAAGAAGCGTAAGGGTAAAGTGGAGAGTAGTGGGAAGATAAAGAGGCAAAGAGAGAGTGAAAATGTTGAAAAAAATGTAATAGTAAATGTGGGCAATAGGGAGAAGATGAGTTTAAAAAAATTATAATAGGAAGTGTGGGGGTAAAATAAATAAATAATATATATATATATATATTTGGGCCTTGGGTCTGATTTGGTGGTGCAAGTCTGTCCAAGCAAAGTCTTTGAGGCCCACAGGCCAGTTTACACTACGAGGGGTGGAGGAGTTGTCCGAGAAGGAGTGTATCCTCCGACGGGTCCAATAAAGGTCATGGGCCATGCCAAGGGGTTTGGGGACAGAATTCCGGGAGATCTGTTAGGTAAAGGCGTGATCCAGGAAATGGTTAGAAGGAAGAACGTGTGAAAAATATCAGAGGAGAAAAAGCTGCTACTGCCGCATTAAAGACCCTGCACCTACCTCCCTGGCTGCATTAATGGAGAAATGACCTTTGAACAATGAGGTTCAGGCCTCCAGCTGATATTTGAAGATTTCAGGAAGGTGCTGGGATGGGACAAGTATCTGATGAAAAAGATTTGTGATACACGTGGAAGGAGAAAGGAAGAAGGAGATTGATACGAGGGAACGAGAGAGATAAAAAGGAGGGGAGGAAAAAAGATAAGAAAGAGAACGATAGTTGGAATACGGCTCAAAAAAGAAAAAAAGGCAATACAAGTAGTCCTTGGGTTACGTCCGAGGAGAGTTTCTTTGCTCTTCCCATCTATGGAACACGCAAATAACGGCAATCTAGCCTGATTTTTCTCTTTACCCAATATCCATAGTCTCGGTTTTTAAGTCCACGTTCTACAAATTTTATTGTATAAGGCTCTTTGGGCTTGAGTCTGTCTAGTGATTGGACCGGGCACAAATTATGCACCTACAATTGGCACCGTCTGTAGGGACCTAGTGCTAAAGGAATTGGAACATTATGGCAGGTTTAGGTTCACCTCATGCAGAGTCCTAGGGGTCCCAGCGTGAGGATCACTTTGAGTGTCTTGAGCGTTAGAGGGATCAAGAGGGAAGTGTGCATACAGTACACCCCGGTGCAAGCCATTCGCGTGGTGGAAGCAGAGCCACCCATGAGGATGATGCTAAGGCCATGCAGAAGGAGATTGACCACCTTAAGAAAAAGTTTCGCCGTGTCAGACGAAGGTGAGCCTCACCTCCTTCCAATCCTTCCTTTGGGGGCTCCCAATGAAGCAGTTATAGTCCAAGGTCCAGAATTCCTCCTAGTGAAACCTTCTCTTACGAGAAGGATGAGCTTCTGGGTCGTAGGCATAAAAAGTTTCCCTCCACAGGCTGGGGAAATGACGCTATGAGCAGGGCGTTGCATCAGATCTCCAAATCCCCTTTCTCATGTAGGATCGAGAAGGGAAAGCTTTTACGATGGTTCACCCAGCCCACTTTCACCATCTATAATAGCAGGACGGACTCAGTTGAGCATGTGAGTCATTTTAATCAAAGGATGACGGTACACTCTCAAAACGAAACCTTGATGTGCAAAGTCTTTCCCTCTAGCTTGGGACCTGTTGCTGTGAGATGGTTTAACGAGCTGAAGGCAGGTTCTGTTGATTCTTTCATGGAACTCACTAGGGCATTCGCGTCTCGATTCATTACATGCAGCAGAGTTCCTCGGCCTTTGGACTCACTGTTATCTATGGCCATGAGGGAGGGCGAGACCTTGAAAACGTATTCCGACAAATACTGGGAGATGTTTAATGAAATTGATGGTGATTTTGACGAAGTGGCGATCAACACTTTCAAGGTGGGCCTCCCAATTGATCACAATTTAAGGAAATCTCTGACCAAGAAGCCTATGCAGAGTGTACGTCGGCTCATGGATCACATTGTCAAGTATAAAAGGGTTGAGGAAGACCAACAACAAGGTAAGGGTAAGGTGAAGGTTATCCCTCAAGAGAGGAGGGATTTCAGGTCTGATAGGTATAGTAACAACAGGCTGAGGAGAGATTTCTCTAGGCAATCTGGTTCAGCCACTCTTCAAGTAGTTAACACAGTATTTCGAGAACTAGTGCACCAATTGTTGGAAAAAGTCCACAAGGAGCCCTACTTCAAGTGGCCTAGTAAGATGGCTAGAGACCCTGTGAAGCGGAATTAGAACCTTTTTTCCAATACCATTAGGATGTATGCCATACTACTAAGAACTGCCGGACAATTTGGAATCATTTGGAACAGCTAGTAAGTGAAGGAAAGTTAAATTAACATTTGTATTAACCCAACGGACAAGGAAACCATTCGGGTCCAAATAATCAAAAGAACAACTCATCTCGGCCACCCTTGGGAATGATTAATGTCATCTTCGCTGCATTTGGCAAGACTGGCTCTTGTCCTACAAGGGTGATGACGGTGTCACATATTTCGGCCAAGGAGTCTGGCTCGAGGCCAGAAAGGATCAAAGGGAGTACACCTATTTTGTGATTCTCGGATGAGGATAACGTTGGGACCATTCAACCGCATGACGATGCCCTAGTGGTTACATTAAGGATAGGAAATTATGACGTGAGGAGAGTGATAGTTGATCAGGGTAGTGGTGCGGATATTATGTACCCTGACTTATTCAAGGAGCTTAAGTTAAAGCTGGAGGATCTCACTCCCTATGATTCGCTGTTGATAAGCTTTGAAGGGAAAGCTGTCATACCTAAGGGACAAATTTGTTTGCCTGTACAGTCGGGTCTTGAAACAGTTGATGTAGATTTCATTGTGGTTGATGCATATTCCCCATACACGGCCATCGACGCAAGGCCTTGGTTGCATGCTCTGGGTACTGTCTCATCGACCTTACATGTTAAGGTGAAGTTCCCTTCGAGTGGATTGATTGAAGAAATTCTTGGGAGCCAATCAGTGGCAAGGCAATGCATATCGGCTGCAGTGCTGCATCAAGCCAAATTAGAATCCTCGGCCTTGGCTGTGAAAGACTTATAGCAATTAACAACTCTGGATGCGCTTGGTGAGGTGACAACAGAGGTGGCAACGTACGAAGAGTTAGAAAGATTTCTTATTGACGATGACCCTAAAAGATTCTTTCAGGTTTGTGGTCGATCACCGCATCAAGAGAAAACGAAGTTGATTAAGTTTTTGAAAGATAATATTGATGTGTTCGCATGGGATCCCTACGAGGCTCCGAGGGTTGACTTAAGCTTCATTTGCCATCATTTGAACATCAATCCTGCCGTTATTCCCAGGAGGCAACTATCTCGGCGTTCTTTCAGAGAACATGCTGAGGCCGTCAAGGAGGAAGTGTCTAGGCTCAAAAGGGCTGGGGCTATTAAAGAAGTTTTCTACCCGGAATGGTTGGTGCATACTGTTGTAGTAAAAAAAGGAGAGTGGGAAGTGGAGAGTATATGGACTTCACAGACCTGAACAAAGCCTGTCCCAAAGACTCATTCCTAATGCCTCGTATCGATCAGCTGGTGGACGCTATAGTTGGGTATCTTCGGATGAGTTTTTTGGATGCCTTCCAAGGCTATCACCAAATACCTTTGGCATTGGATGACTAGGAGAAAACCGCCTTTATTACTCCTACGGGAAATTTTCACTATAAAATGATGCCATTCGGTTTGAAAAATGCATGAGCTACTTACCAAAGAATGATGACCAGGATGTTTGAGTCACAGCTTGGAAAGACTATTGAGATATATGTTGATGATATGGTGGTGAAGAGCAAGACGGTACCTATGCATGTGAAAGACTTAGATGACACCTTTCAAACACTTAGGAAGTTCAAGTTGCGCCTTAATGCCTCCAAGTGCTCTTTTGGGGTAGGCTCTGGTAAGTTCCTAGGCTATATGGTGACTCATAGAAGAATAGAAGTAAATCCGGCACAGGTCAGGGTCATCCATGGCCTGCAACCACCTCGGAATTCGAAAGAAGTTCAGAGGTTGACTGGGATGACTGTTGCTCTCAGTAGGTTCATTTATCGGTCTGCTGATAGGTGCAGACCTTTTTTCCAGTTGCTGAATAAGTGGAAAGGATTTCGATAGTCCGAGGAGTGTGCTTTGGCTTTTCAACAACTTAAAGAATATCTTTTCCAGCCACCCATCATGTCTCGGCTGGAGGTCGATGAAGTCCTGTTTGCATACATAGTTGTAGCTATCCTTGCAGTCAGTTTGGTTTTAATACGGGACGACAGTGGAGTACAGAGACCGGTTTACTACGATAGCAAATCTTTGAATGAAGCTGAGGTACGATATCTACCTTTAGAGAAGGCGATTTTGGCCGTAGTTCATGCTACGCGGAAGCTTCCTCATTACTTCCAATCCCACACCGTTGTGGTTTTGACTCAACTTCCTCTCAAGTCGGTATTACGAAGTGCTGACTACTTAGATAGGGTGGCTAAGTGGGGAACTATTCTGGGAGTTTTTTATATCAAATATATGCCTCGCACCTCCGTGAAGGGTCAAGTCCTTGTCGATTTGGTGGCAGAATTCGTCGAATCCTCATTAGAAGAAACTGCACAGGAGATGTACATGGATGAAAATTCAGTTGGTATTATCATTGGCAAAGGGCTTCTGGTCTGGAAAGCATATGTTGATGGTGCGGCTAAACAGAGAGGGTCAGGTATCGGACTTGTTTTGGTATCCCCTGAAGGAATCACCTTTGAAAAATCGTTGAGACTGGCGTTCTCGGCCACCAATAATGAGGCTGAGTACGAAGCTGTCTTGGTTGGTATGGATATGGTCCAGAAAATGGGGGGAAAGTCAGTTTATATGTCATCGGATTCTCAGTTAGTCGTAGGCCAGGTGATGGGGACAAAAAAGGCTAGGGATCCAAGAATGAAAGAATACTTGGCCAAGGTCAAACGTTTACAATCCAAATTTGATTCCTTTATCCTAGCGCATGTTTCTAGAAGTGGAAACACACATGCAGACTTATTAGCCACTTTGGCAACATCCTCGACTCAAGATTTGCCTAGGATTATCCTCGTCGAAGATTTGCTGAAACCGGCTTTAACAACCGCAAGTGCCATCTGTATCCATCTGATAAGGCTCAGATCTAGCTGGATGGATCTTGTAGTTTCTTTTCTGAAAAGCGATGTCTTGCCCGAGGAGAAGTCTGAAGTAGATAGAATTCGTCGAAAGGCACCTCAATTCTGGTTGTTCGAGGATCAGAAGCTGTATAAACGCTCTTTTTTCGGACCATACCTGCTGTGTGTACACCCTGAAGCAACGGAAGCACTTTTGGAAGAGTTGCACGAGGGGATTTGTGGAAGTCACACTAGAGGGAGATCTTTAGCCCATAGAGCTCTGATTCAAGGATATTGGTGGCCCAATATGCAGAGAAAGGCTCAAGACTACGCAAGAAAATGTGACCAATGCCGAAGATTTGCTCCCAACATCCATCAGCCTGGTGGTGTCCTTAACCCTTTGTCTAGTCCTTGGCCATTCGCTCAATAGGGGCTGGATATAGTTGGGCCCTTCCCGAGGGCTGTGGGAAATAAAAGATGGTTACTCGTGGGAACTGATTACTTCACCAAGTGGGTTGAAGCTGAGCCTTTATCAAATATTAGGGATGTAGATACCAAGAAATTTATCTAGAAGAACATTATCACTAGATTTGGGGTACCTCATACACTTATTTTAGATAATGGCGTGCAGTTTGATAAGTAAAGCTTTCAGGAAATATTGTAGTGACTTGGGCATCACAAATAGATACTCCACCCTAGCTTATCCTCAGGGAAATGGGCAGGCCGAGGCCGTTAACAAAGTTATAGTTAGTAGACTCAAGAAGAGGTTGGATGACACAAAGGGAAGATGGGTAGAAGAGTTACCGCACGTTTTGTAGACATATCGGACTACACCACGAAGAGCAACAGGGGAAACACCCTTCTCCATGACTTACGGGGCTGAGGTAGTGATACCTTTGGAATCTGGGTTTTTGACGTTAAGGACGAGTTCTTTCAACCCGGAAAATAACGATGGCCTGCTAGAGAAAAGCCTAGATCTAGTTGAGGAACGGTGAGAGGGCGCCTTGGTTCAACTGGCTTATTATCAGCAAAAGCTCAAATGAGGATATGATGCTCATGTGAAACTAAGGCTACTTGCGCCTGGAGATTTGGTCTTGAGGAAAGTCCTGGGTACTTCTAAAAATCCAGCGTGGGGAAAGTTAGCACCTACCTGGGAAAGACCATACTGAATCACTTCTGTAGCGGGTATAGGGTCTTATCGCTTAGCTGATCTAGATGAAAAAATTGTACAACGCCATTGGAATGTAAATAACCTGCGAAGGTATTATTATTAATGAAAGTCACTTTTGTCATGACTGTTTAATTATCATTATGTGGTACTTCGAGTTATTTATTATGAGTATCAAACAGAAACTTGGTCATGTATGGTCCTTGGACCACGTACCTCATGGAAATTGATATCTTATTGGTTGTTAAACAGAACCTTAGTTACGTCGGGTCCTTGGACCTTCTACTTTAGGAAAATTAACACTTCGAGTTATTTATTATGAGTATCAAACAGAAACTTGGTCATGTATGGTCCTCGGACCACGTACCTCGTGAAAATTGATATCTTATTGGTTGTTAAACAGAACCTCAGTTACGTCAGGTCCTCAGACCTTCTACTTTGGGAAAATTAACACTTCAAGTTATTTATTATGAATATCAAATAGAAATTTGGTCATGTATAGTCCTTGGATCACGTACCTCGTGGAAATTGATATGTTATTGGTTGTTAAACAGAACCTTAGTTACGTCGGGTCGTCGGACCTTCTACTTTGGAAAAATTAACACTTCAAGTTACTTATTATGAGTATCAAATAGAAACTTGGTCATATATGGTCCTCAGATCACGTACCTCATGAAAAATTGATATCTTATTAGTTGTTAAACAGAACCTTAGTTATGTCGGGTCCTTGGACCTTCTACTTTGAGAAAATTAACACTTCGAGTTACTTATTATGAGTATCAAACAGAAACTTGGTCATGTATGGTCCTCGGACCACGTACCTCGTGGAAATTGATATCTTATTGGTTGTTAAACAGAACCTTAGTTACGTCGGGTCCTCGAACCTTCTACTTTGGAAAAATTAACACTTTGAGTTACTTATTATGAATATCAAACAGAAACTTGGTCATGTATGGTCCTCAGACCACGTTCCTCGTACAAATTGATATCTTATTGGTTGTCAAACAGAACCTTAGTTACGTCAGGTCCTCGGACCTTCTACTTTGGAAAAATTAACACTTTGAGTTACTTATTATGAATATCAAACAGAAACTTGGTCATGTATGGTCCTCAGACCACGTTCCTCGTACAAATTGATATCTTATTGGTTGTTAAACAGAACCTTAATTACATCGGGTCCTCGGACATTTTACTTTGGAAAAATTAACACTTCGAGTTACTTATTATGAATATTAAACAGAAACTTGGTCATGTATGATCCTCGAACCACGTACCTCGTAGAAATTGATATCTTATTGGTTGTTAAACAGAACCTTAATTACGTTGGGTCCTCAGACCTTCTACTTTGGGAAAATTAACAGAAACTATGTCTCATGAATATTGATGTATTGATAAACCATGGTAAGTTCGATGGATTACTTTATGCCCCAAACTAAATACTAAGTTAAGTCTTAGACTGTGTGTTGTTATACTACATATATTACCGTTTTAAGGCATAATTTATTTGCTGATGATTAAAGTTGATAAAGTGTATGTACTTTTATTTGGAGTTATTGATGATTGAAATGTTGAAAAGGCTTCACTGTGCATTAGGATATTGAGTTAGTTATTCCATACATGTAATTTACATTAAAGTAAAACGAATTAGTGTGTTACTATTAGAGATTAGAAATCAGTTAAAGAACAACCTTTTTAGGTCTTTCATTAATTCTGTCAAGGGATACATTGAGAATAAAGTTCTAAAACAAAAGGGTTAAAGTAAAAGCCCTAATACAAAAATTCGTTACATAAGGAAAAGGGGGTCCTAACTAGCCTATGCTTTAAGTCTGGGTGGGGGGGATCCTGCTAGGACTTGCTAGCAGCTTTTTTGGTCCTGTCCTCCTCCTTTGTTTGTTTAAGCTCCGCTTCGAATGAGCTTTAGACTTGTTTCCCTTTGTCCTTCGCCATTGGTGGAGGAGCGGTTGGCTCGGCGTCCTTGCTCGAGCGCTTCTTGGCTTCGCCACCCTGTTCTTTCTCTTTGTCGGAACCAGCAGGTTCTTTAGGAATTGGAAAGGGTTCTTGGATGACGGATGACTGTGTTGAAGGCGCTATCTCGAGGGTAGAGGTGATAGGAGGGAGCTCTTCGAACACTTGGATGTCTTGAGGAATCCAAATGTTCTCAGGTTTCCTTAACTCAGAGGTTGTGGGGATTCCTGCCACATTCAGGACTTCTGCCCATACTTGTTGGCAATATGCCCTACATAGCTCTGCCAACTCCTTTGTCAGTCGATCTTCTGTTGCCTCCACCCCTTCATTGTAAGCAGCTTTCTTGGCATCCTCCATAGATTCCTTGAGGGCACGAGCCTCTTCCTTCGCTTGAGCAAGCTCCTTATTTAAGTTAGAGTTTTCTTACTGAGCTTTAGACAAGTCCTTGTCCTTTTGATGCAGAAGTTTGTGTTGCCCCTCCACCTGAGTTTTGATTGTCTTAAGGCTAGCCTCAATGCCATTTCTCTCCGTCTTTTCATCTGCCAATTGCTTGGTTAGGTTCTCATTCTCCACTAGGGCTTGGCCTAAGGCCTTTTCGGTCTCCATTATGACCTCGAATTCAGCTGTAGCCTTTTTCCGAGAATCCTTCACCCATTTCTCTGCAGCAAAGACTTCTTGTATGGCCTGCATAGAAGTATTAAACAAGTGTATTATTATTGAAGCAAAGTTCAAAGTGTGTGTGAACAACTTTATACTAAAGTATAATGACAGCAGTAATATGGAGGTAATAGAGGACACTCACCAAAGCTAAGTCCTTTTTAAGGGAGTGAAAGAGATGTGGTTGAATCATGTTGTTTAGAGCTTCCATGTCCTTCGGTAGAAGAAGAGGTTGCTCCAATGCGTTAGCCAGGTGATGAGCATGTCCTTGCTGGAACGCCCTAATATTGGACTGACAGGAAATGGGGGCCCCATCCAGCTTCAGTGCTGGAGACTAGTTGGTTTGCGTGCGGCGTACCTCGGCTAGGTCACGACTTTCCCCACTCTCTACTGAAGAGGCACACGTCTTACCTTTGCCTGCTTTTTGTTGTTGTTGTTGCTGCTTTAGTTTCTTCTGCCTCTCCATATCTGCGCCTCAGCCTCGTTCTTCCTTTTCTTCTTAGGCTCTAGGATGGGAATCTTAGGATTAGTGGGAAGAGGGGGTGGAGGCAGAATGGGAGGGGGTTGCGACCCAATCGCGCCCTTTTTGGAGGCCTGTGTGCCCCTTCTAGACATCAGCTTTCTAAGAGTAGACATGTCGTCTTCCTTAGAGCTAAAGTCGGGTTGTGCTATTAGCAAACCCTTTATGCCAAAAGTTTCTGCAGGCACGTGTTCTTTGTCCGAGAGGATGACAAGTTGATCCTCTCGAGGTCTCTCAGCTTCTTTAAGGTGAAACTGTTCAATTTCCTCGTCAAGTGATTATTGCAAAGATGACGGTTCTTCTCGGATGGCTGTCGTCTGGGGATGCACCAAGAGTAGAACTGCTGCGATGGGGCGAGAGTACAATATGACAGAGGGGTCGTCCAGAAGTTGGTGGGCGGAAAGAAAACTCGGTCTTGAGATATCTATCCTTTTACGTCTCTGGTCACCCGCGATGATCGCATTGCCAATCTCTTGGAAGTCGTCTGATAAAGGCTTGTATCCTCATATCAGATGGGCTACCCTCACTTGCAGATCTTTGTTTACGAACACTTCGGATCGAAGAACGCGATTAAGGTCCGAGACGCTGCAAAGACTTAGACGTTGCCGTACGTGTTGTTTGTCTGCAAAAATATCCGAAGAAACAAGTATGGTTAGGTCAGCAGCAAATGCCAACTAAAAGGTAATAACAAATAATATAACTAGAAATGGTGAAGTTAATAGCATTAAGTCATAGGGTAGGGAATCTAACTCCTATAGAATCACACCTAGGTCTCCCCATTTGACTGGGCAATGAGGACCGTCAGACCAGTTTCTTGAAGTGATTAGGTAGTTGTCTTTCATGCCTTTGTTGGATTTAGGAAGGCAAGATATGAGCTTAACGACGCTAAATCTGGATTTAAGGTAATACCCTACATCTTTAAGTTTATGACACTCATACATGTAAACAACGTCGTGCCATGTAAGGTTCAAACCCATTTGCTCATTTAGAGCGTCGACGCAACCTAATATTCTAAACACATTGGGTGTACACTGATCTAGGCATAACCTATGGTTGCGTAAGTACTCGCTGGTTACGTTTTTCATGGGAAGGGTCATCCCACTCTCTAGGAATGCGATAATGGGGATAATAAATTCTCCCTCTGTTCTAGCGTTACCTATGGCTTCTGCAGGGCAATATCTTAAGCCTACGTCTTGGGGAATATGGTACTTGGCCCGAAAACCCTCCATACCAGAGTCGATATCTACTAAACACTTAAATCTACCTATTTGGTAGGGGGCAAGAGCATATGCTAAGAGAGGGAAGAGATGTAATCTATGGCTAAGGAGAAATGAATAAAAAAGATTGAGAACTTATGGGAAATAGGTGGACGATTCTTCATGAGCTTCTTGAGAGGAAAGAGGATAGGCAATTCTTAGATTTGATTGATTTCTGAAAGAATAGATTGAAGTTCGGTTTCCTAGGCATTTTTGAGTGTGGGAGGTGGCATTGAATCAGAAGTATCCCGCCCAAATTTTTAGAAAGAACTCGAGCCGTTAGATGCGAATCTCATCGTTGAACATGGGGAACAGGATGTAACTCACAGTCATTAATGTGGATGTTACGGATTTCGAAGCGTCAAGGGCAGTTTAAAAGAAGCGAAGTGACTCTTACACATGTGGCAGTTCGTAGAGCGTGTGGAGGTTTTGCCGTTGGATCAAAACTCCATTTCTCTCCTCGGATGGGGGGAAAAATGAAGTTTTGAGGGGCTATTATGGGGGTAGAATAAATAATATATATATATATATATATATTTGGGTCTTGGGCTTGATTTGGTGGTGCAAGTCTGTCCAAGTAGAGTCTTTAAGGCCCACAGGCCAGTTTACACTACGAGGAGTAAAGGAGTTGTCCGAGGAGGAGTGTATCCTCGGACGGGTCCAGTAAAGGTCATGGGCCATGCCAAGGGGTTTGGGGACAGAATTCCAAGAGATCTGTTGGGTAAAGGCGTGATCCACGCAATGGTTAGAAGGAAGAATATGTGGGAAATATCAGAGGAGAAAAAGCTGCTACCACCGCATTAAAGACCCTGCACCTACCTCCCTGGCTACATTAATGGGGAAATGACCTTTGAACAATTAGGTTCAACCCTCCAGCTGGTATTTGAAGATTTCAGGAAGGTACTGGATGGGACAAGTATCTAATGAAAAAGATTTGTGATACACGTGGAAGGAGAAAAAGAAGGAGATTGATATGAGGGAACGAGAGAGATAAAAAGGAGGGGAGGAAAAAAGATAAGAAGGAGAACGATAGTTGGAATACGGCTCAAAAAGGAAAAAAAGGCAATACAAGTGGTCCTTGGGTTACGTCCGAGGAGAGTTTCTTTGCTCTTCTCATCTATGGAACACGCGGATAACGGCAATCTAGCCTGATTTTTCTCTTTATCCAACATCCATAGTCTAGGTTTTTAAGCCCACACTCTATAAATTTTATTGTATAAGGCTCTTTAGGTCTGAGTCCGTCTAGTAATTGGACTGGGCACAAATTGTGCACATATAAGAAGAATAAAAGATTAAAAAGAGAAAATAAGTGGATAATATAGCTGTTGATATGGCTCAATAGGAGCGTAATAACAATAAATGTTACGCTTCAGATTTTAGATATATGTAGATATAGATATATAGATATAAATTTGGGGAAATGAGAAAAAAAAATGCACAAAACCTCTCCCAAAAAAATGTTTAGCATGAAAGAAATAAAATAATTAGAATTATTTCTTTAATTGATGTATAAAATCAACATTAGTATACAAATTTATCTTCTGTCTTTAGGATGTATTTTTAGAAACTTTTTATGGGAAAAGAAAAAAAGTAATTAATTTATTTTACAATTTTTTATATTTTCCATAAAAGTAGTATAAAAAATTTCCTAAAATGGTTTATTAATAATTGCCCTAAAAACAATGGTTAACATGACCCCTTTTAAAATAATCTACCTATTTGATCATTTTACAAACTCAAATATAGGAGTTGTGTGGAATTAGTGATGCAAGCGAAGTTGAGCCAATTGTGGACTTGTGGTATCAGAGGTTAGAGCACTAGCATTAAATGTGATAAATGCTAAATTTTTAACATTTATCATACCAAACACCAAAATCCATGCTTCATGAGATGTGCTAAATCCTTTTTTATTTATTTCTTTTATTTACAATATACTACCTAGTGATGGGTAAAAGAGTATTGTGGCATGTTGTAAAAAAAATAAAAAGTGTGTATATATACATTCTTCTCTTTCCTCTCATTCATGTCAAACTCTCTTTTCTCTCTTCTGTTGCCTCTCTTTTCCCTCTCCGCCATCACATTTATTTATATTATTTTAACTTGTTGTATATTAAAATAGAAAATGTGCTATAGTGTGCATTGTTAAGTAGTGTGTTAAAATAAATAAATTAACTTTTTTCTATACCAAAATATCATATCTTTATAACATTTGATGCATACTGCTCTTAGCATAGTACACTGTCACTAAATGTAGAGAGAGTGCATAATGCTACCATAAAAGTAGAGTAGACTGAACCTCACACTCGATTCTAAATTCAATCTAGACTGAACCTCGTACTTGATTATGAGTCCATCCATTTTAGGACCACAATTTTTTTTTTTTTTTTTGTTATAATTCTAATATAGTAGACTATAAATAGTTGATAATCATTTTTACACATACTCACTATTTTTTTTTTCTACAATTTATAATCTATCATGACGCAGTTGTGGCAAGAATATCGTTGTATTATCTATCTATCTATATATATATATATATATATATATATTTTTTTTTTTTTTTTTTTTGAATATGAAACCCACATTTCATGCCATATGCTGTGTGTGAGGGTGGTCCTCTCCTTGCTTATTCGATTTTTATGAACAGCAGAAACAACACATGATAAAAAAAAAAAAAAAAAAAAGAAGTTCGGTTAACATATGCACATATTAAACCATCAATTTCTAAAAATATTTTCATTACATTAGCAAAATCCTATAAAAAAAAAAAAAATGCTGTGGGAACAGTGCACACAGATGAGACAAACTGGCTAGCACGGCATATAATACATAAATGAATCGTTTTATGACAAACAGGTAGAACTAAAGTAAGCCTCTAGTCAACGAAAGCTTTTAGCTTGGTCCAATTACGTTTACTCAATCCACATTAAGTTGTAAAACTGTTATAGTCATTTTAGTCAGGTCTAATGTCAAACTTCGGGTTCTGAGCCTTGCCTCCTAGCCCATCCATCACTTTCTTATCAGCAATGTCCAAGCCGAGAGAGCCTTTTCAACCAAAAGCAAAAGAGTTTCAAGCTTGGCCAGTAACGTCTAATAAGTTAAGCCTAGGCCCAAGTTATGAACGGACCACATAATTTTGTCATCTAAACACTAACTGAACCATACAGACCATTTTTTCACTTTCTGGAAATTACAGCACTTGTATGCTAAAATTTTGTTGATTCGATTACATTGTTCACTAACTAGAAACTCTCTGATTACACATACGAAGTCATGTCTAGCTTACAAAGAAAATTTGGTGGGGGGGGTGGGGCCAAAGGGAAAAAAGAAAAAGATGAGGACCACTATGTTACAGTGTTACATAATTGGGATGGAATTTATACATAAGAAAAGATATGGGATTCATGGAATAGGATAAGACTTGTTATGACACATGCACTTGTAAGCCATAGGACATGTCTCAGCCTCTTCAAGTGATGAACAAACGAAGCTCACCATGACCAATCGACATGGTGAGCATGCTCCACAAGCATGAGAGCAATCAGGCAACCTTGACCCTGCAATTTCGAGCGTATCGGCTCCCATTCGCATCGTTGGCCTTCTTTCCCAATAGAAACCGGATTTCGCCACCATGCCATCTTTTGTTTTGGGCTTTGTGGAATGGTCATGGCCATGACCTGTTTAACAAAGACAAAGAAAAAGAATTAAATAAGTTGATATGCTATTATCATTAAAATTAAATACCTAGCTCTTAAATATAAACTTTGACCACAAATCTAAATATAAATGGCATTTGGACATTTAGAGCATTAGCATTTGGGGATGCAAAAAAAAAAAAAAAAAAAAAAAACTTATTTTATATCTTCAAACACTATTTTATCTATTTCACTAACTCATTTTACAACTCATCATACTTCTTAATTTTTATTTTTACATAGAACTTAATAAAATAATATAAACTACCTAATAAAATAATAAAAAATATTCTTCTCCTTCTCTTTTCTCCCACTATTTTTTTCTCTTCACACATAACCACAAAATTAAAAATTATTTTTTTCTTTACAACTTATGAGTAGTAAGGTTACATATATATGCATGCTTACTATTCATAAGTTGCAAATCTTTTTAAGTATACAAACTTAGATGGAGTGAATTTTTGCTTTCTTGGATTATAAAATAGCAACTGGGGGTGTACACCCCCAATGTTAGTACTCTTAGGACTATTTAGGGTCTGTCTAGAGCCATATTTATTGTTTAGCATAGCCTACTTTATCTCTAAAAAGGTCATTTCCAAAAAAAAAAAAAGTTTTAAGTGGTCCTTAAAATTAAAGCCTTTTTATGGGTAAAGTTGAGACTTGGGAACTTTTAAGGAGAAACTCTACTAAAACTTAAGATATTATTTCCTATAATTTGGCAAACACTCAAAAAAGTAAAAATACTCAAAAAAAATTTGTGGCTTTATGTCATTACATAGACCCAAACTCTATATTTAAAACCTACTTCCTAAACAACCCGAAAAAGACATAAACAGTAGTTAGAACTTATTAGTGAACATAAAAAATTAAGCCTAGCTAGAGAGAGAGAGAGAGTCTCGTACGTGACCGTGGCCGGCCAATGTGTCTCACGGAACTAACTTCTTCTGGGACTAAAAGGAGAACAATGAGAAGAACAGCAACACAAGCAAAACCCTTAATCTTCATGGCTTTCTCTCTTTCTCTCTCTCTCTCTCTCTCTCTCTCTTGAGTGAGCTACTGTAAGAGCAAAATAAATATTGAGATGGTGTGAAGGGAAAAGTGAGAAGCTTTTCTATATTTAAAGGGGTGCTTGAAGGAATAATACTGAATTGAAGCAAATCACAGGCAAGAGTAGGGGACTAAGGAGTGTTTGATTAGAGAAGGTCACATGAAAGAGGGTGCCAAAGAAGATTGCTCACAGTTTGTCACAGGACTCAAGCTTTTTAGTTCCATGGAAGAAAGGATGCTGTATATGGAAAGGAATTTACTGAATTGAGAGAGCTTCTTTTACGTGAACTCTGACCAGCACTTGAGTATGTATATACCTAGCCATAAATGCAGAGTTGCTTGGTAAAATTTTCAAGCTTTTAAGCTAATAAATTTGTTATGTGTCCCTGATGTGACTACCATTAATATTGCTCCTCTATCCCTCACCTCTAGTCCGATTTTAGTGATTTGCGGACCACCTCGGGACCTTGTCTGTTGTTTCATCAAAAAAAGGGACCTTGTTTGCGGCATATATTGTACACTACTTCCGTAAAAATTATTCAATCTTTATTCTCTAGAAAAATAAAAAATAAAAATGTAAAGATTAAGCCTTTACCAGTACATACTTTTTTCTTTTTTTTTTTCACAATAAAAAATAGGTTTTTAGTGTGGACTCACTTATTCTATGCTATAATATTACAATTGGCTACTAGAATAACAATGGAGCATGCAACTACTCAAATCCCACAACTCCTTCAAGCACAATTATAAAATATACACCTATCCAAGTCAATAGCAGCTCCATGAGAACTTCATATATTAACCCAAAAAAAAAAAAAAATGCAAATACATAAAAATGTTACAATTTTCTTTTACGAATTTTTTTTAAATTATTGCATGATAGTCTTATAATCAATGCTGTAAGTTATATCTATTTCAAAATTTGATGAGTTCAATAAAATTTTTCTTGAATTTTTTTGTTGTTGATATATTGTAATGTCCTAATATATTGTTAACGGGACCAAAGTTTAAAGACAAAATTTGGTACAAATTTAGTCGTAGCCTAAGGTTACAACTCTTACTAAACAAATTAATATGGTTACATGTTTTGAAAATCCAAATTATTGAATTGTATGTTCTTTATGTTTTTAAAACATGCTAAATTTTATGTTAATCGGATGTTATTTTCCATTTGATTCATAAATTTTTTTTTATGTATAATTTTATATTAGAAAAACCACTTTTTTTTAAAACCGGACTGGATTGACCGGTTTGACAGATTCAACCAGGAACCAAATACCAATCCAGTCAAGTAAAAACTGGGTAAAATTGGTAAAAATTGAGAACTAGAGGCAAATCCGGTTTTGCTTTTGCCTCCAGTCTGGTTTTTATAATCATGACAAAAACTTGAATATAAACATTTGATTGATGACATAGTTATTAATTTTTTATCTTTTTGAAATTTTGCAAGTATAAAAGATATAAGAAGAAAATGTAATCTAATGATAGATTTGTTAAAATCTACATCCATTAAAAAAATATTAAATAAAGTTATAGCCTTAGCTTAGAACTAAGTTCATGAGTGGAAAAAAAAAATTGTTAGCTAAGAAAAAGATTTTTATCCTAAAATATAAAGAAATTTTAAGTAAGAGCATCTCCAGCAGCTTCTCCAAATTTTTGTACTGTTTGGAGAATGAACAGTGACTTTTACCTTTTAGCTTCCCACTTTTTTGAATACACTTTCCAACAGATTCTTTATTCCCTTCTCTATCTCATTTAAATATTATTTCTTCATTCATTTTTTATTCTTTTTTTTTATCATCATTTATTCTTTCTATATTCATTACCAACAATTATATTTTTTAATGAAAAGTGTTTTATTCACAACATTTTTCGCAATAATTTCACAACAAAATTTATGTGAAAAGTTGTTACTAGTTCTAATTTGAACCATCACTGAAATTATTTTTTTTACTCACCAATATTAACTAATTACAATCTGTTACTTAAAATTTATTGTGAAAATATTATGAAAATATTGTAGTGACATTTCTCAATTAGGATTTTTTTATTTTATTTTTATATATTATTTCTTCTTTCTTTCAATTCATTTCATCCATACGTCTTTTTTTCCCTTTTTTTCCTTGTTTTTCTCCTCCACACACTCTTTCCTATCTCTATCCGCCCCCCACCCCACCTCTTTTATTTTATTTCTCCCTCATTCAAGAACATTCCAGCTCCTCTCTTTCTTTCTTTTTTCTCTAGCTCTCTGCCTTTTTTTTTTTACTTGGTTCCAGAACATTCGTCCCCAACACAGTCCAGATGGGGCATCTTCGTCCCAAAGCAGTTGGCCCAACCTGGAGACGTCGCTCATCTTCGTCCCCAACGCAGTCTAGATAGGTTCTGTCTTTTGTCTTTTTTATTTTATTTTATTGTTATGATTTGATTAATTTTAAAATTGTGTTTTTGAGTTTGTATTCTGATAATCTGATTTTGCTTGAGTTTAGAGATTTTTGAGAGAAAGATTGTTGTGTTTGTAGCTGTGAGAGGAGAGAGAAAGAATTTTTTTATTAAGATGTATGAATTTTTTAACCATAAAAATTCATTTGGAGTTGCTACAATGCTTCTTTGTATCTAGAGAAGCACTGTAGCAACTTAAAAAAAAAAAGGAAAATTTTTGTGTTTAGAGAAACTATTGAAGAATAAACAGTAGCATTTTTTGGACTAAAAATAGAGATACCAAACTTGTTGGAGATGCTTTAACCTATTACCAATGCTCTTAATATGAAATAAGAAAGGTGAAGTCATGTAAAGAGATGGTGATTCATTTTGGAAGTGATGTGATGTCTCGAATTATTTTATTTTATTTTTGAAAAGTAGTTGTTTGGTTGTCATGAATTTGGTACAAATAGTGTCTGGATGTAAAATACATAAAAGATTTTACTAGTATATGCCCTAAAATCACACAATAATATATTATTTTTTAAAAAATATTTATCAAAAATTAAAAAAATGGTAAAATTTTTCAATTTACCATAAAATAATTTTAAAAATGAATAATTTAAAAGGATACATTAATAACATCCATACATCAATCCAAAGGAATTATTGTCTCGAAGGCGAGGAGGTACTGCATGCCGAACAGTCTTTTCACATGCAGCACAATTATGATATATTTTTTTGGTTTTTGTGTTCTTTTCCAGTTACAAAAAATCAGTGTTCTTTCTCTGTACAATCTAGCAGACATGACGAAACCTAGCCTGTTGAGCCAACACTTTTAATGTGGGGGTACCGGGTACTAGTACGACCCTGCTCTTCATTTTTTTTTTTTTCATCAAATTATTTAGGGTTATTTAGTGCTGTGGGCTTTTTTTTATTTTTTTATTTTTAATATACGTGGGTAAAATGTTGTGTAAATGTATGCGATTTTGTTTAAAAATTAAAAACATGTTATTAAATCATTCTACCAAATAAGATCTGGAGCTTTCAAAACACCGAATGCTATGGTTATACTTCTTTTTACCATCACAATGGGAACAACATAGCATACTTTTTTATAAACAAAATTTAGTCAATAATGTTAATATTATAAAGGAGTAATTATAAGTTTATCTTGTATTAGTAATGAAAGAATTATATTACAGTTAAAATAAATTTGTATAATGTTATATACATTTGTAAAACAAAAATTATATCCATGTAATGACTATTTTTTAAAATGCTAATATGACATGTTAGGTAATAGTAATACAATGGCGACAAAAACCTTTAAAACCTACTACAGAGTACACACTATAGGTGAGTTTGATTGAAGAACAATTGTTTGAAGTGTTCACATTTTACATGTTTTCACAATTATACCGTATAGGTTAGTAAGCAGGCCGGGCCTAAACATTTTGGGGCTTAAGGCGAGAATTGAAAATGAGACACTTTTTATACTTATATATTAATTAAATTAATATTTATTTAATATTTTTATATTATAATATATTTCATTTAAAATTTATTTTTCTTGCATTTTGAAATGCAAATTGGCTAATTAAATTTTTGTATTTAAGTTCTTCTAACATCTCCTCTTCTAACTCTTTTTGGTGAATTTCATACTCGTTTGTGATATTTTCCTCTAAATTTTGTGTTATATTTTGTTTATTACTAATAACATATTTATCCATTAATCATTTTTTAGACTCAATTAATTTTTCTTCTTTTTTTCTTTTTTTAAGTTTTTCATATCCAGATACATATTTTCTAGTAGACATTTCTAATCAAACAATATATTTATAAAGACAAAAATAAAAAATAACTTTCAAGTATAGAGCAAATGAGAAATAGGACCTGATTTATATAAAAAGTATTATTGTAGTTTCATCGAACAATAACAAGTTTTTAGCAATCTCAACTTGCATAAATAAAGACTTATTCAATATATTACCACTAACTAAAAAATATATATATATATATAATAACACAAGATTAAAATTAAAAAAAAAAAAGATTCAGTGAGAAAGGCTTTATAAAAAAATGCAGGCTTTTTATTCAAATCTGATAAACAAAACTAGACTGCAGGGCCCAATCTAATCTATAACCCAAAAAAAAAAAAATGCAGGCTTTATAAAAAATAAAAAAAATTGAAGGCCAAAAAAGGCAAAATTGATAAAGAAAACCAAGCGGCAGGGTCCAATCTTATTATAAGTTCCCATAAAAAAAAAAAAAAATCTTATTACAAGTCAAAGAAGTCCCTAAATATTATACCTGCTGAACGAAATGGCTGAACCTGATACAGTGAGAGAGGAAGAGAAACCGATTTAGAGAAACTGAGAAAGAATGAGAGAGGTCGGAGGCGGAGAAACCGATCCAGATGGAGGAAGCTTGCTGGCTGCTGCCTTGCTTGAGCTGGTGAGCAGATGAGAACAGGGGAGAGAAAGAGAATCAGAGAGAATGAGAGACAAATTCACAGAGAGAGGCAGAGAGCAAAGACTAGAGAGAAAAGTAAAATTTTTAGGGATTTGAGTTGTTTTATTTGTTTTGATTTGTGATTGTTTTGTAGTTAATATCTTAGATCGGATTTGTAGTTTATTTGTTTGATTTTTGGTTTGTCTAGAAGATAATAATGTTTGATTTACCAAAATATTTGTTTTTTGGTTAAAAGAATGTGCTAGATTTTTGTAATTCTTCTGAAACTAATTTTTTTCCCTCTATTCCCTCTTATTTTCTAAAATTTTGGGGTCTCCCTTCCACTTGGGGGCCTTAGGCAATTGCCTATCTCGCCTAAGGGAAGGGCTGGCACTAATAGTAAGGGTACGTTTAGTAGATTGTAATATAATAGTTATTCCTATAATTTAGCCATTCAATAGTTTGGTTATGTTTATATTATAGGGAATAATCATTCTTTGTGAATAGTAATTCTTTAAAATGAGGAATAACTATTTATCTCCAAAAGGATTGTAATAGTTATTCCTTAGTAGGTATTTTAATTTTTAAAATTAATATATTTCCAAATAAACAAACATTCCATAGGCACCTAACAATTATGAAAATAAAAAATCATAAAAAAACAACTAATCTCCCTTTCAAATTTAAAAAAAATATTATTTAAAAAAAAATATAATTATATGAATAAGATATTTCCTAAAATATATCTTAAGTTTGATTTAAAATGTTTTCATTCCATTGTCTTTAGGGGTTCTATTATTGTGTTATCACCAAATAGATAAATAGTAATAAGTATTACATTACATTATTTTTTATTCCTTGTAATACCTATTCCTATTCCTCTGTAATTCTTACAACCTACTAAATGTGCCCCAAGACTTTAGTTCTTTACCAGCGTTTCCACTTTGAAAATAATACAATATTGTCCAAAAATAATACAATATATGCGTATTTTTTCTTTTTTAAAATGATGCATCTAAACGTGTGTATATATATTATACATAATTCATATTTACTCTGCTTCAGGGGGGCTGCCTTTTGGGCTACAGATACAGAATATTTCTTTTTTTAATTTGTGCCGACTATAAATTATAAAACCTTTTGGTCAATTAATGGTCAATAATGAGGGTTTAAAGCTATTTTATTCTTCTTCATTGTTACTAATTAGCTACGCTGGTTAAGTCCGTGTAGACGTGTGTGTTACTGCTAGACACAAGTAACAACGGTGAGACTCAGACCCAAGATCTTAATCATGGTCAAAATGAAATTTCAATCTTAATCTTGGTTGTGAGACAACATTGCATCCAAACCGTCCGTTTTGATCCTTTCAATATCATTAACATCCATTCAATATTAGTGCGTGCAGTAGATGCTTGCCACGTGTAACAACTAGCGTATCGCAGAGTCCTGATTTATGTGTCCTTCAAATACACTGAAATTCTCTTGGTGTGGTGTAGCAGTTGACTTCAAGGCAAAAGTTACCATGTACAAGCCTATGAGCGCCCGCCAAGAAAGAAAAACAGTCCTACCCAATATCAAATTTCATTCCAATCAATTAAAACGTGCTAACATAAAATTCAGTGAAATTAAAAATATATATATATTTTACATTTTCGTGTATATATATATATGAGCAACCTTTACAAAGTACAAACTCCAAAAGTAAGTGAACTATGAAGCTAGCTAGCCATGATAGACACTCTTATACGCAACACCACCAAGTCTTTCAATAGAGAACTTGATGGATATGCATATGGATATGAGCAACTTGATTAAAGCAAAAAAATGAGGGCAGAAAAGAATCATGGACAAAGAACATTTTCTAGGCGCAAGAGTCATAACAACATGGTGCATTCTTTAAGCTATAAACGTGATTGAGCTAAGCAGCGGTGAATTTTTTTGAAATCATACAAGTTGGCATCGATGGACTCATTGAGAAGGTCAAGGTCGACTCTGAAACTAAGGAAGACGGTGATAAAGGTGAAGAAAGTTGTGGTGTCGATAGTGTCATCCATTCGAATTGGCTTAACAAGGTCTTGTAATTGTCGATTGCCAAATTGCCAATACGTGCATCCTCACCAATATTGCATAGGAAATGAAGATTAATTACGAGTGTTTTTTAGTGTGAACTCACTCTTCTTATATTTAGCATGATTGATCATTGGCATTCTAAAATTCATTGGGCGAGCCAATGGCGACTCCAAGAATTTTTTGCAAGGTGTTTTTCAATAAGTATAAATTACACAATCAAATAAAAAAGAAAATTTTATTTATTGACAATAACAACAATAAAAAAACACATAAATATATAAAGTTTACAATTGCCTTCTACAAATTTTCATATTTTGAAATCTTTGCATGATTGTCTCATTATCAATGCTACAAGCTACATCTTTTTCAATATACACAACCAAGCAATTATTCATCTACTAATCTCACGTTCGATCGCGCAGTTTATTATTTATATATTTCATTACTGAAAAACTTCTTTCTATTGTTGCGGTAGTGACAGGAAGTGTCAAAGCTAATTTCACAAGCAAATAAACTAATGGATAAATCTCATGCTTCCCTGTGTACCCTAACTTTTCAGCAAGTTCACTAACTCCTTGAAACTCTAAAAATAAGTCATTGTTGCGCATATTAAAAATGTAATTTTGAAGTTGAGAGTCAAATGTTAAGATATCTATCTCAAGAAAATCAAATGGATAGAACTTTGCTCGACATATCAAATTTTGCTTATCAAAAGCCACAAATAAATTACTTGGATTCAAGCAAGCCATACAAAGTAGCAAATCGATTTTCGCCTCTGGAAAATGGTTGTCAAGCTCTTGAATTTTCCTTATCAAAAGCCACAAATAAATTACTTGGATTC
This sequence comes from Castanea sativa, assembly GCF_040712315.1. Taxonomy (NCBI): domain Eukaryota; kingdom Viridiplantae; phylum Streptophyta; class Magnoliopsida; order Fagales; family Fagaceae; genus Castanea; species Castanea sativa. The sequence goes on from NC_134018.1 coordinate 36,234,421, forward strand.
AAGCAAGCCATACAAAGTAGCAAATCGGTTTTCGCCTCTAGAAAATGGTTGTCAAGCTCTTGAAGTTGCATATCTATGACTGTGTAGAATAGCTCAACACGATAATGATGTAAATTTGTATTTTGTTGGGTGTTGCGTTGCGGCCTCCCACTAACTACAAATATTTCATCCATGTTCAAGATAAGAATATCATGTGTGGTACAAAATGAAGACACTTCAGTCAATAAAGATATCCATTCATCATCTCTCATCACTTGCAATCGTTACTTAGACACTTTAACAAGATCCATAGCATTTACTATATCTTTATTTATTTATTTTTTTTTGCAATTCTATTGACAACACATTTGTGATCGCTAAAATGTTTTTCATCAAGTGTAGAGCAAAGACAAATTCAAAAGATACAATTGACCTCATAATAGATCGTGTTTCAACTTTTTAGTTGGAGAGACCATCTTCTTCAATAATCTCAAGTACATTAATAATAGCAGAGAACATCAAAATCAAGTTGAGAATAGTCCCATAATATGATCCCCAACGTGTATAACCAGGACATTTAAGATTTGTCTCTTGATTCAAACCTTACCCACTTCTACGTACACCATTCTCTAAATCTTCTTTAATTTTAGCAAATTGTGCATCTCAAAGAGCATCTCATCTCTTACAAGAGCCTCCAACAATAGTTGCTAAATTACTAATCACATAAAAAAACTTAGCAATGTTAATGTGATTTTTAGCAACGGTAACAAGTGTCAATTGAAGTTGATGAGCAAAACAATGGACATAAAATACTGACTTATTCTCTTTCAAAATTAAAGTTTTGAGACCATTGATATCACCTTGCATATTGCTAGCCCCTGTCATAACCTTGCCCATGTAATTTCAATAAACTCAAATTATGTTCACAAAAAACATTCAATAGCATATTTGAGTGACAAAGCGGTGGTATTTACTACATGTACAATACTAAGGAACCACTTTATAATAATTCATTTTTTGTTCACATAACGAAGAATGAGGACCATTTGTTCTTTCATTGAGATATCACATGACTCATCAACTAATATTGAAAAGAACCCATTGTCAAGATCTTTGATGATGACTTTGGATGTTTCACGTGTAATTGTATTCACAATATCTTTTTGAATATCATGGTGGGTAAACTTGCAATTTTTCCAAGCTTTTTGTAACACTTCATTGATAAATTCATTGTGATCCCCTAAAAATTGTAGAAGCTTAAGAAAATTTCCTTTATCACTTGAAACTTGAGATTCATTATGACCACGAAAAACTAATCCCTAGCATAAAAGGAGTCTTACGCAGTCAACTATTGCATTTAATTGAACCTGATATTCAATTTTATCTTGATTTAATTGCTTAACCAAAACACTTTGAATGTGTTACTTTTCCTTCAGTAGATCTTCACGCTTCTTGATTGCTTGGTTATGAGTACTATTAACTCTTTCAACATGTGAATTTAACTTCACAAGCTGATTCCAAAGTTTGAATTCATTGCAAAAGTCTCACCTCCTCCTTGCTTACCAACATCTTGCCCAAATAGGTAGCAATAAAAAAAAAATGCTGCATCCTTGTCTATACTATATTCCAACCAATTTCTATTTACATACCATTCGGATCTAAATCAATGGGGCTTTATAGAAAAATATGATACAGGGTAATCATCATTGTGTTGGAGAATAATTTGATAAGGGCCTTTTGTTAAATAATATCTTCTTATTTCATCATAATTATTAGGATGATAAGATGATATCTTTTCTCGTAGCCCAGGATCTGAAAAAAGATTTTTTAAGTTAAAGTCAATATGAATTCGCTTAGAATATGAAGATGAATCTTGCATAGGAGATGAATCTTGGGTACATGGTTTTCTTATCAAATACTTGTCCATGGTTCTAGCAAAAGAATAAATAATAAATTATATGTATATTTGAAATATTAATAAAATAATTGATTATTGTTGTTTAGTTGTTTCATTAATTTGTTTGTCTTTTATAAACTATAATTTGTTATATTGTTGTTTTATTAATTATAAAATTATTAATTGTAGTTTAGCCTAACATTATTTAATTTTTTTTTTCATGTATTGGTTAATTAAATTATTAATTATTTTTTATTAGTTGCTTTTCCCAATTAATTATTAGTTAATTAAATTATTATTTATTAATTGCACTAGCACACATCTCATGTGCACATTACACTAAAAGAGTCAGTCATATGCACATTACACATCCCATGTGCTGATGTGCACATTACACAGCTTTACCCGGCCCCATGTGCCCATCAGCCCATCCACCCCCCACCCCACTCAACAGACAAGCTTGCTTGATGCCCCCAATCACAAGAGCCAGCTGCCAATCAAAAAAATTTCACAATCACAAATCACAATAACATTATACTAAAAGACAATTAATATCTCACCAACACCAACACACACCAACCAACAGATAAGAATCATAAGATAAAGCCAAATTCAAAAAGTCAAAAAATAGGAAACATATTAATAAAAGTTAAAGCTTCAACCAATCACAGTTCAGATAAAGTTAGTCTTAAAGAGAGAGAGAGAGACTCATTCATTTCATTTCAGTTTATTGATTTCAGAGAGAGAGAGAGAGAGAGAGAGAGAGAGAGAGAGAGAGAAATACCTTGAGGGAGCACTAAAGCAAGGAGGCCTGAAGGCTGAGGAAGTGACCGTCACTGACGAGCGATCTTTGATGAGGGGTGAGTGAGCGTCGATGTGCTTTGGACCAATCACCGATGAGGGGCGACGATGTGCTCTGGACTACGACTGGACCGATCTCCGATGAGGGGTGACGATGTGCTCTGGACTGCAACTGGACCGATCTAAGGGGAGGCGTTGCTCTGTTTTTAGGTTTGCTTTAGCCTTTAGTGATTTATGATTTATTGATTTAAGGTTTCTGATTTAATGATTTGCTTTATATTGGGGTTTTTTTTTTTTTTTTTTTTTTTTTTTGAGAATCTGTGGGTTTGCTTCCTTTGTAATCTGTTGGGCTTGCCATCCGTTGTTTTGCTCTATTACAATTTTTTTTTTATAGATTTTAATTCAAAATTTTTTTTGGGGTTTTTTTTTTTTTTTTTTTTTGCTTGAAAGTAGAACAGATAATTTTTTTTTTATTTTTATTTAGGGGTGTTCCTAATTTTGATTGAGGGTGTTTCTAATTTTTTTTAAGGGTAAACAAATAATTTTTTTTAAATTATTATATATATATATATATATATATATATATATATATATATATATATATATTTTCAAATCAATGTGTTCCTAGGAACACCCTAAGCATATCATGGCGCTGCCACTAGGGCGACTCTTAATTTGGAGCAAGTCATGTAGGGTTGAAGCAAATTAAATAAAGTATGAGCAAGCAGTACTGATGAATTAGCATATATTCCAGTGTTGTGGTGGTCAGTGGGAGCTATGAGATTTCCGGCTGGTCAGTATTTCTATTATGATTTCGAATCATCATTTTCATTTGAAAATAAAGCCTTCATGTAATGTGACACTTTTTTGTTTTTTTGGTTGATGTAACTCTTCATATAAATAATTGCTATTGTAGCTACATACATAGTTTATTTCCCCTTCAATTAAAGATATCTAAAACTAGCCCATTGACCACCACAACTGGAATATATGTTAATTTACTCCTAAAGTGGTTTCGATTTGGTGGCCAAAATGTTATTACAGGGAGGACACATATATATTCATTTGATTAGAACCACTCTTAACTTGCTTCCGCCTTGGTCTATACCCAAAGTGAAAAGTTACACAAAAGGGACAAAAAAGTATTCTTGCCTAATTACAGTTATTAACTCTTGAACTTAGCCAAAGTCCAAAAGGCGGTGAAAGATATAATTATAATAATCATCACACAAGATATAAGAATTTTTTTTTTTTTTTGAAGCCAGAACCAAATAACTTTCATTGATTTAAAAGACCAGAGTCCAAGTACAAGGCATCCGCCGCTAGCAGAGGATCCTCCTCCATACATACAATTTCATTTTCAATCAATCTAGCAAATCTAGCCAAAGCATGAGCAACACTATTTGCACAATGCATAACACAGTGAATTGAAATGGATCTAAAACCAGCAGCCAAGCACCAAATATCTTCATAGATTAACCCAAGCCGAGAAAAGTTTGGTTGAGCCTGTGATATCGTCTTCAACACCATTGCATTATCTCCTTCTAGAATCACCTCCGTAAATCCAGCATCTACAATAAACTCGAGAGCTTTGCGGCAAGCCATCACTTCCACCTCTTCACTATCCCCCACAACACCACCTTTTGCTGAAGAGCAGCCATCACTTCTCCATTCACATTACGGATAACAGCCCCATAACCCGATACAACACCATTATCAAAACTAGCTCCATCGAGGTTTAGCTTGAAAAACGTCCCCTGCGGTGGTTGCCATGTTTGGTACTAAGGTTGGGATTGAGACTGTCACACTAAGTTGATCCTGTGCCTTAGTATACTCCCTCAAGTAATCCAAAGCACGTTGGTAAGAGCGTGATGGATGTTGGAAGGCACCCCATGCGTGATCGTATTTTGTTGTTGCCAAATCAGCCAACGCATAACCCAGAATAGGTCCAATTCCTCTAGCGATAGCTTTGGCATGATACCAGATACTAGCTGCATAAAATCCTCTTACTCAATACATAATTTCTAGAATCGGGTTGCACTTCCAGCCCATACATCCTATGCAACCCCACAACCCCAGAGCACAAGCAATACCGTTTCAAATGCTTTCTAACGAAAAAAACATCTTGCATCCTCAATTGCACGCTTGCGAACCAAATTTTCCTGTGTGGGCAAAATGTTCTAACATGCTTGACAAGGTAATTTGTTTTCGAATGAGGAAAACCTCCAAGGCAAAAAACCACCACCGGGTGATTTTAAGGTCACCACTCTCGAGAATTCACTATTATTACAACAAGCGGTTACAAGTAAAGGAATTCCAGTACCTTATACCAACCTACAGTTGAACCCTTACCCTAATACCCAATTGGATTTGTTCTGTAGTGACAATCTCTTTCTTAATGCACGGCTCCCAGTATGTGACTAACCAATAGATGCGTGGATCCTAGTACGCGACTTAATCACCAACTCGATAAGGATGTTGGCTGCAAAATTCTTCAGTTCATCACACGATAAAGATCATGAAGTTGCTTGGTTACAAAACCCTACGGTGTACAAATACAGCAACTTCTTCAAGAGAAAGAAGAACTAGGACAAACTAGGTTTTTTGGTCACAATTTGCATGAACAACTCTTTTCTTCACACTCATGCAACTGTGCTACTTGTAACGACCCTTAAAATAATCCTTATATATGTTTAAAGTTGTGAGAAAAGAAAGCCCAAACACATACTCACGGATTGGAATGAAATCAGAAATGAAATCCGATTTTCATAATTCTCAATAGATACTCTATCTGTTGAGCAGCTGTCGAGCATCAGGATTAAACAGCTTTTTAAATCTCGATAGATACTAGCTGTCGAGATTTAAAATCTAGCACTTCATCACTTGATTCTTGAACAAATTTGCATGGTTTTAACACTTGAACTTGAAACCTTGTTTCTTGAAGCATTAAACACATCCTAGATTTACCCAATTACAAGTAAAACATGTTTTGTCAAAGGATTAGCCAATTCTATATTGACATATGTTCCTAACATGAATCACATATGTCCTAACAATGCTTTCCAGGAAAAGATTTTAAATTTATTTGGAACCTTTGCCTTCTAGATTCTTGACTAGATTGGATTGTTGGCCCTTTGCACTGAGCACTCCCCACTATGATTTTCTTCCTTCCTCATTTGCTTAGCCACATGGTACCCAGACTTCACTGTGTATCTGCCATTCTTTGTGAGAGTCCACACCAAAGCATCTTGCACGACCCGCCTACTCAAAGGAACTTTTAGGATGGCTTTAACATCAAACAGATGAAATAGGGCTTCAATTATTTCTTTGTCCCACTGGTGGTTCTGCCAATCAATCAAATCTGAGACCCTCCACTCCCATATCTCATCCTCAGGTTGGAAAAGAACCTTTTTGGTTGGCTGGTTTGGTGGCCAATAGTCCTTCAAAACTTGAATTGAAGCGCCATTGCCCACTCTCCAACAACGCCCTTTCTTTAAAATCGGTTGAGCAGCCAATAAACTTTTCCAAACGTAGGAACTATTTGGACAATCATTCGCCTCAAGGAAATCACACCGCATAAAGTATTATGTTTTAAAACAGCTATACAAAAGAGAGCTTTGGTCCTGCAGCAACCTCCATCTTTGTTTTGCTAGCATAGCTAAATTACATGATCTTATGTCTTTAAACCCATACCACCCTCTTTCTTTGACTGCATTAAAAAACTCCAACTTTTCCAGTGTATTTTCCTTTTCTCACCAATCTGACTCCACCAAAATCTAGCACACATAGCATCCAATTCATCACATAATTTCCTGGGTAACTGAAAGCCCCCCATTGTGTAGGTGGCAATGGATTGAGCCACTGCTTTTATTAGAACCTCTTTACCCGCCTTAGAGAGTAACTCCCCTTCTAACCTTGCATCTTTTCCCAAACCCGTTCCTTGAGAAAAGCAATAGTATCATATTTCCTCCTTCCTATCAAAGTAGGCAGCCCCAAGTAAGAATCAAACTTCTCCACTTTCTTCGCCTTTAATATATCAACAATCCATTCTTTCTGCTCCACAGACACATTGCTACTGAATTAAGCAGAAGACTTCTCAAGGTTGATACATTGGCTCGAAGCTTTAGCATATAACTGAAGTGTATTAGAAGCAACCTGCACTTCACTTTTATTAGCTTGGAAAAAAAATCAAAGAGTCATAAGCAAAAAGCAAATTAGTTATACTAGGAGCATTCCTATAAACTGCCACCCCATGAAATCTCCCATCTAATTTTGCTTTAGCAAGGAAAAAAGTAAAACCTTCTGCGCATATTAGAAACAAATATGGGGACAAAGGAGCTCTTTGGAAATGACCTTTAGAAGGAATAACATTCTCATATGCTTTGCCATTGATCCGAACTGAAAAGGAAGGTGTGGAAACACACCTCATAAACCTATCCACCCAAACTTCCGAAAACCCCAATTTGATCATCATACCCTTAAAAAAACCCTACTCCACCCTGTCATAGGCCTTACTCACATCTAGTTTCAAAGCTAACCCCCCTTTTTACCATTTTTTCTAATATGCATGGTATGTAATGTCTCATAGGCTATGAGCAAATTATCAGTAATGAAGCGGCTTGGTACAAAAACACTCTAAGGAGGAGAAATTAATTGTGGCAAAATCAACTTTAACCTATTTACCAAAACTTTTGATATAATTTTATATATCACATTACATAGGCTAATGGATTTGAAATTTGCCATCTTTTTCCGATTTCCTTACTTTAGGAATCAGGACAATATGAGTATAGTTAATATCAGACACCATATTACCAGAATATAAAAAATCTAACACAGCATCAGTCACATCATTGCCAACAATATGCCAATTATTTATTTATTTATTTATAAAAGAGTGCATTCATACCATCAAGTCTAGGAGCCTTTGTTGGTCTCATCTAGAAAAATGATATTTTAACTTCTTCACTGCTATACGGACTAGTTAGCATCTCCAGCATATCATCAGTAATTTTATGATTAACTGTATTGAGACATTCCTCCATTTTGTCACAAGTGCCTTCTTTAAAGATATTCATAAAGTAATCTGACGCCATATTCGCCACTTCATCAACTTCCTCCACCCAAACTCCATTACCATTTTTGATTCCCTCAATATAATTCCTTCACCTTTTTTGAGAGGCTTTGGAATGAAAAAATTTAGTATTCCTATCTCCATGCTTTAACCATGACACTCAGAATCTCTGATGCCAAAAGATCTCTTATTTTAGCAATAAGCCATCAAGTTGTTTACTCATTGCTAGAAATTTACTCCTACTGTCTTCGATCATCTCACTTGCATTCATCAACTCCAGTTTCTTTTGTAGCCTCTTAATCTCCTCAGTTTCAGGTAGGGTCTTTGATGAACCCCATGCATGCAATTTAGCCCCACAAGACTCGATCATGTCCCTTGCGCCACTCAAACCATAGCCTCCTTTTCTCCACGCCTCAGTCACAGCCTCCTCACAATCCTTCCACAATAGCCAACTCTCCTCAAACTTAAACCACCAGCTCCCTTTCCTCTTGTCTGCCTATCATTCATGGTTTTCAATAGGATTGGAAGATGATCAGATGCATGGCTGAATAGATGGATAACCGAGCTTACAGGGAATTTCTCAATCCAAACTCTGTTAGCTGTGGCTCTATCCAACCATTGCTTTGTGTGAGCTGCACATGGCTGCCTATTTGTCCATGTAAACTTATGCCCATTGAACCCCAAATCTGTCAACTCACATCCTTCCAATGCTAACCGAGAATCCTCCATCTGATTATAGTAAGGTGCATGTACACTTTGTTTCTCAAAGGCATGAAGTATGGCATTGAAATCACCTATACAACACCAAGGACCATCAATGAAGGAATGTAGATGAGATAAGAGAGCCCATGACTTTCGCTTTTCATTTGCTTCTAGCCATCCATAGAACCCTGTGAGGTACTACACAAAACCATCATCTTCCACTACTTTTGCTAAAATATGGTTGTCAATAAAATTAATAACATCCAAGTTCATCTCCTTCTTCCAAAGTAAAGCCAACCCCCCACCCGAATTTGGCTTTTTCACTATCAATTTATTTTTAAAAGGTACATTACCGCAATGCTTCTCAAAACCAACTCTATCCAACCTTGTTTCTATCAAGAAGCATACATTGGGAGTTTGTTCCCTCACTAGTTTGTGAAGGCTTTGAACTGTCCAAAGATTCCCAAGTCCTTGGCAGATATAACTTAAAAGCCTCATTGCTCTTGGCAAGGGTGTTGCAACACCCTTTCTGCTTCATTTGTGTTTGAGTGTAGCCAGAGCTGCTTTTTTGTTAAAAGGTTTGCAAGTTAAAAACTTGCCAATAAGACTTAGCACACAACTCTCTAGTTCTTCTTTTCTACCCTTATTAGATATATCAATAGTCTTTTCTTCCTCCAAAGTTAATTTCATTTTCTCTAAAATCTATGAAACATCGTCTGCCATGATCGTTAACCCCGTAAAAGAAAAAGAAAACACAGCCCTGCAGGAAACCCTAAGGGAGAGATGTCTCATAGTATACGAGAGAGAGAGAGAGAGAGAGAGAGAGAGAGAGAACTTTTTGATATAAGAATATTCTAAGAATACGATAATGAGAGTAAAATTAAAAAAAAAAAAAAAATACCAAGAACAAGAACAAAATCAGTGTTTCTAAATTGCCATGTGTTTTGTATTCTATTTTTTGTATTGTAATGTACGTTTGAGGACAATGCTGTTCATTTGAATTCAAGTAAAATATTGTATGCTTAATATTTTAAAATAAAAAATGAAAGAAAATATTAATAATTTATTGATATAGAGGATGTGGTTGAATTTAAATGTTGGATAAAATAAAGATGAGAATAAAAAAGAAAAATAAATAAAAGATATAGCAATAAACACCAAATTATTCAAGTTATGCTATGTAATAGAATAACATTATATTCTTAGATACTATTTTTTATAATGAAATATGATAACATTTGACGATCAAAGACAGAGAGAAAAAAAAATACAAAGCTAAATCGTATCAACCCAAATTAAAATTTTAAATAACACAAAAATTCATTAACCTAAAGAAGGGATGCGAGAAAAATAAAATAATTCATCAAAAAATGAGAGAGAGAGAGATTGTTAAATAATATATTTTTTAATTATCTTAAATTTGTAAATGTTAAAAAAATTATAGGAAAAATTGAAAAGAAAAATGATAATAACTTAACCATTGATGTAGTACAATAAATGTTACGCTTCAAATTTTTGATATATATAGATATGGGTTAAATATAAAACTGTAATGTTATTGATACAAGTTTTTTTACAAATTATTGATGTAGCAAATTTTTATTGGTTTTGATTTGAGCCCATAATTGATATCATTTTTTTACTTCCAAATAACCACTCACCATATCAACATTTTGTAAAAACAAATTGTAAAATTATTTGTAACTTTAGCATTTTCCTATTAAAACAAATTAAAATTAATTGAAAAATGCAATGCAACATGGTTTGTGCCTAAATTTAGAAAAAAAAAAAAGAACTAAATTGAAGGTACTAGCAACGACAAATGCCAAAAAATAGAAAGAGAGAACCAGTTTTACTGTTAGATAAACAACTGGACAGTAGTGTACGTCCACACACATGTAACAATAGGCCTTTAACCAATGGAAGCCATGAATGTTTCCCTCTCCTTCTCCAACGACCTTCCCTCAAAAAAATAGTTGGAGAAGAGAAGAAAGAAGAGCCTCTCTTTTTTCTTCTTCTTGGTCTTCTTCTTCTCCATTGTCTATGGCCAATGCCCACCAAAGTGTCCACCATTATTCTACCTATCACACATTCACCTAGCTATCTCCATAATAATAATAACTCATAATTATCATTCATCATGGAGCTGCCTGTAAATTCTCCCTATGCACCACCAAAATATGTCATGCTCTCAGGGAATAATGATAACCAAGGCAACCTCAGGCCCCCTCCTTATCGCCGTAACATTCCTCGGTACCATTCCAAAAAGTCACGCGGTAGTTGTCTCTTTAAGTGCATATGTTGCTGCTATTGCTGTCTCTTCTTCCTCACTGCCCTCATCCTTGGCCTCACTTTCTTGCTCTACAACATGTACAGGCCCAAAGTGCCATCCTACAATGTTGATAGCTTTGGTGTTCATGCTTTTGAACTCCAATCTGATATGAGCCTCTTCACTGAATTCGTTGTGGTTGTAAAAGCTGAGAACCCAAATTCATATATGGGCTTCTTATATGGCAAAAACAGTCAGGTTAACGTGTCCTACTCGGACTCTCAGCTTTGTTCTGGGAAAATACCTAATTTTTATCAACCAAGAAAGAATACAACAATGATAAATATTGTGTTAAAAGGCACTAGTCCATTTGGGTCAGGGCTACAACAAGCCCTTTTGGAAAACAGGCATACAGGGAAGATACCTTTGCTTGTGAGAGTGAAGGCACCCATTAACGTTGTGCTGGGACGTTTTCCATTGAGGGGGTTTGATGTCTACGTAAACTGCTCCTTGGTCATCGATAACTTGTCACCCAACAAGAAAGTTAAGATTTTGTCTGCCAAATACGATTATGACATTGACTTTAATTGGTTCTGAAAACTTTCATCTTGATGTTTGTGAGTTTTTCGACAATATATACTGGCCGTGTGGAACTAGAGGCGCGCAGCAGTGGAAGCATTTGAAGGTATATGCATATCTCGGCTTCTTTTCTGAGGGATCTAAGTCAAGAGTTGAACTACATGTTCCTCCTGTAATGTTTTATATATAGTTGCATTTCAAGAAAATATATGCTAACAAATATTAGAGGTGTTTGCAGTTCTAGATTTCTGTAATATTATAGGCTTTTATTGGATTTGGATGTGAGTTTTCTTATAAAAAAGAATTCCTGGAAAACATCGTTATGTTCCCTCAATGTCTCATTACCTTTCTTTTTTTTTTTTTTTTTAATTAATTATTTTCCCCTACAAATTCTTGTTGCATTCGTTTTGGAAATGATTCCAACGGAATGTAATATGAGAAAATGTACCCCTTTTTTAATGAAAATTTGCGTTTGTTATTTTTGTTTCTTTGAACATGAATTAATTAATAAAAATATATTTGATAGTTTACAAAATTAATTATATTTTAAAAGTGAATATTTCACAAAAGTTCTATTTCACTTCAAGAAAGAGAAGATGTTCATAACCTAGCTAGACATGCTAATTAAACATGTTAGAGGTTTGTCGGTGTAGTGGAAAAATGTTCCTCCACATCTCTATTCTATTCTCTTCGCTGATTCTAGCTAATAATATTTGACCGTCTTCTTTCTATAAAAAAAAAAAAAAAAAAAAAAAGAAAGGGAAAAAATTTCTTTAGAATTAGGAGATATTACCTCATTGGTGTATTGTGTGTGTGTGTCTATACATATGAAATATAAATGGGGTAATTACAGTTAACCTACATATGGTTTGACCCAAAATCACTTTGCCTACCCGAGATTTAAAACGTGTTACTTTATCCATCTGAGGTAAATTCCATTTATTTTCCGTACCCACCTCTGTTAAAAGCAAGGGTAAATAGGTATTTTTGCGTGCTTTTTATGTCTCTCTCCTCTCAAAACAAAAAACACATACAAAAACAAGACAAAACAAGATTAAAAAGGGACGGTTATGTAAAAATTAATATATTCAAAACTCCAAACAACAATTACAAAAATGTAATAAAAAAAAAAAAAAAAACAACAACAACAACAATAAATCTAAGCACTTACCAATAAGCCAATCACACTACCATAAAATTGTTAGTGCCAATAAACCTTTTCTACTTTATTTCCACCTTTTCTGTCTTAATGTCAAGCAAAAAGCCAATAACACCACCATATCTACTTTTTTATAGTATTGTTCTAGGTTCTCATTGACTAGAAGACAGAAATAATAGAGGTTGAATGCCAAAAATTTATCTACAACCTGCACATAATATAAAGGTACTGAAAAAAAGAAAACAACCTGCGCATAATATAAAGGTTAAATCTCAAGTTGGCTTATCTTTTCACATAAATATTGAAAGTCTTTTCCCTTTTCTCGCTCTCTTTTGGGTAAATAAAGAGTTATTGTAATTGTTATTGAAATAAGGAAAAAAACTTACATCCAGTTCCTAGCTATTCAAACCTAGATTAGTTCTTCTTCGTGTTCATAAATTGTAGCAGTTGCACTCTAAGAAAAAAATTCATGTCGTTTGAAGGTTTGAGATTCACCAGCACTACCCACCTTTCATCAGTTGAAATCCACCACAACCAAGCTATAATCTCAGATTGACCAAAACCAAATCCCAAAACCCAAATTACAACCCACCTGTCACACTCCACCTGAAATATCAAACTTAAAGCAGTTGTGCTTCTCTACAAATCAAAACTCAAACCCATACAACCACCTCATGCTCCTCCATTGTTAGCACCATGCTACTGCCGATCTGAATTTTAGTGTGAGAGATGAGAGAGATAGAGAGAAAAGAGAGAGGTAGACACAGAGAGCAAGAGAGGAGAGAGAGAGAGAGAGAGAGAGAGAGAGAGAGAGTGCGCACGAGATATTAATTAAATCAAAGAGAAGAAATAATGGATAGAGTTTCAAAATTTTAGCGTGTTACAAAGACATTTTGTGCTTTATTGGAGTTCTTGAGCCAAGTTTTGAAAATTTTTACAAATAGCATCTTTTGATCTTATTTTATCTTGTTTTTGTATTTGTTTTTGTTTTGAGAAAAGAGAGACATAAAAGGAATGCAAAAATACCTATTTACCATTGCTTTTAACAGAGGTGAGTTACGAAAAACAAACAAAGTTGATCTCAAGTGGGTAAAGTGACACTTTTTAAATCACGGTAGGTAAAATTATTTTGGGCCAAACCACAGGTGGGTTTACTGTAATTACCCCAATATAAATCGTTACCATAAATTCCATGAAATTAAGGTTGACCAAGTTAAGGTTCAGACAAAGTTACTCTCTTGAGATTTTTTTTTTTTTTTTTTTTTTTTGAGGGGATACTCTCTTGAGATGATAAGCACTATTTGCAAGATATGTTTATTAATTAACCAATTACTGATACATCTAACTTTTTAGGCACGCTATCATCTCTAAGATACAACTAGGGTGGAGCCACCGTTGGACTAAGCAGGGCAATGGCCCCTCCTAATTTTTTAAAAATTGTCATATATGTGTACTAATTTTAGTAATTTTGTTTTATTAAATTACATTTTGCTACCTTTAAATAACATTATTAATTCTTTTAAAAGTAATCTTATACTCACAAACTTTTTTACAATATTTTTACAAACTAATTTGGTAGCAAATTCTTATTAGTTCGCACATGGACCCACCACTTATATTATTTTTTTACTTACTAATAACTGTTAGGACATATGTGTTTCACTTGTTAAAAACATATGTCATTCGTTTATGTAATTAGCTAATCCTTTGACAAAACGCACTTTACTTATATTTGGGTAGATCTAGGATGTGTTTAATACTTCAAATAACATGTTGTTCAAGTTTAGTATTAAAACCATGAAGATTGGACCATGAAACAAGTAAAGAAAATGTGTTTACTAAAGCTGGACACCTCCTGGATAGCTACTCGACAGCTTCTTGACAGATAGTTATCTATCGAGGTTTAATGAGGCTCGACAGATGCTATCTATTGAGGTTACGGAAAATCAGAATTTTCAGACCTGATTTTTTGGGCCAGGCTTTTGTATTTGTGTAGGGTTTTTTTTCTCACAACTCTAGGCATATATAAGGCTTGTTTTAAAGGCCGTCACATAAGAGAATACAAGGAGAACATATGAAAAAGATGACTGAAACCTTATTCTCTCTAGAAGAAGCTACTGCGTCTTTGCGCCTTAGGGTTTTGTAACCAAGTGCTTTTTGATCTTCATTGTTGATGAAGTGAGAACTTTGCAGCCAACATTCTTCTTTCTCAAATTGGTGAGTGAGTCATGTACTGGAATTCGTGCAAAGGAGTGAGTCACGTACTGGGATCCGTGCATCAAAGGGTGTCGTTCATATATTGAAAAGTTCAGAGGTTCTGAAGTGGTAGAAGGTTTCTGCTGTGAGTTCATCTACGGGGATTGTAGAGTCTAGGGACAAAGGTTTGATACTAGATCTGAAACTTCTCTTTACTATAGTGGATTGCTTTTCGGGAAGGTTTCCCTCCAGGTTTTTTTTATTGTGAAACTGGTTGGTTTCATTGGTTTTCTTGGGTCATCATATCTTGTCTTATTTATTTTTTCGCTGCACTTAGTTTTGACATAATATTGATGTTTGTTTGTTTTAACAAGTTTTATACATGATAAATCTAATTAACAACTTGGGTTTAAAACTTGTTAATTCTATCAACTAGGGTCTAAATTTCTTAACAATAACCATTTATTACATCAGTAATTTATAAAAAACAATTGTAACTCTAGTATTTTCCTCATTTTAGTGACCATAAAAAAATTTATAGATCTAAAATTTAAAACAAAATATACAAGCCAAAAAAAAAAAAAAAAACTCAATCACCAATTTTATCCAAAATAAACAACCCTTAACTTTAAAAAATTCTAAACAAAATTAATTTTGTTCTTACACACAAAAAAGAAAAACCCTTAGCTGTTAAGTAGTAGCAGAATTAGAAGTTGAAACCGCCGTCCACAGTTAACAGTAAAGCCACTTCTCCTAACTCAAAGTTTTGGCTTCGTCCCTGGATACGACAATTCAACCACTCTTAGGTTATCTTACTAGTCTACACTATTAAGCAAGATAAGAAGCTTTAAAACAGTACTCACCTCCGTACCCACGTAATATAGTTAATAGAAAGTACAATGCTATGTTTATGTAAAGAACAAGAGTAAAGAACACAAAGAACGTGAATGATTTTTTTATATATAAACTAGTGGTTTGTACATCCAAATAGGTAAAGGATGAGAACCTATTTATAGACTTAGTAGATCAGTAAGTTACAAAAAGATAAAATAGACTAAATAAATCTAGAATAATGGACATAAAATCATGGGTTTATTGTGGATTATAAATTTCTATTAAAACCCAACCAATGAATGAAAATTCATTGTCAACAAAATTTGACTATATAATTAATGGGGAAATAAATTTTAAATATCATTTTTTTTTATATTCAAATATCCCAACAATAATGATATTTATTTATCATAATTCATTCATTAAGTAGTTCCCACTAGGTATTTATACTGAAACTTTTACTAAAAAGTAACTGTTCAAAAGGAATTTATGTTTGGTTATATTATTGGAGAATATATATATTAACTAACACAAAAATAAATGTTGCCTTGTGCTTTAAATTAATTTTGTCACAACCTAGTTTTGTCCTCTGAAAGCATTATAGTGCTGTGCTTAAATGCCAAAATCATGAAAATAATAATTTGACACACACAACTAATGTGGGATAAACATTTCTATTTTTTTTAGTAAACAATAATACTTATAAGAATACACACGAAAATAGTAATATTAATATTTAAAAGTGAGTTTATAATGCATTACATAATCATAGTACAACTACAAAAAAAAACCTAACCTTTGTCGTTGTAGACTGGGGTACCAATGTGGGATAAACATCCTTATTGTTTTTGATTTAACAGTAATATTTATTAAAACACCCAGTCTGCAACTACAAAATTTAGGTCCTTTCGTAGTTGTACTCTGATTATGTAATGTATTATAATTCCGGATTAAAACACTAATATTACTATTTACATGTGTGTGCTATTAAGTATTATTGTTTACTCAAAAAACAAATCAACCATAAAATGAATAGGGATCACAAAACCATCTCAAGCACCTTAATTGGTTAAAATTCAGTCAAATTAGGATAAACTTGAGAGTTTCGTGGTAAAAAATAAGGTTGGACCAAGTTTGATTGACCATAAAATATGATTGTTGATCAAGCTCAATCTTGAACTAACATGGATATTTCAATTTCCTTTGAAATTAGGATTAGGCCACAAAAATCCGACATAAATCAAATGAGATATCTTGAAAACATAAAATTTTTTGAAACCAAATCAGAAAATTGAGTAAGTATAGAATTTTTTTTTTTATCTAATTCTAATTTCGTTCTAATGGTAGCCAAATGATCTTGTAATCATTTGAGTCATATATCATTGGAAATCTCATACCAAAAGCTTCATTTTGAGGGGTCTCAGTGGCTAAATTTACAAGAAAAACAAACCAAGGTAGTCAATTTCGTATCAGAGGTCATACCGGTTTGGTTAGAGAAATGAAATATTTCGGTACTAGTCAATATCGGTGTACCGTTTCGGAGTTACCGCTACATATATATTTTAAAAATTATAATAAGTTACTAAAACAAAAATTAATATTTTTTTTACTCATATCTCTTCTACCTTGTCAATATCTTTTTTTAGCCCTCTTTTATTTTCCTTAACTCACTACTCTCTCTCCCTTAATAATTGATATATTAAAAGGTCATAAATATTTAAAGACTAACTGATAGAATTGATAGATTGAAATACTTTTCGACCAAAATTTTTTTTTTGAACCTTTAAAATAATTGAAATGATTTATGTTAATCGATATATATATATATATATATATATTTTTTTTTTGAATTGCGTAGAGTTTCCAAGTCCTAAACCCACCCAGTCAACTACTGGAAGTCCTACCACCGTGCACCCTTGGTGCGATGGTCACTTCACAAGTATAAATTTTTGTGAGGTGTAGGGGGTAAGGGTCGGAGTTTAAGTTTCCAGGAGGAAGCTTCACATATATATATACTTAGATTAGGTTAGAATAGAAATTCTATCTTGTGTATATATATATATATATATATATATATATATATATATATATATATATATATATATATAAAACTCCTGGAAGTCCTAACTCATTAGGATTTCAATCTTTTTTTCATTCTTTTTATCACCTCCACACGTTTTTCTTTGAAGTCTTGTCACTTGCTTCTTGATTGACTACTTAGTTTTTACTTTCAAGTGAGTGTACCAAAACAAAAAAGAGAGACAGGCACACGTTGAGAAATAAATGAAGAAGATGAAGGGGTTGTAGAAACAGAGGCCGACAAAACAAAGGAAAAGAAGAAGAAATGTGTAGCGGAGACAAATACAAAGAAGAAGAGGAAAATCGAGGTAAGAGTGAGGAGGTGGATCTTCAAATTTGGGGGGTTTTCTGAGTTTTTTTATTTTTATTTTGCTCGGTATCTATTTTCCAGCCAAAACTTGGTATTCATCCCGATATGTCTGAAACGGCTCCGGTACAGTCGGTATTTAAATCGAAATGAAACAAGAGCATTTTTGTACTAGACTAATTAAGCACTGGTATGCAAATTCCAACTGTGCCGGCCAGTACAGTATGAAATTAACTTCCTTAAAATAAACACACACATAAAATCTTGTGCATAATGAAACTTCTAAACATGTAAAAACTAACTCTTTCATTCGCTTGTAATTCTTTTGACAAAGTCCATTTTCTCAAAATAAAGAATAAATATAACTTGGTGCCACATGCTTACCAAAGAAATTTGGATTGCCTAATTCCTAGTTTGGAAATGCCTCAAAATGCGTGCACAACTTGCATAATGATGAAACAAAAATTCCAAAAGTTTGGAATATATCACCTTTCAAAGAGCATAACTTTTGATCCAGGCTTCCGATTGAAAGCAAACTTGGTACCATTGGAAAACTAGTTTCATAAACTTATAAACATAAGCTTCTTTTCTTTTTTCTTTGTTTTTTTTTTTTTTTTAGAGAGAGTTTCAACTTATGGCATCCACTCCTGATAATAGTTCTTTATCATCAAACCAAAACACCATTCACTTTTTGGTGTAGGCAAGAATTGAATCTCAAATCTCTTATACAACTGTTAGAGATTTTACCAGTTGAGCTAACTGAACCCACTACAAACATAAGCTTGGTTTCTCAATTTCATGACCCAGAAGGCCTCCAAAAAGACCATCAAAGATAGAGGCAATAATGCATATTGTTAAGCCAATTCCAAAACTTATGTGTGGGGATTATAAGCTTGCATGTGAGGCATTTAAGTCAGTATATGAGAATTATGCGTTGACATATGATGCTTACGTGCTGGTTCAAATCTCTCACATGTGTATACCATATTGTATATGCTATAGTAAATGCGGAAGAGAAAGTATAGAATAGAAATACGAGAACATGAGGGCTACGTGATTCAGTTTTAAAGGCTTATATTTATAGAGGAAACCTTTAAAGGTCACATCTTTATTATATAAGAGTGTAGTATAAAACTTCTATTATAATGAACCATAACATAAGTATATATAGCAGACTTCTAGTATAGGTAAGAAACTTTTCTTGCACACAAAGTAGACGAGCTTGGGCCTATTATATTGGCTAATTAATATATCTAATATATCGCCTATGTGGATGGTTTCATCAAGTGAAGCCTCAATTTGCACAAATTTGAGAAGGGAGTCACGGATATCTTATGTTTTTGAATCTTGGATATGGGTGCAAGCGACGGTGGTTGGGTGATGCGGTGGTGTTCAAATCTGGAGGCAAGCATTGGCACTATGGTGGATTTGTGTTTTGCATGTGGGAATTTGCTTTGCCATGTAGAGATATTTCGCTTGAAGTCAAGAACGAAGTTTGACTCTAATACCATGTTAAGTATTAGCACTGATGTGTATAGCATGTTGTATATGCTATAGTAGTACGGAAGAGGAAGTATGAAATAGGAACACGAGAATATGAGAGTTATATGGTTTAGTCTTGACAGCCTACATCTATGAAAGAAATCCTTAAGAACTACATCTTTATTATTTAAGAATATAGTACAAAGTCTGTGTTACAATGAACTATAATGACATATAATAAAGAAATCCAGAAGGCCTACATCTCTTATAGTGGATTTATTTTACCTTAAGGATAGTTAGGTCAAATCCTCCCCAAATTTTTACTTTGAAACGGTTAGTTTCATTAATTTTCCTGAGTCATCATATCGTAGTGTTATTTACTTTTTCGCATCTTTGCATAATATGATTTATTTGTATTTAACCTAGATCTAAAAATTAATCTAAGTAATCACTTGGTTAATATATTTGGTTAAACAATCTACAAAAGTGATATAACCGAACAAACTGTATTACATAGTTTACAAATTAATGTGACAATATGATTGATAGATTTCAATAACATAATAAATAAATATCAAAATTGCTTTATTATGATTGCTGACACATTTTTTTTGTAAAGAATATGTGGTAAAATTTTTAGTATCTTTAATAGCATGATGGGGTGGGCTGGGTCGGCCTAACCCATTTTTACTTGGCCCATGGTTACAATGGCCTGGTCATAGTGGGTTACTAATTAATTAACAGGCTGGGCCGGGTTGAGTCAAAAGAGAAAACCCTAGCTTGTGACCTTGTCCATGGGCAATGCCCATTTTGTCTTTAGTGAGTTAGGCTTAATGGACCATCTATGTGCTTGTGTTAACATCTTATTTTATATTTTTTTTTATAAGGAAATACTCAATTTTTTATAAGGAAATAATTAATCTATTTTTTTAAAGGAAAGAATCAAAGAATTTAATACTTAATTAAAATATTTGTATGGTCAAATTTATTTAATTTTTTATGTTTTGTTGATGGAAACCTATTTAATTTTTTTTATTAAGGCTTTAAATGGGTTTTTTTTTTATAATTTTTTTTATCTATAACAAAAAAATATCAAATGGTTAACTCAAATTTGCTAGATTACTAGTAAAATATATTTTTAGTAAACTAATATCTTAGCAGTTGAGGGAGTTCTTTTAAGAAATTCCTTTATAATGTCTCAAAATCAATCCTTCATACTCCTATATATTTTTGTTAGAATTCTAAGTTATTGAGTTGGGTACCAGGTTGGGCAACAGGTTGGGCCAATAGGCTAGGCTACTAGGTTAGCCTATCAGATGCCCATGAACATAAAAACTAGCCCTCAGTCTAATTCACTAGGTTAGTGTGCTACCCATGCACTTCAATAATAGTGGGATGGGCTGTCCATTAGCTCGGTGGGCCGTCAGGCCATTGGGTTGGCTTGTGGGCAATGAGTTATTTGGTGATCCTTACATCACTTTAGGGTGTATACACTTGGACATTCAAAATGGGACTAGTTATTCATAGAGAGAGAAGCAATATTATGCAACAACACACGACACGTGGTTTGTTGATTTGCTAATAAGTTATTCATGAAGGGGAGCAGGGTTGACTTTGGTTTGGTGCTTGTCTTGCCTTCTTTTCATGGTATCAAATTGTATTACGTTGCTGATTTTTGAGTTTTAACAAGGGAAAAGTTAAAAATGGTCTAACTAAAGGTATTAGTTTAGAAATTATTATTAGAGATTTTTTATGGAAAAAAAGTAACCAACTCTATTATTTTTTTTTTATTATATATTTTTCATAAAAGTGATATTAAAATTTTTCTAAAATAGTCCATAAGCAAATACCTTAATGATACCCCTTAATAAGACACTTTTAACAATAATAAAATTTAATTTTATAGAGCACTTAGGATTTTGGAATGGCAGATAATGAGCCCCTCATCAAAATTGTGGACCTTCTGGCCTAAGTACCTAGCATTTTTTTTTTGAGAAACGCCGAGTACCTCGCTTGTTTATGTGCCAGGCTGACAGTCCCTCTTCATTTAGAGCTTGCATTGGATTGCAATATACTATAGTTACAAACAGTCATATAAAACGTGTTGCAAAAAATAAAATAAAAAACAATCATTTAAAATGAAATGCTACAGCAGGCACATAATTTATTTATTTTTCTAGAAATCGTTTTATGATCACCAATTCACGATGCTGTGATATCGAGGGGTTTGGCATTTGGGGCCTATATTAATTAGCTAAATTGACATCTTGATGCAGTTCAAAGAAAAAGCGAAAGGGTAGGAGGTGATTGTGGAATTGCTGTCTTGGAAGTTAATATAGAGCTAAATACACACAAGTGGCAATCTCTCAACCTGTGAGTATCTAAATTTTAGGGAAGGGCTACATTAGCTATATAAGTTCCAGCAATAGCACCAAAAAGCTTGCCGGGTAACCGGTTCATCAACTCTATTTGGTCCCTAAATAGAAGAGATTTTGGAGGTGCTGCTTCTATTTTCTAACTAGAGTCTCTGCATTGCAACATTTTCTTTCTTGGAACTTGGCCACATGTCTCTTAGTTTCTTTCAATGGCAATGTACTATCATGTAAGCCAAAGATATTGTTGCACCTGGTGATTTTTCTTCACTAGCTATTTCAATTTTCTTTTCCTTTGTTGTTCACCCAAGTCTTAGTTTCGATTAGTCATCTGTGCTCTTGAATGTCAGAAACTATCTAAAGTGTAAATTGGTGGGTGATTAAAGTTTTGAACATCATCCTCTGCAAAAAAAAAAAGAAAAAAAAAAAAGAAAAAGAAAAAAAGAAAGCGTTGGAGTTAGAGATGGCGACTGGATTATTTGCTGCAGCACCACTGTTTTCCCGTTGCAATTTAAGCAGAATCCAGGTAATCATGAATATATATGGTTCTCTTTTGTCAACTTCATATTTTCTGTTGCACGCAATTTTATTTATTTTTATAACGTATGGAAACTTTCTAAAGAAGAGCCATGTAGACATGTTGCACATAAAAATTTTTAAAGTTGAAACTTTACACATCATAGTAGGATAAATCCCACAAAAGATGAGCATTTGAATGCTGAACTCAAGACAGATGCAGAACTTGCTTAACCATTACAAATTGAATTCTACTTCACTTTATGTCACTTGAGCATGTCAGAACGTGCTTCACTTCATGATGTTTGTGAGCATGAATTTTCTTCACACTTCCCGGATCATGGCCAAAACATGTCTCGCCTTACTTAGTCAGTACATCTACTATAAAGTAAAAATAATTTTTAAAAAACAACATGATTAAAAGAAATGGAAATCTAAGAAAAAGTATTTATGCCACCTCCTGCGTGTTCCTAGTTTTAGTTTGTTTATTAAAGATAGCAACCTAAAATATGGAAAGATTTTCTTGGGATACAGAGAAATTGATTAAGCAGATCAAGAATCACTTTGTTTTGCAAAATCATAAATCCTTGAAATACTTGATAACCTATAAGAGTTCTTGCAATCACTGTACTATTGATTGAAAAAGCTTTTCTTGTTAACAGTCAGTAGATTTCGTGAAAACACAGAAAATTTTGACAATGTGAAACCAAATTTGTGAGAGTTACATAAGAATACATTAAAAGATACTGGATGCATAAATTATCATTTGAAAAAAAAAAAGAAATGTTTGTTCCTGCAGGCAACAAGCTTAGATGTATCCAACACCACAAAAGATGTGCCAGAAACAATGATAGACAATTCAAGCGTGTGCAGACAAAATTTAATGCTGATGATAGAGCTCCGGAAGAAGATACTAACCTTTAGAGACATCATTGACCTTCCTCCTTGTGAGTGTTCAAGCTCCATTTATGAGGTATTCAACTCTTTACTAGAGCAGTACGCCATTACCAGAAAAGTCATTTATCTGAAATTGCATTTCATTTCTTTATCTTGTTTTTATCTTCTGGCAGTTGTTGATGGGAACCGTAGAGGATCTCCATAATCTGTACCCTAATGTTGTTCCCTGCAATCTGAATTCAGAAACGAAAGGAACTTCAATAAATCAGGTTCACTTACCAAGACCATAAATTACTCAAAGACACTTAGCAATTATTATTCCTGATTGCATGAATCTATAAACTAATAAAAACAACTTACACAGGGATTGGCCCAATTTTATAATGCTTTGAGATGTATTGGAGATTCATGGGAAAAGAACCACAAGTGGATAACCAATGCTGGGGATGAGACCGAAGACAGCTTGGAGAACATCAGTTTGGAGCAACTCGGTAGGATAACTTAACTTCTGTGAAAGCTAGTGTCAGAAAATGTAGAAACTCTCTTATTGGAAACTGATAAGTTTATTGTATTGAAGGTGGACTTGTGCAGGAAAAGCTCAATTCCATGACTAACATAGCAAAAAAAATGTTCGATGTAATGGAAGAAGACGAGGACAATAATGAATTACAAGAATCCACTATTGGGGATAGTTTACATAAATCCTATACACAAAACAGAATCTACTGCCCTTCTCCAGATACCCCAACTTCAATCCCTCCTGAGATGACCTATGCTATCAAACTTGGTAACTTTGCTAATGTCTCCAGCTCCCGACCTCTTCTTTTGCCTCTCAGACTTCAGGCAGTAGGGAGTTTGATGTCCACTGACATGAACAGTCTCTCATTCAAAATGTCCCCCAGTGAATCAGCTCAAGGTACCAGCCCCATTGAAGGGAAAAACAAGGCTGCCATTGACCATAATTCAGAAATGAAAGAAATTGTTGGAGAATCACCAGAAAGAGTAAGTCATGAGAGGCCAGATAATTCCAAAGAAACAAACACTTTGCAAAATATTTCAAATATTATGCCCAAAGCAAGGTCAATAGCAGTACCACCCCCAACCCCTCCATCAACACCACATTACAATGCACCTCCAACTTTTCCGTCACCACCAGCCAGTCCATCTGAAAATCCTTCTGCAACCCCACCTCCACCACCAAATATTATGCCCAAAGCAAGAAGATCAGCAGCAGCACCCCCCTCAACTCCACCATCAACACCACATTACAATGCACCTCCAACTTTTCCGTCACCACCAGCCAGTCCATCTGTAAGTCCTTCTGCAACCCCACCTCCACCACCACCACCCATTCCACCTTCTAAAGGATCTATGCCGATGCCACCACCTCCCATGCCATTGACAAAGGGAGCCGCAGCACCACCTCCTCTACCACCCGGTGTCATAAAGGCCTTACGCCCAAAGAAGGCAACTACCAAACTTAAGAGATCAACCCATATGGGCAACATGTATCGGGTTCTGAAGGGAAAAATTGAAGGCTCAAGTTTAAAGGACAAACTTACAAGGGGGAGTAAAACTCAGATAGGAGGTTCTGCTGGGGGACAAAAGGGAATGGCTGATGCACTAGCAGAGATGACAAAAAGGTCTTCTTTCCACAACCCCAAACTACAAATGCAGCCTGGTCCATTTGTAGTAGTTATAGTCTTGACCAGACAAAAAAGATTAGTCTCTTTCCTGCCACTGATTTCCTTCTTTATTTTCTTAGGTCAGCATATTTTCAACAAATTGAAGAAGATGTTCAGAAGCATGCAAAAGCAATCGTGGAAGTTAAAATTGCACTTAATTCCTTTCAAACAAAGGAAATGGCTGAGCTTATTAAATTCCACAAATATGTAGAACAACATTTGGAGAAATTGACTGATGAGACCCAGGTGAGTTCTCATTTCATATAGTTCAATCTATTAATCCTGTTCCATCTTGGTTATTTGAAAGTAAAGCCCTCTATCCCTTGTAATGCAGGTGCTAGCAAGGTTTGAAGGTTTTCCCACGAAGAAGCTCGAATCATTGAGGATTGCAGCCGCACTATACATAAAATTGGAAGGAATAGTTACTACACTGCAGAACTGGAAAATAATGTCTCCTTTGAACCAGCTTCTTGACAAGGTTGAATCATATTTCAATAAGGTAAACTCTTAGGACTAAGGATGAACCAAAATTTTACACGAGGCACTTTCTTCGCGTACCTGATAAATTTATTGCAAACAGATCAAGGGGGAAGTGGATGCATTAGAAAGAACCAAAGATGAAGAGTCTAAGCGGCTGCAGAGTCACAATATTCATTTTGACTTTAATATTTTGGTGCAAATCAAAGAATCTATGGTTGATGTTTCTTCAAGCTGCATAGAGTTAGCACTTAAGGTAAAATGTTTAACTTATTAGTTATTACTTAGGTTATCAAATCTATAAGTTAAATGTTAGTTTGTATATGATATTTTGGCTTTTGCTATAGGAAAGGAGAGATGCAAATTCAACTGCCAAGGCAGAAAATAGATCCAAAACTGAAGACCAAACGAAGGCACATTTAAAGATGCTCTGGAGGCTTTTCCAACTTGCATTTCGGGTCTACAGCTTTGCCGGTGGACAAGATGATCGGGCAGACATGTTGACCCAGGAATTAGCAAAAGAAATAGAAGCTGATCCACAACAGGAGTGATGTAAATATAATCACCCTCAAACAACAATATAATACAGTACCCCAGACTGAGCAATGTGATTTTCATAATCAGAACAATTTTTGGGTAATGGTAGCAAGCATAATATTGCAGCCTGCAGGTACTACTTTTCTTTGAGCACACAACCGATCAAAATGTAGTGTGCCATTGTATTGTAACAGTTTAATGTTACAACTTATATATAAGAGCGAGACTTGTTACTATAAGAATTATTAGTGTGGAATAAATGGAGCTGAATAAGCTTATTTGACTTCCATTGCTTCATACTTGCCTCTCTCTCTCTCTCTATTGATGCACAGGAAACTGTCTTAGATATAACACAATGAAAACAAAGCAAAATCAGCAGGGAATTAATGGAGAATAATAGAGATTTAGTGACTGCATCCATGAATGCGGACTTGTTACTATAAGAATTATTAGTGTGGAATAAATGGAGCTGAATAAGCTTATTTGACTTCCATTGCTTCATACTTGCCTCTCTCTCTCTCTCTCTCTATTGATGCACAGGAAACTGTCTTAGATATAACACAATGAAAACAAAGCAAAATCAGCAGGGAATTAATGGAGAATAATAGAGATTTAGTGACTGCATCCATGAATGCGGACTACAGAGACTAGATCATAATTTATGTGCAATGAACCAATGACCCAGTGGTTGAATAAAAATTATACAATACCACTTCTAGCATATGGATTGGAAAGACCAAGCCAAACCCAGTGACTTATATAAATTGTCAGTATAATGTAACCCATGGATTTATAAATACAAAAAAAAAAAAAAAAAAAAAAATTGTAATATCTTGAATAATTATTAAAACAATCAGAAGATTCTTTTGCCACAGGGTAATAACTATTCATTAGAATCTTTTTTTTTTTTTTTTAAATTTGAGTCACGGAATCTTCAGCTATGGTTAAAAAAAATAAAAAAAGCTTAAGTATCTCCAAGTATGTTCATTGGATTTATGGTCCAGCCCACATCTCCTAGGAAGGACACATCTATATTCAGAGTGAATGAAGGTACCTCTTCACATTAAATTCCTAGAGAGAAGATATCAGGTAGTTCTTTCTCTTTGATGGAAAAGTGTTATATGTAAATCTTTGTGTACGTTCTAATTGATACCTTGGCTTGGTAATTTTGGTGATAATATTGTCTGGGAATTGATTAAAATATTTATTGATTGATTTTTCTTTATTCATATTAGACTAAATTATGACCCAACATTTTGAAGGCTTGGACTACCTATGACCAATTTTTTTGTTTGTTTATGAGAATGAGACATTATAATATGATTTGTAACATAATCATGTTGAATATGTTAATATTACAATATGGGTTGTTAATTGTTATACACAATAATGATTTATTTTTAATATTAAGAGTGATGTTTATTATGCACTTTGTTTCACATAACTGAACATATACGTAATTTGTCATGATTTTTTTTGAGAGGTTTTTTTAACTTATGACATTCATTTTTCATAATAAACTAGTGGATGTCTCGAGCGATGCGCGTGTTCGTTATTAGTTATTCTATAATACTCATATGTGTTATAATGTTTGAAAAATTAATTTCGATTATGTATTATACATCACGAAAATATAATGAATGAAAAAAATTGTAACACAATATAACCATAATTAACCATAATTAATTAGACTTTAAAAATGTCACTATATGCCCTTTTATGTTTGATCAGATGCACATGTATATTTAGTTCTTACATTTGACTATTTCCAATATAATTTTTTTTATTATTTCCTTTTCTTTTCATTAGAAGTATTTTTTTTTTAAAGAAAACATGTAAACTTTTGAAGGCTAAACATCTAAAATTTAAGGTTTATAATTTCTAATTCTTAAAACTAAATATACATGCCAAGAGATTAATAATAAAACAATAATTGAATAGGGAAGTATAAACTTATACTATTTCGTATCTTACGTTTAATTTTACTTACATCTGAGTACCTTAATCACTTACAAAGATTAAATACTTTCCAAAATTATAAATAAAAACAAAAAACACATACCTTTTAGAAACCTCATATTTTGAGAAAAGATTGTATCAAGCTTTGATAGTGTTGTTAATGAGTTTACTTATGTCTGAGTACCTTAATCACTTACAAAGATTAAACACTTTCTAAAAATATAAATAAAAACAAAAAGCACATACCTTTTAGAAACCCCTTATGTTATGAAAGCATTGTATCAAGTTTTGATAGTATTGTTAAGGAGTTTAGAGTATATGCACCTAAAACCAAAGACAATTTCATACTCTTTTTTACACTAATTTCTAACTCTTTGTCTCTCTATCTCTCCAATCCTATTTTTCTTTTGGAATTTTGATATTTTGTGAACCTGGAATATATAAAAGAACATGAAAACTGACATTGAATGGAGAAAACCTTTCATTTCTTAAATTAATGAAATTAAAAATAGAAGAGTTCAAGAAGTTAGAAAAGAGAGTAGAACCAAATCTTTAGTAATTTTCTACATTTATGGCTTAAACTAATCATTGATAAGAAGATGGAAGGTGAAAGGCTAAACGAAAAAGTACTCATACAAAGGGACACATGGCAGAACCTCATGCACTTCTGCATGAGGTCTCTGCTTTTATATATATATTGATATGTTTTATATTATGACGTCCACTCCTGATAATAACTTTTTTATATCATTAGATTAAGAAACCAATTTGTTTTTTGTGTAGGCTGCGATTGAACTCTATATCTCTTATTCAACTATAAGAAATTTACCAGTTGAACTTACTGAAACCCACAATTTATCATAATTTAGATTCAAATTGTGTGTGTATAGTAGATACAGATGTGTGTAATAAGTTTTGGCCTAATATTAATATGCTTGATGTTAAAAGGTACATTTGGTTTATCACCATGTAACTTTTCCATATTTAGGATACTATTCTGATTCTTATATTATTGGTTGGTCTTTTCATAGATATAGTGATGTACACACTTCTCTAATGCTTAGGGAAAATTTTCATCCTACTGGTGGATTACCCTACTCCTAACCTACCTAAAAATCCAAAATACAAGTAGTTGACCAAAACTAAGAAAAACTTAAACAGTATTTACAGTATAAAGGTAACCCCTTGTTATAGTGAGAGTTTGGATACACGTTTTGAGTTTACGTTTTGAGTTTTGCGTTTTCAGCCTTTTTTTTTTTTTTTTTTTTTTGCAAACAACTTTTTCACTATACTGGGTACAGTTCATGAATAGTAACCGATACTTTTAGCACTGTGTGGGAGACAAATTTACTATTCATTACTGTTTATGCACTGTTCATGGGATCCACAAGCATTTTATTCAAAAAAAAAATTAAAAATGAGTCCCAAAACATTATTTACACATTTAAAAATTATTTTGCTACAGTGTTTTTAATTTTCAGTTTTCAACAATAAGTTCTATCCAAACGGACCTATAGCTTTTTTTTTATATTAATTTGTTATAGCCAATTATTCCATAATTATTTGTAGCATCATTTAATTATAAAACAAATATAACTGGTGGCTTGCCAACATCATGTATTAATGTATTAGTATAGATTCCGGTGAGACAAGGATATTGTACTTGTACCTACGTAAACATTTCTTGACTTCCTATCATATTTTATTGGGGTTTCCAAAATTTTTTTTTTTTTCCTTCGCTAATATCAAAACTTTGTTAGCAATATAGGTATCATAGTTTGCATACACATAACATATAGGTGTCATAGTTTCCGCTATTTCAATATCCAAGGTTGTTACTAGGGTGTTTAGCAAAAAAAAGGTTGTTATTACTAGGGTGGTTATCCAAAAAAGGTTGCTACTAGGGTACTACGAGTCTACGATTCTCATAAGCTTAGCAACCACCAAAAGTGCTACTTCAGAACTTTTCACACACATACACAAGCACGCATCTTTTCAGTTAACTGTGCAGGCTCCTTTTAAACAAATGGGCGATAATTGGGTTATTGTGCAATCATGATTACACATTCTCTTATGTTTCTCCATAATGAAACGTTATAAAATTCAGTGAATCCCCTTTGTTTTTTTGAAAACGA
Source organism: Castanea sativa (assembly GCF_040712315.1). Classification (NCBI taxonomy): domain Eukaryota; kingdom Viridiplantae; phylum Streptophyta; class Magnoliopsida; order Fagales; family Fagaceae; genus Castanea; species Castanea sativa. The sequence goes on from NC_134018.1 coordinate 36,264,357, forward strand.
TAATATTTATAACGTTTTTACAACAAATTTTATACAATACCAACTTAAAGTCTAAGCAACTTAGTCCTTGGCTTAAGGCTTTTACCATAAAAAGTTTTTACCCCAAAAAAATGTCCGTCTCTGTTGTAAAAGGCTTAAAATTTTATTAAAAAATATGATTTTTTTCAAATAGTTGTGCTTTTTTTTTTTTTTTTTGATGCTAACTATACTGCATTTTTTACTATAGGCTTACAAATTAATTGGTTGCCAATTACAAAAATGTAATTTTTTATGGTAAAAAATAAAAAGGTAATTCAAACATTCATTAATTACGTTATTGAGTTCATCAAACACAGTTATTGTCATATTATGTTGTGAACATTTTGTATTACCTTTAGCACTTTTTTTTCCTAACAAGGCTTTCAAAGTATGAGACGAATAAAAACCTAAACCAATTGAAACCCTAAACTACTTCAAAAAAAAAAAAAAATTTGCATATGCGTTAAATCATCAATGATGATTAATATGCCCTAATAGTTTGAGACTTTTATTTTTGTAAGCTAATCTCCTACAAAGCCACACGCCAAATAATATCTAGCTCTTTCTCTTAAAAATTAGATTACAAATTTACTTAAATATGTATCATCGTATATCCGAGATAAAGTAATTTAGATATAATTTATTTTTGTTAGCATTTATGCTTCAACTATGATATTCAATTCTTTATATGAAATTAACCTTAGTTTTAGTTAGTATTTTTCATTAAATTATGTATTTAATGCATCAAGTTAACCTCGATTTGATTAATATTAAATTATTTTTCTAATTAATATTTATATATAAAAGGCTCCAAAGAAATCTTTCATCTTAGATTCCAAATTATATTGGACCGGCTCCGATTTTACGCGATAAATTGTTACTGGTTGGAACTAGTGGGTGATCAAAACCAATCTCAAGTTTACAGCTAGTCACTTAAAATTTTTTTGTAAAATTAATGTTGTAAATATAGCAGTAGACTTGTTCCTTTGGTCATTCTCAATAGAACTTGTTTTAAAACTTTAATCCGCTAAGTTTTCCAATTCCCTGAATGCTGTGTGCCTAAGCATTAAGCATTAAGCATTAAGTTTTCCAATTCCCTTATCCTCTCTTTCACACTTGCATGCTATTCCATCAGTTGGTCACCAGCCCATTGAGAGAGAGGTGGGTTTGATTACCTGTTCCTTTGACTGAAATGCTAACAATAACCACGCCGCTATTGTTTTGTTGGAGTACTTCTTGTAGGTCAGGTTAGGGTATATTTTTTGTCACTTTCACTTGACATAGAGAGATTGAGCAGGTTGGCTCGTTGTGTCAGTTTGTCAAAGTTAAGGATCGGTAATATCATATATTTCTGCTTCTTTAGTGTGCTCAAGGCTATGTTTTTCTTTTATTTAACCATTTTTCAACATTTTCTTCCAACTTCAAGTGGCCCACAAAAATAAAAATAAATTCTAAATACATAATATAGAAGACTAAGTTGGGCTTTCATAATTATTGTTGGTCCATCCACTAGGAACCTATAAAGTATAAACTCACTATCATTCATTTTAACTTTTTGTTACATTGTATGATTGCACTTCGTGATCCTAATTTTTCATCAAATATTCAAATGATTTTATTCGCCCATCTTATTCTTATCCACAAATATTGTGAACACATGGTTTATACTAGCAGCTAATTTCATAAATCGGATTAACATGTATGATAAGCGCAAAAAAAACAAAAACAAAAACAAATATAAAAACAAAAACAAAAACAAAAAACGATTTTTTTTTTCTTCCCTCTAATTCGCAAGTGGGGAATCAAACCCTTAGTCTCTTGACACCGCTAAGCATGGAATGTCACTCATTGTTTTTTTTTTAAGCAGTCAAATTTTATCTCTATCAGGATCACATTATCTGAAAATGTGTAATTATTCAGTGTTTTGGAATCGTATTAAACGCATGTCCTCTCCTCTCATAAATAGAATAGATCAGTCTTATTATAAAGTTAATTAACAAAAATGTAGAACTCGCCTTTAGGCAAGATGGGGAGCATGTATTTATTGTGCTCTCGAAGCACTGAAATAATTACTCTCCTATACATTACCAAATTGGGATTCAGATCCTCTAGAGTTCCTAGGGTACTCTACCAAGTAGAGTTCATTAAATCCTAACCACTCTTTAATGATTTAATGGTCTAGCTTCTGCCATGTCAGCATTTCATTAACAATCATCTTAATTGTTTTGTTTACAATATTATTTTATTATTTTAAGAATATTATTAAAGAAATGCTGACATGACAGAATCTAAACCATTAAATCATTAAAGAGTGGTTAGGATTTAATGAACTCTACTTAGTAGAGTACCCTAAGAACTCTAGAGGATCTGAATCCTACCAAATTGATAATATTTGCACATCAATCTAGTTTTGCTCAAGTGGATCTTTGTGGGTTTGCACACGTAGGTGTTTTAGAAAAAAAAATCTCTTCCCCATGTCCTCCTATGCCGTTTTGAGAGAGTTACAACAAGAATGTTGACAAGTGTCCCAAAAACCGGTGTAGTGGGTCAGTTTTTGAAGGGGACCAGAAGTGTCTGCGCCCCTCACTCTCTCCCACTCCCTCTATTATCTCTCTACCTTTTCAAACTCCACTTCTACATTTCATACATTCTTAGTCTAACTGTCATGCTATTTCCGTCACCTTTTTTCTTCTCAAATCTTTCACTTTCACTACTTATAACTACACCAATAATACTATCATGTAAGCCAACCAAATTTTCAGTCTCATCTTTGTTTCTTCTCATCCGAAGGGCTTCTTGTATAGCCAACTCTACCAGCTTTACTAGCTCCGAAGCAAAGAGAACCCCAAGAATTTCTCTGAGATTTTAGCCATGTTTGACATCTTGTTCGGGTGGCGAAAAGCTTCAAAATGGTAAAAACCCATTAAGTTCAAAGAGTTTTTAATGTTGGTTTGTTTGCCAATCGTGTAAATTTTATGTGTTTCTTTCTTCTTGCAGCAAGAAACTGATTAAACGAGTTCAGTGCCGGCTAAAGGGTCTGAAGAATAAGAGGAATTCAATTGTGAGGCAAATACGTGGAGACGTGGCTCAACTGATCAAAACTGGGCATGAGCAAATTGCCTTCAACCGGGTATTCTAATGAATTCTCCACTATGAGTTTATTCAAGCACTCCTCTGTTGTTTCCTCTGTTTTCTTTGTTGATTATAGAATTTCTCTGTTTTTAAGTTTTATTGCTTGCCTAAAAGTTTCTATAGGATTTGTATAAAGTACTATAAAACAAGTTTCCATGATAACTTGATTTGCAATCTTTGGTCCTGTTTTGTCGTTATTAAGTTAACCAATCATTCATGATAAGTTTAATCATTGATGATAAAGCCTTGAGTTAGGTAATGATCATTTCTTGACAAATTAAGTGCTGAATCACACAAAGATTAAGATAGAGACTAAGAAACAGGAAAGAAAAAGTTATAGAGTACACAAAATTAATTGTGTTCTTAGCCAGATTGGCAATTATGATTGAGGATGTGGTCCCATTCATGCATATAACAATAATAGGACTTAAAATAATATCAACTTCAACTTCAATCTGATTGATAATTGAAATTTATGCCTGGTTTGGTTTTGAAGAGTCAGAAATGTAGAAGTTATACCTAGAAAATGGTGGTTAATTGCATAGTTACTTAGCAAAAGTCCCTGCAATCTCTTGTGAAAGATAATCAAAATATGTTATAAAGGTAATAACACAGAGCTTCAAATGATTTCTTTGTTTTTCTTAAGTGATTAGTAAAACTTGAGAGCTAACAATTGTGAAATTTTGGGTTTGAGGTAACGTGGGTATGAAATCATGACTTTTTCAGCTGATATGCAATCTTTTGCTCTGTTTTTTTTTTTTTTTTTTTTCTGTATTTAATTGAAGGAATTCAATTGTGGAATATCTGAATAGCATCCTGTACTTACCAATGCTAGGATTGTATTTGCTTTCTTGTTTGTGGAATTGGTTTCTATTATAGTTACCAAATTTTTATTGCAAATTTTACTTATAGCTTCAGGAATTTGTTCAGCAGGCCTGCTTATGTAATCATTTTTCTGCTTTTTCAGGTTGAGCAGCTCATTAAAGATGAAAGCATAGTGGCATTGTATGAATTGTTGGACCATTTCTGTGAATCAATCCTCGTAAATCTTTCTTATATCCGAAAGCACAAGTATGGGACTAGAACAACCTCTTTCTAAAGTCATCCCTCTTCCCCCCCACCCCCACTCTCTTCTTCTTTTTTTCCAAATTTTCTAAGTTCCTGTGATCTAAAACAATGATCTTTTTATTGTAATTTTCCAACCTCAGGGACCGTCCGAATGATATTAATGAAGCAGTTTCAAGTCTTATATATGCCTCTGCAAGATGTGGGGATCTACCTGAGCTTCTGGTGATCCGGAAGCTCTTTGGAGAGCGGTATGGTCAGAAATTTGCATCGACTGCTGTTGAACTACTTCCTGGAAATCTTGTGAATCGTGAGGTTATTATTTTCAACAATAGCAATATAATTTGATGGGACTTATTTCTGTTTATTCAAGGAAGGATTTGTCACTAATATATGCATGCAAATCAATAAAATATAATTCTACAGATAATAGAGAAACTCTCCCAAAAGTCCGTACCAGAAGATGTAAAGCATAGATTGATCGATGAAATAGCTAGGGATTACAACCTAAAACCAGAGGTTTTAGCACTTGAATACTATCCTGAATGGAAACAAGAGCAGGTGATTCTTTTTACTTGAATCAAAATGTTAAAGCACATTCCTGATGTTTTCATTTCCCAAAATTTATATAATGTACTTCCATACCATGCAACTACAGGTGAAAGAAAATAGTGGACATCATGTAATGGATACAGATGTTAAAGCTTATTATGATGCAACCGACGGATCTGAAATGCAAGCTTCAAGTGTCGAAGAGATAGAAAGAAAAGTCATATATGTTGATTCATTATCAACGAGCGATATAATTTTGACAGAACCGTGCAACTCTCTCAGTCACCAAGATTCTGATCTGAGTACTGCTTTAACTAGTTCCATTGTTCACTCTGCAAACTCCGCTATTGTTCATCAATCATCCTCAGGTGTAGTGGAATCTTCTGTGAATAACAAAGCACATGAAGTAGAAAATTCCGAACTGAATTCTCCATACAAATACAAAATTTCTGGTTTGGAGCATGAGGAAGTGAGGAAGACTCGAGCATCTTCTTCAGAAAGTTTGCCTCAGTTTCCTGAGGAAACAGTAGTTTATCTTGATGACATAGATGAGTTTCAGTCTTTGACTATAAACAATAGAGCTTTCCCAGACCAAAGAATATTTAAGTTCAAATCATCTGTCCTGCCTAAGGATGAAAAAATTGAGGGCAGCGGTGATCAAAGTAATATGAATCATTATGAATCATGGAGTGAGAAGTCTGGCTCAAGGAGCTCTAGAAAGAGAGGGAAGGCATCGGGGAAAAGATTGAGGAGGAGATCAATGTCTTGGGAAAGTCAAAGTGTTAAAGATATTGAATGTCTCTTATATTATGACAATCTGCGCAAGAGTTCTCCAACTCATCACCACATGAAGCATCATAAGCAGAATCCTGGAGTAGGAAGGCAACAATCATATTATTCTCAGAAGAGATTCAAGAAACCTTGTTGTTTGGATTTAGGAAGTAACTTCGAATCGTGTAACTGCAGCCTGAGACACCCAATTTTTTATTTTTGTACCTATGATGACGAAGAGAACGGGGAGGTTTTACCGTGGAAGCAAAAGAGAGGGTGTACAACTTTGGTAAGCTTCCCAACTCATGGTCCTGAACAAGAGCTTGTGTGTAATGAATGTTACCATCACCACTGGTCCTGGAATAGAGACTTAGATAAGGAAATGGAACGGAATATCATCACCAAGAAACCTAGGAGAAGAAGAAGTTATGACAGTGGTGCTGCTGTGTATAATGTTTTCACCTACCCAGATTTCCAGCTTAATAAGCAGAACGAGGAAATGAAAGGCAAAGCAGACAGATCTTATTCACCTAGCAGCTGTGTTTCTTCCAACATTTCCAGTCAAAGGGTGACTAGTTCTTTTACAAGAAAAGAAACTCTGCTCCCTTACTCCAGAGCTGATACAATGCCCCCAGAACGGCTTAAAGAAGCTCGCAATGAAACTATACTAAGGTCCAATTCTTGCCCTTTCCAACATCCCAATCATGTTCATCCCAAATTGCCCAACTGTGACGATATAGAAGCTAAATTCAGGGCTCTTAAGCAAGAGCTTGCACAAAATAAGGGCTGTGGTAGAAACAAACAACTCGTGTAAGATACAAAGCTATCTGCATTTTATAGCACTAGGCACAAGCTCCTGTGACATTTCTGGTTTTCTATCTGAAGAGCTCCTCATTGAATTTTCCCATGAAACATGTTTTCATTGCTACCTTTTGTAGTTATTTGTTAATTGTGGTTAGTATGTATATACAATTTAGAAATAGTACAAAGTTGTCCTTGATTTGTATTGTTTATTTTTTGGGGTGTGAGGGGGAGGGGGAGGGGGAGGGGGGGAGGATTTGAATCCCTGGATGCCTCAATTGGAAATACCAAAATGTGCTAATTGAGTTACGGCTACAAGACTCTTGGTCTTGGAGATTAGTATTGCTTATTATTTCAAAAGTAGATTATGAATGAAAGAGGAATTCCGAAAACACAAGGGGGCTTCCACTAGGAAATTGTTTATTCTTTTTATTTTATTTTATTTTTTGAAGAAAAAGAAGGCAAGTATATAAATTGACTTATGGTACTCCTCAGTCCTCACACGAAACCAAAGAAACTGACATCTTGGCAGGATTCAGAGCATATTCCTCAATCTGAAGTTCCACCAAATGTAATACCTTCTTTTGGATATTTCAAAGAAAAGCATTAATTTTTAGGCAAATCTTCAAATGTCATTCTCATGGATTTTAAGGCTTAAAATCCTTTGTTTACAAGAAACCTGTCATTCCCTCTCTCTTTTTACCTTATTGTAACAGTTAATTTTAGGTTCTTGTTGCTTGATTTAACTGTTCTTTAAGTTGTGAAAATTTATCAACGACATATGTGGTTTTCCATAAACTGAAGCGCAGGGAAGAAATGGTAAAACCAAGATAGTGATGAATAACTCAGCATGAGACCACAGATTTAATCAAATGGTTCAATTTACTCATGCAGCCAGACGTTGCAGTTGTATGCGTAACTCAAAAATTAGCTTAGTGATAGCTCCTACTGTAAAGCACGGTTGTGCATTCGGATTCGGGCGCGAGTGCAAATGCGAGACTTGGCAACTTTTTAAAAAGTATGGAGCGGGTGTGACGGAGTGCGGCAATTAAAAAATTATTAAAAATATTTTTATTTATATTTTCTATATATTGCTAAGCATATTTTTTATATATATAATGGTAAACATATTCCAATAAATTTAAAAGCACATTTATATATATATATATATATATATATATATATATTATTATAATGTTTACACAACTCCAATTTTAGTCCAATAACATATTTATAATATTAAATTATTTTCATTCCAAAAAAAAAAAAGTAATGAGGTGATAAAATCAAAGTATAAAAGAATAATAAAAAATTATGGGTAAAGGTGATAAAATCAAAGAATCAAAACCTTTATTTTTACTGTTTTTACAAGTTCTGACATTTTCTATCTTTTTGTCTTTTCAAATCCTTATCTCTTATACCAAAACACATATTCAAAACTCTATCCATAGTCCACAACTTTCTCCCTAGTCCAAATTTTATATCACATCCTTGCTACTCCACTATATACTCCACAAACAAAAACATGTCACATGTTTATCTATTTTATTAAATGCTAAATTTATGCTTTCTATTATTTTAATTACCTAAATATGATGAGTTATTTATTTATTTTAGGAAATTGAAATAATAGAAAACATAAATTTAACATTTAATAAAATAGATGGACATATGGCATGTTTTTATTTGTGAAGTAAGAAGAGTGGGACAAAAGATTTGGACTTCTTTCTCCCTTGCTCTCTTTGTCACAGTTTCAGGAGCTCAGTTTATCTCTTCTTCCTTATCTCAGTGGTGTCCCTATCACTTCTTCTCTCTCTCTCTCTCTCTCTCTCTCTCTCTCTCTCTCTCTCTCTCTCTCTCTCTCTCTCTCTCAAGGCCACATGAAGCAAAATAATGGAGGCCGGCGACATGGTGGCAACCCATTTTGGCGTCCATTTCGGCTAAAATTGGGCTGTATCGGTGTCCATTTTGGTCAAGATCGGGCTATTTTGGTGCCTATTTTCGCCAGAATCAGCGCAAATCGGACTTAACTGGGCGAATCGGAAAATGAAAAAAAAAAAAAAAACGAAGTGGCACGAACTCATAGTCAGTGGCATTGCGCACTGCACGCTGCGTCGGTGCTCATTGGGTGGGGGTGCGGCAGCCCTGGAGCCACACCTGTACTTTCTAGTAACTAACTAATTAACTTTTGTTATCTCCCCTTAAATTTTTTATCAACTAAAGAAAGGGTTATTGAAGTCATAACTAATTAATTGAGTAAGCTACAAATAATTTACGACTAGTGGTTCGACGGAAATCTTTGTGTAAAAAACTTTATGCTTGTGACTTAATGAGCTCTAATGGTGGAATCAACCAAATATTTTTTTGATCCAGGAATTATCCCTTAATGTCATTTTAAACCTTTCTTCCGTCTAGGGTTTTCAAATTGATAATGTACGGGCCCTACCCCCTGTCAAGCCCAGTCGCCCCAAGGTCCGTAAGGACTAACTCTCATAGAAGCCCTGCACTAATCACACATAGTAACGCACGTGCCGTCCAAGAGTTTCGAGCTCGGAGTGCTCAAAGCAGCCTGTGACGTGCCCCTGCCGAGCACAGAACTTACATACGGGGTTGGTCCCAACACCACTATCATTTTCTCCTTTCCGCCACCAAACACCCACTTAGATGGAACGGTATTGGACCTCCCTTCCATTGCTTAGGGAACGCCCCTGTCGAGCATCAAACCCAGCGGTGGAGCCAATTCCAATGCCACTCTCATTTTCTCCCACTCCCAACTAAACCCCCACTTACGGGTAATAGTATTGGACTCCTCCCTTTACCCATCAGAAGAATAATTATGACCGTTCCACTAAGTTTGGCTATAAATAGACAAAGAAGATTCAGTCAAGGGGTTAGCAATTTGAGAGAGAAAAGACTAGAGAGAGTGATGTCACTTCTCCCCAAGGAAGAGAGGGAAAAGATAGTGAGAAATGAGGGGAGGCCCAGCATACTGGGCTGCCGAGCATAACATCACCCATAGTAAGAAATCCAAAAACCCACTATATAAATAGATTGTGAGCCCAAATCCCTTCGAGGCCCAGCAGCCCTATTTTGGGACGCACAGATAATATCCTTAGCCACATCAAATATTTGAGTTTGTATCATTATTCCTAATATTAGCGAGAAGACAACGCAATTTAATGAAAGATCTAAGAATAGCTTAGCAAGTGATGGTACTCTGGGTAGCTTATGGAGATATTTGATATTACATGAAATTATGGAATTAGAATAGTTACTCTTTTGCCTTTCTCAAGGCTCTACTATTTTTTACTACCTTAAGAGGCATTTTCTCAAACATGTAGTGGGTAAAATTGTGGTAACATAGATAACTCATATCCGTAATTTTGAGATGCAAATAAGGTAGGTTTACCTTATGTTCCAGAGATGCAAGTAAAGTTGTTTTACTGTGCGTACATGCGTGTTTGTGCTTAGAAATATATTTGTTCATAGCCAATCCTAAGCCTGAGAAAAGGAGAACGGTTGCGGTAAGTTGAAGACCAACGTAAAGTTTAGTGACTATGGTAGTATGATGTCTTTCCTTTGGCATGACAGGAAAAGCACCCGTCTTGATGAATTAGCATATCTTGTATTTGATGACAAAGGCCCCTCCTTCACAGATGAATCGTTTTGCATGACTATCACCAACAATAATTAGGATCTACCATGGGTTACAAATTTAAAATGGCTAAATAAAAATGTTCATTGTGGCCTTTATTTTTTATTTTTTATTTTAATTTTTTTAAGCTTTCTGCCTCCTGGGCATCAAGGATTTTGTCCTTTCGCATTGTTCCCATATATCCATAAGGTGTCCTTGATATGAGAAATGGTACATTCACAACATTTTTATAACAGATGATATTTCATAAGCCGATAATGTTCCATCTTGGCATTCCTCAAGGAACCTAGTGATCATTTTGAGTGCAAACAAAGTTGAATATAGTTCGGTCAAAAATGGGTGGCCCAACCCCATTGTTGAGGCCCATAAGTAGCCCACTAGCCCAGTGGGTTAAGTCATGAGATAATTTTTATACCCATGGGGATCTAATAGGCTAGCCATTAGCCCAGCTTGCTAGCTTAGCCCAATAACTTAGAATTCATAACAAAAATATATAGGAGTATAGGGATTGATTTTAAACATTATAGAAGAGTTTTTTTAAGAGAACTTTCCTAACCACTAAGATACTTAAAGTTATTTTGTTAAACTTAATTTACTATATATAGTAGTTTAGCAACTTTGAATTAACCATTTGAAATTTTGTATATTAAAAGATAAATAATTTTAAAAAAGAAACCACTTAAGGCCTTAATAAAAAAATTAAATAGATTTGACCGTTAAATAAGTTTTTTTTTTATTCTTTCCTTAAATATTGATTATTCCTTTATAAAAAATTGATTCTTTTTTTATAAAATAATAATGAAATAAGACACTAACACAAGCCCAACCCATTAAGTCTAACCAAATACCCATCCTGCTAAAGAAAAATTTGGCATTGTTCATGGGCTGGATTTTCTCTTTCGGTTAGGCCCGTTAAATAGTCAACAACCCACTATACCTAACCCATTATGCCTATGGGTCAAGTAAAAATGGGCTAACCCAGCCCATTGAAGACCCTCTAAGCTATTGTTTCACAACTAATGGAGGGAATGTAAGAATTGATATCAACAATTAAGTTTTTGTGTTGCTCTAAAAAATTGATAAAATCGTCGAGGAAAAGTTGATATAAGAACAATTAAGGTGTTGTTTTTATCTCAAAAAAACGGTTGCAATTTAATGCAGTCACTTAATGCAACTACAACTCAACTTTTATTACTCCTTCCGTCCCATTTAGTTTGTCATGTTTGAAAAGTCAAATTTTTTAAGGGAACATCATTTATTGCTTTGTCTAACTTTTAAAAATGTATTAGTTTCCAAAACTACCCTTAAATAAATTTATCAAAAAATTGAATTTCTTTTCAAATTGAGTAGTTTTGAAAATTAAATAGGGGTATAATAGGAACATTAATAAATTAATGACTTTTATTATTAGAAACAGGACAATATTTTGGAACATCCCAAAATGGAATAGAGGACAAACTAAATGAGACAGAGGGAGTATATAGTATATGATAATATGATGTAAGCATATAGTGTATTCTAAGGAGAGAGAAAACCATGCACAATACAAAAACAGTATAGCATCATTTGTGGATGAACTTTTTGTATTCCTACTCTCTCTCTTTTTTTCCTTTTCTTTTTTTTTTGAAGTTTGTATTCTTACTTGGTTTGTAATTTGGTACTGTATTTATTTGCTATAAAGTTTGGATGATCTTCCTTGGAATCTTTTTAAATGCGAATATTCTAGACTAATAACTTCTTCATCATAAGGATGTTTTTGCTGAAATTGTTGTACATTTTTCTCTTTTGAATACATGAGAAACTTACTATGCTGATCGGGCTAGAGAATAATTTGGTAGAGATAAGGTTAACCACGTGAACTAGTATAGCATTTAGAATTTTATTTTAGGATTAGAGGGGTTGTCCTTATAGCTAACACTTTGTTTTCTCGCTATAACCAAGCACATCCCACCCAAAAAAAAAAAAAAAAAATACAGAATTTGATTCCTAATAAATTTTTCTAAAACTAAAATTTTTGATATATTACCTCTTTTTTATTTTATTTATAGAAATATTATAGCTGTAATTTGATATGTTGCCCCCTTTTTTTTTTTTGCATTGTTACCTTGAATCATGTAGCCCTGCTTCTAACATATGCGCACAACCAGAACATTTATTGATATAGTTTCAACTCTTTTTTTTTTTTTTGGTTGCCCACAGTGTATCCTCAAGGCTTTCAACCAGAGACTAATCACTGTTCGTGCCGGGAGAGCCCTACGAAGGGGTAAAGCACTGGCCCAGGAAATTCTTTTCAAAGTGCAGGTAGCAAGACTCGAACTAGGGAGCACACCCAGTCGAGCCCAGTACAAGCACTTTGAGACTGAGAGCTCTACCAACTCAGCCAACCTCCTGGGTTATAGTTTCAACTCTTGCTAGCTTCATTTCCTATATTTCTTGACTGTCATCAAAAAGGATCTAGAGACTAGGAGACTAGAAAAGAAAGAGTGGAGTGTTCATCTACGGGATACACTCGAATCCACACTTAATTTCACAACATATTTAAGTGTCAACTTTCAATTGAATTCATCACTTTCACATAAGTCCATCATTGGTATTTGGTAAAAAAAATCATCATTTACACATAGTGACACAGCCCACCATTGGTAGTTGGTAAAAAAATTTAAAATTATAGTACTTATAAGTTGAAATCCGAGCATATTATGAAATTGGATGTGCATAGAATTCTAAGATGACTTTCGCTTCCTTGCAACTTTATCAATATTTTATAATACATTATTCATTTCACTTATTTGGATATAAGTAACCCCAACTTAACATGGTATATCACTTTTCCTTTTTATGTTAATCATGTAGCTTCCTAACAAACTCCCCTATCTTTATCTTTGCAAACATGCGCATATATCCCTGGCCATATCGTATAGTCCATGAGAAAACTCCTTTGGTTTCTTCAAAGACACACACACGGTGATCATGGCTTCCAAAATACAATTGGCTTCGCTCGTCCTTCTACATTTCCTCGTATTTGAAGCACTCCCCTACGCTCTTGCTTATATGGCTAAGAAACGCAATAGTGTTAGAATATAAGAACCCACTTGATCTTTCTTTTTCTTTTTTTTCCTTTTTTTTTTTTTTTTTTTTTTTCCAGTTTTTAGTAATTGATGAGCTTTGTGGTACTTCTCATTATTTGTGTTACACTTCATAGTATTTTACATTGGCTTCGATTTGTCAACTTAATTATATGTGGTTTGTTGAAAGAGAATAGCTTCTATTGTTGCATTGCCTTTAGGATTTTTTGATCACTTTGATAGTGTGGCAAAAAAAATGGAAATCTTTTATAGGAACTTCAATTGTTGCTAGCAAGAACACTTGCATATTAGCTAGCGTAGGCCACGAACCAAATCTACTTCAAGAAATACACAAATTCTGCAATATACTCAAATGTTCATGTGCTTGCTTTTATGAAAAATATGTTCTAGTAAATTACTATGTTAACATGTATTAGAGCGGTTGGGCTTTAGGCCTACTTTGTTTACTTGTATAGCACACTTACTTGTACTGCACACTCTGCCTCTTATATAAAAGTACTCATGTATATTATAGGGAAGACGATTTTGTACCGTACCGGCCGATACCGCCGGTATTTGTCGTACCAGTATGTAAATCGGAACAGAAATGTAGGTGTTTTGTTCCGGTTAAAGTACCGGTCATACCGGATCTGTTTCAGTCGTACCGGGACACATAGCGGATTTCAGCCGGTAATTATATACTGGACCAGAACATAAACCCAGCTTTCTTTATAAAATTTAAGAAAAATGAGGATTGTTTTGCAATTTCTCACCTTAAACTCAAATCTAACACTTGCAGTAACCCATTGGCCTCAAATCTGCTCATCTCAGCCTCACTTTGACGGCGATGACGACGATGACTGGTAGTGAACAGTAGTACCAATGTTCATTGAGTCAGCAAAACGAAGTTGAATGCCTCGTCTAAGAGCCCAAGAGATATCTGAAAATAAGTGTTTACTGATGGAAGAGAAATAGATAGTACTAATGGGGAAAAGAGCTGAAATTTTATAAAATTGTGAAGTGAGAAGTTAACTTAGGTAAGTCAGCCAACAGGTTAACGTGTGTGGTGTAAAAAAACTGACAAAAACTACTTGGAGCATGTGAAAATGTTAGAAATACACGTTATCATTTAATTTTGATTCCTTTGGTTTTATCACCAATTACTTTTTCTACTTTTTTTAAATATTTTTTTACCAAACACTGAACAGTGAACTCATACCTCCAAAGCATTATCATTTAAGAATTGTGTGTGTGTATATATATACACATATTTCATTTTCTCCGTAATTTATAAGCTTAACAAGTAAATTAGTTTTTACCAGATAACTAAATTTACAAATATGTGATCTATAAAAATAAAAATAAATAAGTAAATAATATATGTATATGTATCGGTAAACTTGAAACGGTACACCGGTATCTAACGGTACCGAAATATTTCATTTTTTTGACTCAATTCGAAATGGCCTCCGATATAGTATTGACTCCCTTGGTATATTCTATTACTTGTAAAATACAATACACTTATTCAGTATTTCTAACATAGTATAAGCGTCATTGCTCTAACTTTCGTGTGTCTTACAGTCTTGTCTTTGTTGGTATTTTCCGCTGTCTCGACTTCTTCGGTTAGTAAACCTTTTCTGTGCTCTCTCCAGACTGCTCCACTGCTGTTAGAGGTGCCTAAGGTTGAATCTTCATCGTCAGAAGCTCGATCACCACCACCAAGACCACTGCCTTCGTCGGATATTCCACATCGGACCTTCGATTAGGACATAAGACATATCACCATGTAGATTTTCAAACGATCTACACAACGCCGCTGAAATCATCATCATCTAATCATCCACGCGCCGTGTTGACACCCCATTTTGTAACCCGCATTTAACCTCACATGGAGGGTAAAAGGGTAATTTCGCCTTGAAAACATGCATCTTGATTTCGGTCATCAGATCCTTAATCTCATTTCACAAAAATGATCTTGATATTGGAACGATCAAATCGACTGGTCATAAGCCCTAATCGGACCATCAGATTGAAAGTTATCATCAAATCAAGTTTTAATGGCCGAGATGCACTGTCACAAATTGAGTCTGACTATATGTGATTATGAACAATTGATTCCAATTGATTATAATTATAATCAATTTAAGATTAATGATGTGTCATAATTTGATTGGTTATGACTATATTTTATGGTAAGGTTGCACACACTTAATTAATTAGATAGTTAAACATTAATTATTTAATGAATAATTTGTGCAATTATCTTTTATTTAAAGTAAATTTGGAATCAATTAAGTCTGAAATGAGAGTGATTGGAGTCATTTAATGTTAATTGGGAACTAATTTGGGACCTATTAATGTTAACTGTACTGAAATCATTTTCTAACAAATGACATCTACTCACCATTCCATTGATATCTCTCAGAATTTTTTGAATATGTGAATGAGGTTAATTTTCCTAAAAACTAGACATCCAGGGCTTCAATTTGAGCATAAGAACGAGACAATTCGGATCATAATTGAGTCAGATATAATTTTTGAAGTTGGCTCTACAGGCTGTTACAACAGCTACAGGAAAACCAAATTTTGGCTTGCTCCTCACTCCCACCAATCTCTACATTTAATACACCAAATTTCTCCAAAGGCTAAAATGAGGTTTAGGTTCATGATTCTTTGTCAATCTCATTAAATGGTCTTCCATTTATATTTCCTCCACCACTACTATATAAACTCCTTCTCTCCTTCATTTCAGGACACACAGAAAAATCCCCTCTCTTCTCCTCTTTTGAGTTCTAGGAAGTTGAGTAGTCTTGTCATATCTTGGTCTTCTTGAGACTCAAGGTATTGAGTGAGACTCACTCTTCCTCTCCTAACTCTTCTTTTCCTCCACCCTAGGACCTCCCCTAAGAGTCTCTCATCCACCATATAGATCTTGCATAAAGGTATAATCTCTTTCCCTAATTGTTTTTTTGTGTTGCCATGATGAGAGTTTAAGATTAAAGCATGATAATAATCATTTAAATTCCTTTGAATATTTTTGAATGTTCATCACATGTTCTTGGTTGTTCATCACATGTTCATGCATAACACTAGTTTCAATCTTAAATCCACATAAAAAACATGAAAAGTATGTTTGTTTAATAATTCTTTTAAATTCTTGAATCTAAGATATTACCAACCACACACATTCACTAGAATTTATTTTTCAATCCAAATGAAATTCTTAATAAATTGAATTAGGGTTTATCACATACACACACTTTAAATTCAACATGCAAATTTATTGATAACATATTAAATGATGTGATATGAATGTTGGCCACCATAGTCTAGAAGACCGGTTTCACCGGGCAAGGTGGGTGCCTAACGCCTTCTCACCTTGTAACATAGCCTCCGAGTTTAGATCAAGGGTTAGTAGATCAAATGCTTATTTATGTAATTTTTTAATTTCTAGATTATAACTAGGAAATAAAGTCATGTACTTTATCTTAGATTGTACCTAGGACCAAAGTCATGTAATTTCCTATGATCAATGTAAATTCAAATTCAAAATTAATAAAATGAGGAATTTTTCAATTTTGGTTTTCTTATTTATCCCAATAATTAAATAAATGGCAACTCCATTGTAAAACCCTTAATTTAAAGGAGAAATTATAACTAGTCGAACCTCCATTTTAAGAGGCAATAACACAACTCCACTTATTCACGTGGGTTTGCCCAACATTCCATAAAAGACGGGTCGGGGGCATGGTCTCTCACATGCCGCCACGTGCTGGTCTTAGTTTCGGCAATTTCTTCAATACGCCTCTGGTGTTGCTCCGATCATCTCGCCATCGCCGCTATCAGAATTGTCTTTCTTAGATCTACATCATCGAAAAAGAATCGGCCTCATTGGACTATCCACGTGCTTTCACGCGTTGCTCAAAGATTCGGCGAGGTCTCCCACGCACTGCCACGCGCTGAATAAGGTTCAGCACGTGTTGGTGAAGTACCTGCCGATGTCATCCCTGACATCATCTCTGCCACGTCAACCGCTTGTGTCATCTATTGACATCAGCCCTAGTTGCTTGCTGACGTCATACTACTACGTCATCCGTTGACCTGGTGGGTCAGTGACCGTTGACTTTGACCTTGGACTTTGACCAAGGTTGACCATTGCCTTTTGACCCAGAGTTGACTTTTGCAGTCCAGGTGCTCCTTACCTAGTTTTGAGCATAGATTTCATTTTTGCAATCCATTTTTTGCATATTTTTCTTCTAAATGAAGAATAAGGATAGGTTTTCTTCTTGTTGCAATAATCGTCGCCGACAATCCAGCAAACGTTTTTGTAATTTTTGCAAATATCTTGGCCACAATATTGGGACTTGCTATCATTGCAACAAATCAGTTGTTTCAATTTCTGCTGCTATTGTTTCTAACCCTAAGAGTGTCCAACCAATGGCTCCTGTTTCTGCACAGCCCAAGTCTTCTAAATCCACTTTCACCATTTCCAAAGATGATCTTATAAACATTATCGCTAATACCATTCGTATGGTTAGTAATGCATCTTATTCCTCTTCTCTCTCAACTTTATCTAGTATGTCTCCTTTCTTTTGGCTTATGGATTCTGTTTGTTGCAACTACATGACACCTCATTCGTTCTTATTTTCTAACCTTAAACCTGCACCACACCCACTTAATATTCGCACAACAAATGGTTCCACAATGTCTAGTCATAATATAGGTTCTATTTTGACCTCCAACCTCTCAGTTCTTGGGGTCTTTAATGTTTCTGACCTTTCTTACAATTTATTTTCTATGGGACAATTAGTTGAGTTGGATTATCGCATTATCTTTGATTATTCTAGGTTTATTATGCGGGATCCGAAGATGGGACACGAGCTTGGGACCGGTCCCAGAGTTGGGTGTATATTTCCTGCGGACAACCTTCGTCTTCCACTTGTTGCTTATATTTTTGTTGCTACAGCTGCTACAGTTTCTTCTATTCCTTCCCTTGCACTTTTGCATGCTCGACTTGGTCGCGCATCTTCCTCTCGAGTTCAACAACTAGCTTCTAGAGATTTGTTAGGTTCAGTGTCTACAGAAAATTTTGATTGTGTTTCATGTCAATTAGGAAAACAACCAGTTTTGCCTTTCAATACTAGTGAATCAATATCCACTGATGTCTTTGACCTTATTTATTCTAAGGTTTAGAGGCCTTCCTCTATCTCTAGTATTGGTGGATCTCGATATTTTGTTGTCTTTGTTGATGATTACTCTCGCTATAGCTGGATTTTTCATATGAAATATCGTTCTGAATTATTGCAAGTATATTGTAATTTTGCAAAAATGGTTGAAACTAATTTTCCAAACGCATCAAAATTTTTCGATCTGATAATGCTTTTGAATACACTCAATATGCTTTCCAAGCTATTTTGCATTCCTATGGCACTGTTCATCAACTAACTTGTCCAGGTACCTCTTAGCAAAATGGTAGACTCGAATGAAAACTACGTCATATTCTTGACACTGTTCGTGCTCTTCTTCTCTCTACCAAAGTTTTTGCTCTTTTTTAGGGGCGAAGCTGCATTTTATGATGTTCATGCTATTAATCGCATTCTCAGTCCTGTCATCGAAAATCAAACTCCATATGAGCACCTTTTTTGGTTCATCACCAGATTATCATCACCTTTGCTCCTTCAGTTCTGCTTGTTTCGTTCTTCTTCAACCACATGAGCATTACAAACTTGAGCCTCGGTCAAGACTTTGTTGTTTTCTTAGCTATGGCGAAACTCAAAAAGGGGTATCGGTGTTATGATCCTATTTTTCATTGTCTTCATATCTCCCACAATGTTGTCTTTTAGGAACATCGCCCCTCTGTCAAGCTCTCTCACTTCCGTGCCTCCCTATCTTCCTACTCTGTCTTAGATATTTTTCTAGATGAGGCATATATTCCTTTTGTAGCTACTCCTAATCATCATGTAATTGCTCTTAATTCTCCTATAGACTTCTCTGTCCAACCACCAAATATCTTTAATCCCTTTAATGAACAAGTGGAAGATGAACAGATCAAAGACGAGCTACCTAACCCTAACCCTAAGCTTGGGTCTCCTGCTCCTGCTCTGTCTGGAGATCTTGCACAAGACATTTCACCTCGTCACTCAACTCAGATAAGATCCATTCCTGCACATTTACTTGACTATCATTGTTACACTGTCCTTGCTACACTGCACGAGCCTCATACTTATTGTGAGGCGTTCACTGACCTTTTATGGCAAATTGCAATGAAAGAAGAACTTGATGTATTATCTAAAAAGCATACTTGGGATTTGGTAACCCTCACCCCTGGAAAATCTGTGGTTGGTTGTAAATGGATCTACAAGATTAAGACTTGCTCTGATAGGTTCATTGAGCGCTACAAAACTCGTCTTGTTGTAAAAAGTTTTACACAAGAGTATGAGATTGATTATGAAGAGACCTTTACTTCGGTTGCTCGTATCTCATATGTTTGTGCCCTTTTAGCTGTTGCTACTACCAGTAAATGGGATCTTTTTCAGATGGATGTCAAAAATGCATTACTTAATGGGGATTTAAGTGAAAAAGTTTATATGCAACCTCCTCTTGATCTCTCTATTGAATCAAATATGGTTTGTCACCTTTGACGTGCACTTTATGGCCTTAAACAAGCTCCACGAGCTTGGTTTGCCAAATTCAGCTCTATTATCTCTCACTTGGGTTACATCACCAGTCATTATGATTCTGCCTTATTTCTTCATCACACTGACAAAGGCACTATTTTACTTCTTTTATATGTGTATGAGGTGATGACCTTAGTGGCATTCAAGAACTCAAAGATTTTCTCAGTCAGCAATTTAAGATGAAAGATCTCGGGCATCTCAACTACTTTTTGGGTTTTGAAATCACTCATTTTACAGATGGACTTTATATTATTCAAGCCAAGTATGCCTCTAAACTCTTGTCTCAAGCTGGATTTAGTGATAGCAAGACTGTTGACACTCCAGTTGAGCTTAATGCGCATCTGACTCCCTTAGGGGGAAAGCCATTGTCTAATCCCTCTCTTTACAGACGCTTGGTTAGCAGCCCAGTTTATCTCACTATCACTCGTCTAGGCATTTCCTATGTTGTTCACCAGGTGAGCCAGTATATGTCTGCTCCACGATCGACTCACTATATTACTGTTCTGTGCATTCTTCGATACCTAAAGGGCACTTTCTTCCATGGTCTTTTTTGACTCTGCTCAGTCTCCTCTTATTCTCCGTGCATTTTCTGATGCTGATTGAGCAGAAGATCCCACTGATCGCAGGTCCACTACTGGTTATTGCTTTCTTCTTAGTTCTTCTCTGATTTATTGGCAAAGTAAGAAACAAACTCATGTGGCCCACTCTAGTACTGAAGTAGAATATCGTGTCCTTACTAATACCACATCTGAGCTCCTTTGGCTAAGATGGCTTCTCAAAAACTTAGGTCTGTCCACATCCTTTATTACTCCTCTTTATTGTGACAACCAAAATGTCATTCATATTGCTCACAATGATGTCTTCCATGAACAGACTAAACACATCGAGATCGATTATCATTTTATCCGTTATCATCTTGTCCATGGTGCTCTTAAGCTAATTTTAGTCTCCTCTAAAGATCAACTTGCAGATATCTTCACCAAGTCACATCCTAAGGGACGCCTTCATACTTTGGTTGACAACCTCAAGTTGGCATCATATCCACCTTGAGTTTGAGGGGGGCTGTTAACATGTATTAGGGTATATGGGTTTTAGGCCCACCTTATTTACTTGTATAGCACACTTACTTGTACTGTACACTCTGTCTCCTATATAAAGACACTCATGTATATTCTATTACTTGCGAAATACAATACACTTATTCAATATTTCTAATATACTAGATGCATATCATAGGAAAATCCTTAGTATCGACAGAGGCTCTTTTATTTGCCAACTCATCTAATTGGTGCTAATAATGATCATTGGCTGATTTTTTTTTTTGTCAAAGTGTTTATATTAATTCAACAATCCCTCAACCTCTTCTTGATCAGGCAACGCTGGTGCTCATTTCTGATACGAAATCTGCCTACTGTGCCTACGCTTATGATGATGCTTCCTGGTTGGGCATGTTCTCCAGTATATTACTCCTGTGTGCTCAAATGATTGTCATGGTTGCAAGCTGTTGTTTTGTTGGGAAGAATCTGAGTCCTGGTTGTTCTAAGGCATGGGCATTTGCCTTCTTCATTGCTTCATGGGGAGAGTTCTCTTCTTCCTCTTCTTTTTTCACCCTACCCCCATCTACAAGTTAGTGTGTCAATTAATTAATTTGTTACATATAGAGTACTTGAATTCGGCGTTATCAGTAACCTTTTAACGTTCACTTGTATTCTTTTCCATTTATCTCTCTCTCTCTATATATATATAGAGAGAGAAAGAGAGAGGGAGAGAGAGATATGAACTAACTTTTGTAGCCTAGTCCCATGAAAATATTACATAATTTATCATATGCTACTTACTATCAGACCCTTAAATTGGGTCACAAATTTAATTTCTGTAAGATCTTATGCTCATATATTGTCCAATTTGGGTTCATTTAATCTGTCTCAGGGTTTCATTCTTCGCTGCAGAGGGAATCTTGGTTAAAGCTTCATTAGAGGAGCCTTTTCGTTTGACTACGTGACCATGTTTGGATACATGCCAGTTGGTTGCCAAGACATGAGGAAAAAAATGTTTGAAGATGGAAAATTTATATTCTGTTTACTTGCCTAACCTTCCAGATCTACCATTTGGCATATTGGAAAGCCCAACATAATGTCTAGTGGCAATGTCACAATCATAATGGATATTGAGATTAAAGAATAATCAAATACAATATCAGGGGCTAGCTTAGGGCTTGGATGATGCAATGGATTTACTACAATTCTACTATAGGCTTCATTTTCTATCCAGAATATTCAAAAACCATTGTAAATTCTGGCATTAAAAATCATATACAATGTCAGGGCTTAGACGGTACAATGGGTTTACTACAATACTAATATAGGCTTCCTTTTTTTTTGTCCATTATTCTCAAAAACCAATTTAATTTCTGGCATTGCCTACACATATCTATAATAAAGCAGGATTTACTAAATTGAAGGGGTTTCATTTTTTCTACTTTCTCCCTCAATATTTCAAATATTTATTCTGGCTTTAAATGTAAATGTTATAATGGAGATTTTTTTATTATCTGATAGTAGTAAATGCATCCGATTTGCTTAATGATAAACTAAGATGGTTGAAAATGCCTGAATTTTCAACAAGTTCTCCTAGATGAAAACAAGAGATGCATCTTGAACTACATTGGATTTGTTTTGTCCCATGGAATTCATGAAGGGGGTCAAGTCTTTTAGCCAACACTTTAGAGCCACCCCAAGCAGGGAGTAGAAAGCAACTTGTATAAAGAAATAGTAATACATAACATGGTGCTACTACAAATAAAAGTAAAATCAAGAATCCATGCTTTCCCATTATAACATTCAAAACCCATTAAAACAGTTTAGGAAACAAGGAATATACCATAGGAGTATGCGCTACCTCAAATACGACCACTACTATTAACGGATGATGATAGAGCAAAACATGTCAGTAAGGTTTGAGATGCATGTCAAAGGTATATGACCCATTCATTGTATTAAGGATCGGTTTGGAATCTGCTTATTTTGCTAAAACTAAAAACTATTTACTAAAAGTACTGTAGATAAAAATAAAAGTTAGCTGAAATAGTACAATAAGACCCGTGAATAGTACAAAAAAGTGCAGTAGAGCCCATAAATAGTAGCAAAAATAAGTTGAATAGTAAAATAAGGTGAATAGTAAAATAATGTGGTTTTTTAAGTTGGAGCTAAACACACACTAACTATTAAGAATCATGTTCGTATTGCAAGTAACATAACCCTAAAATTAGTTCACGATTAGCTTAAGGTTAGTAGTATTAGAGCATTCCCATCAAAGCTTCTAAAAAATTTAGCATTTACCATTTCAAAAACTAACTTTATAACATATAACACACAACTTTACAATATCTCTTACATCAAAACTTCTATTTTTTTAACACTTCATTTAGAGCATTCTTGCTTTAATATTTTTTATTAATTTTTTTAATTATTTCTCTCTCTCCCTCTGTCTCACTCTCCCACTGTCTCTCCATCTTTCTCAACCCAGTCTAGAAGCTTCTCCCTCTCTTTGATATTTGCTCTCAAAACCTCCATGGCCTGAGCTTTTCAAGCTCATCACCTCTAACCATGGCCACAGTCACAACCACCACCAGCAACCACAACCTCAACTCCCAACCACCAACAAAAAGAAAAAACCCACGACACAAACCGCAGTCAAAACCCACCACAAAACCTGCCACCCCAACAACCCCAATCTGAACCCACGACAAAACCACAGCCAAAAGCCACCCCAACCTCTCTGATGACCACCACCCAGCAACCTAACCAGCACAAACTCACAACCAACAGCCTCAACCCACCGGCACAACGAACCTCAACTCACGGCACAAACCCACGGCCTCAACCAACTTCAACCCACGATCTCAACCAACACCAACCACCATCAGACCCACAACCGTCGGACCCACCACCGTCGGACCCTCCACCATCAGACCCACGACCCACTTGCAATCATCGAGACCCATCAAACCCACTAGAGGGAGAATCTAAGAAAGAGAGATGAGAGAGAACATGAATGAAAGAGTGAGAGTGAGAGTCTAAAGAGGGAGAAAGAAAAATATTTTAAAAAAATGATAGCACCTTGCTACAGTGTGCTCTCAAAAATGATAGTGCACTGTAGCAAGATTGCAAATTTTTTAGAATATAGCATGTTTAATGGAGCAACATTTTGTGGTTTCAGATGCTAAAAATAGGATTTTAGCACTTATACAAGCTTTGATGAGAATACTCTTATAGCTATCTCTCGCCCATTTTGCAATATGAAAGGTTGAATGGCATCAATTGGAAATGAAAAATAATAGATTGTACACTCCTTTCTTTGCATGTGGGTGTAGGGGTGGAAGTGTGTTTATACACAGCGTAAGTATTCAATATTCAAAGAGTACCATGTACACATGATAAATCCTTTTCATATAATAGTGGATTCCATAATTCAAATTTATGATATAATCCAATATTCTTATGACTATCTAATAATTTTCGGTATATACATGTATTTGTATTAATCTAACAATAGGATTAGGGCCGGCCCTAGGCTTAAGCCACTTAGGCAATCGCCTAGGGCCCCCTACTAGAGTAAGACCCCCAAATTTTGTGGCAAAAATTGAAATATATATTTCTTTTTTAGATTTTTTTTTTTTTGAGATTTAGGAAAAAAAAAAGTAGTTTTACATTTTTCTTCTACTTTTAAGAAGTACAAAAAATTGGGTAATGTTAGAGATAATACCACTTTAAATACATAAGGCTTATATATATATATATATATATATATATATATATATATATATATATATATATATATATATATATATGTCACTAATTACAAGAAATAATTTAGATAAGAAAATACTATAAATACTACAAATTTTACTTTAAAACCTTTATACAAATTGATGTGACAATTAATATAATTTGTAAACGTCAACAACCTATTAACTGCATTTTTAAATTACTTAGTGATACATCTTTATAAGCATCATATTGTAAAATTTATAATATCTCTAACATCATTCATTCAAATACTTGTTTATTATCTTCTTGAAGTGTCATTAATCATATTCATTGCTACAATTTTTCTAAGTTTTTTTAGTAAAATTTGTTATAGTTTTAGCATTTCTTCAAATATATATATATATATATATATATATTACAAGATAAAAAGAAAGACAAAATTTAGTTACAAAATTAGTTGTAGTCTTAGGCTACAAACTTGCTTAATATTTTTTTATTAGATGTGGATTTTGACAAATCCATGTTTGCAAAATTTCAAGAAAATTAAAGACCAAAAGCTATGCCATCAATAAGTTTTTTAAATTGCAAGTTTTTGTAATTTAAAATTATGCACAAAATATAAGCTTATAGATCATATAATAAATAATATCCAATTGACACAAAATTTGAGATGTGTATTAAGAACATAAAAAACATGCAATTCAAACAGTTAGATTTTCAAAATATGTTGTAATATTTATTTTATTGAGTGAGTTTATAGTTTTAAGCTACAACAAATTTTGTAACTAAATTTTGTCCTAAAAAGAATACATTTTTGTTATATAAAAATAATGATATTGAAAACTAGTTAAATATTATTTAATTAATAACAAAAGACCCCATTTAAGCATTTCGCTTTAGGCCTCAAAGTTTGTTAAGCAGCCCCTGAATAGGATTACTGCATTTATGTTGAATATTGTATCTTCCTGTGGGAATAGAGTTGATTACGTATAATGAAACGCCTAGAAATTAATATATGACAAAATATGAACATAAACACAAAATAAAAGTTGCTTTTAAGTTAAAATTAGAAAATCTTGTGATAGAATTTGCATTTTGAACAAATTTTTGGCATTTCAGCTGACTACTAAACACAGGAAAGTTGAAGAGAATTGAAATTCAACCACAACCATCAATCAATCCATCACTAACAATTTAATTTTATTTGTCCGCGTCAAGAAACCATGTCACCCATGTGAGATGCTCATTTGAAGCATAATTTGAAGCCTCCCAATTGCATGCCGTACGATTCCAATTGAGCAAAATTAGAACCAACTTTAGTTAGGCAACAGGTCTATGTGAAAGAGTTTGATCTTTTCAAAATAATATAAAAGCTTTGGTTTCTTAATAGAAAAGTAAAATAATCAAATGCTTAAAACTTTACATAAGATACGAGAAAGTAATAATTATTTTGCATTTCTCTATAATAAAACAATGGGATTTGCTTTATTTTTTCCCATAAATTAATAAATATACTATTATTCATATAGTAAAATTTCTATTAATTGAATATGGGATATATGATATCAAAAGGAATTCTGTTAATGTGTTGGCCTAATAATAAAATGCAATCACTATGAAGTGCAAGTCATAGGTGTAAATTCTATTATATCTCAAAAATACATTTTGGTATTTTGATCCATGAATTTGAAAAAAAAAAAAAAATTAGATGTCTATCTGTACTATATAGGATTTGTTTGGATACTGCTTATTACTAAAAACTAAAAACATTATAACAAAATAATTTTTAAATATGTGAATAGTGTCGTGGGACCTAGTTTTAAAGTTGTTTTTTTGGAAAAAAAAAGAAAAAGAAAGTAATTTGTGGATTTTGTAAACAGTACAAGGGCCACTAAAAAAAACACATCGCTGGAAAACACAAAACGCACTTCCCAAATGGAGGCATATATATATATATATATATATATATATATATATATATATATATATATATATATATATATATATATATAATTCTTTTGAACAAATTTCATCTATCATTTATATAAATGTATAAAATTAAAAAATAAAATAAAAAAGAAGGGTGAGGCCACATCAATAAATACCGTCTTATCATATAGTTTATATCCTTTAAATTTAATTGATTATTTTTAATGTTTATTGATGTAGTAGTTTTACAAGTCTGAATAATTTGATCATAAATCTCATGATTTGAGTACATGTGATGTGAACCCTTGCGTGCAATTGGACTGGGAAGTCTAGAACACTTAAAATTTCACAATACATCCAATCATGGTTTTTTTTTTTTTTTTTGTGTGGCCTCCCCTTTCTTTTTACCTGTGCATTTGCATTGTAGATGCTTTTTTTTTTTTTTTTCTTTTTTTTATGCTTGGTATGTAATTTCGTATTTATTAATTTGCTAAGGATTGGATGCTGCTCCGTAAGTTTTAACCTTTTTAAATTTGATTATTTTGGACTAATAACTTCATCGTAAGGATGCATATATGCTTGTGGTGAAATTGTTGTACTTACTATGCTGATCGAGCTAAAAGAATAATTTGATAGCAATCAGGTTAATCACATAAACATTTCCTCAACAAAAAAAAAAAGGTTAATCACATAAACAGGTTATAGCATTGATGATTTGAGGATTAGGCTCGTTGTCCTTTTGCCCAACCAAGAGATTATATATTATAGGAAATTTGAAATATGGATGAAAGTGAGAGATTATAACCCTAAAAGGTCACCCATTTGGCATTTAGCACAATGTCTTAATATAAACTTCTTTTTACTGCTCAAGCACTACCCATTCCATTTGGTGGTCTTATATATTTATGAGATTCACTACATATAACATGATACATTTCATCACGATTGTATAAAGTGTTCACACATTAATGTTATAATTATAATTATAGAATTGGATTCTTGATAGTTTTAAAAATTAAAATATTAAAGTGGTCTTTTTGATATGTTTCCTTCTTCTTCTCCATTTAAAAAAATAAATAAATTTTATAGCTGTATTTGATGATATATGTTACCCTTTATTCCATGGTTACCTTGAATCATGTAGCACTGCTTATAACATATGGATACAAGTCACAATATTTAAGTAAAATTTCAACTCTTGCTAGCTTTGTTTCTTGTTTTACTTAAGTGAAATTTTAATATATTATTATTTAACTTACTTGGAGAACAAGTAACCACAGCTTAACGTCACTTTTCTTTTTTATGTTAACCATGTGTTGGAACATTTTAATATTAAATAATTAAAATGAATAAATTTTATAACATAAATGTAAATATGTGGGAGTGAACGTGGAAGATTAGGAGTTAGTGAAAATGTTTAATCCCACATTGAAAAGGAAAGAGACTATTTTGTTCTTTTTAATTATGGTGATTAATGGGCTAACATGAATTGTCTCAAATATTGGGCCAGATACGTGCGCAAAAGGAAGGTGAAGGGTGGAGGTGTCAAATTTGGAAATGAATTAGCACCTTGGATCCTCCTACTTGACAGCCCATTTAGAGTAATTACCATATACGTTGGTGAGTAAATGGCCCGAATTAATATTCCATTTTTTTTTATGGAAAATAATTAGCCATTAACCCACTTAATGGACTATCCGTTTGGGCCTTTCATTATTTAGAAAACTCCTTATCTCACCATTAATTGTGTAATTCTAGCCCATCAGAATAATATCCAACAATTAATCTTGTAACACCCACTATATCATAATAATGGACCTAATTAATCAGATTAATTTGTGTAGTAATTTCGTGAGGCCCATTGAGCCTATAAATAGACCCATTCAAACACAATCCAACTGACTGCGATATACACTAAAAAAAAAATAGAGAGATTATTGGCAAGGAAGGGTGTTCTTTCTGGTGGAGCTTTGGACTTGAACACTTTGTGCAGAGGTTGTTCTAGCCATACGACACTTGTTGGGCTGTTGTATCTTGGGGGAGATAAGTCAGAGACGGTCTGCACCGGTTATAAAGTTTAGCCAACCAAGAGCTTGAATCTCCTTAAAGAGAGCGAGTGACGCGCCTCAGTCCAAATAGTGTTGTGTAATCTCTTTCTTTAAACTAATAAAAATTCAAAAGTATTATTCAGTTTCTCTTCGTGTTATTTCCATTATCATTGTATTTGCACCAACAATTTTAAGGAGATTCAAACACATGGAGCCTACACAAGAGAAACCAAATGAACCTGTTGGAGATCTCAACAAGCCCTTTCGCTTTAAAGGAGCCCACTTCAAGAGGTGGAAAGGAAAGGTCCTCTTCTACTTGAGCCTTCTCAAAGTTGCCTACATCTTCACTGAGAAGAATCCATCAAAGGTTCCTACCGATGAGATGAGTGACGAAGAATATATTCTCCATCAAGAAAAAATAGATAAGTATACAAAAGATGAATATAATTGTCGCTCTTATCTATTGAATTGTCTTGCCGATCATTTCTATGATTATTATGATACAACTTACAAGTCTGCTAAAAAAATTTGGAAAGCTTTACAAAGCAAGTATGATACCGAGGAGGCAGGTGCAAAGAAGTATGCTGCTAGTAGATTTTTCCGTTACCAAATGGTGGATGGAAAATCGGTGGTTGGAAAATCGGTGGTGGATCAAGCACAAGACTTCCAAATGATTGTAGCAGAGTTGAGATCCGAAGGCATAAAGATCGGAGACAATTTGGTGGTAGCTGGCATAATTGACAAACTACCACAATCTTGGAGGGAGTTCCAAAAGACTTTGCGGCACAAATAAAAGGAGACATCCTCGGAGACCTTGATCACACGCATCCGTGTGGAGGAGGAGGCTAAAGGACAAGATGCACTCATGACACATGAGAGCAATGGTAATTCCACCACAAAGGTAAACCTTATTTTATCCAATAATAATATGCTCAAAAATCATTTTCCTAAAAATGGTCAATTGAAGCAAAAAAAAAAAGCCTTTAAAAACAATAATAGATCACCTCAAGGAAGGGAAAACCCGAATAAAAATTATAATAAGAACCAAGGACCCCTTCACAAGGTCAATTTAATAGATCCTGTTTTGTTTGTGGCAAGAGTGGGCATACTGCTCGATTTTGCAAATTTTGGAAACGTGAATCTGTCCCGCAGGCTAACGTAACCAAAGAGCCTTTAGTGGTTATGATTACAGACATCAATATGGTGCAATATGTTGAAGGGTGTTGGGCAGATTCTAGTGCTAATAGGCACGTCTGCTATGACAAAAATTGGTTCAAATTGTACATTCCTTTTGAAGAAGAAAAAACTGTTATGCTTGGTGACTCTAGCAAAACCAAGGTTCTTGGGAGTGGTGAGGTTGAATTGAAATTCACTTCTGGACATGTGCGAACATTGAAAGATATGCTTTACACTCCGTCCATGAAGAAGAATTTGATGTCAAGTTTTTTGCTTAACAAGGCTGGCTTCAACCAAACTATGGAATTTGATAATTATGTAATCACTAAAAAGGGATTATTTGTGGGCAAGGGTTATACTTGTGATGGAATGTTTAAATTAAATGTTGAGAATAATAAAGTATCTACCAGTTCAGTTTATATGCTTTCTTCTATTAATTTTTGGCATGCTCGTTTGTGTCATATAAATAGTAGATATGTGGGAATCATGAGTAGTTTAGGATTAATTCTAAGATTGTCAAAAGTTTTTGAAAAATGTGAAACTTGTAGTCAAGCTAAGATTACAAAAAGACCTCATAAAAGTGTTGTAAGAAATACCGAATTGCTTGAGTTAATTCACTCCGATTTATGTGAATTTGAAGGAATTTTAACTCGTGGAGAAAATAGATATATTATCACTTTTATTGATAATTTCTTAAAATATACAACTATTTATTTGTTGAAAAATAAAAGTGATGCTTTTGAAAAATTTCAAGATTTTTTAAAAGAAGTTGAAAATCAATTCGGTAGAAAAATAAAAAGAATAAGAAGTGATAGAGGCCGTGAGTATGAATCAAGTGCATTCAACTCATTTGTTCAGTCTTTGGGAATTATCCATGAAACTACTGCACCATATTCACCTACTTCTAATGGTGTGGCTGAAAGAAAAAATAGAACTTTAATTGAGTTAACAAATGCCATGTTAATTGAATCTGGTGCACCTTTACATTTTTGGGGTGAAGCTATTTTAACTGCATGTCATGTTTTAAATAGGGTGCCACATAAAAAGTCACACACCACACCTTTTGAGATGTGGAAAGGGCATAAGCCAAATTTGGGATATTTGAGAGTATGGGGTTGTCTTGCTTATGTAAGGCTTACTGACCATAAAATACCTAAATTAGGTATAAGAGCTACTACCTGTGCTTTTCTTGGTTATGCATTTAATAGTGCAGCCTATAGATTTTTTGATCTTGAAAATAAAATAATTTTTGAATCCGGTGATGCAATTTTTCATGAAAAAAAATTTCCTTTTAAATTGAAAAATATTGGGGGTGAAGAAAATATTTTGTCACAACCTAGTTCTTCTACTTCACATTTACAAAATCAAGAAAATTTTGAAATGGAACCTAGATGGAGTAAAAGAGCTAGAGTTGAAAAGGATTTTGGTTATGATTATTATGTTTTTAATATTGAGGAAAATCCCTAAAATTTAAAAGAGGCCATAACATCACCTGATGCTATATTTTGGAAAGAGGCTGTAAATGATGAGATGAAATCTCTAATTTCTAATAAAACTTGGAAATTAGTAGACCTTCCACCGGGTTGTAAGACCATAGGTTGTAAATGGATCCTTAGAAAAAAATTGAAACCGATGGATCAATAGATAAGTTTAAACCAAGACTTGTTGCAAAAGGCTTTAAACAAAAAGCTGATCTTGATTTCTTTGATACCTTTCTCCGGTAACAAGAATTACATCTATTAGATTGTTAATTGCTATTGCTGCAATTTTTGGTTTGAAAATTCATCAAATGGATGTAAAAACTGCTTTTCTAAATGAGGACCTAGAGGAAGAGATTTATATGGATCAACCCGAAGGCTTTGTAGAGCCTGGATAAGAAAGTAAGGTATGTAAGCTAACTAAATCCCTATATGGCTTAAAACAAGCACCTAAGCAGTGGCATGAAAAGTTTGATTCTTGCATGATTGAGAATGGTTATAAATCAAATGAATGTAATAAATGTATTTATTTTAAATCATGGAATAATTTACATGTTATTATTAGCCTATATGTGGATGATATGTTGATTTTTGGCTCAAATATGCATGTTATAAATGAGACAAAAAATATACTTAAAAGCCATTTCGATATGAAAGATCTTGGTGAGGCTAATTTTATTTTGGGCATGAAAATTACAAAAGCATGTTATGGAATATATCTTGATCAATCACATTATGTTGATAAAATATTGAGAAAATATAATTTTCATGATCACAAAAGTGTAGCTAATCCTTTTGATTCTAGTGTTCATTTATTTCCTGTGAATAATGATGATGAGATTTTTAATCAAAAAGATTATGCTAGCATCATTGGTAGTTTGCGTTATGCTACTGATTGTACTAGACCTGACATTGTATATGCAGTAGGAGTGCTAAGCAGATATACTAGCAAGCCTAGTAAAGATCATTGGCTAGCTATTGAGCGAGTCATGAGATATTTAATTGGTACCAAAAGTTATGGCTTGTTTTATAAAAAATACCCTGTTGTGATTGAAGGTTTTAGTGATGCCGATTGGAATACTTTGTCAGGTGATTCTCTCTCTACCACTAGTTATATTTTTACCTTAGGTAGTGGTGCTATTTGTTGGAAATCTAAAAAGCAAACAATAATTGCTAATTCAACAATGGAAACTGAAATAATAGCATTAGCTTCAGCTAGTGAAGATGCAAATTGGCTTAGAGATTTGTTATATGAAATTCCACTTTGGGAAAAGCCAATTCCACCTATATTAATTCATTGTGATAGCACTGCTGCGATTGGTAGAGTTAGAAACCGTTATTACAATGGTAAATCCAGACCTATAAGAAGAAAGCACAGTACCGTGCGATCTTATTTGAGTAGTGACATCATAACTGTGGATTATATTAAATCTAATGATAATCTTGCAAATCCATTTACCAAGGCCTTGGCAAAAGATAGAGTCTGGAATACATCGAGGGGGATGGGACTAAAGTCCATAGAATCATGAGCCATGTATGAGGATACCCAACCCAAAGATCAGAGATCCTGAGAATTGGGTTCAATGGAAAAAACGAATCATACGATGGTCGTAAGAAATGCACAATTTTTTTTTAATTATTTATTTTGTAAATAATTTTTTAATTGTTCATCCCTATGATGTAAGTGCATTTATCCTATAATGTGGAGAGGTTGAGTAAGAAACTCTTAATGAAATTTGTAGCTCGTATGAGTGGGGTGTTAGAATTACAGGAGCACCCTTGACAAAATTTCACCTATGTGAGTGTAGGGGTGGGGCCACTCCCTATGAGATTTGGACTTAATCTCAAATACACTCATGAAATCGGGATCAGCATATAGCCGTAAAGTGCTAGCTATAAAAGCTCATGTCAACACCTGGGTTGTTATGTGTAAGCAGTGACGCTTAATTTCCCTAAAGCAGTCCTAGTTCAAGTCGGAGACCACTATGACTCTGGAGTTAAGATTGCTGTTTTACTAAGTGAAGGTTTAATGCAGAGCACACTTTCATAATGCAGAGCACACTTTCATGATGCATAGTGACCCATCTTTGCCTGGTAATCTGTCTTTAACTAAAAATTTAATATTAAAATGAGTGGGGGATTGTTGGAACATTTTAATATTAAATAATTAAAATGAATAAATTTTATAACATAAATGTAAATATGTGGGAGTGAATGTGGATGATGAGGAATTAGTGAAAATGTTTAATCCCATATTGAAAATGAGAGAGACTATTTTGTTCTTTTTAATTGTGGTGATTAATGGGCTAACATGAATTGTCTCAAATATTGGGCCAGATACGTGCACAAGAGGAAGGTGAAGGGTGGAGGTGTCAAATTTGGAAATGAATCAGCACCTTGGATCCTCCTACTTGACAGCCCATTTAGAGTAATTACCATATCCGTTGGTGAGTAAATGGCTCGAATTAATATTCCATTTTTTTTATGGAAAATAATTAGCCATTAACCCACTTAATGGACTATCCGTTTGGGCCTTTCATTATTCAGAAAACTCCTTATCTCACCATTAATTGTGTAACTCTAGCCCATCAGAATAATATCCAACAATTAATCTTGTAACACCCACTATATCATAATAATAGACCTAATTAATCAGATTAATTTGGGTAGTAATTTCGTGATGCCCATTGAGCCTATAAATAGACCCATTCAGACACAATCCAACTGACTGCAATATACACTAAAAAAAAAAAAATAGAGAGATTCTTGGCAAGGAATGGTGTTCTTTCTGGTGGAGCTTTGGGCTTGAACACTTTGTGCAGAAGTTGTTCTAGCCATACGACACTTGTTGGACTGTTGTATCCTGGGGGAGACAAGTCAGAGACGGTCTGCACCGGTTACAAAATTTAGCCAACCAAGGGCTTGAATCTCCTTAAAGAGAGCGAGTGTCGCGCCTCAGTCCAAATAGTGTTATGTAATCTCTTTCTTTAAACTAATAAAAATTCAGAAGTATTATTCAGTTTCTCTTCGTGTTATTTCCATTATCATTGTATTTGCACCAACACCATGTAGTTTCCTAAGGAATTCCCTTACCTTAATTTGTCTTTGCAAATTTGTCCGTGTATATATATCCCTTCACCTATCTTATAGTCTATGAGAAAACTCTTTTAGTTTCCTCAGAGACACAAACACAAAGTGATCATGGAGAAAACTTTGGCTTCTCTACTCTTCTTTCTTTCCCTCATCATCCTTGCTGAAGTGATGTCCTACGCTTTGGCTCATATGGCTAAAAAACGCAGTTTTGTAAGCATTGAAGAACCCACTGATCCATTCTTCTGTTCTGTTTTAGTAATTGATGAGTTTTGTGGCACTTATCATTATTTGTGTTACACTTCAGAGTATTTCATATTGGCCTCTATTTGCTACCTCCATTATATGAGGTTTATTGGAAGTGAATAGCTTATGTTGTTGCATCGCCTGTAGGATTTTTTGATCAGTTTGACACAGTGGCCAAGAAAGAGGAAATCAGTTTTTGGAACTTAAATTGTTGATAGCAAGAACACTTGCATAGTAGCTAGCGTAGGCCCCAAACAAAATATGTATAAGATATGCACAAATTCTACAATATTCTCAAATGTTCATTATGTAATTATATGAAAAAAATTACGTTCTAGTAATCAATGCATATCCTAGAAAAATCCTTAGTATGAGAAAATTAATCAACTACCAAAGTTCTCTTTTAAATAATTAAGTCTCTTTAAAGTTTTAAGAATGTTAACTTTAAAGTAGTAGTACTAAATATCGATACCTTTCTTGCATTAGCCAACTCATCCAATTAATGCTAAAATGATCATTGGCTGCCTGA
This sequence comes from Castanea sativa, assembly GCF_040712315.1. Taxonomy (NCBI): domain Eukaryota; kingdom Viridiplantae; phylum Streptophyta; class Magnoliopsida; order Fagales; family Fagaceae; genus Castanea; species Castanea sativa. The sequence continues at coordinate 36,299,361 of NC_134018.1, forward strand.
TACAAGTGATTTTTCTGTTGTTTGTCAGAAAGTTTATATTCAGTAATCCATCAACCTCTACTTGATCAGGCAACGCTGGTACAGAATTCTGAGACGAATTCCGCCTACTGTGCCTACCCTTATGATGAAGCTTCCTTGTTGGGCATTTTCTCCAGTATATCACTCACGTGTGCTCAAATGATTGTCATGGTTGAAACCAGTTGTTTTGTTGGGAGGAATCTGAGTCCTGGTTGTTCTAAGGCATGGGCATTTGCCTTCTTCATTACTTCCTGGTGAGAGTTCTCTTTTTCCTCTTCTTTTTCACCCTACCCCCACCTGCAAGTTAGTGTGTCGCTTAATTAATTGCATATAGATAAGAGTAATGAGGTACTCGGCTTAATCAGTAACTTTGTAACATCAACTTATATTCTTTTCCATTTATCTCCACATATAGAGAGAGATATAGATATGGCTACCTTCAGTAACCTAGTCGCAAGAAAATGTAACATAATTCATCATATGTGCTGCTTAGTTCAATTGCGTAACTAATTTAAATTTCTGTAAGATCTTATGTCATATGATTTCCAATTTGGTTTCATTGATCTGTCTCAGGGTTGCATTCTTCCCTGCCGAGGGAATCTTGCTTACAGCTTCCGCTACAGGAGCCTTTCCGTTTGACTACATGAGCATGCTTGGCTACATGCCAGATTGTTGCGAGGACATGAGGAAACAAATGTTTAAAGATGGAGCAATTTGTATTGTGTTTACTTCCATAGCCTCCGTGATCTTCCTTATGGCATATTGGATAGCCCAACCAAACGTCTAGTTACAATGTCATACACATAGTGGAGATTTAGATTATAAAAAATAAAAATGAAAGATACTATGGGTTTACTACAATACAACTATAGGTTTCCTTTTTCATAAGGGGTTTCAATTTGTTTATCGTACTTTAGTTCTCCCCCATTTTTAAGATAGTTATTCTGGCTTTAAATTTGTATGTGATAAATGGAGATTGTTTTATTTGATGGTAGTAAATGCATCAAATTCTCTTAATGATAAACAAAGATGGTTGAAAATGACTGAAATTTCAAGAAGTTTTCCTCAATGAAAGCAAGAGATACATCTTCAGAGAGGTTAATCCAATTGGGTTGTTTTAGTGGTTTCCAAGTTTTATGTAATTAACGAAGGGGTAAATTCGTAAAGTCACTTGATCAACGTTTTTAGAGCCACCTAAAGGAAAAATTATAAGGTCCTCATAGTAGACCATATCATTTGTCCACCATTTCAGTAAAAGACTCTCACTTATTTAAAATTACTGAGTCAATATTCAGTTTTTATTTAAAACTATAATTTCTCCTCAGAGGGAGACTAAACACTCCGGAGGAATTAATCTAGTGTCGTAAGAGTCTTAGACACCAACGTTAGTAAAATAATAATAATAATAATAATAATAATAATAATAATAATAAAACAAATTAGACAAAAAAACAAACAAAAAATAGGTAGTTTTCCTTGAAATAAACGTTGCGTCCTTGATGAAGAAAAATTAATTTTACCCATAAATTGAATGGATAATATCATTGAAGCAAGATGGGAAGTGTGAGTGTGACTCTATACTATAAATGCACGGAAATTATTGTTCCACACTCCACAGACACAGAGTTCCAGTTCCTCCTTGCAAATTAAACGTTGCGTGCCATGCCTGAGCCTATGCTTCGTCGTTTTATGAACTAGACTAGCTTGGGCTTCACAGATAACAAAACTCACGCAATCCAGCTTTAGAAGTATTGTATGAATAATTGAAATAGAGTTGAAAAAAGTCAACACACAATTAATGAAAGTATCTTAATCCTACATTCACAAAAAGTGAGAACTACTGATTTTCCTAGTCTCTCACGAGAACTCCTTTGGCCAGATATTTATAGAGATTATACATGAATTATTTAGCTAAGTAATTCCCTAATTCTCTTACAAGATAACCAATCAACTAAATTTACAATCAATGAATCCATATAGATAAGAACTCTGGCAGAGTCATGGCATGAGTTATGGACCAAAAAATTGAAGAGAGATGTCATGGAAATGATCATCTTCAAATCCCTTTAGTCAGCAGAAGTTAAGACAGCAACCAATATATAATGCGTATGCCTTGTCAAAGGCTCAAGCAAGCCTACTACTATAATAGGTATTGTACTATTATCAATCAAATTCTTGGCAGGTGAATCATAGACAGTGGTATTTCTTTTTGTCTTTTTTGGACGGGGAGCTTGAACTTTGAAAGGTAACAATTAAATTCTAGAGTCAAAATTGTAATGCAATTAACGATGAAAAGAGAGAACTTTTGAAAGGTAACAAATTAAATCCTGAAGTCATAATTGTAAACCATTAACAATGAAGAGAGAGAGAGAGAGAGAGAGAGAGAGAGTACAAGGCTCAATTCTTGCTTCTTTTACTAGAGATCAACCCACTTAAAGGCCACATGTCCCTTTGTGGAACCTACCTACCACCCCAATGAGTAGAATCTAATTTAATAGCATTTAGTCATGCCCCAACTCATCACTAGCATGAAATTGCCCCTCACAATTTTAAAAGGTCTAATACCATTTAGATTTTAGAGTCCAATCCATATAAGGCACATCAACTCTCTCTACCTTGGTGATGTGGGAGAGAGAACTAAGTTTAACTATTTGATACGTATGATGAGCTTACAAAAGGCTTGGGGTGCTCTCTCTCTCTCTCTCTCTCTCTCTCTCTCTCAATGTTTACTCAGCAATGTTATACCAATTTTTACTCCAAATTTTAATGTATTACCTCTCAAAAGTTTAGGACTTAATTTTGTACTTTTAAAACTCTAGGATTTAATTTGTATTACCCTAAACTATAGATTTTAAGGTGAAATTAGCCTCTTTTTCTTCTTTTTTTAAAAATATTTTTTAGGGTAAGTGTGATAGTCCTTCATTCAACCTTTATACGGGACAATAATTTTTTTTAAGTCAATGGTGCATTTAAGTCAATGGACCTACTTATAAAGCATTAATATAAAAATTGGACATCCCATAATTTATTTAATTATTTAATGATGAATTGTTTAAATTATTTAACGAGTAACTTGATTAAAATAAAATGTGGAAATGTAGAAAGTTATTTGATCATCTCATAAATGAGTCAAAAGAGATTCTTCTGATTCAATTTGAAGGAAAATTTTGTTTAAATAAAGACAAAGAATTAAAGAATAATCTGTATATTTCTATGCATATAAGACGACCTATATATATACAGGAATGAGATTGTCATACAAGCAATGTATGAGAGTGTCGATCATATAAGCAATATGTGTGCACAGCAAATGATATATTGTACAAGTAAAGTGGATTGGGCTATTAGCCCACTGGCTAGACGTGTATATACAATAACATCCCCCTCAAACTCAAGGTGGTGAAGAAGCCATCTGATATTTGGAGAGAAGATCACGATGATGATGACCAGGTGAATAAGACTTCATAAAAAGATCTGCAAGTTGGTCGATAGAAGAAACATAATAAAGGCGGAGATTGCCAATATATACATGAACACTTTTTAATCCAAGTATTCTCTTCATCAGATTTTAAACAAAAGTTTTGTAATTCAATAACATATAACCCAATATTTTTTATTGGAAAAGTTCAAACCCCATGCTGCCACCCGTAAGTCTAAAACCTATGGAAAAACGTTCTGACTTTCCTCTTCATATCGGGGGGGAAGTGAATTTAAAATTATGCATACACCTTTGACACACTATGGTGGGAGAAACTGCATTCATGGCTATTCAATAAAATGTTTGGTGCACTCAAATTCTTGAAAGGGAAACGTGTGGACCATCCCTGCTGGGCTAAGCTCACCGAGTCCAAAACACTACCAACATACTTGGAGGGAGTGGAGACATTATTGGAGCCATTACTAAAATGGGTCAACGAGGATCATCATGATGATGATTATGATATATTTATATAATAATCATGTCAACGTGTTGACTTTCTCAACCCAATTAGGGTAGTTGACTTTAATTAACCCTCACACCTTTCTTTTTTTGCTGATTAATCTTTCACTAAGTTTCATATAAACCAATTGTTTTCGAGGAAATCTATGTTGCTTCAGCCAATGGTAGCATGCACAACAAGAAGTAGGAAGTGTTCTCATTTACTTGCATAAGCACTATCAACCTAGCTAGTCTAAAGTATTTAGAGTGGTTTGCTTTAATAGAGATGTATTTTGCTGCATACTTACGTGTTTAAGCTAAATTGCATTTCAGTGAATTCACCTTTGCTTGTGCAAAAGTTCTGGGAACCCAATAATATTGGCAAGAATATGATAATTTTAATTATTATGTGGGTTTTCTTCGTTCTAGTTTTCCACCACAATGCCTCTGATGTGAAGCATCTTCCGTGTGCTCGCCACTCATTTTTATATTGATCAATCTTATCTTATCCTTATATTTAATTTGTATAATGCTAGTTTGAATTAGCCGATGAAATCATTGAAATGCGACATTGATAATATATAATATATACTATACCATAATTTATTTTATCTTGGAACATAATTATAATTATATATATATATATTTTTTAATAAACCAAACCATGTTAGACTTCGCAACAATCCATAATAGAGTTAATAAATAAGCTTGCATGTGAAAAATTGATACTAAAATGAGTGTGCGCCATGTCATGGTTGCATTTCACGTTGACCCGTACATGTTTTGTATGTTATTTCAAGGGAGTCCCCCTCTTTTTATGTTATTTCTTTCTTAATTTCCACTTTTGTTTACATGAAATATTTTAATTTACTTTTTCTTAAAAAAAAAAAAAAGGAAGCTACCAATCACAACCTAAGCTTATATATGGATAATTACACGGCACTATTATCATGATTGGTGTAAGAATAAAATACCACCTAATTAAAAATATAAAATTATTTTATTTGGTAGAACCGTGTTAAGAGACTTTGGTTGAAATTTTTTTTTTTTTTTTTTAGAATACTAAGTATTTTAACATACACAAAATGAGAGGTGAGAAGATTTTAAATAAACTAACAGTGGTGTATATATCCAAAAGGGCCTAACTCTTGGATACATATACACAACACAGGCTTTAAACTTCTATAACTTACTCTCCAATAAAAAAACTCTATAACTCACACTCATTTATACAATAAAAAAAAGATATATTAATATTTTGGCTTAATAATAAAAAATAATCATCACGAAACAAAGAGCAGAAGCAAGAGTGAGAACGCAAGCTTGGAGATGGAGAAAGAGGCGGCGCAATGATTTTTGAAACTAGTGGAGATAAGGATGAATGTTAATGGCTAGTGATCGAAGTTGGGTTGTTTGGCTATGGGGAAATTGAGATCTGTTGAGATGTGGAAACCTGATCAATTTGCAATAAGTTACTAGCTGTTGAAGTGTCTCTTAATTAGGTGGTGCTTTATCGTTGGACTAGCCAGTCACATTGTAGCTAGCGATGGTATATGAACAGATTAGAAGTGATATGCTCTCCAATTACATGACATCTTATAAAAGTTAGGATTCAGAACGTTAGGACAAGCAACAACAACAAAAAATGCTTTTGACGTTGAGCATTTTCCACCCTTCGAAAGTTGAATGTTGAAACTAAGAAGCATATATTTACACATGTTACTTTCAAGAAGATATGGCATGTAAACCTGTCATTCCTTAGATGGGAGACTTAGTCGCAATAACATAATATGTGGAAGATAAGTGTTAGGTGGATGGTGCTCAATGATTGTAGATTATAAATATCTATGTTCCATCAATCACTTAGCTTCTCCACAAGAGAGCACTGACTCAATACAATTTGAGGTCTACGACAATATTTTTAAATGGGTTTTTTTTATATTATATTTAAATATCACTTTAATATTAATTGCCAAAAAAAATTACTTCAATAATGTTTAATTAATTTTTTATACAATAATTTTTAATTTTAAATCCATTATTCTTACTTTATAATTTGATTTTCTTTTTTTCTACTACAAAAAGTTTACAAAGTGAGATGGCAATGAATGTGTTTGGTAGAACCTTAACAAGATAATATAACAAGTGAGTATTTGAATTATTTCTTCTAATTAGTGACACATCAATTTATAAGATTTATGTAATATATATATATATATATATATATATATATATATATATATATATATATATATATATTGTGAGAAATTGCCAAATAGAGATATTTAGACCTATTCAAGTATCTAAGTATTCTCTCGAGCGTGTACAATCTCCCTATTCCACACACACGCCAAATTATTACAGTGAGAGATCCCTTGAAGATGGCTTCAAGATATAATTAAGAGGTTTCGAGCTCATAATCTCGTATAATAATATCACTAATGTCTCTAACATCACTCAATTTTTTAGGCCTTCTTAAGACTAAAGGAAAAATAATGTAACTCAAAATTTTTTAAATAATAATAAAAAGCAAAAGCAAAAAACGTATCCCATATATGGAGCCTTTCCCTAATATGGGGCTCTAAGGCCTTACCAAAGGATTGGAACTAGTTATGGCGCTTTAAAGCCCCTACAAAACTCATATACTTATAGTGGAAAAGCACTCATAATCAACTCCCAATTAGATTCTCCTATTAGCACATAACCCACTCAACAATGTTCCCAGTGTGATCAATGATAATCCTCACTTCATGCCTAAATTGTGCTTCCTCCTCTCACATTTACGATGGACCTTCCCATGGATTTAAAGAGTAGACCTCACCATGAACATTAGAGGAGGGAGTATCATTCTTTGTGCTTGTAAAATACCTAAGAATTACTACCCCTAGATCCCTAAGCAGTTTATATATTAAGAGGTGTCAATTAAGTTACAAAACCCTTGGCAAGCAAGTGTTGTAATTTGATGCAATGGATTAGGGAGGTTGAAAAAAATTTAAAAATATTACTTAATTTCAACTCCTCCCCCCCCCCCCCCCACCATTTTATTGTTTTTATTAAAAAGGAATCCTTCTTTTTTTAAGGAATTTCTCTTATGTACTTCTTGGTGATATATTTCTTTTATATTCTAATTATAATCAATATACTATTATTTTAGTTTATGTTAAAATAATTTTGAAAATAGAAAGAAAATCTTTCATATTTTATCATGGAAAATACTAAAACCACAAACTATTTTATAAACTTCTATACAAATTACTGATGTGGTGAGTGATTATTAGTAAATTAAAAAGTGATATCAATAGTGAGTCCAAATGAGAACCAGTAAAAATTTGTCATATAAACAAATTTTAAAAATGTTGTAAAATAAATTGTAAATCTTTTATCACTTTCTTTTGACTTTTAATTTAAGATTCAATTTTAGGAGTAATTCTTAGGTACTCCCGGAGCACGGAGAATGGTGCTCCCTCCTCTCACATTCATGATGGGGTCCACTCATTAAATTTATGGTGGGGTCCACCATAAATGTGAGAGGAGAGAGTACCATTTCACTATACTCCGGGACTACCTAAGAATTTTCCCAATTATAGAAAAGGACAATAAAGAAACTAGTGAGAAAGGGGAACAAAATAACATTAACATTATTGTTACATTCCAAAAGTGATATAAAAAATAATAATATATTCTCCTTCATTAAATTTTTGTATAAACAAAAAAATTGATTCCAATTACGTAATGGTATAAATTTACCTAAGTTATACTTGGTGTCTATCTAAATTTAAAAAAGTATTTCATTTCTAAATAAAATATTTTTTTTCTGTCCTAAATGAAATAAATTGAATCAATGGAAAGGGGTTCTAAAATCTACCAAACAAGAAAAAAAAAAATCAAAATTTATTCCAAAAGTAAATAGTAATAATCTAAAGCTGATATTTCAAAATTTTATTCAATTTAAAGTCAAATAAGGTTAATGATAAAATACTGCAAGTTGACTCAAATCTTGCAACCTTTATCGGGGCAAAGATTATGAGATTAAATATATGTTAAATTTACTATAAATGAATGTTTACAGTAAAAAATAAATGGTAGGCTTTAATCACCTAATAAATGAATATTTGAAATGTCTTTTACAAATTGGTGACACATCAATTTATAATTACATATAATGTATTACTCTTTGAATTACTTTTTTCTTTTCTTTTTAGGGTAAATTGCAAATTATACTTCTAAAGTTTGGGGTGATTGAATTTTACACCCTGAAGTTTCAGAATTAGAATTTTACCCTCTGAACTTTGATGATGTTTGAATTTTACATCCTAACATTTCAAAATTTTTATTTTACCCCTTATATTTTAGAAGTGTATGAATTTTACTCCTTAAAATTTTACAAATTGCTAATGTGGTGAGTAAAATTCAAGTTATAAAACGTTAAGGTGTAAAATTCAAACACCTCAAACTTCCAAGGGTAAAATTCAAATTCTAAAATTTCAGGATGTAAATCTAAAGATCTCAAATTTTAGGGATGTTATTTGCAATTTACCATCTTTTTTTAAAAAGGTCATATATGTAAAACTAATAACCTTGAAATATCACTAGTTGAAGTGAAATTAGTGAATTACACTTTTTCCAAAACAAATTATACTCTCTTTTTTTTTTTTTGAAAGGACAAATTATACTCTCTTGTAGTGCTTGAATGTTTATGTCTAATTCCATGTTCATGATTTGAAATGATTTAATAAATAAAAAATAGCTGCTTCAATTCCCCGTCAGAGCAGAAATGATAGTCGGTTTTGAATTACAGACGTGAAGAGAGTCCTATAACTTGTGATACACAATTATGACTCATCACTCACGCATGTTTTCCATCTGCCAAGAACTATACCATTGATGTCAAGTTTGATTCCCAAAATGTATTGACATATTCATGCATTTGTCTCTGAACTAGTGAAGATAAAGCCAGAGAAGTTGGTGAATTTGTATAGGGGTCAAATTAAGCACAGGACCTTATTTTTGTCCCCATATACTTGAATGGCTCTGACTGCCACTAGAGATTTTTCCAATTTTCTAGATAGATATTGCGGCAACCACAATGCAGGAATAGAAGCCACGTGTCTATCACATGGCACCACCATACTTCAAAGAAAAGGTTTGTTTTTGCTCTTAACTCTAGGGTGGACTGATATTATTATTATTATTATTATTATTATTATTTTGATTGGGGGTGGACTGATATTATAATCCAATAGGGACAAGAAGGGAAAAATATTACAATGAGCTTGTCTTAGTATAAGCCTGTGGCTTTCCAATATCCTGTGTTAAATCTAACATGCATCATGATTTATTTACAGGATTAAATCAAAAAATTGAGAATTTCCTTATAGTTTTACACTATAATATTAATTAATTTTAAGTAAAAATTATGATTAAATGATAGAAAATAGGTTCGATTAAGGACATTTATTAATAAATTATTTTGAAAAAAAAATTTAATACCACTTTTATAAAAAGTAGAGAATAATGTCAAAAAATTCAAAAGAAAAAATTTCTTAAAAATTTTCTAAAAATAATTTACTAACAAATACTCTTATAGTACATGCTAACAAAATTCACACTATCAAAATTATAATTTTTTGATGAATTGATTGTGTTTGAGAATCTATCAACTCAGACCAACACATACAAATACAATTGAATTTCAGTGTTTCCCGATCTTTTGACACTCCATAATGAAGTATGTTAAATTATTCTACAGGACAACATACTTTAATTTTACATGCTTGAAATCTTGTGTTAGTAAAAGAAGGGACCGTGATAAAACTCATGAGGGTGTCCGTATGATAGCATAGCTTTGTTTATAGGGGGAGGGCTAGCTTGATATTTTGTACTCAAAGCTAATGAACTTTCTGCGATGGATTTGAACAAAATATTAAAGAAAGAATAAAAATGATGATGAGAATTAAATGTGGACCACCGACACGTGCCGATTCCCACCGACACCGTTATGTTTTTGACTTTTGCAACGACAAACGGATCTGACATTTTGTGAAACCATCCACCGAAAGTGAAAGTGAGAGAACCTAACGTGGATCACTTCTGTGACACACCCAATCACGCACAACTCTTTACCACACTATCTAAGCTTTGAAAAAAATTAAATAAATTAAAACCAATATCTTAGTAAAGTAAATGGCGCAAGTCCAAAATCCATGAGACACCAAGCTTTACCAGTGAGACTCAGGCTTGAAAAACCTTATCACACTGTTGGCCAAAAGAGAAAGGGGAAAAAAAAACCATGCACATGTACATACCACTAACCAGTTTTACTTAACAAACTTTGTTTTTTTCTTTTTTAGAATGGAAATTTTACACAACAAACTAGGTTTTAGAATATATAAGCATTCACATTCGGTCTTGTATATAACATATGTTGCTATATTTTAGCATTAAACATCAAAAAGTCTATTACCCGATCTTTTACTTCTAAAAAAGTTTACAATTGTGCTACAGTACAATCCTATTTTTATTATGGTACTGTAGCAACGTTGTAAACATTTATATTATATTTTGTTCGCATATATATATATATATATATATATATATCTCTCTCTCTCTCTCTCTCTCTCTCTCTCTCTCCAAAAAGTTCCAAGCCTATCTCTCTAGTTCACGATGGTGGTTTTTTTTTTGTTTTGGCGTGGGCGTTGGCCGGTGTGGGTCAAGTGGCGGTGTGGGTGTCGGTGTGGGTTTGGCAACGTAATCAAGTGGTGCTAATCGGCGGCTTGGGTTTTCTGTTGGGCGTGGTGGCGTGACGAGGTGGAGATCAATGTAGTGGTGTGGTTGTCGGTGGGTCGACATGGTGGGTTTCTTTGTTTTGTTTTTTTTTTCTTGGTGGTTCTTATGGTGGCTATTTATGTGATTGTGGTTGTTGTTGGTGGTTTTCAGCAGTTTTTTGTGTTTTTTTTCCCTCATGGTGGCTCTTGTGGTTGTAGTTGGTGGTGGGTTTGGTGGTGGTGGATGTTGGCAGGTGGCGTGGTGGTGGCTATTGTGGTTGTGGTGGTGGTTGTAGGCCAGTGGCGAGGTGGGTTTGCTCGATGGCAATGGTGGTTAGTTTTTTTCTTGATGGTGGCTGAATTTAAAAAAAAAAAAAAAAAATTATGGTGGTGGTAATCTTTTAGACACAATGAAATGGAGAGGAAGAGTGGGTTGATGGTGGTGGTTTTGGTTGTGTTGATGGTAGTGGTTGATGGCGGCAATGGAAAAGTGTTTTTTTTTTTTTCCTAGTGGTGGCTAAGTTTTTTTTTTTTTAATTATTTTTAATGAAAAGAAAGAGAGAGAGAGAAAGAGTTGGTGAAATGAATATTTTAATGAATAGATGAGATAAATAAGAAATAGGATGTTAGGTGTATTATAAAATGAAATGGTATAATCGATAAAGTAGCTTTTGAGATGGTAAATATAATAGTTTGAAGAAACCGGATGTGAATGCTCTAGTATTGTGGTGTAAACCTCCTAAATTGTTATTATGCAACAACACACCTAAAACCAACTTTATTCGGGCATGTATTGCTAAAAACATTTGAACACTTACTATAGCAAAAGTTGTTACTTTTAAAATTTAATGTAGTTAGGTGAAACTTAAAACTTATTATTTTATTCACTTTTTCTCCCTCATCTCTCTTTCTCAGTCTCTGTCACTCTTTGTCTCTCTCTTTTCTCTCTCCCTCTCATTCTCTGACTCTCACTTCTATCTCTCGACATGGATCCGCATTTGGGTGGGTGAGTGGGTCGTGATTTTGGGTGGAATTGGATTGGGATTTCAGTGGTGGAGGTTGCCTTGATCTGGGTTTCCTTAGTGGTGGCTCAGTTTCTGTGTTTGTTGGTGGTTGATTTTTTTTTTTTCAAATTTATTGGTGCTGGTTAGTTCTTGTGGGCACCAAATCCTGCTAGAATGATGGAATTTGGGCCTCCAATTAATTTATATGTGCGCTAGCACACAATCCTACCAACCAGCTTCTAAGCTTTGCCTGGTTTATCTTCCCCTAGCATTCGTTCACAACCCTCACTGTGTTTCCCTTAGTTCCTTTCTGTTTCCTAGTGTTTCCCTCTCCAAAAATTTTCCAACCTCCTATTCTTTGTCTACCTCTCCCTTTTATAGTCTCTTGCTAATGGGGTCCTCATCATTGTCTCCCCACTTCACACTTATTCCCACTTCCCTCAGAATTCCAAGGGATCCTCATGACTTTAGAGGATTTCCTTGGAACTTGTTCCAAACGCCAATGAGTACTCAACAATGAACTTCCTCATAGGCACAACCTGCCCTCGATTACCGACCTTGCGATGTTAGTGTCCTATGACTGCTTTCTTCTTTACCCATCAATGTCTAGGCCACTTGAAACTCCCTCGGGGTAGTGTCCATTTACTTGTCATCCGACCTTAGGATTGGGCTTGTGGTTATAAGGCCCGAGGTTAACTCCCTCCACGTGTATCACAACAAGCTGCTCCAATGGGCCCTAGACCCTATTTTGGTTTTTGATTAAGTGGGCTTGTGTGGGCCTTCTGGGGCCCAATCCCCCACAATTATGGTTTGGTGTTTTCAATGGTGGTTGTTGGTTATGGTTTGGTGTTTCAATGGTTGGTTGGCTTGATTTTTGATGTTTCAATTGTGGTGGTGATGGCTAAATTTCAGTGGTTGGGCTGAATTTTGTTGGTAGGTGGTTGCTAGGTGTGTGGGATTGTTGAGGAGAGAAAGAGAGAGACAAAGAGGAAGAGCGGGAAGAGAGAAGTGGGAGAGAAGAGAGAGAAATATGGTTATGTTTATAATTCATATTATTTGAGTGGATAGTATATATTATTTTAATGAGTTTTATGTTAAAATAAAAAATGGAATGTTGAATGAGTTTGTGAAATGATATAATAAAATAAATAAATTAACTTTTCAGAATGCGTTTCTCAAAAAAAAAAAAAAAAAACTTTTCAGAATGCAAAATGACAAATTTTCTAAGGACTCGAATGCCAATGCCCTTAAGTTGTTATTTTTCAAGCTATGTTTATATTTCCAACTCAATGATAAGGTTCAGTGCTTCATGTTTCATCATTTATAATAGGCATTCTTATTGCTACTTTGCAACCTTCTTCCCTGTTTGCCAGTACAAAGTCAAAAGGATAAGCTAGGGTCGGCTTTGGTTTGACCTTTCCACTTGGACCCAAATGGAATTTGGTCGGTCCTCAAGCCAGGTTAAGCACGTTGTTTCCAACCCCTAATTGAATTAACTCTAATCCTAGCCAACAAGGTATGGTCAATAAAAGAACTTAATTAGCTATACACCTATACCATTGATAATTCCAAAGTTCTGTCCTCGTCTGGCACTTTAGACATCTACCTGTGGAAACACAAGTCTTTAAGATTTATAAATAAATAAAAAGACTCTTTTTCTGAATAAGTCAGCTGTTTTTTAAAACAAGCCCTAATAATTTTGAAATCAAGTTCATAATATTTATACTCCCATTCGGAGTTCATTAATGTATCCACACCCTAAAAGTGTTTAAAATTTTATGGTACTCGTAATTAAATTCATCTTTTTAAAATTTTACAGTAGGCAAGGAGATCATTTTTACAAATAAAGTGCAATAATAAAAGAGAAATAATTATTGGATACTCTCCAAGTACCATAAATGCATACTCCACCTTCTCACATAACTGTGTGTCCTACTAATTAAATTTATAATGGAATTCACAATTCATGTGAGAACAGAAAGTACGCATTTATGGTACTTCCAGGATATTCAATAATTTTCTTGAGCCAAAATTTCCCTAGCAAAGAAAGGAGATACCTTCCATGACATTTTCTAGCTTATCAAAATTGTGCTTCATATTCTTATCCCACTTTTAATTTCATTAACATAACGATAAGGATTTTTTTTTTTGGATAGGATAACGATGAGGAATTTGATGATTATAAATTCAGAAGACAACCTACATCATACAAAGCAAGAAGTTATTTATAAAACAAAACCTTGCATAAGAGAGTATACATAAGAAGACTTACAAGAAACAAAAAAAATTTCATTTCTGCTCATTTTTATTATTTTTATTTTTATCTACTTTTTGCTAATTGATAGGAAAACAAGGGTTTAACATTTTTATATTTATGGGCACTACCGGGATTATTTTCCTGATGAAGATATATGATTATTTTATTAGTTTTATATCTTTCCATAACATTTTTTTTCATATATAATTTTCAATATATTGGCCAAGAATCGCAATATGGTTGAGGAGGTCTTTTTTTTTTCTCTGTTTTATTTTTTATTTTTTATTTTTCATAAATATTTTTTCAATAAATAAAATATATATGTTAATATATTCCTAAATGATATTTAAATAAACAATTGAAATATTACAATATATAGAAAAATTCTTTTCATTTTATAATCAATATCTAGAAAAACTTTTTTTTTTTTTTTCCTGATGAACCTTAAACTCACACATCACAACAAACTGCATACGGCAGATAGTTGGGCGGAGCAAGTTATATCTAGAAAAACTATAAACCATTAACAAAATGAATAAAATTATTTTTGGATCTACATAGACGATAGGCCTACATGCACTTGGTGTGTCTCAAGCCAGTGTCATTAATGGCCTCATCAATTTAACTATGTTATTTCAATATATATAAGATGACACAATTTTCAAATTTATAATACTCTATTCTACAGCAACACCTTAGAAATAGTAGGTTAGTCAAGACTCGAGAGTCTTATAAAACAACATTTTTTGACCTGCTTCATTAGAAAAACTAGTTTTTATCATCTTTGTATATACACAGGTATAACTAGAAATAATCGCAATTAACATACTTACACACACATATAATATATAATATATAATATATTTATATCTAATTAGTAATGAACTGTACATAGTCATAGTATATTATATAAATAACTTATAAAATTGAATTATTTTTAGTTACACAAAAGGATGGGTCATTAAAGTAAAATCATTCAAACTCTCTCTCTCTCTCTCTCTCAATCTCTCTAATTTTATATATAAAGTTAGATATATGTTTTTTATGATTTATTTAAATTGGACTCAGTGTTTCTTTCATTGAGTTAACTCACTTGGCACGAAAATTAAAAAAACTTAGATTGAATGGGATACGTAACGCAAAATTAAACTCTAATTAAATCCAATTTGAAATCTAATTAGATTTTTTCTCAACTTTTATATATATATATATATATATATATATATAAAAGTTCAAATTCCTTTTCTCACTTATTATAGCCATTAAATTATATATATAAAAATATGAGTCTGAACATTTCTATTGAAACTTAAAGATGTATCAATTGAATTATGTGTCTATTCTTATGTAGTAAAATATAAATGCCCATAAAAATATTATTTCCACAGTTTTATTTTATTTTATTTTTATAATTCAATAATTACAACAAAATTTTAAACTTAAATTTTTTCATTGAAAATATTAATATACCAATTGAATTACAAAGCATTTAAAAATGTTTAGAACAATTAAATTACATGTTTGGGCTAATTAATTGTTTGTTTTTTAATTTTTCAATAGGGAAAAAAGGATTGAACCGCAACATAGGGTTAGGGAAAGAAGTAGGGTATCGGTGGATGCAGTGAAAGTCCATTGGCATTAATTGATATGATTAACATTTCTTTAATGTTTAATTCGTGGTCGGAGGTTGAAAGTTGAAAGAGTGAGAGCCAGTTGGAACAAACCAATGTGAACAACATTAATGATATAGGAATCAAGGGGTACCCTCCCTCTCAAGTAAATAAAACATGAAGAAGTGGTCAATATCTTGAGCATTAGGTAAGAACTTGTAGTTGTAGGGTACCTGCCGCTATTGTTATTTTGTCAGTTATAAAAGAACCTAGTACGCATGAAATATATTTAATATAATTTATACCATAACATGCCATTCTGTGTTTTTACTACTAAGCCTCCCCTAAACCTTTCATTTGTTTTTCTTTTTTTGCTGAATAATAAGAACCTTTCATTTGTTATTAGCTGATTGGTGGAGAAGAGAGAGAGAGCAGAGAAGCAAATTGTTGCAGGAACCAATCAAAGCCTGCCACGGTGAAATAAACAGTTGCATAACAGATTTTTGATTCTTAAACCCCACTCAATATCAGAGAGACAACAAAACCCTCTGATTTTGCCATAGTTTAAAGTTACTTATTAGACAGACAGAGAGATATTTTCAATCAGACAAAAGAGGGAGGGAGAGAGAGAGAGAGAAACAGAGGAATTGGAGTGGAAGCAACGAAACAAAGAAAGAAAACCATGCCGTGTGGGTCCCAAACAGAGCCAACCAACCACAAGACTTAGAAATATTCTCTAAATTTCTCTCTCCAAAATCAGTTTCTGGTCTCTTATAAACCCCCCATCCTCCCCTGCCTCTCTTGAAAACAAACTTTTAGCTCCCCTGCTCTGCTATCTGCTCTCTGCTCTCTGCTCTCACCTCCTCATTCTGCTCCGAAATCTCTCTCATATTCTCACAACACCAACCTCATCAAATACCATCAACACCCCAATTGGTATTTCGTATTTTGTCGTCGTGGGCTCGCTCTCTCTTCCACTCCTCTGCTCCATATTCAGAGATTTTGGGATGGGCTACTTGCACATGAATGCTTCTGGTATCCGATTCTGCTTTTTTTAGTTCAATCCGATTAGCTTTTGAAATCAAACCCAGATTCCAAAATTCCTTCTTTTTTCTTTCTTACAAGATATATATATTCTTTGCCAGTTTTGGATCCAAGCATTGAATTTTCGTTGCTTTTTTTTTGGATTTGGGATATCTATTCATTTGATTCGAATATAAAAAATACTGTTCTGATACCTATTTGCTTTAGTGACCCATCTCAAATTCTCTTCAATCGGTTTGTGTATAGAATTATCACCAGGTTTTATTTATTGGGAGCTTGAGAGAGCGAGTAGTATCCGATGGCTGCAGCTAAGAATAGTGGGAAATCCAAGAAGGGTGTTGATGAATCACATAGTATGATACAAAATTGGGATATTGACAAAGGCAAGGATCATGATTTTGGCACCGAGAGGCGGCAATGGAAGCAGTTTTTTGATGAAGCTTCCATGTCCAATAGGCCTCTCAAGAAGATCCGAAGCCCTGAACGTCAAGACCCAATTCAGTCCTCTGCTTCTTTAGCTCACCAAACACCTCCTTTCTCAATTCCTAACCCTCTAACTCCTTCTACAGCTTCTTCAAGAATTGTGTTTCCTTTTGCTTTTGATGGTTCTCAACAATCTTTTCCATTTACTCAACAATATGGAACCACAACTTTGCCTATGTACCATCCGCCACCGCTGCAGGTACCACAAATTAATCAGCAGCAGATGATTTCTTTTGGTACAAACCAACAACTACAACAGCAACAACAAAGCAATGCTTATCCACCACCATTATTGGGCGGAGACATGGCCTTAACACAACAGCAGCAACAGCAGCAGGTTCTTCAGTATTGGAGTGATGCACTGAATTTAAGTCCAAGAGGAAGGATGATGATGATGAATAGGTTGGGACCTGATGGTCGGCCATTGTTTAGGCTTCCGGTTCAGCCGATAAATACTACAAAGCTTTACAGGGGAGTGAGGCAACGACATTGGGGCAAATGGGTCGCTGAAATCCGTCTCCCTCGCAATAGGACTCGCCTTTGGCTAGGCACCTTCGACACAGCTGAAGACGCTGCCATGGCATATGATCGCGAGGCCTTCAAGTTGAGAGGGGAGAACGCTAGACTCAATTTCCCTGAGCATTTTCTCAATAAGGATAAAGCAGTTTCCACAGCTCCTAGTTCAACTACCTCTTCTCCCCCAACTCCACATGAAAGTTCAAGACGAAGTCGGTACTCAAAGCAACATGAACAAGCTCCAGAAGAGTTTAATTTGCAGGATTTAAATATAGAAACTATGCCACCACCACCAAAGCCACTGCCACTGCCACAAACTCAAGAAGATAATCCTGATAGTGATTCGGGATTGGGGTCGAGTGAGGTTATGACCGGCGACGAAGTTCAGGCTATTGCAGGGGATGGTGAAGCAGGGGAAGGTGTTTCACAGTCACAGGAACTGGTTTGGGGAGAAATGCAAGATGCCTGGTTCAATGCAATTGCAGCAGGTTGGGGGCCTGGTAGTCCTGTATGGGATGATTTAGACACCACCAATAATCTTCTGCTGCAGTCACAAGTTCCCTTTGGTAATCAAAACCAGCAGGAATTCAATGACTCCAATCTTCAAAGGCAGCAAGAGAACTTAGGTTCAGCCTGCTCCTCCTCATCATCATCTTGTCCTATGAAACCCTTCTTCTGGAAGGATCAAGATTGAAAAGTCATTTGTTGGATTTGACTTTGCAATTGGTCCTACCAATCAAACCCCTCTCCACCCCCCCACCCCCACTCTTCTCTTTCTAAAACAGCCAAAACGTTTTTCACTCTAGGGTCTAGAAGAAGTTTCCAATAACCCCTCAAAATCATTTTACACTTTCGAATTTGCGTATTAGGAGAGTTTACATTTCCTTGTCACTGGTTGCACATTTTTCACAAACAACCTGTGATTCCATTTGGAGCTTTCTTGAGTTCATTAGGATCTTTGAAGCTTCATACTTCAAACTCTCTTTTGCTTTGACTTCTTCTGAACTTACAAACACTTCCCAACCCCAATTGTTCCTTAGATTCTCCTCCATTCCATCTGCTACAAAAGGCTGCATATTACAAGACCTTTCAGCGGTGGAAGTCTAGCTTATTCCTTGTGGACCATGCCTTTTGCTCCTAGTTATAGTAGTATCATGTATGTCTTTAGACCATAGGTAGTGTCATTATGTGTCTACAAGAACCTCTTAGCTTTTGATGCTGTTATGGACATGCAGTAGTTGGAGTTGATCCTTTGCAGGACCAGCACAGGAGGAGACGGTTTTGTGATCTCCTTCAATGGTCCGTCCGTCTGTCAAGAGCCTTGTTTTTCAGCTCTCATGATGGAAGCAATTTGTGATTTTGTACATTGTGCAGTTTTCTGTATGGTACCATTGTAATGTTATCCCTTTTTATTCAGTTGTAGTTGTAATGATAGATCAAGCAATGGGCAGAATTCTCATTTTTATTATTATCTACTGGTGATGCTCTACTTTTTGCTGTTTACTACTTATCCATAAGATTCTTAATTTAAACTAACATGCCGTGCAATTGAGAATGAGTTATGGGCTTGTTAAATATCAAGCTTGTAGCAGTGATTTTCCCACTTGATAAAAAATAGCTTAGATCAATGACAGTGAATAACTTTTTCCTGTAAAGGGGTTTTAGTGCACTTTCTTTTATTACTTTCTTTCTTAACAATAAGAAACTTGAGTTGCCTTAAATATTTTCTTGTTCCATATGAAAGACAGCATTTTTGTCTATCAAGTCTGCTTTGAGATAAGAAAAATCTAATGCAGACAGTGTTGTTGCAGAACAAGAATTAGGAGTAGCCTCAACTTCTTGGACCAATATCTGCACAAAAAAACTAGTTGTGCTTGACCCTCAAAAACAAGATAGCATAGCATGGCAAGGTTAAGTCAAGTCAGTGTAATCATTCTTCACTAGCATCCCTAAATGATGATGTGGCAATGGTAGTTTGACGCCATACTCCACATTAACCTATGTCATACTTTTATTAGATACTCTACTATGAGAGTACCTAGTGGAGTAATTTTTTATTTTGAAATATGTACAAGAACCGGTAAATTTGATAGTCTTTTCATTGTCAAGGAAGGACAAAAGCAATAACTGCATAATTAAAAATGACCTACTTGGGGATATTATATATTTCTGTACCACAATGTCTTCTTTTTTTTATTAGTCAAATACAAAAAACAAATAGGAAAATGAACCGTCCACTCAATTGCACATATGGTTTAACAGAATTTGTAGTTTCCACCAATCCTATTCTCCAGGTAATGTTATGTGAAAGGCACCTGCCACAAAAACATAAGTTGAATTCCTCAAATTGACAAGCAACAGAATTCAAAGTGTAGACAATTAGTCAATTCCCATGTTCTGCTTAATGTGATATCAATAAAAATTTGCATCGTTTGCTGGAATCTTCATAATTGGAATGTGATAAGCATTACTATTTTCTTTGTAGAAAATGTCTTGTGGAAGTTTAAAGAATTGTTTATCACATCTCCAAGATATAAGTATTTATATTCCAGTGGAAAGAGTAATCAAGCACATACTTAAGGGACAAACTTTCCACATTAACTAATGTAAGCTACTAATATTTTGATCACAGCTCATTGACTGTATGATAAGGAAGGTGGGGTCAGTCGCCGGCCCATGAGATCATCTACATTTCTTATTTGTGACGGCACGATAACAATGAACTAGTGATAAGAAAATGGGCATAATTAGAAATGATCAAAGATGATATAATTATAAATGATGCAGTTGATTAAAAAATTTAAATATCTAAGATGATGGTGAAGTAGTGTAATGGATTAATTAATTGATCCTTTCTTTAAACCAAACCCAATATTTGATGTCACAGTGTGGCTGCTATCATTTTCTTGTGAATTAAAATAATAATTTAACTTGTAACTTAGTAGCTAATTGTCTTGGATGGGCATGGATGTTTTGATTATAAAATTTATGCTATAGTTATAGAAAAATTTAGATTTGGTAGGGGTGGGTATATAAAATTCAAGCTGAACATGACTACTTTATAATTCAAAGTTTTACAATAATGCAATTCAGCCGCTTTCCAAGTACTTAGGGCATAAACAGAATATCCAGCCAACATTCAGTCGAAACCTAATGAAACTTGTAAAAATTTGGACCAAGTATACCAAAACTAACAAAAGGCAAAGTCACAATTTGATTCATAATTTTAAGTCAAATAATTTTTTTTTTTTTATTTATAATTTGATAGCTAGAATCAGGGGATGGGGTATAAAATTTTCGGAAATAGTATTAGTGAACACAAAAATACACTAACGAGCAATTGATCATTTTCAAACCAAGGGTCATAGGCTGGGTTGGGAACTCGAATAGTGGTGGGGAAGAAAATGAAGCAATGTATTGGGGAGGAGCAGTTGTTGTACCATCAATGTGGTAGGAAATCTTATTGCCACGGGTGTAGGGAATAATTGCAGTTTTCCAAGAGAGATAATTGCCCTTTGTAAATTTAATTTGGAGATGATTTGAGTGAGTAAGAACGGGGGATGGATGGGGATGGGTAATTGGATCAGTTGTAGAAGTAGTAGAAGAAGATGACATGGTTTAACTTGCGTCTATTGCTATGATACCATAAAGAGAGAATAATAAGAGTTTTTGTTTTGGTTTGCTTCCTTGAAAATATTTCAAGAACTTCTACTTTTATATTTATATATATTCAATGTACGATCGTATACAGATAAAGATTTGTTTATAAGATAATAGATAACTATGCTATTGTATTTGGATTACATAAAAACTCCTAGATACTATTAGATTGTTTCGGAGGTATTTGGATTATAAGAAAACTCTTAAATATTATCAGATTGTTTTGGAGGTTCCAATAGCAGTGATTGATGATCATCCAATGCTTTGATTTTACCATCTCAATAAGAAGAGTAGGCTAAATTACAAGATTCTAATAAGGTTGTATTGTTACTCAATATTTATATGATTATATATCTATACTACTATAAAGGTAAAATAATTCTTCTGCTATCATGTAATTATTGTCAAAATTACTCTTATTCAAAATGATAATCACTTTTAGTAGATTAAAAAAAAAAATTAGAGGCTTCTCAAGATCTTATCTACCTAACATATGATTTCTTAATAGGGACGGCGAATAAAGATCTATGCAGGCAATTCCAAGGACTTGGAAATATTCTTCTAATAAAAAGTACTTGAAAATATGACTAAAAGTAAAGTTGGTACGCTGTTGCATCAATATATTCCCAAACTCAATGGCATGAAAGCTTTCTTTGTGTCATATGGTTGTCGTTAAGCGTTTTCTATTGGTATAGAGAAGTGCTATGATTACATAGGAATGAAATTCTCATCTTAGGGGCTGCTCAGTAACTTTGAGGAGCTGCGGGAGTTGCCAAATGATACTAGGTTTGATATTTCTGCATAAACTACTTTATTTGGTAGAATTACATTATACAATGATTAAATTTACCATATTCTAGTAGTTTAAACTTTTGAAATATTTGGTAATTTAACATAATATGAGGTTCTAAGTTTGACCACTATCTTCTCTATTGTGTCATATTTTTCTAGTCTTTGTGAGAGATTTTAAAAAAAAAAATTTATTGAGAGATTTTATGGATGCTTTGTTAATATATATTGATTTATTTTGTTTCTAATAAAAATGTCGATTTATTTTGGCTTCATTTCTTTGTTTATACTAATATTTGATTTCTAAATACTTGAGTACATGTATTATTTTTATTTGAAACACCATAAATAGAGACATAATTCATTCATTCATATTTATTTATATGTTTGTATCACTAAGAGCCTTATAACTCAACTTATTGACACTTTTTGGTGTTTCTAATAGAGACATTCAGTGAGTTCCAGTTAACTCAACTAGTAAAATCTCTAATACTTGAATAAAAAATTTGGGATTCAATTCCCGCCTACACTAAAAAACCGATTAATATTTTAGTTTATTGATAAAGAGCTATCGTCTTAAGCGAACGTCATAGATTGAAACTTTCTTAAATGTTTCAATTCCTTTCTCCCATGTTATAATTATAAAGAATTTTATAAATAAATAAATAGTTTGTATCTGTGCGTTTTTGTACTTCCATCACCCATAATTTATAGCATTTTATAAATGATTCTAATGACATCTTTCTTTTTTTATGCTCCATGCCTATGTTCCACGTCTATTGTGGTAACACCCCCTCCCACCATCTTCCTATCTACCAAAAGTTTACCATGCTAAAAGTAATAAAATATTACATTTGTTGGGACTAAAACTTATCTAAACACACACACACACACACAAATCTTTTATGTGACTATAAGGCCTTGAGAATGGCATATGAAAATTGTGACTTTATATGAAAATCAATTATCTAATTATTGTCACACAAGCCATTTATAAATAAATTATAATTGTATAAGCTCATATCAAAATCACATCATAATATAGTTTGTGATACCACAAAATAGAATATATGTTTTACATGATACGGTTGCTCCAAGTGTATGTCCACTCCTTTTTTTCACTAATTTATTTTTCAATATTTATAAAATATAAAAATTATGTTTTATATTTCGGTCAATAATTTTAAATCACACATGTAGGGGTGTGCATAAGTTGGGTTGGATTGAGTTAAAGAGATTTTTTGACCCAACCCACCATGCTAGGTTAAAAAAAATTCAACCCAATCAACTCACCACATAAATCCAACCCAACCCAACGCAACCCACATGGGTCAGCTTGGGTCAGGTTGAACTCATGGGTTGGACAATTTTTTTTATTACTATTATTATTAAATTGAGCAAAAAAATATATATCACACCTGCCACCTGAGTTGATAAACAAAAATATACATTAATATATGAACTAATATTCTAACTCAGTTATACATTAATATATAAACTAATATACATTAATATTGACTTTTATATAGGATAGGAGGAAGAGCTAGATATTTTTTTTTTAAATATATTAATTATATAATATATTTTAAATATATAGGTGGGTCGGGTTAGGTCAGGTTTGAAATTTTATGACTCAAACCTAACCCGACCCACTGTCAAAAAAATTTTGTGAGTTGGTTTTGGTGAGTTGGCGGGTTGGCTGCACACCCCTACACACACATATCAAACCAACAAATTTCACTCTTACGTATATCATGCTACTACAATTATAGTAGTAAAAGTTAGTAAAATGAAAGTATATTTATCTAATAATAATTTGGAAAAAATTTATATGTGCTTTATACTTCTAATTATAAAAAATAGTTTTTTTTTTCAAATTTTTTTTGTTTCTTATGATAAACAGGATTATTTTAAATAAATGAAAGTTCAAAATAGTTGCTATCAAGATTCAAGAATCAATTTTTATTTTTATCCGTGAGTTGTAATGTATAGAGACACATTGAATTGATAAATTACTATAATTCTCATATGATAAAAACAAAGTGTAAGGGCAAGAAAAATCTTAAGGCTCACGGCCTACTCAGAACACTGGCTGAATCAATTCATCTATGTCCCAAAACAAAGAACTTGTAGAGATGGAACAACACAACAAAGGAATGACCAAGTCTAAGGGTCGGACAAGAAAGAAAAAGGTAGAATACGTATACTAAATGAACCAATTTCCCCTTTAAGCCTTCCCGAGGAGGTTAAAGCTATAATATGAATAATACTGTTCACTCCACTTTTCTCACAATGTTCTTCTCTTTTCTCCCTCCTTTTTTGATATTTTTCTTGGCCACCCCTCTTTGCAGTCTCTCTTTTTCATATATATGTTCCTCCCTTCCTCGCATCTCAACCATCCATTTCTCACCTAACCAGTCTCCTCTCTTGACACTTGTTACTTCCCACAGTTTGAAGAAGGTGGTAGAAAGAACTTGCTTAGCTGTGACATGCATTGTTTAGGTCACTTCCTCATCAATGCAACTAATACAACTATTGCCTACCATTGAATGCAGCTAGAAAGCTAGGTGCAGAGCATTTAATATAAAGCCCACAGGTTGCCCCAAACTAGAAACTTCCCCCATTGGCCTTTGGCTCCCACTTGATAGGCTATAGAATGCTCTTGGACTCACCTCTATACCTCCCCGAGCAGCCCTCCTCTTCAGACCTGTGACCCGTGGCCTTGCCACCCTACACTGCAACCCCTGAGCTTCATCCTCAGTCTTCAGGCCCCCGCACACTTTGGCTCTTAAACTTCATCTTCAGTCCTCAAACCCCCACACAAAGCATTCATGTTGCATTACCTCTCACTCATTATTTTTAATATCTCTTATATTCTTTTTTTTTTTTTTATAGTTTCAGATTTCATTTCTTTCTTTCTTTTCCTATCAAAGTTATTATAATCAATTTAAAGAAAATCTAGAATTGCTATAATTCTAAAAATATAAGAATATTACATAAGCAATTCCTAAACTAGTTTTAGGTGGTTTATCATTTGAATTAATAATGATAACATCACAATACTTATTGAAAATAGGGTTGAATCTTAAATGCAAAGATACCCCACGTGATATGGGGGTCATTATCAAACATATCTCGTATACTACCCAAAAAAAAGAAAAATCTTTTTAAATCATTGTATTTAAAATGATGCAATTAACCCTTTTATTAGATTTTCATCACCATCGCTTATATTGGACGAAATGACCACTAGGAGATATGTATTATTAAGTGGGAATATCAATTACTGTGAATGTATTTTGACTATCGTGATGCAGACATGGTCATGTTTTGTCTAATAAATATAACATAAATCTAATTAACGCAAGGATCAAGTGCATTATTTTATGTACTACAAAGATCTTAAAAAGTCGATTTCATAGCACATAGGTAGCCTAATTCACTTAACCCTTGAACACAACAGCATCACAAAAATGACAATGTTTTTTTTTCCCATTTCTTTCCTAGTTATCTTCCATTAACTTATGAAAATATATACTAATTTTTTTTCTTTTATGAAAATACCTATAGCATGGTCCTACATGAAATATTTTATTTAATACTTCTTAATCAATTTTAATATTATAAATAAATAATGTATTAATTTTAGAAAATCTTATACATAATTAACAATGAACATTTTAATAATCTAATTATAAAATTTTAATTAAAATTCCTTTTTCAAATTTGACAATTTGAAGAAGTTAAAAAAAATAAATAAATCTGTCGTGTTGAATGTATTAGCTGATATATTATATATTGGTAATATAGTTTGTTATTATAAGAATGGGTATATTGTATGTTGTATCATTTAGTTCATTACACATCTTATGATAAATTGTATCTCAAAAGTCTAGAGAAATTACACTTTACTATCCTAAACTATACCTCGCATTACACTTTGTACCGTAAACTTTTTAAATGCACGTTTTGCACTCTAAACTATACCTTATATTACACTTTGCACTCTGATATTAAGTTTGTTGTTAACTTGGATGGAAATTCAAAATTTAGAATGCATAGTGTAATTAGGAGTATAGCTTAGAGTGATAAAGTGTAATTTATCTTTTGTTTTTAAAGCATTAAGAATAGGGCAATTAGATATTTTCACGTAGTACCATATTTTTCTATCCAAATTAATAGTAAATCTAATAGCAAGGTGCAAACTATGACAAAGATCATAACTTAGGGTGCAAAACATGCATTCAAAAAGTTTAGAATGCAATGTATAATCATGAGTATAGTTTAGGATGTTAAAATGTAATTTTTCCCTGAAGTCTAATCTAGTGACTATATATTAACCTAGCTTAGTCATGCATAGAATTAGACTACTTAGATAAATTAATTCTTTGTTTTTTTTTTTTTTTTTTGAGAAATAATTACAACATGCTGCTAACCCCGCAGCTTGAACCCTTTCCCCCTTAGACCCCAAGCACTTTATACATGGAAATGTGTCAATTCAGCTATAAGGTCTTTGGCAATTAATTCTTTGTTTTGGTTTTTTTATTATTTTTTAATGTTAATTTATTTAGCTTCTATACACAAACAATGGATGAAAAGTAGGGGTGTTCATCGGCTGTGTAGTCGATTTCAGGAGGGTTTTTTTAGCCGCATCAACATCATTGGAATCTCATAAGCACCAACCATCGCCTCTACCGTTGGATTAGCTTTCCAATGATCTAAACAAATAAATACATGCTCAAGACAATATCAATTTAAAATGCATAAACACCACCACATAACAACATTAACATTGCGTTTCATGGAAATTGCATCCCAAAACTATTACATACTAATTTCTATCATATGATAACAATGATCTAAATATACAGATATATTATCAATTTAAAATGCATAAACACCACCACAAAACAATATTTTACGTGGAGATAACATGCTGTTTCGTGGAGATTGCAACCTTGTCCATGGCCCGAAAAAAGAGAATCATATATAAATATTACCTTGCAGCAGCTAGTAAAGAAATATTTTATTAAAAAATTTACATTTAAACAATATAGCTTAAGTCTTATTCTTTTTCTTCTTCTTCTTTATTAGAGCTTAAGTCTTATTCATTCGTTTACATGACTTATGGATAAGTGAAACACATTTGCATCTTTACAGCAAAAGGTGCTATTAGAAGGCCAATCTAGAAAGGGAACACATAATTTCAGTTTTTTTTTTTTTTTTTTTTTTTTTTTTTTTTTTTTTTTTTATGGATAAGTGAAACACATAATTTCAGTGCTTTCCCACTAACTTGATTTTCAGTCTACAGTCTACACCCATTATTTCAAGTGAAGAGAGCCTATTTTGCAGTCAAAGTTAATTTTCCGAACAAAAATTTTAGTGCAACATCAAGGCATGCATGTCATATAACATATGTTAGAAACTACCAGTTGTCCAATAACACTAATAATAAGGTAACTTGTATAAAACCATCACTTATGTGCATGCCCAATATGTAAGTATGTATGATTCAGTGAAGGCTAAAAAGCAGAACGGATGAATACAATTTTTCTTCTCCTCATTTTTAAGGAAAAGAAAAAGAGACGAAAGGTTACCAGGTGCAAACTCTTCCTCTTTATCCATAGGTCAACTTCATTCCCAGCAAAAGCAAACTGCCGAATGCTCAGTATTCAATTTTATTGTTTTTATTATAGGAAACAGAGCAAGGCTAGGGAATATACCTGTGGAAGTACCTCAAATAAGAGAGCTCTTATCTTCAGGAGAATAATATTCCCAGCTTGAATTAGTGCTTCAACCTGAGTGATGGCTTCTCAGCAGCTGCTCTCCAGCATTTCGATTGGGGGGAGGTGTTACCAGAGCATGAGAATTGCAACAAACCCAAAAATGGAAGGAAATATATACCTGATCCACCCCCTTTACATCATATTTAATCACTTTTTCAAATTTCTTTATTTGTCAATGCTAGGCATTTAAATGTGAGAAGTCAGGAAACCACGATTATATATATTTACGCCAATAGCAAATTGACGGCAGTTGTGGTGCAATGCTAGCGTGCTTGGCAAAGCGAGGAAAACATCAACATGGAAAGCCTGATACGCAAAGCTCCAGTTGAGGTCAAGTTACCTTAGTGTAGCCAGTCATCACCAGGGAACTGCTGAATTATAATGGTCTTCCCATGAGGCCAAAAGTTGAAGGGAACTGACTAATTTGATAACTGGAAACAGTAGTTCCTACAAAGAACAAAAACAATCATGTTAATAATAAAACAAAAACAAAAACAAAAACAAAAACAAAAACAAAAAACAAAAACACATGGAACTTTCATCATGTTGGCTGTCTACAACAATTATGACATTAAGGAACCTGAGATATAAAAGAATTGTAACTAGCATATTCAAAATATCAGAGAGCCATGTCATACATCCTTGGTTTTTGCACTACAAAACAGAACATGGAATATTAGGCTCATGTAAGACCCACATGTTCCCCCAGTTAGAAAATGGACAAAGCATTGACAGCGGGTCTTATTTGGTGTAGTATCAAAGTTACTGTACCAAGTTAGCAAATATAAAGTTCAGGGCAGTTTTAACGCAACAGCAAGAAATTTTGGGCAATATTAATGCAATTTACCCATATTAATATGCATAAGAAAAGTTCCAATAAAACTCAGACACGATGAGTAACTAAAATATGCTACTTGCTTACAAATCAGATATTTAAATAAACAATTTACATCTTTTTTATTCCATAAGATGGATAATGGGAATATATGTCATTAATTTCAATGAACAGCTAAATCCAAATAATGCATAAACTAACAATATCACAACAGCATTGTTGGTAACAAAAACAATGGTCCAATTTCATTCAATATGAGAATTGTTCATTGTATATAACTGTGCTAGTTTCTATTTACCTAGTATCAATAACCTTTCCAAAGATCTAATTTTTATGTATCCTTAATGCTACAACGACAACAACAATAACAAAGACTTAGTCCCAAAATATTTGGAGTTGGCTATGGATCCTCAACAGAGTAGTTCGGGTCGATCACATGCATTCTTTTCCTCCATTCTATTCTATGTGAAGTCATATTTTTGTTACTTCCTTGATTGACATGTCCTTTTTTATTACTTCTACTAATGTTATTTTTGGTCTTCCTACCTTTTTTCGTTCCCTCAACTCACTCTTTCTTATTGGTGCATTAATTGCTCTCCTCTAAATATGACCAAATCATCTCAAGCAACTCTCTCTCATCTTTTCATCAATAAGAGCTACCCGTGCCTTTATGCGGACTTTCTTATTACGAAACCTATTTTTCTGTAAATTATATGAATTCTTAATGCTACCAAACTAAGGATGAATCATTTAAATACCTCATTCAACATCCAGTGTAGCTCATCCCAAGCCTCAACCACACAGTCACCATCATGGTTATCACCATGAAGATAAGCCCGAGTGTTTTGGAAGTATGTCTCCACAAAGGTCACCATATAAGACTTGGAAAAGATCAGACAATAATGACTAAATGAGAATAATGACCAAATTATAACATATGATAAATCTTTCCCTAATTTTAGCTTGGTGTATCACAAACAAAACAAGATTAACTAATATTATTATTATTGGAAGAAAAAAAAAACACAATCAAAATCACACACACCCATCCACTGAGACTTGATGAACAGGTTTTTTCCTTAAAAAAAAAAGTAATATATATATACACACACATATATAAAGATAGATCAAGTTGACTTAGCATTTTAGCTAATGAATTATGGCCACTGACAAAAACTGATCAAATGAAAACTAATAAATTCATCCCTAAGATTGTACCAAATATCACATTTATGAATGATGTAATGCATGCACGGATGCCATAATGATGCTGTGTGGCACATGTGAAAATCAAAGCAGCAAACTGGAAAAGCACAAAATTAAATTACAGATTAAATACGTTAATGGTCCTTGAAGTTAAGCGCATGAGCGATTTTAGTCCTTGAAGCTTAAAGTGATTGTTTTGGTCCCTTAGATGATGTGGCCAAACTAAAAACTAACACATCATCACTTTATAAGGACTAAAAGCAATCACTTAAAAGCATGTTTAGGGTCTGTTTGGAATCCGCTTATTTTGCTAGAACTGAAAATTTTTTGCTGAAAATACTGTAGATAAAGGTAAAAATTAGCTGAAATAGTACAGTTGGACCCATGAATAGTACCAAAAAGTGCAGTTGGGCCAATTGGCAAAAATAATTTTTACCAAACACACACTAAAGATTAAAATCAATCACTTTAAATGACACTGTCAATACGAGCAATTTTTGTATAGCTTAAAGCAATCGTACCCGTACCCATACAAATTGAATAGCTTTCCTTATATAACAAAGGAAAACTAAATCATAGAGTAGCAAATATATGAAGCTTATGATTCTGTTATGTGCTAATGGATCAACATCTAATCAGCACAAGACTGTCCATAAGCACAAGCACCCATTTCAAAAATACAAGCTGATGCAAAAGGAGTGCACAGCAAAATTGCAACAACAGATGAATCAGTTAAAGGAACGTATAGTCTTGTGCAGAGAAAATAATAGAAATATCATCTAGTGCAACCTAAATTTCTTGTCTTCTAGTTAATAGAAAAAGAAGCAACTTCCTTTAGTTGATAAGCCATTAAAAAAAAAACCAATCTAAATTGGTTCCTAACCCAATGTCAATATAGTTCAAGAGAAACATATTCACTTCACCTTATCATAGAGAATAATACATAATCTTTAAGTATAAGATATAGTCTAATAAAACATCATTTAAGATACAACAGATAAACTAATTTCATTAAATAATTCAACCAGCCAATGGACATATATTAATATAACCACAAAAAATTCCAGACTTTATAAGAACAAAATTTAGCAATAATTTCACATCAGCCAAATTTTGAAACAATAGTTGATGAAAAGCGGTTTAAAGCAACAAAATGAGGGCAGGATGAAATCGCAAAGAAATATCAAACAGTTAAAGGAACAGTCTTGAGCACTAAAAAAAAATCACTTAGAAAAAGTACAAATTTTACTCAAAGCCAATATTTGTCACTTACAAATTGACTTGTGACGGGTTAAAATATGCAACGGCATTCTCGATGTTGAGAAACTAAAAAGACTGTCACACAAACTTCTGAAGCAATTCTTTAATGTTTTTATCTGCTTGATTGGATGAAAGCAAGTAAACCAACATGGTTGCAGTGGTCACACTTGCTGAGTAACCCTTGTCAACCATTATTTGGAGATAGTTCATTGCCTTTGATGTCTCATTATGTTTTAGTAACCCTTGGATGATTGGGTTATATGTGAACCGTTAGGTGAGCAACCATTCCTGTCCATTTTATCAAGTAGTTCACTCACTTCATCTATTAGTCCTTCTTCGCAAAGCCCTTTGATCATTATGTTGTAAGCCAGGACACCAAGTTGCAATACTTGGGTTAAAAGACTATAAAAGAGATCTCTCGCAGTCATAAGCTTCCTGGCATCACACAAACCTTCAACCAAGCTGTTGTAAAGCACAATATTATGGTCCAGCTTTTTTTTTTTTTCACCTCTTGAAACAATGTCATTGCCTCATCAATTGTTTTATTTTGCGATATCCATATATCAATATGCTATAGCTAATCCCATCAGGAGAACAAACACCCTTAACCATCATATCAAATGCTTTGACTGCATCACGCATTCTGTTTTGCAAATGGTGTCCATCAATCAAAGAATTGTATGTGACTGTGTTAGGCTCAATGCCTATTTGAATCATCACATCAAAAACTTCTTTCACCTCTGTTACCATCCCCTTTTTGCAAAGTGTGCCCACCAATATGCTAAATGTATGCACATCTGGCATGACCTTCCTTTGCGCCATCTCATTCAATAAAGTAGTAACTGCTTCCATCGACCAGAGTTGCATATACCTTGAATCAAGGTATTTTAAGTGATAAGGTGTGGCTGAACGCCTTTGCTCCTCAAATCAGACAAAAGGTTGAAAGCCACACCAATCTCGGGAATCTTACTTACACAGACCACTTACAATAGTTCCAGTCCACAGGTAACTGCATTAGGCTCATACCCTTTCTTCTCCATTTCCTCTACCAACCTCATAGCTCTAGCAATATTACCTTGAAGACAGAGCCCTTTCAGAAGTGTTTAGAGTTATATGGTCTGGCTGATAACCAAGTTTCGAAATTGTTGCTAAGATAGAGAACCCAAAATCGACACGGCTCAAATGGAAGAAGAGTATTCAAAGTATAAACATCAGGAGATATTCCAAGTGATCCCATATCACTATTTAGTGAAATGACTACTGAGTAATGCAATTGCACCCAACATGTGATTAAAATCGTCAATGGAAGGCAAAGGGTGCATGTGAAGCATTTTATCAAACAAGTCTAAGGCATAATCAAGATCCCTCAAGTATCGAAATTTGCATTGATCTCTCATGGATCTTATTAACTGATTTTGATTCTGATTCTGATTTGGGTTTTCCACATTTACTCTAGCATTACCACTATTACTACTACAGTGACTAGTAGAATAAGTAAAAGCATGAAATGGAAGGCTTAATCAAATGGTTGAATACAGAAACAACAGAAATTGTTGATTTAGCAGAAGCAGTACCCATTTCCCTAACACCACCAAGAACAAATAATTCTAGTTTTCCTCTTATTTGATTCGGGTCGGGTTCGATGGAGCTCCGGGACTTCAAAGGAGAAGTCTCGTTGCCGTTTGAAGCTGTCAGCTCTTGAGGATGGATGACAAAACTCAAAAGGGAGAAACACCAAGAAAACGGGGGAATGTGCAGATTAGCAGTGTGGGGCATCTATGTAGTAAGTTAGGCAACGTTTGAAAGAATAAAGGAAACTAACATCTCGAGTTTTTGAAACTCGAGATCCACATTAAAACTCGAGTCTCAAAGGCTCGTTTTGTGCTCGCTTTGCGCTCGCTGAGGTGGACAAAAATGCCACCTAGATCTCGAGTCTTAAAAACTCGTTTTGCGCGAAATAAAAATCGAGTCTTTAAGACTCGATTTTCATAGGCAAAAATATCTTATCAAACGCATAGAACTCGAGTCTATAAGACTCGAGTTCCACTGGAAAAAATAATAAAAACTCATAGAACTCGAGTCTTATAGACTCGAGTTCCACTGGACAAAATATTAAAAACACAACACTCAGCCCGTATTAACTCTCACACTCAGCCCGTATTAACTCTCACAGAGAAACCCAAAAACAGAGCATCCATAACTCTCACACCACATTGTCTCTCACTCTCACAAAACCACATTGTCCACTCTCACTGCTCTTCCCTCTCAGCAAATTCATATCTCAGGTAAGGGTTTGCATAATTTGATTGTCATTGTAGTTGGGTATGTTGTCTATGGGTGTGGGTTAAAGAGTTTGACTATTTATTTTATAGATAGTTAACATAACTTAGTTAATTTACCAATATTGTAAATTATAGAACTTTGTTTTGTTAGTGTTAATTTTTTGAGTATTTATTTGCATAGTTTTTGTTATCAAAATTTTATTCATCATTTCTAGGCTTTTATTTTTATCATGATCTTACAAGTTTTTTTGACTTTATTTATCATTGGTTTGGGTATGAAATGGGTAGTGAATGAATGTAATGAATGGGTATGTAATCATGCTCATCTACCCACCTAGTTCTTTCAGAACCCTTTTAGGCATTATAGGTCACCACACAATGGAGTAATAGATAATTCCGTCTCTCCATCCACTAGGATTAGAAGGTTTACATCTTGGCTTTTAGATATTAATGGGCAATGGGGCACTCTATAATCTGGCGTGAATATGTTCAACCTTAAGATCACATTAATTTTTTCCCCCACTTTACGACTATGTGATTTAACTAACATAGTACTTGACTTGAACAGGTTCACAATGCCTGAAATTGTTATAATCATATACCACGGTGGTCCGCTTAAGAATACCAATGCGAACAAGGGATTGCCATTTGAGGGGCCGGGTATAAAGACCTATTATACCCAAATTGATCGTAGGTTGAAGACCCTTGATGAATTGAAGATGTTTGTTATGGAAGAGTTGTGTGAGAATCCTGATGTGCACAACATACAAATTACTTATTGTATGCCAAATGAAATCCTGAAGCATCGGATTAATTACAAGTATATGGTGATAGAAACAGACAAACATGTAAAGATCATGTTTAACAAGTTGGAGAGTATAGCTGAAGTAACTAACATTGAGTTGTACATACAGTTAGAGCCGCGTGCAGTATGGCAAGAGGATATCCAACAAACAACCACAAGCTTACAGGTTACGATTCCGGATGCTCAATATGAGTATTCTACACATGTAGAGGATGATGATGTTCATGCCGATGGTGATGATGACGACGACGACTATGTTGATGAGATACTGCCGTTAACAATGATGATGACGACTATGTTGATGAGAATCTTGCCATTAACGGTGAAGATTTTGCTGATAAAGATGAGTATGAAGACATGATTGACAGAGGGGACTTTCAGGACTTTGAGGACTTTGAGAGGGACATTGATGACAATGAGACATTGGACGGTAGTGAACCTGATGCAGACAATGTTATTAGTGTCCAAAGCATTACAAACACAATCCCTGTCTACGCACCTCCTGCGTTGTCATTCTCTACAAATACTTGGGAAAATATGGTTGATCCTTCACATATTGAGATGCCATTTGTGTCTACTTGGAGAGAGGGGATGAATTTGTGCAAAGGGTTGACTTTTGCCAATAAAGTGGAGATGAAGCACGTATTAACAATTTGTGCCCTCAAGGAAAACAAACATTTTAAGATCATTAAGTCGACGACGAAAAATCTTTGTGCGAAATGCGTGCATGAGTCATGCAAGTGGTATGTCTACACAGTTATGAAACCCGATCTCCACGGACTATGGATGGTCACCGTGTATGTGGGTCCTCACACGTGTATACCGACTGGGGTGCGAAATGATGGTAGAATGATGAGTTGTAATTTTATTGCAGCTGAAATCCATAACAAGTTACATGAGGATCACACTACTCAAATTAAGCATCTCAGATCTCTGATAGAGTCGAAATATAATGGTCATAAGCCTTCTTACTACAAGGTATGGGATGCGAAACAAAAGGCAATTGCGTTTATGTTTGGAGATTGGGAAGAGTCTTACCAAAGGCTGCAAAAGTTGCTAATGGCATATATTGATCAGGACCCGACTACCCTGTTTTGCTATCGTGTCACACCCACCGATGAAGATCACACCGTATTGTTGCATTATGTGTTTTGGTCTTTCGGTCCATGTATATCAGGATTCAAATACTGCAAGTCGGTTATCAGTATTGATGGGACCCATCTGTATGGTAAATATCAGGGAAAGTCGTTGGTCGCAATGGCAACCGATGCTAACAACAAGGTATTCCCTCTCGCCTTTGTTGTTGTGGATTGTGAGTCAAGGTCCACTTGGAGGTGGTTTTTACGGTGCCTCAGAGAAACGATTGGCCACCTGATACCTGACAAAGGCATTTGCATAATTTCTGACCGACATCTTGGTATCAAAAGCACCATTGCAAACTGGCCTAGAAGGGATGATGGAAAAACATAGGTATTTCATAGATATTGCCTCCGACATGTTGCTAGCAACTTCAACACCCATTTTCAGAACTCGACTCTAAAGTCAGCGGTGTTGAAAGCGGGATATGCTAGTCAGATAGTTAAATTTGCTACCATTATGGAGTCCATTAAGCAGGTGAAAATTGAGGCCATTAGGAAGAAGAAGAAGGTGACGGGGAAGGATAGTAAGGAAAAGAATCAAGATTATCTTCCATACACATACCTAATGAGCGAGTCTGTGGATATGTGGACCTA
The DNA here is from genome assembly GCF_040712315.1 of Castanea sativa. Classification (NCBI taxonomy): domain Eukaryota; kingdom Viridiplantae; phylum Streptophyta; class Magnoliopsida; order Fagales; family Fagaceae; genus Castanea; species Castanea sativa. The sequence goes on from NC_134018.1 coordinate 36,335,332, forward strand.
GTCACACGATGGTGGGAGACGTTTTGGGGCAATGACAACCAATATATCAAAGTGCTTCAATGGTGTACTGAAAGGTGCACGGGGCCTTCCTATTGCCGCGTTGGTTGAGTTTACTTGGAATAAACTTGTTCAATATTTCCACGATCGGCACAAAGAATACCATTATGAGTTGTCAGAGGATAAGAAATGGAGTGAATATGCCTTATCCACATGGGATTGAAATAAGCGTAAATCTGAGAAACACTATCTCAAGCCATTTAGCAATGAAGAGCTGATATTTCAAGTAGTTACCCAACTCAACACATGTAGTGCAGGAGGGGGAAACCACAATTATGAAGTTCGGTTATGGGAAAAAACATGCAGTTGTGGATAATGGAAAAACATAGGGATTTTGTGTTCACATGCAATTAGAGTATGTGACCATTTACATATTGATTTGACCACATATATTCACCCATGTTATGGTTTGAACCATGCCCTTAACACTTATGAGCATGCATTTGTGGTTCCTAAGTCACAGTCATTGTGGAGGGATCCTATGGGGCCAAAGTGGTTGCCTAATCCAGCATTGTTGCGGGTCAAAGGTCGACCGGTGAAGTCAAGAATAAGGAATGAGATGGATGGAGTGAGAAATAAGGATCGAGAACCGGGATGGCGGAGGGAGGACGCAGATTTGATAGAGAGTCAACCCAAGTAGACATGTGGACTGTGTCATGCTTCCGGGCATAACCGCAGAAAATTTCCGCAGTCCCGTGGCGCTTCCACAAGCGGCCATGTTCCACACTAGATAGGTAGATGGCAAAAAGTTATGCATCGGTTAAATGTTGTTCATTCGATGTTTACCTAATGTTTACTATCTTGTCTCCTAACGTAATTACTCTACGTTTTTCAGGCATGCTTCCATGGACGACGTTTTTGTCATGCGGATTGCCGATCTTAGGAAAAGTGACTACGTTGTATTGGCTCTATGTGAACTTTTTGGTTTTTGTTGAATGTACTTGTAATTCTCTATCCAATGTACCTCTATGAAGATTGTGATTTGAGTAGTATGGTTAGAACTGCAAATTAAGCGTGGTTGGACATGTTTAGAATGTTGATATATTAAGAATGACTTTTGTTGTGATTTGAGTGCATTTACATTGTAAAACTATGGTTATGCAAAGAGCGTAACGATTTCTATAGTTTGGTGCCTAATGAGAACGTATTTTGATGTAATTTAAGTACATTTACATTCTCAACTTGTCTACCTCTCAATGAGTATTTATGGATTACATTCTTAGCTTCTCTACCTATGTTTCTCAGCAGGTGTGTGCACACATTTCAGTTTTTGGTTTGTTGCATGTTTGGGGGGGGGGGGGGGAACAAAGCATTGCTCTCTGCCTGAAACAGAGCATGCTTCTGTTGGGGGAAAAAAATTCCCAGTGAAACTCGAGTTTTAGAGACTCGAGTTCCACTGGAAAAAAATTTCCCACTGGGAAATAAATGCTGCAATAGAGCATGCCTCTCTGCCTGAAACAGAGCCTGCTTCTGTTGGGGGAAAAAAATTTGTCCAGTGAAAATCAAGTTTTAGAGACTCGAGTTTCACTGGGAAATAAAAAAAAATTCCTAGTGAAACTCGAGTTTTAGAGACTCGAGTTCCACTGAAGAAAAATTTCCCACTGGAACTCGAGTTTTAGAGACTCGAGTTCCACTGGGAAATAAACGCTGCAATAGAGCATGCCTCTTTGCCTGAAACAGAGCATGCTCTTCTAAGGGGAAAAAAATTTCCCAGTGAAACTTGAGTATCAAAAACTCGATTTTTACTCAGCATGAATACTCTGGTCCAATACATCTAATTCGGTCCACTGTGGTCCTTTTGGTCCATTCAGTTTAATTTGGTCCCAATTCGGTCCCTAAAATCTACTTTGGTCCTATTTGGTCGACTTTGGTCTTATTCAGTCATTCATTTGTAGTTGGTCTAATTTGGTCCATTCAGACCACTTTGGTCCATTATGGTCAATTTCGATCCATTTTGGTGCACTTACATATATAATGGGAAACAACAGGTTTAGGTTGAGAGCCTTTATTCTAAATCTAAATTTATTAAAACAAATTCTCAAATTTCAAAGGCTTGAGTTCCTTTCACATTTTTTTTTAAATGTCACTTCTTTTTCTTTTTTTTTTCTTTTTTTTTATACATATGAGCCTTTTAGTGCATGTGGCTCTGCCACTGTGTTTCGAAAATAAAAATAAAAATCTATACAAATATGGGTTGCATAGAAAAGAAGGTAGCGAATTGAGCTACAAATATTTTTGAGAAATTTTGTAAAACGAAATAGATTTTATAAGTTGAATGTCATATGGGACAATCCTTTGAATACACAGATATGCAACCCATCCGCACTCACGTGAATACACAAATATGCATAGTATAGAAATGCACCGTTTTCAAGGATGCAGAGCATCCGTGAAAAGTTTATGCATCAATTTTGGGGGTCAGCTATCCACCATTGCTACACTGATGTTCACAGTGCTACATGTGCTGCTCAATAGCTCGGCACTGTTGAACCTTATCCAGTCATATCATTCACACTCACGTCAATACACAGATATGCATCCTTTTGCAATGCACTGTTTTCAAGGATGCAGAAGACCCCTAAAAAGTTTATGATGCATTTAACACAACTCAGTATTGTCTTGTCAAGTTCATGTCAGATGAAACACAAGCATGCTGAATACTCTTCAGCTGAATAGTCATGGCAGTACACTGCAACTACTGCCCAGAACAAGAGAATCTCACTATGATATTGGGAACATTTGAACAAAAAATTTGTATCGTGGTTTTCTAGCCTGTATTAACATGACAAGCCCGAATATGTTAAATTTTATTATTGAATACACAGTGGAATGAGGTTATAAATGCACCACAATAATGATCTTATTCCTACACCACTAACTTCGTAGGTTGACTAAGCTATGAGTCGCAACGCCTCAACATCATCTTGTACACATAGAAACAAGTTTCAATCTACTTCAACAAATGAATTATCACAAGTTCCAGCAGATCAAAAACTACAAACATACACAGACCACTATGGAGGGAAATGGGTTGGAAAGAAGAGAGATTTCGTTAATATGTCAATATACACGTACAAGAGTCTTGGAAGCGTTGGGCACATCATGGTCGGCAAACCTACAAAACTAAGTACAGATACCACCGCAATAGAGTTCACCGTAGCAGAACCACCATGGTCAACCCTATACGAGAAGAGATGTGAGTTGGAGGTGTATTGTCGATGGCACGGGTTACAAGTTCCTAAGGCACGCTCAGTCAAGTTTCCTAGAGATGAACCTGCCAACATACTTGCTCGCCTTGAACAAGAGAACAATCAAATGCAAAGGCGACTAGACCATTTTCATGCAGTCCAAAAAGCTAGGAAGCATCTAAAGGGAAAGGCGCAAGAGCGAGCCATGAAGTCTATTAATGAAATTACTGTGTTAGATGATGAAAGTGATATTTCAGACTTCTCAGATTCAAGCAATGATGATTTCCAAAAATTTCTACCTACGAACATTCAACGTTGTTGTTGATGTCTACACATTTTGTGCAATACAAAATGTTGTTGTTAATGTCTGGCAAATGATGATTATGTATGTGCACCTTTTGCAAATCTAAAGATGAATTGTTCATTACTTTTGGCTAAGTTTATATGAAATCACTTACTCATTTTTTCCCTGTTGTTCGTTGTTGGTATAGAATGAAAAGTTGTACTTGTATTAGTGTTTGCAAGAATTATAAGTGCTTGGTGAAAATTATGGTCTAAACTCACATAATATACACATCTATTTCAACAAGTTAAACTCAAATGGTATGCATATCAGCATATGGATAAAGTCAATTATTTCTCTCTAACTCCTGTCAGTCTCAAACCTTGGATCACTCCCAGCAGACAAAGTCTTAATTGCTTCAATAAAAACATCACACAGTTGGTATTGCCCACCATGAATACACAGTACTTGCTACATCTGAGAATTTTTACGACTCCAAAGTCGCAATAGTTTTGAATATGGCTCTATTTAATACTGAGAGTTTGACTTAGACAGTAAAATGCCACATAGTTGCAAAGTCATGTTCGCATGTATTGAATTGTATATCAACTGATCAGCATTCTACATTTCTTTTTCTTTATCTTTTTTATATTTTTATCATTCAAAACACCAATAAATACCAAGCATACTAAAGAATTGATGCCTTCAATAACCACAAGGTCCACAACTTACTCACTGAGGAGTTCTATTTCATATTTTCCCCTTTCATTTTCACAAAATTTTGAACCATCCTATTCTTAAAAAGAAATGTTGATAATAAGTATCCATATTATTACTTTTCTTCTAATGATGGTATCAATTAAAATTTACCATGAATGTTTCACAATCTTAGTAGACCCTTCACGTCTAAAACAAATTCAACTAGATTCTCTCGATGGTTTTTTTCCCCCCTTCTTCTTCTTTGGTTTATCAAAGGGATTAAAAATAATTCACTAAAAAGGAATCACAAGAAATAAGAATTTACTCGCTTATCACCTTTACTAAAATATAAGTATTAAAATCTGAAATTCGAGAATTGACCAATGAGAAGGAATATATGAATCAACAACGCCACCCTCAATGAGGTGCAAATATATCAATTTCCACAGACCTGTAATTGGTCTAGAGAAGAGACTATGATGACAACAAGCAGCTCTCAATTAACATAAACCCATTTAGATTGAATAAGAAATATATCCAGCAAGATATGTTACATGAACCATTCTCAAATATAAAATGGTCTCTAATCATCTTTACAAAAAATTTTGTATTCAGTGTGAATGTTTTCTAGGCCAACCCAGAACATGAAGAACCCAAAGCTGAAGGATCCTTCAATTCAAGACACCAGCAGCATCATGCCACATCACCTATCCAAAAATGAAGGGTTACATATCATTAGGGCCGGTGGCCGAAGGCATCTTTGGTGATGAGCAAGGTACCTCAAAGTTGAGTTAAATATACTTCTGGTAACCATTTGCTTCATACCTGATATTTATTATTGAGCACCTAACCTTTTAAATAGGTTATCGCTAGAATATCAGTTTCAGAAACACATGGCATCAGCTCCTCCAATGCAAAATTGCAGAGCAAGGTTTGTAAACCAAAGCATGAACAACTTAAACGTCAAACAAAGGAATAAGAAACAAAGCTGGTGTAGTAATCCCTTTGAATACAAAGAAAGAGGACACAAAAGACAACTGTCCAATCAATTAATTGTACAGGGAATGCAACTTAAACTTGCTATGATTTTACAAAAAGAGTACAACCATAACTCACATTTATTAAAATCACAGAATTCATTCGGGATGGGTGACTTTCAAAGGAAAACTGCATGCCCCATTGCCTTATGATAGAACCAACAGAGAAGATCGGTGAAAGAAATAAAATCAATTTTCCTTAGTTTTTTGGGGATCCTCAGTTTTCGGGGGACCCTTCCACTTGAAGTTTTCTGCATATGTTTTCACCTGCAAGCAGAACGGAAAAAGGTTCTACATAGTTAGGGCTGATATGGATATTTTGAACAAGTAGATGAAACAGTATTCTAAGGATGGCTATGATCATGTTATGTTTCTTAGGTCAAGTGTCAATACAAAAATACAAGACTAGCCACATGCTGACTAAAAACCATCTAAATCGTGAACTTACATGGCCACAATGAATCAATATTCCAGACAGTGGTGCTTAATAGCCCAGAAACCTGACCTAGAGGGTCGCGGATGGGTTTGAACAAGTACAAAGTCAGCTTGAGCCATGGGGGGTAGTTTTTTGAGGAAATTTAGTATTCAGGCAGGTGTCGAGTGTGAGAAAAACCCATCCAACAAACCCAACCCGTCCAAATTACAAACAAACTGCCAACCTTGTAAAGAGTTAGCAGAGAACATTCTCAATCCATTCTCCTGTGTCAATTGTTTTTTTCTAAGATGATTTGAAATTTGATTCAGTGAATTAAGCAACAGCAGCTTTGTTGTACTTTTTTTTTTCCCCCTGTAAGTAAGTTTTGGCCCCAAGAGGAGCACGGAGAGAATTAAACTAGTGACCTCCGTTGTATGAGTTGTGGTCCATCATACAAAAGTAATTAAGCCTTTTTGTTTTAGAAAATATAAATAAATTAGAACACCATCAAAATAATCTAATATTCTAGTCTATAGTAGGAAGAGATTGATGTCTAAATTACAACTAAAAGTATGGTTATTTTTTGTGCCAATCAGCCAACCATCATATATACTATGTACTTGACGATAAACTGTTTCCCTTTCTTAAGAGGCTAGGTTTGTTTCCAAAATTAAGCTTTTATCTTGTATAGTTCCACCTTACTGTCTTCCAAGTACTCATGCAATTCTGTAGGGTTAAATGTTCAACACATAAAATTTCTTCCTACTTTATACTAAATTATCTGACTAATATATATTTTCCCTGGCTTCAACAGTTTGAAAAACACTAACTGGTTCAACCACCATACTGATCTCCTCCTGAAGCACATGCAAAGGTACATATGGATTTTTTCTCAATTGAAATTTGTTATAACTACACTGTCACCATTTGAAGTACCTGTTGCAGTTCAACAAGATATCTCCGAGCGTGTTCAGCTGCTGTCGGCCGTGCAGTAAGCTCTTTAAATCTACAACCAAAAGTTCACTAGGTCAAACATCATGTTTAGCCTCTCTAAATTCACAATGTTAGAAGCAGACATACTCAATTCAGTTCAACTCAAGATAGCCTTAATTTCAACAACAATTTTATTACAAGATATACCTGAAGAACGTGGGATCACCAAAATCTTTTAACATATCTAAGCGTTTCTGAAACTCTGCAGCTGTAGCATCTTCACCGTCTGTGTACAGCCAATCTTGAACCTGAGGCAATTCAAGTTTCTTAAGTTAAAAAATATCTACTGACAGCTATGTGACTACAAGCATTCTGATTTGGTCAAAAAAGAAATCCTAACCTCATCAAGCTTTTCCTTAAAAGATTCACGTTCCTCAGCAGTAGAAATTTGTTCAAACTCCTCAGATGTTTCAAGCTGGAATAAAAAAAACATGGCATCAATTGAGAAAGCCTCTTTATATGTCCAGTAGACAACAACAATAACAATAACAACAAAGCCTTAGTCTCAAAACTTTGGAATCAACTATGAATCCTTAAAAGATTAATAGGTGTCGGCCAAATGTATTTTTCTCCAGTAGGTAAGGTATATTAGAGCATCTTTATGGATTTAGGGTTTGTTTGGTTGAGAGGATGGAAAATGGGAGATGGAAAATGGAGGGAACTACAGAGAAATGCATAGAAGCAAGAACAGACTATATCTGGAATGGAGCTAAAGCAACATGAATCTATTATTGAAAATCAGCAGCAACAGAGTGATGCCTCGAAGGAACTCAATCGCCTCCAAATGTCACAGAAAAGAACCCAAGATGATTGTCAACAGGGGCCGGGACAACAAATTTCCATCCAGAATCCTCAACAAATTCACATCCAGAATCCTCAACAAATTCCTGTCTAGAATCCTCAAACAACTGGTATGCAGATTTCTGAAAAAACTCCTATCCTAGTACATGAGCCAGATAGAAGCTCTAGTATTGAAGGTGAATCTCAATATTCAAAATTACAGAAGATAAGTAATCAACAGGCAACAACCACAGAGCGAGCAAGCAACCCAATAAATCCTAATAATAGAGCAGGGCAAGTACCATTTGGCTGGTTGTTGCCTATCTTGCAAGCCCAACTTGATAAAGACAGGGCCATGCAACTTCAAACAATATTTGCTAAACTGAAGGTGCGTGTCTGTTTGTGTGAATGAACTGGGTGTTCATTAATTTTACTGATGAAACTAATTTCTAAACTATCAATGCTTTTCTAGAAAAATGAGATCCCCAAAGAAGGGTTTTGTAGGCTCATGAGAGGTATTGTGGGAGACCAAATGCTCAAAATGGAAATTCAAAAAATACAATCACAGGCAAGTATAGAATATTTTTACACTCATTCATCTCTATTCTCTTAAAACTTCAAATTTTTATTTCCCCAACATTGGGAGGAATCGGAGTGAATGGAATTAAGTTTAATGAAATTTTCATTAAAATTCCCAAAATACCCTTATATACTTAGCCTTTTGTTTTAAAATAGTGGTCTAATAGTAATATTATCATAAAATGATTATATTTCTTTCTCTCTATATTACTCCAAACAAGGTTACTTACTTTTCATTCATTTATTTCAAAATATCCAAATAAGATTACTTAATTTTATTCCACTCCTTTCTTTTCCATTACTTAAATACGCTCTATTACATTCCTTTATGATTTACTCATTCCATTCCTTTCACCACGGTGATCTTGGTGTACTTTTTACACTTCGTTTGAGAGGAGGGAAAGGAATGGAATGAAAAAAAAAAATATTTTAGAATATTTATTCCACTTCCTTGTTTGGGAGTTTTTAGTGGAGGGAATTAAAAAATATTCTTTTGTCTGGGAGTTTATGTGGAAGGGAAGGGAATAGGTAGAATGGAACGCTCATTCCTTATTCTCTAAAAACCTCAAAATTTCACTCCTCCTAAAATTGGGAGGGAATGAAATTAAGTTTAATAATATTTTACTAAAACTCCCAAAATACCCTATGTATTTAGTCATTTATTTAAAAATAAGGGTATTATAGTAAAGTTGTTATAAAATAATTTCATTCAATTTCTTCTAATCTTATTCCCACAAGATTACATAATTTCATTCCATTCCATTCCATTCTTTTCTTTTCATTTCCATTACTTAAATACATTCTATTTCATTCAATTCCTTTATAATTTACTCATTCTATTTTATTCCATTTATTTATGAACCCCCTAACGAAGTGTTAGTCAGTTATGTAGTGGTTTGTAATCAAGATAAAACCAACCTGTTTTATGCCTGCAGCCAAGTGCCAACCAATTGCAGTTACAATCTCAAGTTTCAGCACGGCAACACCCTCAGCGAATGCCATCTGTTAATGCCAGTTCCACACAATTCAGTGATCCCCATTCATTTGCACAACTTCATCAGAAGGGCACGATCTCTTCTGCAGACCCTTCGCATATTCCCTCTTCAGTTGTTAATTCAAGCTATCCAGCCATAGAAAACAATGCTCAGAAATCTCGAGAGGTGAATCGCCAGTCAGATTCTCATGGAGTGCCCGTAAGCCAAATGACTTCTTCGAATGTGAACAGTGTCAATCAAGAAAGGGAGCGATCCTCAATTCCTGCACAAGGACTTAACAAGCAGCAACAACATTTGCACTTTCCACCCATTTATGGAGGTAGTGGTGGTAATTATCACCCATATTCTGTGTCAAATGTCAGTACTTCCACATCTTCTGTCAAACCACAACCTCATGATGCGCAAATGAGGCAAATTTCACAACTCCTGGAACTATAAAGGAAGAATCTTCAGAGATGCAGTCTACTAGGATGGGTCTTACAACTTCTACGAGTATGATGCCTTCAAATTCAGTTTCTCGTTCCATAACAGCACAATTGGAATCTACTGTCCCGGTAATCTTATCTTCATCATCAATATTTCTCTATTGCATATATTTTTTGAGGTTTTGATCAATAGATTTCCTATGTTTTTACAATTGTATTTCAATTTTAAATGAAGAGTGGACTTCAATTCAAGAAGTAATCTTAATTAATATCTCCCTGATATTAATTAAGAAAATCTCCCCGATCAAGTATACTAAAGTGAAAATCTATGGAAAATGGGAGATGGAAAATGTATTTTAACTGTGCAGTTCTTCTTCGCTCTGCATCCTTTTTGTCCAATGCTTCTAATCTACGTTTAGCTTCAACAAATGTTTCTTTTGAAAGAGACATTCCAGGCCCCAATGTCTTCTCAACAATCTATAATTAATAAATGAGGGAAGTAAGCAAGGATAGTGTGGAAAATGGATATTTAATATCAGAAAATGTTTTAGACAACTGTTAATACATCTAAAGAAAATTCAAAATTATTATTATTATTTTTTTTTTCCTTAAGCGGGACCTTAAATGTCTTCTTTTTCAGCTTTCTCTCTGTACCAAGATCTATGGTATTATGTTCTCCTACTGTCTCGTTCTATGAAGCATGGGTGTGTTTCGGGATTCGGGTGCGGGAGCGGGTGCGGGAGCGTGTGCGGGACTCGGCAATTTTTGAGAAAGTAAGGTGCGGGTGCGGCGATTAAAAAATTATTAAAAATATTTTTATTTATATTTTTAATATATTGCTAAACATACTTTTTTCACATTATATAAATATATACCAAATTTAAGAGCAATAGTAAATAATAACTAGAATACAGAGAATGAGAGAGAACCTAGCTAAAGAGTGAAGGCAGAGAGTGGGAGAGAGGCGCAAGAAAAATGAAGAGGGAGAGGGCTGGGTCTTGGTTTTTTTCTAAACAGTGCGTTTGCACCTCTTTTTTTTTCGGCCAAGTTAAATGGTTACGCACCTATTTTTTTGTTTTTTTTTTTGAATTTCGGCCGGTATCTGCCAATTTCGGCCGGTATCCACCGATTTCGCCGGTATCGATTTGCGCCCGATACGGACCGATTCGGGCCGAATCGGCGCAAATCGGCCCGATTTCGCGCGCGTCGGCCTGAATCGGCGCGAATTGGTGCAAATTGCACCAAAAAAATTATTTTTTTAATGCTTGACGCGGCACGGACGCGCAGGCAGCGGCGTCGCCTGCGCGTCCCCGCGTCGGACGCAGGTGCGGCGGCCCAAACGCCGCACCCATGCCTCCCAAGTCATCATTAATTTCTTCTGAATCATTATTTGCACCAGCTTCAATTGATATGTTGGGGGAAGCAGTAATTGAATTCTCCAGGGTCAAAATCTTTTTAGGAACTTCTACCCATTCCGATATTTCGATAACTGCATCTGCCCTATCCAAAGAAAGAATTCCACTTCTACTGAGAGAGAAATGCAAATTTGCCTTGATGGGGGACGACAAGTTCCGGGATGAATACCTGAAAAACATAAAGAGAACATGCCATAAATCCAAATTAGAATTTGTCTAAAAAATCTGTGTGGAGAGAGGGTTGCTATTGCTTGAAGAATCAAAGCAAAATGCACATGAACATAAGATTTAGGAATTTGCTAATCTTACTTTTCACTTGCATCTGTTAAACCAGACACATCATACTGAGCAAGTATGGGAGAGGTAATACCAGGTGGTAAAAGATCTTTATCGTAAGAAAGTGAAACTTCAAAATCTTTCTTATGGATAATGGACCTGAACATCTGTTATGCAAGCAACCCCAAACATAAATAGTAGAATCAGAGAGGAAGACTAATGCATTCAAAGTATTTTTCCAACCAACCTTTCTCTTACAGAAATAAAAATAAAAATAAAAAGATTCATATTGCTTTGTTGTTTACCTTGCTTGGAAGTTTCTTCATTCGTTGTACCAGTAACTGCCTAGTGCTCTCATCTTTCAAAAGTTCAGGGCCGTCTAACTCAAAAACAAGCCCATAGGAAGAACCATCAACCATTCCCAGCTTGCGGTTCAATTTGATTCCATCACTTAGATTTGCAGCATGTAGTGCTGCACCGAGAACTATAGCTTCATCAGCATCCAGATGTTTGTCCAGATCTTTCCTTCCAAGAAACTCCTGGAGCTTAGCCTGTTATTAGGGAAAAATAAGTTTTTTCTTTTTTTGGATTCATTGACTGTCAAAAATGAAAGCTCAGACATAAATTTCAAAAGCTAGTGCTGTACAATAAAATTAAATCAATTTCGATATATTTTTTTAATTGGTATGATACACATCTGGTGGGTTTTGAACCCACAACATAACATTCCAACCTATTCTTATGGAAGGAAGAAATGTCATTTGAACCATAACTCATTAGTTAAATAATTTGAAGTAATTGAGACACCGATATATAATAAATCATAATGGTGACAGGTAACACTAGAAATAAAAATAAAATAAAAAACTAATTGCACATTGGCATGCTAAACATTACCATGCATCTTGACATTGACAGTTTAACCTGTATCATGAAGCCCGCACAAAATGACATGCAATTGCATGCACATTAATATGTAGTTAAACCATATTTATGACTAATATCTAGCTGAATCTCATGCAAAGCTGTGAGTTATGCATTTTTCTTTTGATGTGTGCACAGGATGAATACACATTTTGCATTCACCTCTTCATTGAAACAAACAAATAAATTGAGTATTCTATGCAGCACTTTTTACATATATGCCAAAATTTCATAAACACATAAACCTCCCAACCATACACAAATCATTCATATTGGACCCTGAGGAATCAATAAGAATTTTGCCAGAGCTTCAAAGGATTGGTCATAGGTTTATTATTGTTGCACATATAATTCAGAAATATATGTCTAGAAGACAAATTCTAACTGACACGCAGAAGTAAAAAATGGAGAATGAATCTTAAAAACTAACTCCAGAGAGTATCTTTAAAAAAAATTAAGTTGAAGCATATCTTTTAATAGTGCCACAAGGGCAAGAAATAAACTTTTAAACTAAGCAAGTAAAGTCAAGATAATTCTCTCATAGAATTGAGCTCAGAACCCAATCTTTAATTGAGTATAATATGCAACTAGCCTCATGTGATTAATGTTTCACTACTTGAATTTGAGATAAGATTCTCGCCAAAGAGCAAATTCATCAAGAAGATGACATTACAAACCTGCAACTTTGGGACTCTGGTACTACCTCCTATCAACTCCACTGCATATATCTCATCCAACTTCAAACCAGAATGCTGAAGCACTTCTTTCACAGGTATAAGAGATTTCTCCCACAGATCTTGACAGAGCTCTTCAAACTTCTCACGGGTTATGGTGCTCCTGGGGTAGGGGAGAAAATTCATTATAAGTATTAATAATTAATCAGTTCAGTACCTAAGGGCCAACCATCAGTATGCATAACTTGTAAGATAAAGGGGACAAGATAATTATGTTTAGAAATATAATGTAAACTGTTGTCTATAGAAAAATATAATAATTTTTTTTGATAGGTTCTCTTTCATTTTAGTTGGAAAGCTAAAACCACTAAAACTTTTGAGCATAAAATGGAAAGCTAAAACCACTAAAATATGCCAGTGTAAGAAACAAAACAAGAAACAGTATAGAGAACAAAGCAAAAGGCAACAAAACACAAATGCTACAAAGGGTTAAAATATAACAACTACGAGTACAAGCTATGTCATAATAAAGTTTAATAAAAATTGGCACAAGTAGCCTATACTTTAAGGAAGAGAGTGACTACAAGCTGATTATATGAAGTATAAAGAAGTAAAGAATAGTTGAAATTGACATCTTTTTTTTATTTTATTGGTAAATTACACACGAACCAAGTGGGTGGGTTTTGAACCCACAACCTCCTCCAGCCATTCTTATGGGGGGAGGCAATGCCATTTGAGTGAGAGTTCATTGACACTAACATCTATTTCACATCAAATCAAAGTAGCCAACATAATCTAAATCATTAAAATAGTCTATCAATGTGAGGAGTTTGTGCCATCAATGTGAAACTTTCCAACGAATCTGGTATTGTTACCCATCCGCAACATGAATGGGGAACAAATATCAAACTCCTGACCTCCACGTGTTCGTCTATCTAGAAAAAATGGATGCTTTGAAAAAAATGGATACTAAAAAAAAATTTTGATTCTCAAGCAACTACTAAATTCAACAACTGCAAGGAAATAAATTACTAATAAAATGTTTGCTATGAAATGAATCGCAAATTGGAGTTCCTTCTTTTATATACTTTTATCAACTTAGATGACTTTCAATCATATACAACTTCAAGATGGAATTTATATAGTAGACGCAAGCTTGACACTAGTAAATCAGAATAATATATAAAAAACCTTGTTTGAACAATGTTGTATTACCACAGCATGTGCAAGCTTATCTATTATTTGCACCAAGTAGCACATTAGAGATACCATGTCAATCACCTGCAAACAGAACGCAGGTCTTCAACAATAATGAAATATGAATAGAATGAACTTATTGCTAAAAAATGTGTATAATCCCCTTGCTCATTTAACACATCGTTATCATAATAAATGGTAGACTAACTAATTTTGCGTTTTTTAACCCTCGTGTAATGTTTGGGCGGGGGAGGAGGCTGCGGGGCATCATCCTTAGGTTCATCATCATGCTACAAAGACAGTAGATGCATACAATCAATATTCGGTGTAATCATAAGAATAAAGTGAACTACAAAATATATCATTACATTGTAATTAATAAAATATACCATAGAGCTGTCATTGTGTCCTATTTTGTGTCCACCTGTCCCACAAGTGGGTGCTCTTCTAGTGCGTTGCGGTCTACCTCGTGGGGGTGAGGGCTGATGAGGGAGATGCTCGTCCGGTACATCTGTAGCTGGCTGTAGAGTGTCAATCCCAATCGAAGGTCCTAAAGGGTCAGATGAGGATGAGGTAGGTGGGTCTATGGGCATAGTGGGTGCACTGGAGCTGGTGGGTGGGTATGAGGGTGTCTCGGGGTGTATAGGAGGGGTCAAATGAAACTGAATACCAAGATCAAAACTGGGCTGCGAAGGTGGGGTGGGTGAAGGGACCTCGGGCTGAGGAGATGCATCTGGGATGGGTGGATGGACCTCGGGCTGAGATGCATGCGGGATGGGTGCAGGTATCTCGGGACTAGTTACAACCCGAGGGGTTGTTGCACGCTGACCACGGCCCCTAGCTACACTTGTGCTTGGGCTGCTTGTTGTAGTAGGCCGACCACGGCCCCTAGTTGCACTTGTGCTTGGGCTTGGTGTAACAGGCCGACCACGGCCCTTAGCTGCACTTGTGCTTGGGTTTGCAGTAGCACGTCGACCACAGGTCGATGTACTTGGGGGTGATGCGCTTGTGCTTGGGGTTGCAGTAGCTGTTGATTCAGTCTCATGCCCATTGTTTACCTGCCTATTTGCTGCAGGATCACCACCAAGCCCAACCACATTATTTAGGACACGTCGGACATGGTTGTGTGCTTGGCTGCTTGCAGGAAGCATGTCCAACAACGCTAAATGGCTTTCAATCTGAAACAGAGAAAGAACCAGTACAATCAGATTTGAGACATTTATGTATCAATTATAGAATGGATAATGTAGTACTTATTAATCTACTCAAATACTCAACTAAGAACTAAAAGTTTTATTAGAATGCTATATGTAATAGAAAGTCTTTTTAATTGGATGTCAGTCAGATCAAACCAAATTTGCTAAAAAAATAAATCAATTGATTCTACATACGTACATGTACTGAAGAAAAAACAAAGCAGACAATGCCATCTAATTAGAACACATTACCATTATATCTAATTTAGCGTTGTTGCGGTCGACATACTTTCGAGTGACCGGACGGTACCAGTGGTAATAGTCATGATCGCGAGGCATCTCACCAGTCTGAGGAAGTGCATGGCAAAGTCGTTGTTGTCTCATACCCCATGTAAGGATATATGGTCCATGCTCCTCCCTCCAATTCTTTTCCACCTTCCCACGCAAGTCTATTCTATGCAGTCTATGATCATACACAACATGGTCGGGCCGCTCCTGCGCCAACCCAAACTGTCGAAGGACACGGTCTGGGTGATGTGTCTCTACTATGCAAAAACACACAAGTGGCACCCTTGCCGTCCACGTATCCCTCCCTACAACGCAGAAGTCAGGAAGGTGGCCGAAGTCTGCCTCATATGGCTACCACATAATCTACAATAGAAACAAAAAACAATTATCATAACATCTTAAAATGTGAAACAAGGGAGTGTACATAGATAAAAGGGAAAAAAAATTAAAACAGAAGATATGTTAAAGCAATGATTTTAACATGTTCTTAAGGAAAATTAACATAACCAGACAGAATTTTTGTATATTATTACCTGGTCCGGCTGCATTCTAACTAATTGCTCGCGATAGTGGATCAACACCGTGCTAGATGGCCTACTCTTCGGGCTTGGCACCCGCACCCACCTACAGTTACGAGCGAATAACATAAGATAAGCTAATACCACTTAGTTACTAAGAAGAGTACATTGCATAACACACTGAATGTAATCAAGAAAATACTTACTTAAATGCAAGTGGAGCTTTTGGCCATGGGCCATAATCACATCCAGGTGGGGGCTCTATCCTCAGGCACAAGAATGACAACCTCGCCTATGCCCAATACTGGACCAATTGCAACGCCCCACCAATCTGCGATGCCTCTTTATCACTTGCCCAACACAACTCTCTATACAACCATGCCAGGCAACCACTGCCCCAACTATACTGTGGCGGATCATGAAGGTTCCGCAGGAACTCCAAGAACATCAGATGCACCCTATCTCCCGACTTGTCCATGAAAATCTTATCCCCTAGTAGCGCTAAAATATAGCACCGGGCATACTGATGTACTTGCTCCTCCGTTGCATCATGAGGCAGTGGCTCTGCAATGCGCTGAACGAGGCGGCTAATGAGAATTCTTTGCCCCGCCAAAGTTTTGTTGTCATTCACTGGAACTTCAAAACCAAGCAACTCCACGCACAGTTGCCTCCAGTTCCCATCCACCACAGTAGTCGGCCCAACCAAGACCTCACCGTCTATAGGAAGTCCAAAAATGACCTCCACATCTTCTAGGGTGATTGACATCTCACCATGTGAAAGATGAAACGTGTGAGTCTCAAGCCGCCAACGCTCAACTAGGGCCAATATTAGGCAATGATCTTTCTCTCTAGAAGGGACCCTAAACAACCCTTCTAGCCCCAACAACTTGATAATGTCAATCACCCGATTATCTTGCATCGTTATGTTTGCCATCTCCTTAGCACAACCACGGCACGTAAGTGGGCCCGGGTCCTGCAAAATCGATAAAAATTATAGTTGTTAGAACTAGATATACAACTTTGAAAGAACTTGCTAAAAGTGAAAGACAACGTAAAAATTAAAGCGGTTGTTAGAACTAGATATTTCACCTCGCCATTCCAAATGTCCTCTGATCGAAGATTTTGTTGTTGCGTCAACAATGAAGCATCTTCTGGACTAGGACACACGATCTCTGGCTCCTCATCAATCCTATACTCCATACTGCAAACTGTGCTACTGTGAGATCATTAATAGTGTGGGGGCAAAGGAATGCTATTCTACATGCAAGGAAAATCTATACTGAAGAGCAGCTTATTGGCATTATTTAAAAAAAGATGCTAAAAGAATGGAAAGCAAGAAGAAGTACAGCCTTGATCTTTTCTGTTCCTATGTTTACCTATTCATTTGAGTTAAGCTAAGTGATACTGAGTTTGTACACTAAAGATTCATTGTTGAACACTAACAATTCATGTTGGTTTTTTTATTTAGTGAGAATCATGTTGGTATATATTTTTGTATTTAGTTAACATAACATCTAAAGTAGCAATAAAACAATGTTCACATTCACTTAGAATCTTATCAGAGTATTTCAATAACCTCTTACAAAAAAAAAAATGCATCATGATGCCTTTCAACTGTGAAAACCAAAACAACCAAATGTAACTCCCAACTTCTGACCATCTCAAATAAATATAAACACTAGGGAAGAAAGTCATTGCAGTCATGATAAAAAAGCATGCACATATATAATGGGAGAATCATAAGCCTAAACAACAAAATCAACATGAGATAGATCCCCATTCAAAATAAGACTATATATTGCAACATCTCAAAATGGAATACAGAAAAAACTAGTTGGGACAAAGGGAGTAACAACATTCAAAAGTGAAAATCAATGAAATTTTCAGTTTTTATGCACAATAGATGCAACACTTCAATGCCACATCATTTGATCAAGTAGCACATAGATTAAAAGAAAACAATATGGTGATTGGAATGCATGCGAGTGTATAGTGATTACAAACACATTTTTAACAACGCAATATGCATTTCACTTCCAAAAATTTACAGATCCATTTTTAACAACACATTATATAGTTGCATTTTACATTTTATTAATTATTTAAAAAATTATTTTATTAATTGTTACGATATATTTCCTCGAATCAAGGGATAAGATTTAATTAGAATTTAATTTAGCTAACATTTTATCATCAAATTTTTAGAAATTTAAATCCTACTCCAACTAAAAATTTATTATCAGAATTTCAAAAATTATATATATATATGAACAACTGATGTTGAAAATTTGCTATAGTACAACCCATTTTTTTATTGGGTCTAAAAAGTTTTCATTGAGGCCTATTTTGCTTATCCTGCTCATATATTGGGCTGAGAAAGGCATCTGCTCATAAATGAAATGTACCTCTATGAATTGCACGTCCTTTTTTTTTTTTTTTTAAATATGTTGTTTCTTAGGTTGGAGTAGCATGATGTTAGCAAATCAGCTGTGCTTGAATCCTAAGCAAAATTATGTAACTGACACAAAATACGTTTTGCAGGAAAGAATTTTTGAGTAGTTGCCAGCAGATGTTACAGATCCTACAACTTAATGTTTTTTGCAGTCAAATTTGTTAGTGACAGACTGACATAGGTTTGATTGAGTTGTTGTGGCCAAAGGATTCAAGTTCATGTGTCACATTGGGAGTAAGGTACTAAAGGAAATTGTCCTGGTTATGGTTATAATGGATTTTAGAGACAGAAAGACCATAACCCCTATTGTTAATTCAACCTCGATCTTTTATTCTTAAATGATAGGAGTAGTATATTTAGAATAAGGTATAACTAACTTGACCGCAAAAGGATGTGGCTTTCAGCCAAAATAGAAAGTCTTGGAGCACTCAAAATAGTAACTCTGCCTCCTCACCTCTAGTTCCTCTCAATTCCTAAACTCAAGCAAGTAGTTTCGGATTCCCAAGAAACAAAAAGAGTAGGGAATAAAAAAAAAATACAAAAAACATAAAACAAAACACACCTTTCATTTTCAAACTCCATTTTCCTTGACCAAGATCCAAACATTGCTCAACTTTTTTTTAACATCAAACCCGGAAGGAACAATAAACGGACAGCTGAAAAAGAGAGTAAAAACATGGTGTGAGACACAGATACAGAGAGAGAGAGATCAAAATTCCACATCTTGTCTTGGATGTTAAGTCATTGTATTCTTCTTCCACATCGTGTTGGGTCTCTCTTCTTCCTTCTTTTTCTGGTAAACACAGTAACATATGCTGCAAACCTCAAATTCCCAAAGAAACAATGTTGCTGACTTACTCACCAGCTCCCTCTTTCATATCCAACCCACCTTTTCCTTGTAAGTCTCTCTCTCTCTCTCTCTCTCTCATACACACACACACACACACCCTGTAGAAACACACTCATTTACTGTCTAAAATGATATCAGAATTTGGGGTGTGGAACTTCTCAACATTTTGTGGGTATTGCGGCTTTTAGTGTGTTTTGAAAAATTGCCTCCACTATGTTGTTTGCAGCTTTAAAAAATGATGTCTTTTTGCTAAGAGCAATTTTTTCTTATTTTTGCAAATGAAGGGAAATGGTGTCTTAGGGTCTTTCCCTTCTTGTCAAATGAGCCACTTAAACAAAAAGCATCTGTTCACCGAGCTTAAGATACTTATTAAAGAATATATATGCATCACTGTCATTTGCATTCAAATGATGCACAGTCATATAGCAACAATACTTTCTAAGGTTAAATTTCTACCAAAACATGCAGTGTTTTACAGTGACTGCCTCACCATTTGATTTCATGAGTTGTATAATATTTATGATAAGGATATATTAACTGGGCATTAAGTGATGGAGATCGCAAAGGTTTTGTCTTCTCCAACTCAATTTCTCAATATTTTCTTGACACAAAAAGAATGATGAGAACTTGAATAATGAGTATTTTTCATCAGTTATCTTCTTTAGATCTTCCAATTGAAATTGGGATAGGGTGAGAAAATTATCAGTCTTAAAATGAAAGAACAACGTTTTTCATTTACATTAATTTTTTTTTCTAAATTTAATAATTGAGGGAGAGAAGATTTAAAGCATAGAAATCTTCATTGGAAAATATCAATTAAGACTTTTTTTTTTTGGAGAGATGAATATCACTTAAGACTTAAATCAACAAAATGCTATAAATTTCAATCCACAATTCATTTATTGGGTTAATTGTACCACGAAATGATTCAGATCAGAATTGAGGTTAACTATTTCTCAAAAAAAAAAAAATTTGAGGTCAACTCGTCACTTGACTTGATCTATCCGGGTAGATAGATTTTTGACTTTTTGTTGACCAATTGGTCAATCATAACCAAATTTATCAATCGGTTTCATTGGATTCGAAGAAAAACATCAGAGAAAGAGAGAAATCAAGTAATGAAAAAAGAAATTGAAAGGATTCACAAACTCAAAGGAATTTGTCTCAATGTGGATATCAATGCCACAGCTTTGTTTTGCATACAGTTTACGGTTCCCTAAAGAATGCTTGGTGAAACTTTTGATTATAACTTTCTCATAATTAGTGCCAGGTATCATATACTCAAAAATAGTTGGTACTTGCTGTAGTTTAGCAGAAATTCAAAAAGAAAGAGGGGCAAAAGGGGTGAGACGTAGTTTTGTACAAGTACATCAGTAAAATGCATCAAAGTTGTCCCAACCTTTGCACCAAAAGACGCAGCCATGCATTGAAGGTTGGCTTCAACTCATGACTTCTGGAACTGGAATAGACACTTATGGCATAATCAAATAATCTAGTTGATATTTCACTCAGCTTATTGCTGTAATGAGGCTATAGCATAAGTTGTCCTACATTCTCAATTCACAGATAAATATAAATATAAACTACATCCTCAACCAAATGTAACTCCAACCAATGAAAGACTCTTGATCCCATAGCAGTTTGAACAATGCCAAAAAGTATCACCATTTAAATAAATCTCAACATTAACACAATAAGCATATAACAATCGACAACATTGTCAATTTTCAATGTCAGACATCAAAGCATATGAACCAAACTATAAATTCAAGAGGGAACTAATTAGAAAAAGGCTATACCTTTGAAAATCGCAAACCCAAATAAATTTCTGAGCAAATTAGTTACAAAACCTACAACGAATAATAAGAATTCAGAATTACTAACTAAATCCCCCATCTTTCAAAGATACAAACATATAACAACATTTGATACTAACTAAATCTTACAAAATATAAACAAACTGTTAAAGAACAACCACCATCAAAAGCATTCAAAACCAAAACACAAACAAACACAGTTTCAACTTTCAAGGATCAAACTTTCTTAGCATTCAAGAGGGAATATTTGAAGAGAAAGAGGGATCAAACCTTGAGACAAATACTGTGGAATAAACCGAATCGAAGAGAAAGATTGAATCTTGAAGGGAGAGACGTGAAAAAGGATGGAGTGTGTGTGTTGAAGTGCACCATTAGAGTGAGAATGAAAGAGAGAGTCTCCGTTTGAGTGAGAGTAACTGAGCGAGAGTGAGGAGAGCTGTAGTCAGGTGAGATTTTAGGTTTTAAGTGATCAAAAACGTGTTTCTGAAAGGTGGGTTTAAAAACGATGATTAGAAATCGAGTTTTAGAAACTCGATTTTGTAAGATATCCACGTGGAAAATTTTGTCCACGTCAGTAAATGAAAAACCACAAAATCGAGTATTAAAAACTCGATTTTTAGTTTAATCTCGAGTTTTAGAAACTCGAGATATTAGTTTCCCACATACTCTCAAAACCGGCCAACTAACGAAATCCTTAGCACAGTAACATTATTTGGAAAGAGTGTTCCCAAGAAAACAAAACAAATTCTTCTCATCTTTTTCTTTTTCTTATAAGGACATATATAACAAGAGAATTCTTGGACCAAACGTTTTCTTTTTTTTATACCAAGTTTTGCTACAAAATTAGTTGTAATATAAGACTACAATCTTACTTAATATCTTTTTATTGGAGGCGAATTTTGACAAATCTACCATTAGATTACATTTTCTTATTATATTCTCAATACTTGCAAAATTTTAAAAAAATTAAAGATCAATAACTATGTCATCAATAAATTTTTAAAATTACAAATTTTTATAGTTTAAAATTATGCATAAAATATAAGCTTATAAATCATCTAGTAAATAATCTCTGATTAACACAAAATTTAACATGTGTATTAAGAATGTAAAAAATATACAATTTAACAGTTAGATTTTTAAACTATATGTATATGTATATGTATATTAAGAGTGTAAAAAATATACAATTTAACAGTTAGATTTTTAAACTATATGTATATGTATATGTATATATATATATATATATATATATATATATATATATATATATATATATATGAGCCAAACCATAATATGGTGATTATTATGCATAATAATAATCACTATATTTTTTCCTTAGTGATTATTATGCATTACGATTCACATCATCTCGTCTCGTGAAATTGTTATTTATTTATTTCTTTTAACATAAAAATACTTATGTCAAAACAAGATTATGGGAATGTGAGATTATTTGCTAGAAGGCTCTGGATCATGGGCGGAGCTGTTATTGGATGGCCCCCCCTAATTTTTTTTATAAAAATATTATTATACAAATAGGTACTAAGTTTAACAATTTTGTTCAATAAAATTACACTTTGCCCCCCTTAATAATGCCATTAATTCTTTTGAGAGTAATCTTATAGCCAAAAACATTTTTACAATGTTTATACAAACTATTAAGGTAGCAAATTCTTATTAGTTCGTACACTTGCATAACTTTTTATATATCAATAACCACTTATTACATTAGCAATTTGTAAAAATTTTGTAGTTTTAGCATTTTTCACCTTTTAAAGGACATAAAAAATTAATAGATTAAATCTAAAACAAAATATAAAAACTCAAAAAAATTAGCTCAACAACAAAAATTACCAATATAATAAAACTAAAAAATTAAGTTCAATCAATATATTTTACCCAGAACAAACTACTTGGCCATTTAAAACATTTTTAACAAAAATCCTTAGTAGTAAAAAAATAGACTCAAGGGTTGGAGCCACCGCACACAGCTAGCAGTAAAGTCGCCCCCCCTAACTCCAAGTCCTGGCTCCGTCCCTGCTCTGGATGACAATCACCCACCAAACTGCACAGACACAAGCTATCCATTTAGAAGAGAATCCAAAACTCAAAGACCTGATTGATTGATATAAGTCCACGTGGCGGGTTAGTCAGCAACACCCTTACCATCTTATCTCTCCTAACAGAAAAGAGATAATAATTTTAGTTTAAGTTCCAGTTAGCAAAGTACATTTAACAATTCTAGTTTCTGTTTCTCATGGCTCTGCAAGCAGCACTTTCAGTTCCTTCTGCTAGCTCTATACACAACGAGGCACACTTTCTACTAAGCTTTTTTCTTTTCTTTTTTCAACATATCTTGTGGGTGTACTGTTTTGTAAACTAATGGGTCTTTTAGAACAATGGAATTTTCTTGTTCTCTTCCTTGACAGGTGAAATCCAATGTTTCTCTCAAGGAGACAGGTCTATTTGGAGTTTCAGTCTCAGACCCCCTCAAAGCTAAAATCAAGTGTCCTCTGATAAGGAAGCAGGTGCTAAATTCATCACTCTTCCTATAATTTTCATGTCTTCTTTTCCTGTTACACTTCTAAGATTAAGCTGAAAATGGCTGTCTAATTCTTATGTTGAACCATGGGAATTCAAGCTATTACCTCGTTTCAGATGCTGAAAAATGTTAGGCACGAAGCATTCTTAGATTAAATTTAAATAAAAAGCCAACAAAGATTACTAGAACTGTAGATTTCATAAAATGATTTTCTTCTCATTTTAAATGACTATCTAAAGTTCTAGACTATTACACTAGTTTTTTCTTTTTCTCTAATCTCCAAGTATGGCATCAAAAAGTGGGAATTGTGTATGGATAACATAGGTTTGAATTCCCAGCTGTACACTGATTACTTTTTACTGAAAGTTATAAAATATAATTAGTAACAAAGAAGAAAAAAAGTGATACTTAAAAAGTTGTATTAAGTAAATAAGCTACTAAACGAAATGGCTAATGGCAAACAAACGCTTTTTATGGATGATTTTAATGCCACTTCCTAAAAGCTAAAATGAGTTCATAAAATCCAAAGAATGACATTGTGCATTGCAGAATATCCTCGTTTCAAAATGCTAATTACAAGATACACATGCTGTGCAGTACATAATGAGATGAACTTCAGGTCAACGGGAATATGTAATTTCGTAGGTGCTTCTGATTTAAACAGATGCTATACTTAGCCGTGAATTCTTAAAAATTTCAACTAGTAGTTTGTGTTGATATAATCAATTGGCTCCATTTGCAGGAAGATGGAAAGAGGAAACTCTTTGTTGGAACCATTAGAGCCCAAACAGCAACGACAAGTCCAACAATCGGCCAGGCAGCACCAGAAGCAAAGAAAACTTTGAGAAAGGGCAATGTCATAATCACTGGAGCCTCCTCTGGGTTAGGACTGGCCACTGCTAGGGCTTTAGCTGAAACAGGGAAATGGCATATAACTATGGCATGTAGGAATTTCCTCAAGGCTGAGAGAGCAGCTAAAGCAGCAGGCATTGCCAAAGAGAACTATACAGTTATGCATCTTGATCTTGCCTCCCTGGACAGTGTCCGGCAATTTGTAGAGAATTTCCATCGATTGGGTAAGCCACTTGATGTGCTGGTTTGCAATGCTGCTGTCTACTTACCCACAGCTAAGGAGCCATCTTTCACAGCCGAGGGGTTTGAACTGAGTGTTGGGACAAACCATCTTGGACACTTTCTCCTCACTCGGCTACTGCTTGATGACATGAAGCAATCAGATTTCACTTCCAAGCGTGTCATCATCGTCGGTTCCATCACAGGTACTAACTTCCAACCACAATTCGAATTCCAAATATGTTCACTTCAGCATTTCTCAATCAAACCTCGGTAACCAATTTTCGACCTACATGTTATAAAGGGAGAGTATTTAGAAGCTTCTTAGGTAGTCTTAATATCAAAATCTGGAAAATAATTTTCAAAGATCGGAAAAGGTTCCTGGAAAGAAAAAAAAAATGAAGCAGCAGCAGCAGCATACGCAGAAAGCATTACCTATTGCGGTACTGTCAGTGTGTGGGTGTGTGTTGGCAAAGGAAATTACTTGCAAGTTAACTAATGAAATATAAATGATTATAATAAGAAGTGTACCTTAAAAAAGAAGGCCCATAATAGTCTACATGTATGATAAAAGCAATCCAGAATTAATTGTTACAATGACAAGATACATATTATAAATGTGGTTTTGCAATGGATTTGATTCTAGGTAATACAAACACCTTGGCTGGAAATGTACCACCAAAGGCAAACCTTGGGGACCTGAGAGGTCTTTCAGGAGGGTTGAATGGGCTAAATGGATCACCAATGATAGACGGAGGAGATTTCGATGGTGCCAAGGCCTACAAAGACAGCAAAGTCTGCAACATGCTCACCATGCAAGAATTCCATAGGCGCTACCATGAAGAGACAGGAATTACCTTTGCTTCTCTCTACCCTGGTTGCATTGCTACAACAGGCTTGTTTAGGGAGCACATACCCTTGTTCAGGCTTCTATTTCCACCTTTCCAGAAGTACATCACTAAAGGCTATGTCTCTGAAGAGGAAGCTGGGAAAAGACTTGCACAGGTCAGTTGATTTCTATACAATGCAAGAATTAATACATAGATACATATGCATACATAGACATCTATTTACTTGTATGTGTGTGTGAAAAATGAAGTTTTATGTTGAACATAAACTAAATGAAACCTTGGTCATTCAGGTTGTAAGTGATCCAAGCCTGACAAAATCAGGTGTTTACTGGAGTTGGAACAAGAATTCAGCCTCATTCGAAAACCAGCTCTCCAAAGAAGCCAGTGATGCCGAGAAAGCACGTAAAGTTTGGGAGATTAGTGAGAAGCTAGTTGGATTGGCATAAAAATCACCAAAACAGAAAATTTCCCTCAACAATGTGCCTTTGTCAAGGAAAAATGAAGCTTTGGGAATCTCTAATTTGGAAGTACCCAGGAAATATTTTACCCTCGTAATTGTAGAAATTTTTAGTTGCATAAGATGGTAAAAGTTTTCTCCCCTTTATATACACCTTAACTCTGCAAGAAGATAAGTAACCATACGGAGCTCAAAATTTTAAAACTAGCAAATATAAACCTCAAGATGGTCCAAAACTGAGACTAACATTTTATTACTCTTTTTTTAAAGACGCCATTTCTTGGGACAGATTTTTACTTCGATTGGTAAGCGAGGCATACATTGAGTGGCCTTGAACAGCCAAAGCTTGAGAACCAATTGCCTAGCCAAACCCAAGTCTGAAGTACACAAATCCAAACATCTGGGTACCACATATTGCTGTAATAAGGAAGATTAGTGATTATTTCCCCCTTTTTTTTTGTTCTGTAAAAGCAAAGTAATAGTTGCAGGATTATAACCTGGACAATTATTCAGAGAGAGCGCACAATATTCCCCTTAAAAGCATTGATGGTCTGCCGTCTGCCTCATATTCAGACAGAGCACACAATATACCACATTTTTCTAGAGAGAGAGAGAGAGAGAAAAGAGAGAGGGAGGATAATGATTTTTATTTTCTCTTTTGGTGAGCAGAAGCGTAGTAATAGTTGCAGGATGGTAACCTGGACAATTATTCAGACACAGAACACAATATATCTACCAACTATCCGTTTAAAGATTCCCCTTAAAGCATGGATGGTCTACCTCATTTTAGACAAGGTCCTATCAATAAGGAACTGAACAAGCAATCTTGCATGGCCCCAACTAGGCCATTCCAGTGACAAACAATGACCCAAAATGCTGGCCGAGTGTGGCACCAGCACAATGAACTCAATCAATCTAGGACCTGACTGATACAAAACAAGTTAAGTATGTACCAAAATCTGAACAGACCTCTCCATCCATTATATCACTTTCTCTTGCCTAAGCTTTAGAGATTGTTATTAGATTAGGCAGAGAAACCTTCAAAGAAGTGCAAATTCCCATCAAGACCTACATTTTAGAAATACTTAAAAATACCTAATAGTCAAAACACATAACAAATAGACCTCAAAAAAGGGATTAATTCCATACCCAAAGAAAGAGTGCAACTCTCACTAAGAGCATCCACAACAGTGGAGTCAAATTTTAGCTTTTTAGCACCACAAAAAGTCACTTTATCTATTTTATCTTCTCACATCCAACAGCAGGGGTTTTATTTTAGTTTTTAACACAATAAAATAATATAAACACTATAATAAAATAATATTTCATTTAACCACCAAAACACAACCACAACCAAAAGTAGTGTGAACACGTGGTGGACATTGTAATAGACACGGAGAGGTAGTGAGCAGAGAGACAAAAGCAGTGTGAACACAAAATATTATTATTATTTTTTTTTTTTTTTTTTTTTTTTTTTTTTTTTTTTTTTTACCTTTCAGCTACAGTACACAGCCAAAAGTAGTTATGCACAGTAGCTGTAGAGCCAAAAAATATAGCTTTGACTCTACTATTGCAGGATACATTTTGATATTTAGTGGTGCTAAAAATAGCTATTTAGCACCACTATTGCTAGTGCTCTAACATGTAAAATCATCCATGGTTATCCCATTCTGTAAAATATGCAGAATCGGCTGGGTTAACATCAACCTTTTGTTCCTCTCTTGAAGTAGAGAATGTAGCCACTGAACCCTAGACAAGGACATGAGAGAGAGAGAGAGAGAGAGAGAGAGAGAGAGAGAGAGAGAGAGCAAATTAGTGTAGGATGAAAATTGAATCAAATTTAGGGAGTGAGCAAGCAGCCATAAAGCAATTATAATGAGATTCTAATCTTACCTTCAAATTGAAGTGGAATATCTAGCTAATGAACAAGGCCATAGAATAAAGAATAAATCAAGTGATGCACTAAAAAAACCTGTGTATTGAAACCAATACCTAAAAATTCAAGAAGCACCTAATACAACCAGGGGGAAAAAAATAGGTGAAACTAAGTGAAGTAACCATATGTGTGTGTGTATAAAACTGAATTATCCTTCTAAAACTAATTACTTCAAGAAAGTGAACCAGGTGAGTCTATTGTAGGAAACTTCATTGTAAATGTCTCTCCCCTGTAGGAGTTTGTCTCTCTCTCTCTCTCTTGCATAAGGGAGTTGTTGTCTCTCTCAAGTAGGAGTGTCTTTCTCCCATAGTTTCTGCAACTGTGGGCCTTTGCGTTGAATCTTTCTCCCATATTTTGTGTCTGCATATGGTCAAGTTGTAATCTCTAGTGATGGAACAAGCCATTTTGGATGGGCTGCAGAACTTGCAGCTTACCAAAGAAGAGGAAGAGGGTATTCAAATATCAACTTCTAGTAGAGCTGAGTGTTTGGAAGAGTATCATCAAAGCTTGTTCAAAAAACTTCTATCTGATCGTCAGCAAAACCAACGTGCATTAAAGAACACTCTACGATCGGTGTGGAAGATGGGATCAGATCTGAGGATCATGGAAATTGGGAATGATATCATCCAATTCAAGTTCAATTCTAAATACCAAATGGAATGGGTTGAGACGAAAGGCCCCTAGAATTTTGATAACAATATTCTATTGTTATGCAAGTGGAGAAAGGGATTAACAGCCGTGAATATTGTCTTCTCTCACTCACGATTTTGGGTTCAAGTTTGGGGAGTCCCATTTGAGCTTATGATAGAAGACACGGGTAGAGATATTGGGAATAGGATAGGCAAGTTTCTTAAAGTAGATACGAGATCTTGGCAGTCAAATCAGGTGAAGTACATGAGGGTCAGAGTGGAATTGCCTTTGAACAAGCCATTACATAGAGGAGGATACTTACTGAATGGGGAAGGAGAGAAGGTGTGGGTTACCTTCAAATATGAAAGGCTCCCAACGGTGTGTTACAGGTATGGAAGATTGGGCCATGATGATAGGCATTGCGAAGCCACGAAACCAGGGCAAGCGACAAAATACCAGTACGGCAAATGGATAAGGGCCAACGGAAGTTCTAAAGGAGGGCCGGAAAGGATGAAGCCGAGAAAGGAAGTGCACCATCCGTTAAGCAATGATTGGGGACGGACGGTGGCACAACCAACAACGGCGGAGGAAGCCATGGTTGGCAGTGGAGAAGGAAGTAAAAGTGATGATGTGGTTCAGGTGGCAGAGAAGCAAGCTGGACAGGGTGACGTAGGTAGTGATGGACGGTCAGGAAGTCAGGTGGCTTGTCACCTTGGTGGATGGGACAGATCGGTGGTAAGTCCACCAAATGCAGAAACGTCTGAACTCACACGTGCCACAAGAAAAGTTTTAAATTTTGAATTCAATGGAAGTGAGGGTGACATGCCAGGAAAGGACCATTCGATGGTGGGCCTTCAAAAAGAACACATGTTGGAGGAAATGGAGGTCACAAGCCCAATTAAGCCCATTATTGATTTCTCAAAATATAAAGATGATGGGTATTTAGATATGAGCTATAAGAATAAAGATAAGGGGCCCAAGACCTTAGGAAGTTGGAAGAGGCTTGCAAGGGAGAAAGGCTTCGTTAAAGATGAAGTTGTGATGGGCCAGGAAAAAAGAAGTAGTGTTAAGAGGGCAAGAGAGCTAGAAAATTTAGAAGCAGAAGAAAATAGGAAAATGAAGAGAAAGCAGGGGAAAGGCACTAAGGAAACGAGGGTGACTGCTGAGCAGCACCGCCAAGAGCCATGATGGCTTTAGGCTGGAACTGCCAGGGGCTTGGGAACCCCCGGTCAGTTGGAGCGCTGTGCATCCTTGTGCGGTGTTGGGATCCCGAAGTGGTTTTCTTATCGGAAACAAAAATGAAGATTGCTGGAATGAGAAAGGTTAAGATGAAGCTGGGTTTTGTTAATGGTCTCTATGTTCAAAGACAAGGGAAAGGAGGTGGTTTGGCGATGTTCTGGAGGAAGGAAGTTAACTTGGAGATCAAGAGCTATTCAAGGCACCACATTGATGCAGTAGTAATAGAAGAAGGGTCTAGATTCAAATGGAGGCTGACCGGCTTTTATGGGCATCCAGAGATACATCGGAGAAAAGAATCATGGAGGTACCTTGATATTCTTAATCGTCAATTTAATTTGCCTTAGTTATGTTTTGGCAATTTTAATGAAATTACCTCAATAGAAGAAAAATTAGGGGGAGCTCCAAGATCCCAACATCAAATGGAGGCAATCCGAAATATTATTAATAAGAGTAGTTTTAAGGATTTGGGTTTCTTGGGTTTTGAGTTTACTTGGTGCAATCAGCAGGAAGGAAATGATAGAGTCTATTTAAGGTTAGACAGGGCTCTTGCAACTCCAAGATGGATAGAGCACTTCTCAAATGTAAGATTCCAACATTTAGAGGATACCACGTCTAACCATTGCCCCTGTTAATTGCTGACTCTAATGCCTTTCAAAAGCATGGAAAGTGTAGATTTTTCTTTGAGGCCATATGGACAAGACGGGCTGATTGTAAAGAGCTGGTTGAGAAGGTCTGAAATGCTAACACTAATCTCCATGATCCGAGTAGTTTTAGTGCAAGGCTTAAAATGTGTGCAGACAACCTAGCTAATTGGGGTAAATCTGTGTTCAGGCAGATTTCGAAGAAAATTCAAGAGAAGAAAGAAAGGCTAGGTGAGCTGTTAAAAAATGACACCACACTTTAAAATGGGACTGAAATTAATAAGCTAAGAAAAGAGATTAATCTCTTATTGGATGATGAGGAGGTGTGGTGGCAGCAGAGATCAAGAGTGCAATGGTTGGGGGAGGGAGATCGTAACACAAAATATTTTCATCATCGTGCTTCAGAGCGAAGAAGGAAGAATAAAATTGTTGGTTTGTGGAATGATGAAGGTGTTTGGTGTGATAGTAAGGAGGGTATAGTTAGAACAGTCACTGGTTATTCTGAAGACATTTATACCTCCACACACCCGTCCCGTCTGGAAGAGGTGACAAACTTAATTCAGGCCAAGGTGTCCAAGGAGATGAATGGTGATCTTACCAAGGAATTCACTGCAGAGGAGGTCAGAACAGCACTTCGGCAAATGCATCCAACCAAAGCACCTGGGCCAGATGGTATGTCTGCTATCTTTTACTAGAAATATTGGGATATTGTTGGGTCTGATGTTACTAATATGGTATTAAATGTGCTAAATTCAAATGCCTCTTTATCTGATATTAATAATACTTATATAACATTGGTGCCAAAAGTTAAAATGCCCAATAGGATGAAGGATTCGCCCCATCAAGCCTTAGTAATGTAGCGTACAAATTGGTCTCCAAAGTGCTTGCAAACCTCCTTAAGACAGTGTTGCCTCAAATAATATCTGAGAATCAATCGCTTTTCTATCAGAGAGGTTAATCACAGATAATGTGCTTATTGCCTTCGAGTTAATGCACTATTTGGATCATAAGAAGAGTAGAAAGGATGGCTACATGGCAATCAAGCTTGACATGAGCAAGGCCTACGACAGGGTAGAATGGAACTTCATTGAGAAAGTAATGAAGAGGTTGGGTTTTCATGAGAAATGGGTTGGATGGGTTCTGAAATGTATAACAACAATCACATACTCTGTGTTGATTAATGGGGAAGCCCATGGTAGAATCTCTTCGACTAGGGGGCTTCGACAAGGTGATCCGTTATCATCCTATCTGTTTTTTCTATGTATGGAAGCCTTCTCTGCTCTTATATCTGATGCAAGTAATAGGAATCTTCTCAATGGAGTGTCCATTTGTAGGGGCTGCCCTAGAGTCACACATTTATTCTTTGCGGATGACAGTCTGTTTTTCTGTAAGGCTGATAGGGAGGAGGTCAGCAAGTTTGTTGAAATTCTGGAGTTTTTTGAGGCTGCTTCGGGGGAAAAAATTAATATGGATAAGTCTTCGGTGACCTTTAGCCATAATACTCCTATTGAAACAAGAGATGAGGTCCTGGAAATACTAGGGCCAATGCAAGAATTAAGGCAAGGAAAATATCTTGGCCTCCCATTAGTAATAGGCAAGTCAAAGAATCAAGTTTTTGCAGAAATAAAGGAGAAAGTTGGAAAAAAACTTTCTGGGTGGAAAGAAAGAATGCTCTTCGTGGGGGGAAAGGAAATTCTGATTAAATCAGTCACGCAAGCAATCCCTACATATACAATGAGTTGCTTCCAACTCCCAAAGGGCCTATGTGAGGATCTAGAAAGAATGGAGAGAAATTTCTAGTGGGGTCAGAGAGATCGAGAAGCTAAAATGGCTTGGGTCAGTTGGAGGAAAATGTGCAAATCAAAATCAGAAGGCAGAATGGGTTTTTGCAACCTACAAGCATTTAAACTAGCAATGCTTGCAAAGTAGGCATGGCGTATCCTGACGAACCCAAACTCGCAGATTGCAAGGATTTACAAGGCTAAGTATTTCCCTTATAATGATATTTTGGGTGCAAAGCTTGGATGCAGCCCCTCTTATGCTTGGAGAAGCATTTATAACAACTTGGAGGTTATTAATAGGGGTATAAGGTGGAGGGTTGGCAATGGTAAGATGATACATATTTGGGAAGATAAGTGGCTGCCTACTCCCACAACTTACAAGATTTGCTCCCCCCAACAAGATATTGGTGATTTCCCAATGGTGTCATTGCTAATTGATAAAGAAACAAGGCACTGGAAAGTAGACATGGTCAAGAGGTATTTCCTTCCTTTTGAGGCTGAAACCATCCTAAACATCCCTCTCAGCTATAACTTGCCGGAGGATAGCATAATCTAGATGGGAAACAAACGAGGCGTTTTCTCTGTCAAGAGTGCATATTATATTGCTCTTCCTATTGTGGAGAATTCTGAGGTGGGTGAATGTTCAGGCGGAGATAGTAGGATTTGCTTATGGAAGCAAGTGTGGCAACTCCAGCTTCCTGCCAAGGTCAGAATATTTGCTTGGAGGGCTTGCTTAGATGGGCTACCTACTAGACTTAATCTAGCAAAGAAAGGTCTGATTGTTGAAGCTGAATGTCCACTCTATGAGAAAGCTACTGAAAGCACTAGTCATGCATTTATTTATTGTGATAAGCTTTGTGAAGTTTGGTGGAATTGGCAAGGTTGTCCAATAAATCTATTGGCTGAGAACTTGTGCCTTCTGGACTTAGCCTTGAAAATATTGGATGCTGGTTCTTCGGCTGACCTTGAAACACTCTTCGCCACTGCGTGGGCCATTTGGTTAAACAGGATTCAAGTGATTCATGAGTCTAAAAGCAGTCCCCATTCTCGAATATGGAACTTTGCGGTGCGCACTTAAGAAGACTACAAAAATGCTATAGTGTATGATTATGTTAAACAACAAGCCCCAGATGTTAGGTGGGCGGAGCCTCCTCCGGAAATCTACAAGATAAATGTTGATGGTGCTACGGCAGGGATTAGGAGTAGGTCTACGGTGGGTGTGGCTATTCGAGATAGTAGGGGGGTGGTTGTAGCTGCAGCATGTATAGTGTTGAATGGGGATTATGGAGCAACTGTCACGGAAGCCTTTGCAGTGGATGAAGGAATTCGGTTGGCCATGGAGATGGAGCTTCATCAAATCATTGCGGAGTCCGACTCAATTGGGGTGGTTGACGATTTTAATGAATGCAACTGCAATGGTGAGTTTGGGATGGTCATCCAAGGATCTTTGGAGCTGCTTCGGTTTTTTAGGAGCTGGAAAGTGAGATACCTGAAAAGGGACTACAACAGAGCTGCGCATGAGCTTGCACATATAGCTAAGACAAATGGATCTTCTCAGCAGTGGAAAGGAATGGAGCCGCCAATGATACGGCATGTGTTGCTGTTAGAGCTAAATGTTAATTCTATTTTTTTTGCTCTTTCTTTCCCCTTCTCTGTGCTCTACTGTATGCCAATTTCAACTTAATGGAATTCCAAGTTCATTTTCAAAAAAAGAAAGTGAACTAGGTGCAGAAAATTAACTACCATCAAAACTGATGATTTCAAACAATTTATTAGGTTATTGGTCAATTTGATTGACTATCCCAAAAGAAGTGATTATTGTTCAATGGATGAGAAATTTAAACTACTCATTACTATCATAGACTGGGAAACCAATGGGGCAAGTATTGTATAAACTCACCACACCTATATGCTATTATGATCAGATTTTACAATCAAAACAAGGGGGAAGAGCACTAACAACAAAGCATAATACACTATGTCATATAATAAGGAAAAATGCCCTAACACCTCCATGAACTTTGGGGGTAGTTGCATTTATACCCCCTGAATTTTTATTTTAGCCAATTTAGTACATAAAATTCTGTACTGCAGAAAATATACCACCTTAATTTTATATTTCACCAATTTATTCCATAAACTTTGATAATGTCACTGTAATATCCCTTTAATTTTTTCCCCCCAATTTAACCTCTTTTTGTACTAAATCAGTATGGGGGAAAAATTAAAAAGAACATAAAAGTTTAGGGAGTTTCTTATCAAAAAAATAATAACAGTTTAGGGGGTTTATTGGTACATTTTCAAAGTTTATGTATAGAATTGGCTAAAATAAAAGTTTAGAAGGTCTATTTGTTATAGTACTAAAGTTAATGTACTAAGTGTCTGTTTGGATAGCTTATTTTTTGCTAGCTTATTTTACTATTCAGCTTATTTTTGCTACTATTTATTGCTCCACTACACTTTTTGATACTATTTGCAGTACCATTTCAACTAACTTTTACCTTAATTTACAGTACTTTCAGCAAAAAGTTTTCAGTTTCAGCAAAATAAGCAAATCTCAAACAAAACCTAAATTGACTAAAATAAAAGTCCATGGTGTGTAAATGCAACTACCCCAAAGTTCAAGGGGGCGTGGCCATTTTACCACACAATGGTAATACACTAAGTCATGTTTAGAGGATAAGGTGGATAAAAATAACAAATTGTTTGACAATTGGTTAAGGAAAGCCCATGAATTTGATTTGGGATAGCTAAAATGCTACAAACACAAACACATAAGCATAGTTAATACTCTCAAAAAAACAGAAAACTGATTATAGATATTACAATCAATAGTCTGACCCAATAAAACTATAACATTGCACATTGACAGATTCCAAGCATGTTTTGCACTACCTAGTTTACATATGTAGTATGCATTGCCCATCACATGACTCCATAATTACTTCGATGTTTTACATGCCAAAAAAATCCATTTAGGTAACGTTTGGATTGGGCTGACACGCAGTGCGTTTGCGTTTCAGCCCGGTTTTTTTTTTTTTTTTTTTTTCCTGAACGAACAATTGGCCATGAACAGTGATTTTAAGCGTAAACAGTGTTTTTCACATTTTCAGTTTTCAATTTTCAGCTGTATCCAAACGGACTCTTAACATTGCTAAGCTAACATTTATATAGTACACCAAATATTATAGCCCTTTTATCATAATCATTATCGAGCTCAGCATAATCAATGTAAATCTCATTTACATTCACCCACAATGTATAATTTCTCTAAATATATATAGAGAACCATGAAATTCATCCCGAACTAAAACCTCTATTTATGATATGGCAATCCATACGTTTATAAAGATCCAACTCCATTACTCATCTTATTTTTGCATTCATTTCCCATTCCTTTCTTAAAATTTATCACAAAAACAAAAGTGGGTCATTCACAAAAGTAAGCCAAGAAACTCATACACATGAAAAAAAAAAAAAAAAAAAAAAAAAAAAAAAAAAAAAAAAACACAAACACAAACACAAACACAAACACAAACACAAACAAACAAACAAAAGGCCCTGGACATCTCACATATAGTAATTAGTGTTTACTTAGTGGGGTTAATACATACCTTGCCTTTGAAAATATTCAGCAAAGAGAAACCAAGAGTGGAAAGGGGCACAACCATCATCACGCAAATCATTAAACCAGAATCATAATAGAATTCATTTGGCTCTCTAACCCATACTCAAGACAATCAACTTGCACGAGCAGGAAAAAAAATTGATTATCCATGAGATAGAACTGATACTTGTGTTATTAAGGCCTCTATTGGGCTTCAAAGAGACTGACAGAGAACATGTAGGGAGAGAGAGAGAACAAAGAAATTAGCCTTGATTTTCCGCATAAACATTCACTTCTGCCCATGATTTTCCACATACAGTCTGAGTGAATCGGGGAAGTCATGTCAAAGCATGGTGATAGAGGAGTAAATTTGTTCATTCACCGCATTTATTTCTGCTCTCTACCTCCCCCCTCACTCTCCTTATACCTTTCTTTGTTTCTTTCCCTCACTGATACTCTCTCTTTCTCTAGCCAAGACCAGCACCTTGTTTAGCCTCTCAAGATGCGTTTCATTACACCACAAAGAGAGAGGCCAAAACTCTCCTTTTTTATATATTGTAAGAAGGTAGCTTCACTAATCCCATATGGTTGCCCAAACTTACACCCTGTTACTTCAAATTGTATAAGAGCTTCCACGAATGATGGTCCAGAATATCCAGTCAAATGTTTTGGCACATATGAAAGACCTAAATGCCCTAAACAGGTTCCATCTACTGGTGAATCATGCACTATTATTTCTAGGCATATTGGCACAAACCATCAGAAAAAATAGAAACAAATAAGAACACAACGGCTAACAAATACATACAAGACTAGAAGATGATAGCTTTACATTCCCGTCCTTGCCAGCAACACGCACATTAGTAAAGTCTTCAATCCTAACTGAATTGATCTGTGCACAATAGCAAACATTGGAAATTAGGTCACAAGTCTTTAACATAATGGA
Source organism: Castanea sativa (assembly GCF_040712315.1). NCBI lineage: Eukaryota > Viridiplantae > Streptophyta > Magnoliopsida > Fagales > Fagaceae > Castanea > Castanea sativa. The sequence goes on from NC_134018.1 coordinate 36,372,094, forward strand.
TAATGTGAATAGTATAGATCCGTATCCCATGAATATTCACCAACAATCATGCCATCAAATGTCTTTACTCCAAAGAAGAATCAATCGCCTTTGCTTCATACAAGAGAACAGGAATTGAAGTAAGACACCTTACATATTAAAGCAACTGTTGATTTCCATCCTCAAGATGTATAACCTCATTTTCTAAAATGACATGCCAAATTACATCCTTATCATCCTTTTGGAGGATGCCAGGAAGGGTCAAGAGGACCAATTACCCTGGTCATCCATTTTGAGCCAACTAGTGCAGAACAAGCAGTCGGCCAATAATGCTGCCCGTACCTCTTCTCATTGCTATCTCATCATAAGTGGGATTTGTGGGACAAAAGAAGAGTCCCACGTGCATCTGGACTAGGAAAGTATGGAAACACCGGCAAAACTAACAGCATTGCAGTAGAGACATGATCAAGACCACCCCACATATAGCAAATAAAAAGTGCAATGGTACTGTCAATCAAGGATCTTTTTTTTTTTTAATAAGTAACAAAAATATATTAATAAGAAGAAGGGTGTCACCTAAGTATACAGGAAGTATACATCAGGGACAAAAACAAATCAAGTGCATAAAGTACAAAAGTCCACGAAACCATGGACCGAAGAAAAAGAACGAAAGCCTGACACTGCAACCCAATCTAGAAGAGTCTTAAGGAAGAAGAGTTTAAGATCTGAAACTAATCTCTCTAAATCCTCAAAATACTGGTTATTCCTCTTACACCAAATGCACCACATAAAACAATAGGGCACAGCCATCCAAATAGCAGCATTCCAATGCCTCCCAAACTTTCCTTGCCAACAAGCCAACAGCTCCACCACTGTTTTCGGCATAACCAAGTGAATGCCAAACAAAGTAAACACCCTCCACCTTGTTCTTACAAAGGCAGCACCATTTGAGCTACAGGTCATTGTTAGAATGTGCATGATTTTATTCAGAGGAATTTACTGTATTTACAGATTTTCATTGATTATAATAAAATTTAAAAGCAGGAGACCTACACCAGTCACATTTAGGTAACAATTAATGGAAGTTAGGAAGCACAGGGACAAACAGAAATACATAGAAAAATTAACAACCCCCATCCCAGGGGTCATAAAGAGAGTTCCACAAGCTTCTAAACTCTTCAGTGCATGAGCTGTGATTGTACCATGAGCCCATTTGTACCCGTTCAACATACAACATAAAATGTTATCAAATAAAATAAATAAATAACATACAACATAAAATACAATTGGGGTTCATGACTGAAAAATGGATACAGCTGAGCAAAATTAGCTTCAAGATCTACTTCGATTAGCAAAGCATCTCATGAATGTCACAGGTATATTATCTCCAAAACCTAAAGTCACCAAAACCATTGCCAATAAAATCAACCTACTCTTTTGGGGCATGAATCAGAGAAATTATCTGAGGCTGTTCAAACCGGCACAGGTCAACTAAACAGTATTTCCATTCCCCAGCAATTGTGGTTATGGATTTTCAGATTATGGGGAGCAGTGTGGGATCTATAGTTGGCGAATTATAGCATTTATTTTAATAAAGTGAAAGCTAATATCCATAGTATATAAATACTCTTTTCTTTTTCTCCTTTTCTTTTAATAAAGTGAAAGCTAATATCCACAGTATATAAATACTTGTAAATAATATATATATATATATATATATATATATATATATATAATTGACTACCAAGAAAATAACAATGTATAAGTCATGACCAAGTGAAGAACATTTGAGATGTTACCTAGCATTGCTGCAATCAAGGGAGAGAACCCTGTAGACAAAATAGTTTCTACTTTAAAGAAGAAAAAGTCCATGAAAAAATGAAGATCTCATTTCTCACAAAGCAGATATGTAGGAAAGCAATACCTGCTAATGCAAGAAAAATGCTTAAGAAAGTAGCTAGAACAACTCATACCAGATTATCATTCTCAACTAGTGTCCATAGAAGCATCAGTGGGACCTGGCACAAGTACACAACAATGTACTATCTAAACCACAATTTTCTTTTTGTTTTTTTGGCTAAGTAAAGGTTTTGAGGAGATTAGACTCTCAGACATGTCCCACTGCTGGGGTTGATGTGCCAGTTGGGTAAAAGACCATTGACACCATCTAAAACACAATCTCGCAGACACTAATATCTACGGTCTCGTTTGGGAGAAGAGAATGGAATGAAATGGAAAGAAAATGAATAAAAAGAATAATTTTAGAATATTCTTCCCTTACTTGTTTGAGAGTTTTTCCATTCCCTTGTTTGAGAGTTTAAGTGGAAGGAAATGGAATGGATAGGAGAGAACACTCATTCTTTTCTATTCCTTTAAAACCTCAAATTTTCATTCTCCCAATTGTGAGAGAGAATGAAATTAGATTTAATGATTTTTTTGCTAAAACTCCCAAAATACCCCTATATATTCAACTCTTTATTTTAAAATAAGGGTATAATAATAATATTGTCATAAAATGATTTCATTCCATTCCCTCCATGCTACTCCCAAACAAGATTACTTATATTCCATTCATTTTCATTCATTTCCATTCCTTGATTTTAAAACATTCAATCAAGGTTAATTCCATTTCATTCCATTCTTTTCCCTTAAATACATTTCATTCCATTCCATTCATTTCCATTTCTTTATGATCATTCAATTCATTCCATTCCATTCCCTTATGAACTCCCAAACGAAGCCTAAAGCAATGAAAAGAAAATCTGTATGACCTAATGATATCATTAAAAACAATTGATCTTGATATGATATTAGTTAAAAAATTTGGTATGTCTGCTACTGTGGTAGTTCTTCAATTTTGGATGCCAAACATTTATACTTAACACAAAATATATGTTTAAGAACCTAATGATTAGGACATTCTATTGATGAACCTGTGTGCTTGTATACCTTGATGACATTTTTTTTTATAAGTAATAAAATTTATTCAAAATGAAATCAACAAGTACACAGGAAGTAAGTATACCATCTGAAGGTAAGAGATTCATGTGCCATGTAGGATATCCTACAACCAAATTCAAGAAAATAAATTCCACTTTCTCCTGTGGTAGATAATATATAAGGCATATTCACCAATATAATGATCACCTCTCGATATGGGGCAAGAGGAGCAACAGCAATAACCCACACAACAATGATCACCTATTGAACCCAAAAACAACAATTTTGACACAATAAATATAAATCAATGAGCCCCATAAATCACAATATTAGTTTGCTCTGAGCCGTTACCCAGATAGAGACAGGGAAACAAACAAACCAGCAGCAACAACAACAAACCAAAAGAAGCGAAAACAAAGCCAGTCCACGAACCTGAAAGAATACATCTGAGGTGGTTGGAGCATGTACACATGAATCGTAAATAATCATGAACTGATTAAGTACCAAGTTCAATCCGAAGAAAAATAAGAGAAAAGGCTTAATCAAGCATAGATCATCAAAAGATGCACGGCGCTTTAAAATCTGAAAACGAACACCAAATATTTGGAAGCATGACGATGTAGAACAGCATAGGAAAATAAGATAAAAGAATATTAAAAGGATAAACTGGACAACCCCTAGGCTTCACCACCTAGAATCTGCTTGCAAGCCCTAGGCATCAACACCAAACAAAGAGAGAATCATCAAATTATTCTAATTCAAATTGTACTGCCTTTCACAATTACAAGAGCACTACTTTAATAGGGTTTAGGGATTACACCAATATGGGAAGTACTTAATTAAATCCCTTAAAACCCTCAACATTAAAAAAACCAAAAATTCAAATTTCAAATTCAACAACAAAATTCATTTCACATTCAAAAATAAAATGGTTTTGGTGCTCCCTGCATCACATGAAACTCTAATTAAATTGCAAGGTAGCAATACGATGCTGATGCATATTTTTGGCTAATGTCTGCTAGCTGGCTAGTGAAGCACTTCAGAGGAAAAACAAATAAAAGGCATCCCATCCTCAACCCTTTTGCCTTATAATTTGTTGGTTTCTTCCCTACAAGCTTTGGCTTGTGAAAATTTTAGAATACTAGACCAGGTTGGCATCCAAAAACTTGAATCAAGACAAACTCTTTACTTTGTTTTGGTTTGGGAGATTGGGGGTAAAGATGACGAGAAACTATTAGCTTAAGTAGAATCACAACATAGGGTCTGACAATAAAGAGTTATAATGACTGTCAGCTGCCCAAAACCTATCCTTTAAGCTCCACAATAAAATAAAAATAAAAATAAATAAGCCCCTGATTAAAAAAAGCAAAGTAAATGATAACAAATAACCATAGAATGGAGCAGCAGGAAAGTGATATGGCATTGAGATGAATGGTAATAAATGTCAGTCATACCTAATCTACAAACTGAGGCAAAGAAACATAGAGAAACAGGGAATTAAAGTATAGAGAAAAATAGTGGTTCATTAATAAACAAAATCTAGAGATTAATCATCAAATCAGTACGCTAAAACAATCTTGTGAGGAAATAAAAAGGATATTATCATCAGAGCCACTAAGTAAGAAACATATGCTAAAAAAAAAAAAAAAGAGGCAGGCAGTGCAAGTCTATCTCAGGATTAATACATATAATTTACCACCAAAACAAGAAGAGATGCTTGCATGACTACAAGCTGACTTATAACTAGTGTCTGCTATTCTCAGCTGCACTCTCTTCCTTCCCAAGTGCAACCACTAATTTTTTCAGGATGGCTTCAGTTGGCTGGTGTGAATTCTCTACAGCCTTGGATATTGCTTGCCATTTCTCACCATGCTTAGGTTCTGCAGCAATGCATCTCTTTAACACATCTTTCTGGATCTCTTCACTCCCATGCTGAAGTTCGAATTTATAATATAATGCCCAGAAATCTCCAATATCCGGGGCAAGGGTGACTGCCCTGTTAAGCCAAGTACGAGCTTTATCTACCTTCCTATCATGCCAGAATAACTTAGCCACAGCAGCAATCACATGGGGATCATGATCACATTTCTTGAGAGCATCCATACTCTTGGATTTTCGTTGCGGACGGGGGACCATCTCAATTGATGCTGCCCATAATATACCACTGTTGGGACACTCCTGCAATGCCTTTGCCATCAAAATATCAGATTCCTTCTTATTACCATGCCTCATTTCAGCTCGGACAGCAGCAAGCCAGAGCTCAGGGTTCTGAGGATTTTTCTTCCTTGACATGGTGAGGACAGCTCGAGCTTTACTCAATCCATTCATCTTCTCTTCCAGATTAGCAAGAGAAAGCCAAAGGTGTATACAATGAGGGCAACGCTTCAAACCCAAATCGTAAGTTTCCTTGGCTTTCTCCAAGTGACCAAGCCTCTCCTCTAGTTGTCCAAGCATCAACCACAGTTTAAAGAATGCAGGGAAGAGTTTCAACCCTTCATCCAACAACATCCTCTCCTCATCAGTATTCCCCAATTCTCTCTCGACAATAGCAGATTTCATCCATACTCTTTCAGTGCCACCTCTCTCTCTAGCCTTAGCAAGAAGCATTCTAGCTCTCTCAGGCTCATGATTCTCAAATTCAAGCTTAAACGCTGCAAGCCAAATCTCCTCAGAGTTGGGAATGGCAGCATATGCTTCTTGAAGGATTGCTCGCGCAGCAGGCACATCCCCTGCAAGCCACTTCTCTTTAGCACCCATAAGCCACAAAACCTCAGCCTGTGGCCTGTAAGTAACTGCCTTACGAAGCAAAGCATCAAGAGACTCCCTCGTCCCATGACTCTTCTCCAGCTGTGCTGCCTTGAGCCAAATGCTCTTCTTTGTCAAGAACACACTCAATGCATGAGCATAAATCGCTCTGGCTGTCTCAATTGAACCCCTCTTCTTACACTCCTCTGCATCTGCCACCCATGTCCTCTTCCTATCCTCTTCCTCCACACCAATCCCAATTGTATTCTTAACAATGGCTTGACAAGTCACCACAGAACCTGCCCGTTCTGCGGCTTCTGCCTCTCTCATCCATGCCTCCCTATCAATTGCCAAACCCTCTCTCTGCAAGGCCCTTATACCCCTCTCAATAATCTTAACCACCATTCCTGTATTCCCATTTGCCTCCTCCAACTTCGCAGCAGTTATCCAAATAGCCGGCTCCTTTGGCAGCCTCTCCCTCGCCCTATTCAACACTTTCTTGGCATGATCATATGTCTCTAGTCTTGCCAATGCTAACCACAATTCAACGTGCAACGGACAACACTCCACAGCCCTGTGCAGTAATAGTCTGGCATCCTCCTCATTGGCCAACTCTACAACCGCCTTCCAAAGCCGAACCGAATCTGGAATATGCTCTAACCCTTTCCTTAACACTCTGCTCTTGTTCATTTCATCATGCTCCAATTTCGCTGCCTGTAACCACAGCTTAACTGAATTCGGAATGGATTTCACACCTTTTGCAATAACTGCCTTGGCCTCATCCGGGCTTGCTAATCTACAAGCCTCCAACCACACATCCTCACTCTTCGGACATTCTTCACAACCCTTTTGAATCAACTGTCTAGCTGCCTGAATCTTTCCAGCCACCTCTTCCAGCCTTGCAGCAGCAATCCAACCCGGTGGATGCTTCGGATTCGTTTGAGTCACACTCTTCAACAACAGTCTCGCCTTCTTAATATCAGAAATCTCCGCATCACTCGTGATCTTCATACTCTTTAAATCAGTGAGATAACCTTTTGGATCCACCACAGTTTGTCCCGAGACCGAATCCGATAACCTATCCAACTTCAATGACAACACAGTACCTCTTCCTTCACCCACAGCAGTCAAATCCGTGACCGGAGTTTGCGACCACGGTGTCTCAGTACCACCAACAGCTCTACTCTTCGGGTCCAATGCCGTAACATGCTCTTGCTCTTGCCTAGCTTTTTCCAATAGCGTATCCGGCACAGGCACGAAGCTCTCAAACCGCTTTTTCTTGTTCCGAAGCGAATAATCTCCAATTTCGGGAATGCTATCCCACTCCTGAGTCGACAAGGTATACAATTTCCTCTTCAAATCGGCAAATTGCTCCGTAATTTTCGGATTCGACGCCCGGTACTTCTCGATTTCCTGCTTCAACCTAGCTTCTCTCCTATCCTTCCGCCGCGAATCCATTCGCTTATCAATCGCTTCCCAAACAGCATCAGCCTCCTTATCATCTTCATCATACTCACCATTAGCAAACAGACCAACATCATTTCCTTCAAACTCGTCAAACTTCTGATTCTCATCATATCCTTTCTCATCCGCCTCGTCGCCATCTTCATCTTCATCGGGCTTTCCGCGGCCCCGGCCCGCCCCAGAGGGCCCGCCGATGGTAGTGGCGGTGCGGTCAGGGAGGTCGGGGGCAGCACGGGCAGGACCGATATCGGAACGGGTAGTGAATCCAGTGGCACCACGGCCGAGCCCGGCGACGTAGTTGGGCGGCGGCTTGGAGTTGAGGAAGTCGAGTTTGGGCTTCGAGGGAGGAGGGATTGGAGTTGGGGTTAGGGCCGGGGTTGGGGTTTGGGCCTGGGACCCACCGAGGAGAGGGAGGTGGAGAGAGAGAGTGGAGTAAGGGGTGACGCGGAGGCGGGAGAGGAGGACGGCGTCGTTTTGAGAAGGGAGTGGGTGGGATTGGGAGAGGTAGAGACGGTGGAGGTGGTGGATTGGGATGTGAGTGTGGTGGTGGAGAGAGAGTTTGAGGGAGTGGAGTGTGGTGGTGTTTGGGTCTAGGGTTAGGGATAGGGTTTTGTGGTTTGGGATTGTGATGAACACCATGGTTGGTTTTGGTTGGTTGGGTGTGTGATTGTTTGAATTTTGAGATTTGGGAGAGCAGAGATGGATCGAGAGAACAGTCAAGTGACAATGAATTGAATTGAAAGAGTTTTGAGAAGGGGGGGGGGGGGCGTTGTTTTGTTTGTGTTCGTATGGGATTTGGATTCGGAAAAGAGTGTATAACCGACTCTGGTAAATGGAGAAAGGATTGTATAATACGACACTCACCCACATCAGTATATATATTTGGTGAGACTGCCCAATAAAAATAAGACACGTTTACAAATGCTCTCAAGCCCTATTAGTTTCTAATTTTTTAGACTTCTTTATTAGAGGTCTGTCAATTTTACACATTAGTATTATTTAAATAAAAATAATAATTCTGATTTTATATTTCTAAAACCCGATAACAAAAAAACATATTTTCTGGTTTTATTTTCCACGTCAACATTATGTTATTTTTAAAATTTAATTTAATTTCTTTCTTTCAAGTTTCGAAATTTGTACATGAACTCTTATGCTCTCTACCCATCAAATGAGACGATTTCTTGAACTTTAACAACAATCACTAGCAATCAACACCCCTAAATTTGTCACCTCCTTTGACGGAATCCATGAATACTCAAAAACCAAACAACCATTGTGGAGTTAATCTCCCACCAAAAAAACCCAAAATCTCTAATTATAAAAAACCCACTTTACTTGCCGGCTAGCCATAGCTGGACTTCACTCTAGCCTTCACTTGAAGCCCAGTGCTAGATCCATCCAGATCTGTTCATTAGTGTGCTGCGTGCAATAGTATACCCTTCTCTCTTTCAATGTTTATATTTGAAATTTATAAAAAACTGAGTCTATTGAGAACTATGTTCGTATAACTGGAATCTATTGATACTTTTGACAACTGAGTAAATATTTTGTAGTTTATAGATCACATGTAGAATTCTTGTATTATTTTGAAAATACATTTTATTTTATATTTAGTTTCAATAATCGTGCTACCTATCTATACAGTTTGTTAATGAAGCTATGGTCTACACTTTTTTTTTTACAAGAGTGGTCTACACTCTACAATAGTGCAATTTGATTGTTTGTGGGTGTTTTGGGGTTTAATTTGATTGTTTGTGGGTTTTTTTGGGTTTTGTTTGATTTGTTTGTGCATCTTGTTTCATGGTATTTTTAATGATTTGTTTTGGGTTTGTCTTTATTTTCTATTTCTATTTTCGTTTGTGGGTTTGAAATGCAAATGATGTGTTTGATGAAATGCTTCAATGAACTATTTATGAGTTGTGAAGTAAAAAGTGAGAGAATATTCATTTGAATAATGATTTTGTGATGATGGAAAGTGAGGAAGATGGAATCTTATATGTTGCACATAACGGGATTATTAGAGGGGAGTTGTTAATTTGATTCCTTTGAGTTATAGTGTGTTTTGTTTGCCCAATTGGATGTATTTCATTGAAATCATTTTGGCTTAACTGTCTAAAACAGGATTTGTTTGTAGATCATGTATTACCATGAACCATGTCCAACCACTAATTTCCCAATTCCACTAAAAGTTCATTAAATACAAAATTCAACACAATACAAAGCTAAGCCCCAAAAATCTAAACAACATGGAAAAGTACCCAGCATAATGAAGACCTAATCAAATGCAAAATTTTAAACTTAATAATAAAAGAGTTTGACTTCACAATACATATATAACCTAATATATTTAGCAAACTTATTGTCACAACAACAGTTCATTTTTTGTTTTGTTACTTTTTCTGGGTTCTCTTTGTTTTCTTCTATAGTTTATTGGTTTTAAGCTTGAATGGAGATTCACACTAGTCTCATGTACAAACAATAAAGTGAGGAATACAGAGAAAGAGAGAGAGAGTTTGTAGTTTGTGTGTATATGTGTATATGTGTGTGTTTGTGAACTATGAAGTCAAATTGCATTATTGCTTTCTTTTATTTAGCAAACTTATGATTTTGGGTTTGAAATCAAAAGCAAATTTTGTTGATTTTGCATATGTTTCCTCTGTGAATGTGTTGTACACCGAACTATTATAAACAACGCTAATGACAAAATGTGATTCTTTCTTCATAATCTGCCTTGGTTTTCCTATTGATAATGATTTTTTTTCTCTTAACATTACAACATGCAATCATTTTTAAGATTGAGATATTCCTTATGTTGAAAATTTCTAGAATAACATATTGTAGCAGTCTATAGGCCTTTTTATGTTTGGTTCAAGTTGTAACCAGAAGTTGTCATTAAAATAGATCCATAATAACATCAATTGGAAGTTGTTTTAATTGCTCTCTTTCAAATTTGATTTTTATAAATAGGCTTATGGTATCGGTCAACATTGATTATTTATTATTCACACAAAATTGCTTGTATTCTTTTTTACAATTTATTGGGTTGCTTACCTTTAGTTGTGTTAATTATCTATTATTTATATTTGTAGTTGCAATTACATTGATTTGTTTGGTGTGATTTCATGAATTTTCTTTGATAACATTTTTATTAGTTATAGATTCTTCTTGTTTGTATTTGAAAAATAAACAGAGACAAAAATGACCAATGATTGAAGAGATATATCTATTCAAAAAAAATGTAAAAGAGAGAAGATGGAAGTATATAAGGAAGAGGCAATGAGATTTTTGCCTTTGCTAGTGAAGTTTTTTGTTATGCTTGTTGGAATATTCTCGTGTAGGAAGTACTTTGTGAGAGAATCATTACGAAGTGAAATTGAAGAGGGGATTTATCAGAGGAGACTTTTGGATGGGATCTCTAGCTCAGGAATCTAAAAATGCATATTAGAATTACGTATAAACACGCGTGAGTTTAACAAGTTATGTAACATTTGTGTGTGATGAGGGTGGATTGGTTGTCACAAGAAATGTTACAGTTAGGGAAGTCATAGCATTGTTTTTACATATTCTTGCTCACGACCTCAAGAATAGAACAATTAAAAATGATTTCGCTTGTTCTAGGGAAACCATAAGTAAACAATTTCATTATGTGTTGAAAGCTATTCTTAAGATAGGCAAGAAGTATATCAAACAAGATCATGCGGTTCTTCACGAAGGAGATGATAGATGGAAGTGGTTCAAGGGAGCACTTGGTGGAACACCCCGGCCTAACTTTATTGTTAACCTATGTGTTCAAGTAATTAATTATTATTTGAATCGCTTACTTTCTAAAAGTAATATAAGAATATTTAATAAATATATTATTTTATAATGCCATTGAATAAGAATTGTAAATATTATAAATAATTAATGACTATTTGTATTATAAATATATACTAAGTACGTGTAAAACTATATTAAGTGGTTAAATTATTAGATATATAGTTGTTGGTGTTTAATTAAGTGTATAAAAGTAAGGGTTTATATGCAAAGTTATTTTATTACTTGGGTCTATCTAGAATATAAGGTTATGGAGGGGTGGTAAGTAAATTTTGAAAAGTGGTAAGGGTGAGTCATTAGCCCTTTTTCCTTTGCAATACACATACCCCACCAAGTCAATCTCCCTTATCTTTTCTTGACTACACCAGAAGGTTCAACTCTAATTCTTCTTTCCCTATTCCTTTTTCTTTGTTCTTATTTCCTTCTTCTTCCCTTGTTCTTACACGACAACATCTCATCTCTTCTTTGACTTTCTCAAAGCAACTAGAAGACTCAAGAAGCTCTCTCCCTCTTTCATACCCACGGGTCCAACGCCAAAAGAAAGAAAAACTCTCAACTCTTCTCTCCCTCTCACACCTATAGGTCCAGCAGCAAGGAAAAAGGTTTCTTTCAATTTTTCTCAAGCTTTTGTTCTCAATTTAAAGTTAGAGTGATTCTAGCTTTATCACTCCAAGAACTGTGCTTTGGGTAAGGGGAAAAATCTAATTCTTTTAGTCTATTGTCCATTTTAAACTTAAGTGAGGGTTATATGATTTAATATATGGGTGTGTTGGATTTTAGAGATTGTTGATTTCATGAATGTGAATTGAATCATTTTATGCTTGCATGTGCTCCTAGATGATAGACTAAGATAAAATCTGTTATGGGTAAGTGTCAAAAAGAGTAAAATAGCTAGATTAATTTTATGGAATTGTTAATTGAAGTGTTGAATGTGTAGTTGATTCAATAATTGAAGCTTGTTGAGAGTTAGTTCATGAACTTGTTAAGAGTTGCACTCATTAGCTAACCTGTTTAGTCATTATAAATCCTGATTTTTCTAGGACAGCTATGGGTAAAAGGTTTATTAGAGATTATTATATGATATGTTTAGTATGTGTGTATTAAATTTCATATGAAAATACCATCGTTTGATAATTTTTTGTGAATTTCAAGAAAATGTTGCAAAGCTGTCACTGTGACAGATTTTGTGTTTACGCGTGATAAATTATGTATTAGATTGTATACAGTGAATTTGGATGCTAGGAGTAGTTCTTATGAATGCTAAGACACATATGGTTCTAATGGAAGTGATCTCACAGCCATTGGATCAATATAAAAATAAGGGATAATTACACTTTGCTCGCCTGTTGTTTGCCTCTAATTTGATGTGCATACCCGTAGTTTAAAGTTTGACACTTTGCCCACCTGTGGTTCCCACCGTTGCTCTGCCGTAACCCACTTCTGTTAAAATTAAGGGTAAATATGTATTTTTACTCAAGTTTTATGTTTCTCTCCTCCCAAAACAAAAAATAGCACAAAAATGCAAGAGAAAGAGATCAAAAATTGATATTTGTCTCTCTCTCTATTCACACAAATCTTGAACACGAAGAACATACTCAAAAAAAAAACCCAGATCAACCTACACAAGATCACTGACTTAATGACTCAAATTGTCCAGTTTCTAAAAATATTGCACCTTTTACTGTTAACACTCAGCTCATGAGTGAGATGTACAACATGAATAAAGTTACTTTGTAGTTGCTTTAAATCTTAAATTTATCTTCTTAATCCCTCTCTCCTTTTTTGGGTGAATATCATTTTCATCTGTTTGCTTCCACTCATCTCTCAATCTGACAGCACAAGTCATGTAGAAGACCCACAAGGATATGGGTTTATCCAAACAGGAAATTTATATCAACAAGTCATGTAGAAGACCCACAAGGATCTGGGGAATTCATATCAACAAACAAGAAATTTATCCAAATAAAGAAGACCCATAAGGCCAAACTCAACTAGGACCTCCGCGACTCCATCCGAGTTCATCCGCCTATGGGACCTCCGCGACCACTTGATCGATCCATTCTACGTGCTGAACAACAGCAAGACCTCCGAGTTCTGCACTCCGCTCACTTTGTTCCCACATAATCACTACCGATCTGGGTTTTCAACCATGGGTTTAAAGAGAGAGATAAAGATGATGTATTAGAGAGAGAGAGAGAGAGAGAGAGAGAGAGAGAGAGAGAGGACCAGACATCAAGAGCTTGAACCGAGAAAGCCTTAAAGATCTGGGTTTTTGGCTGGTGGTGGCGGTAGCGGTGGTGTAATCAATGTTCAACCTGTGAAGTTTATAGCTTTGTTGGTTATTTTGGATGATTTTTATGTTTTATTATTGATTTGGTTAGGTTTTGATTTACTAGATTTGGAGATGTTTGGGATGAAATTTTTTGTATTTAGTTGAATTTGTGTGTATGAGAAATGTTGGAAAAGAGAATATTTGAGCACTCTGTTCTTCATTCAACGATGGGTTGGCTTACTCCATCAAAGAAGGCACAGTCAATTGGGAAATTGTCATTACCATAAAGACTTAATTGAGTGTGTTTTGATCTATTTGGGATTTGATTTTTTACATATTTAGTGTTAGAGTAACGGCTGAGGGAGATGTGGGTTACGACAAAGCAACGGTGGGAACCACAGGTGGCCAAAATGTCAAACTTTAAACAACGGGTAGACACATCGAATTAGAGGCAAACCACAGGTGGGCAAAGTGTAATCATCCCTAAAAATAATGGTTTAATTTCTAATTTGCATGAAATTCTGGCGGGATATATTTGAACATGTTGTCTTGTATGATTTTTAATAAATCATGATTTTATGCTTTGACTCTAAAATTGATATGGAATCTACTAGACATCCAAAGAAGTGGCTCTCTAAAATTGCATGAGAATTGGATGTGTTTAGATAGCCCATTCTTATTTTACAATGAAATGAGCAGTAAACAGTAAATGATAACTTTGACTTTAAGGATTTAATTCTAAAGTTAAGGTGAATGTTTTGAGCTATAATTTAATATGCTTATCATTTAGAATGTCTAGATCATAGATATATTTTGTATAACTAAGCTCAAGGTTTAGTGCTCAAATGAGGGGTTCTAAACCTCTCAACTGTTGTTTTTATGAAGCTGTTTTGTTCAACGTGTTGTATGTTGTCTTGTGTAAGTTTATACATGCATCATTGCTTCCAATCTCAAACACATTCTGAATTGATTTTAAAGTTGTTTGACATAATCTGAATATGAACATTAAAATGATGGTTTCTCTATGATTTGGTACATCATCATGTTTGATGAATGTATCTTGTGTTTAGGGAACTTCGTTGAGGTGGGGTTAGGATTTCCTTGATTATGAGAGATAGGTTTTGAGATAAATGTGTAAATTTATTCCAAGGTATAATTAATAGTAATATGCTTTGATATTTGGTTTAGGTGTTACCAGTACTTAAGTTTGAACTCCTTTGACTTTAGGCTCTTAGTTCCTCTGCTTTCAGGTAAATGATAAGTTATATGAATATTTGGTAAGTCATGAGGTTATTTTAAAGTTTATTATGCATTAAAAGGTTTTTGATTAGAAGTATGACATCAAATCATGTTTCAGACAAAGATATGTTTATGAGTTCTCGGAACCTTATGCATATGATTTAAGCATATTGATGCTATTACTAATTCCACGAATATGATGTTTAAAGAAAACAATAGAAATGTTTTTATTATGAAATGTTAAGCAAACTATGAATTTCAGTATGATGTATAAGTATGAAATGTTTTTGGGTTATATCCTCTGGTGATCTGAACTCAGCCAGTAAGGGTTAAATTATTGGCTTTTCATGGAAAATGTTATCTGGTTGGCTATTAAAAGTGAGACTGGCTCTGCTGTACCCGCTCTTGTTGGTAACGGCCGGCTTGTGGAGGATGCCAACTTACCCCCATGGTTGAAGATATGTATTATGATGTGATCCCGAGAATACCTAGGATTGTGGGAAATGCTGGATGCCTAGCACAGTGGTGCTAAAAGCCTCCCAAATAAGTACAAATTTATTAGATATAGACTAACCAATATGTTATTTATGAACAACTATATTATGTTATTAATCATGAGAGAATGATTTTGTTTAAATGCATTATGAAAAGTTAAAAGCTCTCATAGAAAGAAGAAGTTTCTAATGAAAAGGAAAGTTGTTCTTTAAAGATAAAATTTTTTGAAGTTCTGTTGTGCTTTAAAGATAAAGAATTTGATTAAAAGGTTTTAGTGTTGTTTAAAGATAAAACTTCTGATAAAGGTATAAGTTTATGTTAAAAAATCATCAGAAATCTATTCATTAAGAAACGTTAAGTTTTATGACTACGAAAGTTATAATATTTTTTGAGAAGAAGTTTATAAAGAAAAGTTTTCTTATTTGTTAAGATGTTTTTAATTTAAGATAAAGTTACCAATTATCTAATTTAAGTCAAAATGATTATTTTGTAATAAGACTATATATATATATATATATATATATATATATATATATATATATATGATTTTAAATAATTAATATTATATTTGGTAACTTTGTAAGAAATAAAAGAAATTCAACCTGAAAGGTTTTGGTAATATTATTCTGATAAGAAAAAGGAAAACAATTATTTTTCTATGAAACAACGTATAAGGTATTATTATGAATAGTATAAAATACTGTGCATGAAAATATGTTCTCTTATCTAAATAATCGTAAAATGAAATGATTTGATTTACATGCATTCTTATTAAATTCTTATGTATCTTACCCTTACTGAGCTGTATAGCTCACCCCTTCCACTCTTTCAGTCAACAGGTTTTATTTTGGAGCAGAGGGAGCCTTAGTCGAGTTTTGGAAGGAGCTAGTTTTAGTTTTAAAAGTATTGATCCCAAATTAGCAATGTGATGTTTAGCTTTGTAGTATTACGTATTTTAGGACCTAATGAAAGTTGTGTAACTTAAAGTATTAAGAGATATATCATGTGAAATTTAGAATTTGATTAACTGGTGGATTATATTATTCTTTGAATACAGTGTAGATACTTTGAATGTCAAGTGAAAGGTTATATCACTTAAGTAAAAAAACAAGAATTAAAAGAAAGAGGAAAGCTTTTGTAAAAGTTTTGTAAAAGTAAAGTTGGTTCTTGTTAATATCAGGTTTTAACTTGATATTAGCATGCCGGTCATGGTCACAAATCCGGGTATCAAGTTTGGGACGTGTCACTTGGAGCCCTTGATAGTACACATTAACTGTTCCCATAGAAGATCAAGGTAGATATTGAAATAGGAAAGGTGGACTTAGTACAAATGTTTTAGGAGCTTGTGATGCTAATTTGAAGTTAATATATGTATTACTTGGTTGTGAAGGAACTGCATCAAATTCTTGAGTGTTGTGTGATGCTTTGAGTTAGCACCATTGCCTAGAAATAACACCAAGTACGTATTATCTTGTGGATTATGGGTACACAAATTGTCTTGGGTTTTTAACTTCTTATAGAAGAACTTGATATCATCTAAATTTGTGGAGAGGAAATACACTAACAAATTATAAGAAGCTATTTAATCTTCGACACTTATTTGCAAGAAATACAATTGAACAGGCTTTTGGGTTATTGAAGAAAAAGTGCGTAATATTATGCACAGCTAGTTTTAAAGAAGTGAAGACTCAAATTAGGATTACTAATGCGTGTTGTGTTTTTCATAACTTTATATGGGATGAAGTGAATGAGGATAAGTTGTTGAGAGCTATGAATCTTGAATTAGAAGATGTTTCACTAAATGAAAATGAGATATCAAAAGAAACCATCACATTTTTTAGAGTTATTGATGAGTGGATAGCTTTTCGAGATGCTTTGGCAAAGGAAATGCTTGAGGAATATCAATCTTGGCATCGTTGTGTTATTTGAGACTTTATATTTAAATTTATATATTACAATTTTCTTATTTTGAATTTTGCATTATTTGAAAAACAAAATAGAAATTGATAGAAAATACACATATTTTTGGTATTTAATCTGTCTCTCTTGATATGTATACTAACTTTTTATTTGTTATGAACTTTAAAATAAGTTTTTAGTTTGAGGTTTTGAATGTTATGAAAAAATCAATGCATTTGGGTTTCCTCTCTAGTTGATATAAAAATGTTGTTAATAGTTGGCAAGATATTTTTTTTAGTTTTTTATGACTAAAGATATTTAGTTATTATCTTGTCAATTGAATTATTAATATTACCTCATGTATTTATTAAAAACATTACTAAAATTAAAATGTAGAAGGATTAAGAAAAATAATAATTAAAAAATAATTTTATTGATCTTAAATCCAAATCCAAATCCAAATTTAGGTATCCAAACAATGGTATTTTAAATGATGAGTTTCAAACCCTTCTTTGTTTAAAAAGACCCAAATAAGCAATTTTTAAATCAGAGGATTTCAAATCAAGGTATTTTAAATCAATGGATTTCAAATCCAAATCTAAATCTAAGTGTTGTCATCCAAACACAACCTTAGAACCAATATGGATACCAAAAATCCCTTTTAATGTGAACCATAGGAGGTATTTTGGCTTAGTTTAATGAAGATGTCATTCTTTTTTGAGATTTTTGCACTGAAATTCAGCTTGATGTTCATAGGATGGGTGTTCTAATGTCTAGATAAGTCTCACGTGCAAAATAATTGAGATTTGGTTACTTTAAGTTAATAGTGACTCACTAGTTTAGGAGGGTATATTGAAAAACAAAATGAAAATTCAAGGTTTATTTATTTATTTATTTTATGTATGACCATCCCAAACTATTTGGGAATTATGTAACTTACCCATCATTGGGTGAATACGTTTTTTATTTCCATTAGGTTGTTATGGACCCAAGGCATCTATAATTGCCATTCCTTGCCTTAAAATTAAATCCAAATAATGAGAGGTTGTTGTGGTGGAAGGGGTTATGTGTTTTCTGCCTTATTGATTTTTGAAAGAGAACAACACATGACAATAAAAGAAAAGAAAAATATATTTTACGAAGTACAAAACTTATGTACAGTACCTTAAGAGTTGTTTCTTAGTTCCTCTCTTAAAATTCTGCCATGTGACTACTAACTTAAAAAATACGCTTCCATCCATGAGAAAAAAGCCACATGGCAAAATTTTAAGAAATGAACCTAAGGAACAACACTTAAGAACAACTGTATCAGTGGGTGCACAGTAGAAAAAGTGGTGAAATTTACACAATATTGCTCAAAATTCATCAACATCAGTGCTTGCATACCTTTGCATATATCCACACTTGCTACAATAACCGTGCATATATACACGATTACTGTAACTTTGCAAATTATTATTTTATTATATTCTCTCTCACACATTCAAACTCTATCCCTACTTTTTCTCTCTTCTTTTTCTTCTTCATCTCACACGCTGCTTTTTCATCTGCATAGCCGATCAACCATCTGCCCACCACCACTCAACCAATGCAACCCACCACCACCATTTTACAACACATAAAAATCTAACCACAAATTCAATAGAAAATCAAACCCAAAATCAACAAAAATCAAACCAAAAATCAATCAAACCTGAAATCAACCCCAACATGTTAAACAGAAAACCGAAACCCACCCGAAGCCTTGTCCGATCTCACCCTCACCGAAGCCTTCTCCGAACCCAAGCCGAAGCCCTCTCTGATCTCACCCTTGCTGAAGCCCTCTCCAAACCTAAGCCCCTCATCGCTTGCCACTGCTTTGTGGTGGTTTCACTTCTTCTATTTTTTCTTTATTTAATCAATGGATCTTGGGATTTTGATTTGGCTTGCTTGTTAAGTTCTGATGTTGCTTGCATGTGTTTAGGATTTTTCTTGATTTCATATGTAGCATTTTGGGATTTTGCTTCTGATGTTAAGATCTATGGGCTTTGGGATTTTGCTTGATTTTGGCTAGCTTTGGGTTTGTAAAAGAGAGAGGGGTAGTGAGTGAGGAAATAATAAAAAATGTAAAAGAATGAATATTTTATTGAATAAATTTGTAGAATAGATAAACTAATGTGAGTGTTTTGTAAAAATGAGTGTGTAAACTAAAAAAAGTAAATTTCTTGTGTGCAAAATAGACAGAAATTTTGCATTGACTGATGCGATTGCTCTAAGTACTATACATAGTTCTTTCTCTTGTAGGAGCACTTGAAAAGTGAGCTCCACCAAGAGTTGCTTTTTTCACTTGAATTGTAGCATTTGAGGAACTTTCTTACCTCAAATAATTTGAGAAAATGAAATAAATTGTGGATTGGTGTTACATCTGTGGATATAATGGGGTCTCTGTGATCATCTTTTGTTAAATTTCATTATTGCTTATGAGTTGTGGGATAGTCTTTTGCATTTTTGGAGTTAATCATTTAGTTAGTTTGGGATCATAGTTCAAATCTCACCCCATTATAATTATTGAATTATCATTGTGGGGAGTAAAAGGACCCAAGTGGGCATGTGGGCCTTTGGGCTCTAGCAAGGAGGGCCGATCTGTTCATAAGCTAGGAATTTGTTAGTACTATGAATCGGCCCATATGCCAAGGGTCCGAAGATACAGCCGAGGGTGAGTTCCTCCTTGGACCGTTCCAAGAGGACTCGGAGATTCACTACAAAGGTCAAGGCAGAATTCTGGAAAGACTGTTGGTTAAAAGGGGGAGGCCCTGAACCTTCTAGATGCACCAATGTTAAAGAAAATATCAAGAGCAAAGGCTGTCACCTCCACATTAAAGACTCTGCACCTACCTCCCTAGCTGCATTAATGGGGAAGTGACCCCTGAACAATAGGGCTGAAACTTCTAGTCACTGTCCAAAAAGTATCAGGGAAGGAAGTATTTAAGGGGGGGGTCGATAACTAAGAGAGGGATGAAGAATTGTAACCTTTAAAGAAAGAAAGAGAAATAATACAGAAGTAGTCCTCGGCTCACGTCCGAGGAGGTCTATTTGCAATTATCGTTTATTATTTATAAGTGTTTGTAACTTTTAGCCTGTTATCAAGTTCTCAGTACTTCTGACCTAGGTTTCAAACCCACACTCTACAAATTTCATTGTTTAAGGCTCATTGGGCCTGAGCCCATAACCTTCTTTGGGTCCAGGTGCAATTGTGCACTTACAATTGGCGCCGTCTGTGGGAATCTAGTCAAAAATGAGCTAGGATACGATGGCAGGCCTAGGTTCTCACCATGCAGAATCACAGGGATCATAACTGGAGGATCATTTCAAGCGTCTTGAGCGTCAAAGGGATCGTGAGGGAAGTGTCCATACAGAATACCCCAGGGCTAGCCATACTCAGGGTGGGGGTAGCACCACCCACGAGGATGGTGCTAAAGCCATGCAGAAGGAGATTGGTCGTTTGAAAAGAAAGCTGCGCCGTGCCAAACGTAAGCCTTCACCGTCCTCATCTGATCCTTCTTCAGAGGAAGCCCGGGGAGGTAGTTACAGCTCAAGGTCATGCTCGCCCCCCAGCGCAATGTCCTCTTGTGAGGAGGATGACCAGCCAGCTCGCAGACGCAAGAAGCTTCCTTCTAGGGGCTTAGGAAACGATGCTATGAGTCGGGCGTTGCACCAACTCTCCAAATCTCCATTTTCACGGAGGATTGAGAAAGGGAAGCTTCCCAGGAGATTCACCCAGCCTACCTTCACCATCTACAATGGCCGGACTGATCCGGTGGAGCACGTGAGTCACTTTAACCAGAGGATGGCGGTGCACTCTCATAACGAGGCTCTGATGTGTAAAGTTTTCCCCTCTAGCTTGGGACCTGTTGCTATGAGGTGGTTCAACGGCCTTAAATCGGGGTCTATAGGTTCGTTTGGGGAGCTCACTAGAGCATTCGCTTCGCGGTTCATTACGTGTAGCAGAATGCCTCGGCCATTGGACTCGCTGCTATCCATGACCATGAGGGAAGGGGAGACGTTGAAAGCGTATTCCGACCGGTACTGGGAAATGTTTAATGAAATAGATAGTGATTTTGATGAGGTGGCGCTCAATACCTTTAAGGTAGGTCTTCCTACTGATCACGACTTGAGAAAGTCTTTGACCAAAAAGCCCGTCCGCAGCGTACGTCGCCTCATGAACCGTATTGACGAGTACAAGAGAGTGGAGGAAGACCAGCAGCAAGGAAAGGGTAAGGAGAAGGTTATCCCGCAGGAGAGAACGGATTTCAGGTCGGACAGGTACCACAATAACAAGCCGAGGAGAGATTACGTTGGGCAGTCCGGCTCGGCAGCACCTCAGGCCGTGAACACTGTGTTTAGAGAACCAGTACATCAGTTGCTGGAGAAAGTTCGTAAGGAGCCCTTCTTCAGATGGCCTGGTAAGATGGCAGGAGACCCTGCGAGGAGGAATCAGAACCTCTTTTGTCAGTACCATCAGGATGTGGGCCACACTACCGAGAACTGTCGGACCCTTTGGAACCACTTGGAGCAGCTGGTCAGCGAAGGAAAACTAAAGCAGCACTTGTGTCAACCTGGTGGACAGGGCAGTCAATCTGGCTCAAACAATCAGAGGAATAATTCATCTCGGCCGGCGTTAGGAACAATTAATGTTATTTTTGCTGCACCTGGCAGGACCGGCTCGGGTCCCACCAGGGTGATGGCAGTTTCACATCCTCAGGCCGAGGAGCCAGGCTGCAGGCCGAAGAGGTTGAAGTTGAACTTGCCCATCTTGGGATTTTCCGAGGAGGATAAAGTGGGGACTATCCAACCCCATGACGATGCTCTTGTAGTTACTCTTAGGATAGGGAATTATGATGTGAAGAGGGTGATGATAGATCAGGGCAGCGGTGCAGATATCATGTACCCTGATTTATTTAAGGGGCTAAGGTTGAAGCTGGAAGATCTTACTCCTTATGACTCGCCACTCATAAGTTTCGAAGGAAGGGCTGTTGTGCCGAAGGGACAAATCCGTTTGCCCGTTCAAACCGGCTCAGAAACGGTTGAGGTGGATTTCATTGTGGTCGACGCGTACTCCCCATATACAGCCATCCTCGCCAGGCCATGGCTGCACGCTCTGGGAGCTGTCTCCTCTACCTTGCATGTTAAGGTTAAGTTCCCATTTGGGGAATATGTTGAAGAGGTCCTCGGCAGCCAATCAGTGGCCAGGCAATGCATATCGGCTGCAGTGCTGCACCAGACGGAAGCCGAGTCTTTGGCTTTGATCACCAAAGACTTATAGCAGTTAACAGCTCCTGATGCACCTGGAATGGTGACAGGAGAGGAGGCTCATTGTGAGGAGTTAGAGAAGTTTTTGATAGCCGATGATCCAGAGAGGTTCTTCCAAGTCGGCATACGTTTGCCGCACCAGGAGAAGATGGAGTTGTTGGAATTTCTGAAGGACAATATTGATGTTTTTGTGTGGGACCCTTACGAGGCTCCAGGCGTGGATCCGAGCTTCATTTGTCATCGTTTAAACGTCAACCCTGCTATTGTTCCGAGAAGGCAGCCACCTCGGCGTTCTTCCAAAGAACATTCCGAGGCTGTGAAGGAAGAGGTGCTCAAACTCAAGAGGGCTGGGGCTATTAAAGAAGTTTTTCTATCCCGAATGGTTGGTGCATACGGTTGTGGTTAAAAAGAAGAATGGAACGTGGAGAGTATGTGTAGACTTCACAGATTTGAACAAGGCCTGCCCCAAGGATTCGTTCCCAATGCCGCGTATTAATCAACTGGTGGATGCCACTTTCGGACATCCTCGGATGAGTTTTTTGGATGCCTTCCAGGGTTACCATCAGATTCCCTTGGCGTTGGAGGATCAAGAGAAGACTGCTTTCATTACTCCAACGGGGAACTACCACTATAAGGTCATGCCATTTGGGTTGAAAAATGCTGGGGCTACTTACCAAAGAATGATGACCAGGATGTTCGAACAGCAACTAGGGAAGACTATTGAAGTATATGTGGATGATATGGTGGTGAAGAGTAAAACAATACCTTCACACGTGAAAGATCTAGCTGATACCTTCCAGATGCTAAGAAAGTACAAGCTGCGCCTTAACGCCTCAAAGTGATCTTTTGGGGTGGGGTCTGGAAAGTTCTTGGGATATATGATTACTCATAGAGGCATAGAGGTAAACCCAGCGCAGGTTAAGGCTATTCAGGATTTGCAACTGCCTCGGAACCCAAAAGAAATCCAGAAATTGACTGGGATGATTGCCGCATTGAACAGATTCATATCTCAGTCAGCTGACAGATGTCGTCTTTTCTTCCAATTGTTGAACAAGTGGAAAGGGTTTCAATGGACCGAGGATTGCGTGTTAGCTTTCCAACAGCTTAAGCAATATCTTTCTCGGCCACCCATTCTGTCTCGCCCCGAGGCGGACGAGGTTCTGTTTGCTTATCTGGCAGTGGCCGTCCACGTGGTTAGCCTGGTCCTCATAAGGAATGAAAGCGGAGTGCAAAGACCGGTCTACTATGTTAGTAAGTCTTTGAATGAGGCCGAGGTGCGCTACCTACTCTTGGAGAAAGCACTTCTGGCCATAGTTCATGCCACGCGAAAGCTCCCTCATTATTTCCAGTCCCACACGGTGGTGGTCCTGACCCAATTGCCTCTCAAGGTGGTGTTACGCAGCGCCGATTACTCTGGCAGGGTGGCAAAGTAAGGAACCATTCTGGGAGCCTTTGACGTTAAATACAAGCCCCGCACCTCGGTAAAGGACCAGGTCCTCGCTGACTTGGTGGCAGAGTTTACTGAACCATTGCTAGAAGAAACTCTGAAAGAAGCACACATGGATGGAGAATCAGTTGGTGTGATCACAGCCGCAGTGCCTTCGACTTGGAAAATGTATGTGGATGGGGCAGCTAATCAGAGAGGGTCTGGTGTCGGACTTGTCATGATATCCCCTGAGGGAATTATCTTCGAAAAATCTCTAAGGCTGTCATTCTCGGCTACTAATAATGAAGCCGAGTACGAAGCAGTTTTGGTGGGCATGAACATGTTACATAAGATGGGTGGAAAGGAAGTCCATGCGTTCTCGGACTCTCAGTTAGTGGTCGGCCAAGTCACGGGGACCATGGAGGCTAAGAACCCAAGAATGCAAGAATATTTGGCCCAGGTCAAGCGTCAGCAAGCTGAATTTGACTCCTTCGTCTTAGCTCATATCTCTAGGAGTGGAAAGACCCATGCCGATTCTTTGGCTACGTTAGCAACGTCCTCGGCTCAGGGTTTGCCCAGGATTATCCTTGTGGAGGATTTGCTAAAACCAACTCTTACCGCTGTCAATGCAGCTCGCATCCATCTAATAAGGCTTGGACCTAGTTGGATGGACCCGGTCATATCTTTTCTTAAGAACGACATCCTTCCTGAGGACAAGTCTGAAGCAGAAAAGGTGCGTCGAAAGGCCCCACGTTTCTGGTTGTCCGAGGATCAGAAACTGTACAAACGATTCTTCTCGGGACCGTACTTGTTGTGTGTACACCCGGAATCAACGGAAACGCTTTTGGAAGAATTGCATGAAGGGATTTGTGGAAGCCATACTGGGGGAAGGTCCTTAGCCCATAGAGCCATGACTCAGGGTTATTGGTGGCCTAATATGCAGAGGGAGGCTCAAGACTATGCCAGAAAGTGTGATCAATGCCAGAGGTTCGCCCCTAATATTCATCAACCTGGAGGGGCTCTAAACCCTCTCTCCAGTCCTTGGCCTTTTGCACAGTGGGGATTGGACATAGTGGGGCCATTTCCAAGGGCTGCAGGAAATAAAAGATGGCTTCTCGTGGGGACAGACTACTTCACTAAATGGGTTAAGGCCGAGCCCTTAGCAAATATCAGAGACGTTGATTCCAAGAAATTTTTCTGGAAAAACATCGTCACTAGATTCGGTATACCACACACCCTTATTTCAGACAATGGCGTTCAATTCGACAGCAAGGCTTTTAAGAAATACTGTGATGACATGGGCATCATAAATAGATATTCCACCCTAGCTTATCCTCAAGGAAATGGGCAAGCTGAGGTCGTTAACAAGGTCATAGTTAGTGGGCTTAAGAAAAGGTTGGACGATGCGAAAGGCAGATGAGTAGAAGAACTCCCACATGTTCTGTGGACGTATCGGACTACACCGCGCAGGTCCACGGGAGAAACACCATTCTCTATGACTTATGGAGCCGAGGCGGTTATACCTCTGGAATCTGGTTTTCCCACCCTGAAGACGAGTTCTTTTAGCTCGGAGAATAACGATGGACTCCTGGAGAAAGGTCTTGATTTACTTGAGGAACGACGCGAGGCAGCTATGGTCCAAATGGCTTATTATCAACAGAAGCTAAAACGGGGATATGATGCCCACGTGAAGCTAAGGCCACTCGCACCTGGAGATCTTTTATTAAGAAAAGTAGTGGGCACTTCGAAGAACCCAGCTTGGGGTAAGCTAGGACCAAACTGGGAAGGCCCCTATCGCATTGTTTCAGTAGCTGGCATAGGGTCATATCGACTAGCTGACCTAGATGAAAGAATTGTACCACGCCCATGGAATGTAAATAACCTTAGAAGGTATTATTATTAATAAAATGTGCTTTTGTTAGTTAACATTTCAAAGTTATAAGTACCTCTGGGGCTTGAAGTTACTATTCTTAAGAGTCAAACAGAAACTTGGTTAAGTGTAGTCCTCGGACCACAAACCTTGTGGAAATTGATATCTTATCATTTGTTAAACAGAACCTTAGTTATGCCGGGTCCTCGGACCTCCTACTTTGGGAAAATTAACATTTGAAGTTACTGTTTGTAAGATTCAAACAGAAACTTGGTTAAGTGTAGTCCTCGGACCACAAACCTTGTGGAAATTGATATCTTATCATTTGTTAAACAGAACCTTAGTTATGCCGAGTCCTCGGACCTCATACTTTGGGAAAATTAATATTTGAAGTTACTATTTGTAAGATTCAAACAGAAACTTGGTTAAGTGTAGTCCTCGGACC
Organism: Castanea sativa; assembly: GCF_040712315.1. NCBI lineage: Eukaryota > Viridiplantae > Streptophyta > Magnoliopsida > Fagales > Fagaceae > Castanea > Castanea sativa. Next base: position 36,397,976 of record NC_134018.1, read on the forward strand.
ACAAATCTTGTGGAAATTGATATCTTATCATTTGTTAAACAGAACCTTAGTTATGCCGGGTCCTCGGACCTCCTACTTTGAGAAAATTAACATTTGAAGTTACTGTTTGTAAGATTCAAACAGAAACTTGGTTAAGTGTAGTCCTCGGACCACAAACCTTGTGAAAATTGATATCTTATCATTTGTTAAACAGAACCTTAGTTATACCGGGTCCTCGGGCTTCCTACTTTGGGAAAATTAACATTTGAAGTTACTATTTGTAAGATTCAAACAAAAACTTGGTTAAGTGTAGTCCTCGGACCACAAACCTTGTGAAAATTGATATCTTATCATTTGTTAAACAGAACCTTAGTTATGCCGGGTCCTCGGACCTCCTACTTTGAGAAAATTAATATTTGAAGTTACTGTTTGTAAGATTCAAACAGAAACTTGGTTAAGTGTAGTCCTCGGACCACAAACCTTGTGGAAATTGATATCTTATCATTTGTTAAACAGAACCTTAGTTATGCCGGGTCCTCGGGCTTCCTACTTTGGGAAAATTAACATTTGAAGTTACTATTCTTAAAAGTCAAACAGAAACTTGGTTAAGTGTAGTCCTCGGACCACAAACCTTGTGGAAATTGATATCTTATCATTTGTTAAACAGAACCTTAGTTATGCCGGGTCCTCGGACCTCCTACTTTGGGAAAATTAACATTTAAAGTTACTATTTGTAAGAGTCAAACAGAAACTTGGTTAAGTGTAGTCCTCGGACCACAAACCTTGTAGAAATTGATATCTTATCATTTGTTAAACAGAACCTTAGTTATGTCGGGTCCTCGGACCTACTACTTTGGAAAAATTAACATTTGAAGTTACTATTCTTAAATGTTGAACAGAAATTTGTTTAAGTATGGTCCTCGGACCACAAACCTTGTGAAAATTGATACCTCACTTACTGTTCTTATTCTTATCACATGCTTTATGGAAATCACTATTTTACTATTTGTTAACTTAGATCTTAAGTTCTATATCATTAAGTGTTAAATAAATTTTTGCAAGGAATAACCCTCGGACCTGATATCCTACTGAGAGTAATACTTCACATTACAAAGGTTTAATCATCATATGGGTCTTTTAACTAAGGCATTGATTAATGACCAAACTAAGTTATACGGCTGTTTTGAAGTCATAGTTGGTTGATTGGTGGAGTTAGACTTACTTATTCTGTTCTCTCTTTAACTATTTATTAGTGAGAACTTTCATGACAAGCACAAAAAGAATAAAGTAAAACAAATACAACATGAATGAAAGTTGAATAAAACTGTTCTTCATTAATTATATACAAAAAAAGGGGAGGAGTACAAAAAGTTCTATCTTAGGCCTTAAGCTTGTGAAGGGGGTCTTGGAGGGAGCTGCTGCCAGCCTCAGTGCTCTTCAGTTCCAGCTCAAAGGTGGACAAGGCTTGTTTCCCTTTGTCTTTTGAAGGAATGAGGGGCTCCACGTTTTGAATCTGCTCCTTCTCGGCACTACCACACTCGTCCTTCTCTTTATGGGAACCTTCAGGTTCTGTAGGATTAGGAACAAGTTCTTGCACCACAAGAGGAAGGGCAGGAGAGGCAGCAATAGGAAGGTCTTCAATTTCTTGTATGTCTAGGGGAAGCCAAATGTTCTCGGACTTCCTCAGCTCAGAAGCTTGAGGAACCCCTGCTACATTCATGGCCTCTCCCTAGACCTGCTGACAGTACTCTCGACACAAGGCCGCAAAAGCTTCTGTCAGCTGTTCTTGCGTTCTAGTCACCCCCTCCTGGTAGCTGGCCTTCTTCGCGGCCTCCAGTGCGTGCTTGTGGGCCCGAGCCTCCTCCTTCGCCCGCGTAAGCTCCTTTTCCAAGTCAGAGCGTGCCTGTTGGACTTGGGCGAGCTCGTCATCCTTTTGGCGGAGAAGCTTACGCTGCCCTCCACTTGGGTTTCCATCGTCTTCAAGCTGGCCTTGTCACCATCTCTCTCTCTTTTCAAGTCGGCCAACTGTGACGTGATTTTCCCATTTTCTGCTAGGGCCTAGCTTAGAGACCTTTCTGCCTCTTGCCTTAGCTCTTGCTCCATCCCAGCGCGCTTCTGAGAATCCTCCACGAACTTCTCGGCCGCGAAAACTTCTTGGATGGACTGCAAACATGTCAGGAGGTTAAAGATGGTAAAATGGTTAGAATAAATATAAAGTACGAGTGCGAGGTGGAACTTACCAGAGCTAAACCCCTTTTTAATGAAAGGAACAGCTGAGGCTGACCCATCCTCTCCAAGGTTTCCATGTCCTTGGGCAGCAGAAGAGGACGCTCCAACACCTCTGCCAGATGGTGGGCGTGGCCTTGCTGGACTGCCCTAATGCTGGAGTGGCAGGGAATTGGTGCGCCGTCCAGCCTCAAGTCAGGAGACCAGGTAGCTGGTGCTCGGCGCACCTCGGCCACGTCTCTAATCTCCCCACTTTCAACTGAGCGGGCGCGCCCTTTGCCTTTGTCTAGCTTCTGCTGCTGGGCCGGCGGTGGCTGCTGTTTTAGCTTCTTTGGCTTCTCGCCACCAGCCCCCTCGGCATCCACTTTTCTTTTCTTCTTAGAATCGTCGGTGGGAGGTTTGGGTTCAGCTGGAGGAGGGGGTGGTGGCAAGGCAGGGGGAACATGGGACCCCCTCGTTCCCTTATTAGCCACTCTCGCACCTCTCGCGGTCATGAGGCCCTTAAGCTCGTCCATATCTTCCTCAACAGAGCTGTCTTCTGGACGTGCTATCACTAGGCCTTCGATCCCAGAGATCTCGACAGGCTCCTCGTCCTTGTCGGCCACGTCTCTAATCTCCCCACTTTCAACTGAGCGGGCGCGCCCTTTGCCTTTGTCTAGCTTCTGCTGCTGGGCCGGCGGTGGCTGCTGTTTTAGCTTCTTTGGCTTCTCGCCACCAGCCCCCTCGGCATCCACTTTTCTTTTCTTCTTAGAATCGTCGGTGGGAGGTTTGGGTTCAGCTGGAGGAGGGGGTGGTGGCAAGGCAGGGGGAACATGGGACCCCCTCGTTCCCTTATTAGCCACTCTCGCACCTCTCGCGGTCATGAGGCCCTTAAGCTCGTCCATATCTTCCTCAACAGAGCTGTCTTCTGGACGTGCTATCACTAGGCCTTCGATCCCAGAGATCTCGACAGGCTCCTCGTCCTTGTCGGAAAGAACAATGAACGGGTTTCCACGAGGTCGTGAGGCGTCCTCGAGTTGAAATTGATCTATCTCCTCGTCCAATGTGTTCGAAGAAGACACCTGCTCCTCTGGGACGATAGTTGCCTGAAAGTGTGTAGCGAGAGGGATCGCAGCAATCGGTTATGAGTACAGTATGGTGTGGGGGGTGTCAGGAAGGTCGTGGTCGGCCAGGAAACGCGGTCTAGCTACATGAATCCTCCTACGCCGCCGGTCACCGGCAATAATGGCGTTCTCTATCTCCTGGAAGTCTGAGGATATCAGATCGTAGCCTAGTATCAGATAAGCCGCTCTAAGTTGTAAATCTTCGCTGACGAATACCTCGGAGTGTAGCACGCGGTTCAAATCTGCAACGTTGCAGTGGCTTAAGCGTGGGCGCACGAGTTGCTTATCTACAAAGAAAAACATCAAAATAAACAAACATGGTCAAATTCTTAAAACATGTAATAAATTAAAGTTGGACGCTCAAGTAAATGCAAATGCACATTTCTAGATGTTAGAGGGAGTTATGTGGTGGGAAGTTAAATCCTAAGGTGTCGCACTTGGATCCCCCCACTCAACTGGGCAGTGGGGGCCGTCGTGCCAGTTGCCAGAGACGATGAGGTAGTCATCCTTCATGCCTTTGTTGGATTTGGGCAGACAGGAGATTAACCTAACAACACTAGAACGGGATTTGATGTAATAACCTACCTTGGTAAGTTTATGGCACTCGTACATGAAAACAACGTCGTGCCAGGTAAGGTTGAGACCCATTTGCTCACTTAGAGCGTTGACGCTACCTAAAACTCTAAAAACGTTTGGAGCGCACTGACCAGGACACAACCGGTGGTTGCGGAGGTACTCCCTGGTTACGGGTTTCATTGGGAGGGTCATCCCACCCTCTACAAAGGCGACCATTGGGATGATGACCTCTCCGGTTTTCCTAGAGCCGGCCACGGCTTCCGCCGGGCAGTATTTTAAACCTACGTCGCTGGGAATGCGATACTTGGCCCTAAAACCTTCCATCCCAGCGGCGGTATCTACTAGACACTTGAACTTTCCCATCAGAAAGAAACGAAAGACTAAGTTCTACGAGGGGGAACAATTAGAAGGGGAGCCGAGGACAGGATCCGAGGAGAAAGGGTTAAGGAAAAAGAATAAGAACTTACAAATTTCAAATTGTGCGAATTTCCACAGATTTCTGCAGACAAAAGGTGATTGCTGATGTTTTGATAGGATTAGCCTCTGAAGAAATAAATGAAGGCGCAGGTTCCCGAAGTGTCACGACGTGCGGGAAGCGGTCTCGAAATTGTATTTGTCCCGCCCAAATTTTCATGGAGCAACAAGGACCGTTGGATGCTCATCTCACCGTTGAACGTGGGGGACAAGGTGTAACTTACGGTAATAAATGCGCGCGTCTTTGAAAATAAAACTGCCAAGTGGCACCCTCTGGAATGCGAAACGGTCTCCACACGTGCAGTTATTTACAAAACGTGTGGGGAAAATTCTCGTTGGATCAAAACCCTATTTTTCTCCTCGGATGCTGAAAAATAGAGTTTTGAGGGGCTATTGTGGGGAGTAAAAGGACCCAAGTGGGCATGTGGGCCTTTGGGCTCTAGCAAGGAGGGCCGATCTGTTCATAAGCTAGGAATTTGTTAGTACTATGAATCGGCCCATATGCCGAGGGTCCGAAGATATAGCCGAGGGTGAGTTCCTCCTCGGACCGTTCCAGGAGGACTCGAAGATTCACTACAAAGGTCAAGGCAGAATTCTGGAAAGACTGTTGGTTAAAAGGGGGAGGCCCTGAACCTTCTAGATGCACCAGTGTTAAAGAAAATATCAAGAGTAAAGGCTGCTACCTCCGCATTAAAGACTCTGCACCTACCTCCCTGGCTGCATTAATGGGGAAGTGACCCCTGAACAGTAGGGCTGAAACTTCTAGTCACTGTCCAAAAAGTATCAGGGAAGGAAGTATTTAAGGGGGGGTCGATAACTAAGAGAGGGATGAAGAATTGTAACCTTTAAAGAAAGAAAGAGAAATAATACAGAAGTAGTCCTCAGCTCACATCCGAGGAGGTCTATTTGCAATTATCGTTTATTATTTATAAGTGTTTGTAACTTTTAGCCTGTTATCAAGTTCTCAGTACTTCTGACCTAGGTTTCAAACCCACACTCTACAAATTTCATTGTTTAAGGCTCATTGGGCCTAAGCCCATAACCTTCTTTGGGTCCAGGTGCAATTGTGCACTTACAATCATCTAAGAATAATCTTTTGTTAGATTTATTCATTACCTAAAATTTGTTTATAAATATTTTTTAATTTGGGTTTCCATTTTTTAATAGATTTATTCTATTTATTTTTATTCTAATTAATTATTAAATTAATTATAACATCAGTATGGTTCTTCCTCTAAAGATCTTTCAATCGACCTCAAAAGTTTGAATCTTTCCATATTCTATTTTGTGAACAATTCTATTTTTGTAAAACATTGCATGCGAGTATTAACTAATTGGTTTTAAACTATTAGCTTAACAAGTTATTTAAAATAAAAAAAATAAAAAAAGTTTAACAAGTTACTTTATTACTTGTTTTTGTTACAACAATAGTAGTTAAGTTTGTGGGAATGGGCTAGGCCATTTTTCTAGTGGGTTTAGTTGGCAGTGGCTATTTTGGGCTCAAAAACTTGCAATTTAAACAATTTCAAATTACAAAAACTTGCAATTTAAATAATTTATTGATGACATAATTATTGATCTTTAATTTTCTATAAATTTTACAAGCATGAAGGATATAGGAGGAAAATGTAATTCAATAGTGGATTTATCAAAATACAATTCCAATAAAAAGATATTGAGTAAAGTTGTAACTTAAGATTACAACCAATTTTAAAACAAAACTTTATCCATACATTTATATACTTATACGTGGCCTTGCCTACCCAAATCTTAATTTTTTCGATTTTGGGCTCAACAAAAGCACTTGAGGCCTACAACATTAAAACTTATATGTTTATATACTTATACACTAAACCCAACATTACAACATTAGAACTTATACATTTATATACTTGTTTAAATTGCAAGTTTTTGTAATTTAAAATTATGCAATATATAAGCTTATAAATTATATAGTAAATAATATTTGTTTGACACAAAATTTGGCATGTTTATTAAAAGTATAAAGATCATGCAATTCAATGACTAGATTTTCAAAGTATGTAGTAATATTTATTTTATTGAGTAAGAGCATCCACAGCAGTAGAGCTAAAAATTTAGCTATTTGGCACCACAAAAAGTTATTTTATCTATTTTATCTACACACATGTTGCAACAGTAAATCTATTTTAGCTTTCAACACAATAAAATAATATAAATATCACAATAAAATAAGATATTTACTGTAAGTGCACAATTGTACCCGGACCCAAAAACGAATGTTGGGCTCAGGCCCAATGAGCCTTATACAATAAAATCTGTAGAATATGGGTTTGAAATCTAGGTTCGGGATATTGAAAGTTCAATTAACAGGCTAGAGTGTTACAATTTGTGCAAATGATGAACAAACATGACAAATAGATCTCCTCGGACATAAGCCGAGGATGATTTGTATAAATATACTCTCTTTAGGCCAAAGTTTACAGTCCTTCGCTCCTATTTTATTCTTAGCAGAAAGTCTCTCTCCCTTTCTCTTTCCTCTCTCGTCTCTTTATATACTTCTTCCTCTTCACTGTTCATCCACGTGTCGTACAAATCTTTCCCTTAGATACTTTTTTTCTCCACCGCCACCTGGAAGTCTTCAAACAAATAGTAGGGGGGTTGCATTCTACTGTTCAGTGGTCATTTCCCCATTAATGCGGCTAGGGAGGTAGATACAGGGTCTTTAATGTGGAGGTAACAGCCTTTTCTCTAGATATTTCTATCACATCCTTGCGTCTAGAGGGTGCTTGGATCACCCTCTTACCCATTAGTTTTTCCAGAGTTCTGCCTTTAACCTTCTTGGCCAGTCTCAGGGACATTGCTGGGCCTGTCCGAGGAGACATTCCTCCTCGAACAACTTCTCGGACCTTTGCAGCGTAGACTAACTTGTGGACATAGAGGCCTTAATAAAAAACAAACTGGTACCCGTCAATAAAGCCCAAATCCCAAATGTTTATTCGGGAATTTTTACCTCCCACATTTACTACAATAAAATAATATATCCACTACCTACAACCGGACAGGGAATAATAGTTTTTTTTTAGCTTTGAGCTACAGTGCACATCCATTGATAGATGTGCACTGTAGCAATGAAGCTAAAAAAAATAGTTTACATCCACTGTTGTATGGTTATTTTTGTGAGAGCTAAAATAGCTATATAGCTTTTTAGCTCCACTGCTACAAGTGCTCTAAGGTTGTAGTCTGAGGTTACAATCAGTTTTGTAGCTAAAATTTTGTCATAAATGTATAAGAGCACTAGCAATAATGGTGCTAAAAAGCTATTTTTAGCACCACTACACATGAAAAGGAGGGTTCCAATAGTGGAGCTAAAGGAAAATTTTTCCCTTCATTGCTACAATGCACAGCTATATATGGTTGTGCACTAAGTTGAGAGCTAAAAAAAATTGATTTTTTATTCTCCACCTGGATTAAAATAATATTTGTTTGTTTATTTTTTTTTCTATTATTTTATTCTCCAAACCGTGCTCTCTGAAGACAAAACCTTCTCTCTCAAACTCACTCTCTCAAACTCTCACCTCTCTATCTCACCTTTTCGCAAAACCTTCTCTCAAGCTCACTCTCTCAAACTCTCACCTCTCCATCTCACTGCAGCTAGCCAGACTCGATCCTCTACGTCACTGGCCCACCGAAGCTTGACGTCACCGACCCACCAGCCAACCCACATTGTCAAACTCCCAAGCCGCTGATCCACGCCTTAGACCCACGCCTCCGATTTGCCACTAATCCACACCTTCGACCCATCTCAGCCTTCTCTGATGCTCTCAACTCTCTCAAACTCAAACTCTCAAATAAATAAATTTTAGATGCAATAATTTTTTTGCTGTTCTTGTTTAATGAAAATTTCTGTCATTTGATCTCAACAAACTTATCCATGCTTTGGTAAGTTGAATTGATGAATGGATAGAATAGAGCAGTAAATTCAAAGCATCCATTCGTTTTGATTTGAATTTGAAACTTGCTTACTACCTTTTTTTTTGCTTCATGCCTTATTTCAATGAGTTGTGAGTTACTCAGTTTGATTCATATAATATTTGTCGTGAGTTGTGAGTTGTGAGTTACTCAATTTAATTGGAATGATAAATTTATAATATTTGTTGAATCTAATGATAAATCATTGAGGATTGGAATGTATTGGGAATTTTCTGTATTCAGGGATTTATGTTTTTGTTTTTAAATGTTAGTTTGGGAACAGTAGTGGCGGTGGTGGTGGCAGTGGCGGTGGAGGAGTCGGTGGCGGTGGTGGCGGCGGTAGTGGTAACGATAGCAGTTGCGGGTGATTGTGATTGTTGTTTATTGTAGTGGATATATTATTTTATTGTAGTAGATATATTATTTTATTGTGATGTTTATATTATTTTATTTTGATATTTATATTATTTTATTTTATTGAAAGCTAAAATAAATCCACTGCTGCTGGATGTTTTGTAAAGTGAGTAGGTAAAATAGATAAAATAACTTTTTATGGTGCCAAATAGCTAAATGTTTAGCTCCACTACTGTGGATGCTCTAAGTTCTTATGTGGTAGGCCTCAAGTGCTTTTATTGAGCCCAAAATCGAAAATTAAGATTTGGGTAGCCTAGCCTACCTACCCACAAGGTCGGTCAAGTGAGTCTTCAGATTAGGAAAGAATTTGGGTAGGCTATGTTGAACTAAGTGTTCGTTTGGATAGCTTATTTTTTGTCAGCTTATTTTACTATTTAACCTATTTTTGCTACTATTCATGGGCTCCATTACATTTTTTGGTACTATTTATAGGTCCCACTGTACCATTTCAATTAATTTTTACCTTTATCTATAGTACTTTTAGCAAAAAGTTCTTAGTTTCAACAAAATAAGTGGATCCCAAATAGATCCTAAGGTTGGTCCTTTTGCTGTTATTGTCGATTTCTTTTTCTTTCTTTCTTTTTCTTCATTAAAAAAAATAAAAAGAAAAAACTATTCATTTAAAAATTGTTTAAAGAGCTTAACAAGTTATTTTATTATTTATTTTTGTTACAACAGCAGTTGTTAAGTTTGTGGGAATGGGCTAGGCCGTTTTACTAGTGGGTTTAGTTGGCAGTGGCTATTTTACTAGTTCTAATCTTGGGTTTAGTGTATAAGTATATAAATGTATAAGTTCTAATGTTCTACGCCTCAAGTGCTTTTGTTGAGCCCAAAATCGAAAAATTAAGATTTGGGTAGGCTAGGCCATGTAGAAGTATATAAATATATGAACAAAATTTAGCTATAAAATTAGTTGTAGCCTTAGGCTATAGCTTTACTTAATATCTTTTTATTGAAGGTAAATTTTGATAGATCCATTATTGGATTACATCTTTTTTTTTTTATATTCTCCATTCTTGTAAATTTTATAGAAAATTAAAGATCAATAGTTATGTCATCAATAAATTTTTTTAATTGCAAGTTTTTGTAATTTAAAATTATGCATAATATATAAGCTTGTAGATCATATAGTAAATAATATTTGATTAACACAAAATTTGGCATGTTTATTAAGAGCGTAAAGATCATGTAATTCAATGGTTAGATTTTCAAATTTTGCAATAATGCTTATTTTATTGAGTAAGGTTGTAATCTTAGGCTACAATTAGTTTTGTAACTAAATTCTGTCATAAATTATGTGGTAGGCCTCAAGTGCTTTTATTGAGCCCAATATTGAAAAATTAATGTTATGTTTGGATGTTGGGAGAAGGAGGGGGAGAAGAGTAAAAAGAGGGAGAGTAATTAAATTACTTTATTTAGATGTTTTTTAAGGAAGGAGGGGGAGGGATTTGGAGGGCTATGGAGAGGTTTGAACTACTTCTAATCCCCATTTTTAATTCCTCCAAATTGGAGAGATTTTGAGGGAGAGCGGAGCATAAAAATACTTGACCAAATGAATTACCAAATTTGCTTTTACTATATTAACAAAATTACAAATGAAAAGACTAATTTTCCCTTCTCCCTTACTTAATTTTAAAAATATCCAAACAAGGTGGAGGATAACCACTCTCATCTACTCTCTTCTCCACTACTCTCCTTCCCTCTACTATCCTCTCTCTCAAAACTTCCAAACATAGCATAAGATTTAGGTATCCTAACCTACCTACCCACTAGATCAGTCAAGTGATTCTTAAGACTAGTAAAGAATTTGGGTGGCTATGTTGAACTAAGGTTGGTCCTTTTGTTGTTATTGTCGATTTCTTTTTCTTTTTTTTTCTTCTTTAAAAGAAGAAAAAGAAAAAAAATCATTCATTTAAAATAAATTTATTTTATGCCTTTATGGTTCAGTTTAAATTTTACAAATCTAAATATATAAATGCTGTCATTAATCATTATATTTAAAATTATAAATTACAATTTAATTTATATATTGTAAGATTTAGAAAATAAAATTTTAACCATAAAATGAAGAGCACTTGAAAATGGAGAGGATGTTTTAAGACATCTAATGTTCAAATCTTTTTTCCCATTGTAACTGTTGAATTATAAAATAACATAAAAAGGGTAGGCAATAGACCAGCCCATCTTCTAGCTCATCATGCTAAGTCTGTAGTTGATTTTGAGGCATGGGTTGAAGAAACCCCCAGCTTTTTAGAAGCTTCTTTTGTAACGCCCCAAAATCATAAATAATAAAAGTCTATTCAATCTAAATAATCCATAAAAAAATATTAAATAAAAAAAACCAGCAACCTAAAATCTCATCACAAATTACAGAGCTCTAATCCACCAAAGACAAAACATCCTCTAAATAATTCTCCAATACAATGTTTAATTCCATAAAAATAATAATAAAATCCTCAGTTCTACAAAATAATTCGTAATTGTTGTCTTCCAAGAATCTCTACGCCAATAATCCCTCTAATGTATCTATAAGAGGAAATAAAAAGGGGGTGAGATAACTCAATAAGTGGAATTCACTAACATTGGGGTGTGGGAACAAACCTTTCAAATAAATAATTCATACAACAAATTCATAACTTGCAACTCATCAATATTTTATCATCAAATATTTCATATAAAAATATATCTTTTTATATTGTGAGCCATCATAATACATATACCAATACCATCATATAAATAATTTCCTAGGCTTTTATTGTGGTCAACGTTTACGCCTCGTTGACAGGGTTGTGTTGTCCCCTTTTAAGACTAGAACCTTCTTTACATCCATTTTCTTAAGGATGGTTCTTTTGGAACCTAAAGGTGCATTCCCTTGCTAAGAAACTTCCTTTTTGAATCATCAATAGTATACCCCCTTACTAAGAAGCTATCAAATGTACACTATCCCATTTTCTGGGACCATCCCTTACTAAGGACTAACTGCAGTATAATTGTCCATTGCTAAGGACTAAATATAATACTGAGTTTTTAATCACGACTTGCCATAGGTTTTCAAAATATATTCAATATGCTCACAAAAATAATTCATTCATAATTCTCAAAAATATAAAGATATATTCACACATACAAGTTTAAATAAATTTAAGTTGTCCCACAAGTTTTTCATAAAACGAATAGTCAATGTGCACATAAAACATTTATAAAGTATCAATTTATATATAGAATATCAACATATTTCTTTGATAAAAAAAATTGTTTAATAATCAACACTGTTTTGGGAAAACCCCCAAAATTAGTAAACACCACTTACCTCTTAGTTGCAAAAATAAAAGAAATCAACCACTCTTGAGTCACAATAAATCAGTAGAATTAGGACCTAGCAACACCAAGAATAGGTCCATTAATACAAAATTTTCCTACTTAACAATCTGTTTTCACATTTAAATAGTTTAATCTATCAACATTAAAGCCTACAGAGGTGTTTAGTTTCCTTGAAATACTCTTCAGCCATGTCAGATTTTGGGCTTACAATTACTGCTGCATAATCATATCTTTTTGGCTCTACCTAATCAGATTTTGGCTTAAAAATATTGCTACATAATCAGATTTTTGGGCTTAAAAAGTTGCTGCATACAGCAGTGGCTTAGAGATGATAATTAGTGTCACTAGATGCTAAGGTAGGAATCTAATAACATAATGCAGCCTTTTTCCATTAATATAATCCTAGCTATGCATAAAACTTTAATATGGCAGGAAGATGGACATATGATCAACCTAATATATACCTTAATTTATCAATCCAATTGCCTAGTATTCCCTTTATGTCGCTGGACTAGGATTTAGACAATGAAAAGGGTGTAGATGCAGGTCAGGTTGACGATAAGCATAAATGCAGGTCAGGTTGACGATAAACAAGGTGAGGCTATAAACGAATATATATTAACCACAGGCACCCTTATTCTAATATAATAATCATAGCTGGGGATTCATAACAGCAGCCCCATTTTTTTTTCTATTAGGTACGCCAATAATAGATGCTATAAGAGTGGAAACAAAAGCTAGCCATTGAGTATTTCAACTTTCCTAAGTTTAGAGCAGAAGAGAGTCGTACCTGCAGTCTCCACTCACAACCACAGTGAAGCAAAGTAAGGTTCAGTAGTGTGTTGCCGCCCGCTGAAGCAAAAGGAAGCCCCATAAGCAAATACACAAGTAGCTTAAGAAGTTAAAGACTAGGGTTTAAAAAAAAAAAAAAAAAAAGCTTATCAAGGCTCATATATTTACTTATGCCACCTCACTTGGGCTTTATATTCCATAGTATTATCTTATTTTTAATATCATAGGCCCAAATAAATTATATCCATTTAATTGTGGACCTCTTTTTTAATTTACGTATAAGAATTAAATAAGTAATAAAATTATGGGGTGTTAGAGCTTTGGCCTCTCATGTAGTTGCTTGCAGCACTTAAGTTTTATTAATGTTATGTAGTAATATTCCCAATCAAAAAAAATAAATAAATAAAAGGGAGGGGATGTTGTTATTGTTACCACCTACCATTCTTTCTTTTTGGCTTCGTTACATTAATAAATCCCTAGTGGCATGTTTGAGAGTTTAGAGAGGGAGGAGGGTAGAGGGGAGTAGAGGGGAGGGAAGTAGTGGGGAGGAGAGTAGAGGAGAATGATTACCCTCCACCTTGTTTGGATGTTTTTATAATCAGTAAGGGGGAATGGAGTAATTAGCCCTTCCCCTTGTTTTTAATATTGTAATTTTATAAATATAATAAAGGTAAATTAGGTAATTTACTTTATCAATAATTTTATGTGCTCTACTCTCCTTCCAAATCTCTCCAATTTGGGGGAATTAAAAATGAGGGGATTGGAGGTAGTTGAAACCCCTTCAAACCCCTCCAAACCCCTCCCCCTCCTTCATTAAAAAACTCTCAAACAAGGTAATTGAATTACTCCCCTTCCCTCTACTCTACTCCCCCTCCTTTTTTAAACATCCAAACAGGCCATAAAAGATTATAGAATTTAACAAACACACATATATATTCAAATCACGGATTAACTGGACATAATGTTTTTCTCAAAAAAAAAAACAAAAAAAAAAAAACTGGACATAATGTAAGGAGCATGAATAGCGGAGCTTTTTCCCCGTGATGTGTGGTATTATTATTTGGTTCATAATTTTTCATTAAAATTCACTTAGTTATTCTCTTTGTAATGATAATTACTAGAAAATTTGTAAATTTTGAGGTCAACATAGTTGGGATGAATTTTCAAAGACTGTATATGTTACATGTAGAGTAATCTTTCTTTCAAGATACGGTAATCTTTTATTAATTATAATTTCAGATTAATTAATATTTTGTCCAATATGCTAACCATTATTATTATTATTATTATTATTATTTTTCTTTTTTTATGAACAATATGCTAATCATTATAGATTCCATCGGCATAGTGCACATACATGGGAAATTTCAAAAAAAAAAAAAAAACATGGGACCTACTCTTAGTACAGAATTTCTGAATTTGAGCAAGAAGCAGGCAACAAGCCGACAACGAAAGGTACTGATGTAGGCCTATACAGCTAGAGGTGTCCACACCTTGGAATGTCGGTGCATCATATATAATTTTTTAACATTGAAACTTATAGCCCAACTACTGTAAATTTAATGGATTGAGTACCAAGTTCAAGAATCTATTTATTTATTTATTTAAAAGAATGTGGTCTAACTCAAAGATTAAAAAAACAAAAAACAAAATGTGGTTTGAGAGGGAAAATAGGCTTTTGCTCTCTCCGCGAAAAAAAATCAGCGTGTTGCTCAAACTAATTAGAAAAATGTCCATCTTTTGAAATTCAATTTTCTCAAAATCGAATTTCAAAAAAAATATTTCTGAAGCCCTATAGCAGCTTTTTAAGGAGCTTATACTGACGTTTTAAGGATCTATAGTGGCGTTTTGGAACTTGAGTTCCATGCAAGGTTTTTTTTTTTTTTTAACCTATAACTCGATTTCATGGAAATCGAGTTCCAAAACGCCACTATAAGTTCTTAAAACGTCATTATAGGCTTTTTAAAACGCTGCTATGGGGTTTAACTCGATTTTGAGAAAATCGAGTTTTAAAATAGAGACATTTTTCTAATTAGTTTGAGAAAGGGGGCAACATGTTAATTTTTTTTTTTGCGAAAAGGGCAAAAACCCATTTTCGCCATGGTTTGAGTTATATCTGCCATAAATAATAGTATAAATTCATTTTCTGTAACATTTCATGCAACTGTGGCATGCATGAATGTTTGATCACTTGAAAATTCAATTATTTGATTTGAAAATTCAATAATTACTTATCATTTGTTTTATTTGTGTTTGAATAATGCAATGAACGATGTTTTCTTGTGAAAATTTTTTTATTGGATAAAACGATTTGAGAGTGAGGAAGTGAAAGTAAACTAGGTGATTAAAATGATATAATACAGAGTTGATTATTAACGTGATCATTTTCCCACCTGGAGTGCAGGAAGCATGGTGCTCAACCCCAAGAGACCGAGTTTCATACAACAAGTTTCACTTAGCCGTGGTGTAATTGTAATTGGAGTCCAAAGGTCCCGATCGGGAGTGCATTATGTCACGGTCACGTAACCTCCTCTAAAGCTGTCTTCACTCAAAAGTCAAATCACGTTGTTGTAGAAAAATCAACACAAATTTTCAATATGGTTTGTATGGAAAAAGTCATTGTTGATGCCCATTCAATACAGTCGGCTCCAATCCTAAATACTACTCGTACGCAATGAGAAGTCGTAATTAAAAAATATTCTTAATTAGGACACCACGACACATTTCCTTAGACATGAATAATTCCCTTTAAAAATAATAATTGATGAACAGCACAGATTGAAGAAGGCCTAAAAGAATATTCTTTAGACTTTTAGTGTTGAAGAGAGGAGAAGAGGATATTTTAGTTGGAAATGTATTTAACGGATTAATCATTAAAGTATAAATTTGACCCTTAAAATTATGTATTATTGTCATTTTGGCCCTTTATGTTTCAAAATTTTCATTTTTGCTTTTCTTGTTTGATTTTGTTTTGATATTAACCTTATTGCCCATTTTCATTAGTAATCTAGAGACACTTTTTTTTTTTTTTTTTTTTTTTTTTTTTGGTTGCCCACAGTGTATCCTCAAGGCTTTCAACCAGAGACTAATCACTGTTCTGGAGAGCCTGCGAAGGGTAAAGACTGTGAAATTCGTTTCAAAGTGCAGGTAGCAAGACTCGAACTGGGGAGCACACCCAGTCGAGCCCAGTACAAGCACCCTGAGGCTGAGAGCTCTACCAACTCAGCCAACCCCCTGGGTTAATCTAGAGACACTTGATATCATATAAGTGACGTATTTTAATGAATGACATTTATTTGTCATTTAAACTAGTTATATTAGTTACATAAATGGATGGAAGGGCCAATATAAAAATGAAGTCAAACATAAAGGGTTAGAATAAAAATTTTAAAATGTAAGGAGCCAAGATAAAAACAACTCCAAACTTTAACCACAAAAGTGTACGTTTTAGTCTAGTTCATTCTTATGAAATTAGATACTCTGTTTATTCTTAACCGACTAAAATTTTATCATTTTCATTGAAGATATTGAACCTTTTGATTTAAGAGGTTTTTCCTCCATGAAAATTCTAAGTCTTATTGTCGTGGGCTGGGGATCTTAGAGGTGGTTCAAGATATTCCTTTGCTTAAACCATTTGGCTTCAATCTCCTTTTTGGAATTCATTCAGGTTTCCTGCATATTTAATTTGTTGAAGTTATAGATGTTGTCATTTGAAATTCATAATCATTTTGTTGAAGTTATTAGTAGATCTCTTGAACTGGGATATGAGTTGCTCTTTGAAAGTGGCTTGGATTTTGGAGGATATTAAGCTGATTTGTGAACAATTTGTTAGAATATTTTTTGCTACCGTTCCTTTAAAATGTAATTTTGTTACTATAGCTCTTGCTAGTACTGAAAAAGAGAATGATGAAGTAATTATTTGGTTAAAAGAATATTTCTCTTTTTCTATTTAAAGAGCAATCTATACATAAAAGTATGAAGATCCACAATTTGATAGTAAAAATTAAATTTGGAGATCTCTAATCAAAATATTGTGTTTACGCAAAAACCATTTTCAGACCATAAACCTGACATTTCCGGTGCACAAAGAGGTATACATGAGTACATTTATAAGACTCAAGCCTAGTCAATATAGTACCAACCATCTCAAAGGTAAAATCTATCATCATCATAATATAGAATTAGGATCAAATTCAATTTTAAAAATTGAGGGGTGCTGACAGTGCTGTACAATAACATGCCTTGAACTGTTGAACAGTTGAACCCTCAGATGATATATATATATATATATATATATATATATATATATATATATATATAAAAGCTTAATTAGAACATGATTATGCAAAGATGGAAGAAAAAGGAGTGTAGTTACACTTAAGACACAATCGAGTCTGATATCATCAACGTAACTAACAAGGTATGAGATCTTTGTTTGAAATTTTCAACATAAAGGTAGCTGATTTGTTATTAAGTCGTAAAATGCAATCTAGATCTCGTTTTGATGAACTAAGAATTCTAGACCTCTCACTTATGTTTTATTATTGAGAGTTTTATTACATGGAGGGTCTAATTCATGTTTTTTCCCCATAAAGAACAGAACTAGGTCGTAGTTTGGACTGGAGTTTGGATATATATTAATTTTTGATAAAGAGTATGGATAATTTGATTGAACAAATATGATTTTTTTTAAATCTTTTATTATACATATATAATTTGTTAATTATGATAATTATTATATTAAAAATTAATTATGATTGTGTTTGTATATGGAATTATATATTCTACTAATATTTTTTAATTATGTGTAAAATTATGAGAACTCAAAAGCTATTGTGACACAATATTATAAGGTCAATTAAAAGTCAAACATCTTCGATTAAGTTTTATTGCCTGAAGGGTTTAATTCATGTCTTTTTTTCCCCTACCCCTAAACTAGTGAAAACATTATAATTTTTGTCATTCCATTCACTCATGTTTACCCTTTTTTTCTTCTTAAAAAAAAGATGTTAAATTTTATTCAATGTATCTAACAACATGCTACTAAAAATAACAATAGAGACTGACAAGTTAACTTGTTAGAGACCATTACAAATAAAATAAAGAAAAACACACACGAGATGAACGAGTGGCAAGAAACTATTAGCTACGTACATACATAGTATGAATTTTTCTAAAAACTTTTGGGATGATTGTTAATTTTTCAATAGTTTTAGGACGATTATAAGGTTTAAAGATAAAATGTGTAATATATTCAATAGTTTTGGAACGAAAAAAAAAACTTTTTAAAATTTAAGAGTGATAAATGAATTTCATGCAAACTTTAGAGTCATGTCAATTATTAGGCTGTATATCATAAGATCAATTAATACAAGTCACGGACACTCAAGTCAAACAATTTCAGACAAATCATATCTTGGATTGATTTTTCATTATTTTGTATTGCAAGTCGTATTTTGCACTGCATGATTCTGTATTTTATGATAATTTTTTTTTAATGAACGTATTTTATGATAAATAACACTAAAAAGTTTATGAAAAAATACATATTCATATAAGATATGTTTTTTTTAATAAACGTAAGATATATTCAACTAATACTTTATTTAATAATAATAATAATAATAATAATAATCTAACTAAATACATCAATTTATAGTGACTTTATAATATCTACAAAAAGATGACATTAAAAGGTTACGTTTCAATTGTATAGTTGTATCTTGTATGTATCACACAACGTTGGATACTAATAAACATCCCTATTGTTGTGTAGTCTAAAGTAAAATTAATACTATAATGGGAGAGGAACTTTAAGATCATATCACATCATCCAAAAGTGTCAATTTGTGATTGGATTACACCACAACAATAGGGATGTGGTGCAATCCAATCACAAATTGACAATTTTGGATGTTGTGACAAAGTGTGTGGCCAAATGCGTAGTCCTAGAAAAACTCAGTTAGATGAAAGTCAATCCATATGCATTATGTATAAATTATTCAACTACACAGGCACACTCTTCATGCGTGTTCTAAGGCTTTTTTTTTTAGTATGAGTTAAGATGATTGTCATTTGACTCTTTCATAGTAGAGTCAAATAATTACTATCCTAATTCTATTTTTTTTTTTCATAGGCACGAAAAAATGGGGAATGAAAAGCCAAAATGAGGAGGAGAGAGAAAATAAGGTGGGTTTACCTCAACAAAACAAAAATGCTTGAACACCATGCTTTAGAGCATCCACAGCAGATGTGGTATATGTGCTAAATGCTATAATATGGCACATTTGACACATCAAACACCAAAAACGGAGCTTTATCAGATGTGTTAAATGTGCCAAACTTCTGCAATATTGAATAGTACCCTTATAATTTTGGCACGGTACAGACACCAAATGGCATAATGTTTATTATTTTTTTATTCATCTTTCTCTCTCCTCTCACTTCTTTAATTGATTTTTTCTCTCTCCTCACAATCTGTCTCTCTCTCCCAACTGGTGTTCTTTCCTCTTTAGACCAGATTCTCAACTCCTCTTTTAGTCTTCCTCGTCCTCTTCAGATCACAATCTGTCTCTCTCTCCTCACCAAGATTGAAGTAACAACGTGGAATTTCCCAAATCACAAACCCTCTTGCAATAAACCCCACAACAATCAAAAACCCCAAACCGAAAAAGGAAATTGAATTTCCTAATATGAAACAACACAAACCCGATCTCAATCTCAGGCAAATGGAAACTCCAACACACATATGGGACGGCGTCATTCTCGCCTCGGCGGCATAACCAAACACCACAAATGGGACAGCGTCGTTCTTGCCTCGATCTCGATCTCACCTCTGTCAAACTCTGCTCGATCTCGCCTGCCGTTGTCTCGCCGTCTAGGTCTCTCTGATCTCGCTCGCCACCATCTCGCCATCCAAGTTGTCTAGGTCTCTCCGATCTCGTGGTTGGCGAATTTGAGTGGTGGTTGGTTGATTTTGGGATTTGTGGTTGTGCCGATCTCTCTGGTTGTGTGTTTTTTTTTTTTTTTGAAAGGTGACGTTGGTGGATATGGGTTTGTGTTGGTGGTGGCTGGTCGGTGTTGTTGCTGTTGGTGGCCATTGTTGCGGCAGTGGCGGATGTGCTGTTGATGTTGTTAACGGTGATGATAGGGGCAGATAATATATTATTTTAATGTATAGAATGGAATGATAAAACATCTAATAAATGGGATGTTGTAAAATGATGTGGTAAAATAATAAAGTAGGGTTTTGGTGTGGCAAAATGATATTTTTTATACCACATCTGCTATGGATGCTCTAATCTTTGGTACAAACGGATTTATTATGTTAGAATACAAGGACAAAATGAAACTTTAAAAATAAAAAATATATATAATGAAAAAAAAGGATAAAATGAAATTTATCAAAAAAAACAAATGGATAATCTGATAATCTCTTTCACACACACACACAATGTCTTCCAGCTTTCCTCTTTCTGTACCCAAACTTCATTATATGTTCTTTTATTACGGTTGTTTACCATTTATATGAAAAGTTAAAGTCCTATAGTCTATTTAATTATGATGAGCAAAACTTTTTTTTTTTTTTTTTGCTGAAAGAAAGGGGGCACTGGGGCAGTCATTATATATTCTTTTATTACGGTTGTTTAACATTTATATGAAAAAGTCCTATAGTCTATTTAATTATGATGAGCAAAACTTTTTTTTTTTTTTTTTTTGCTGAAACAAAGGGGGCAGGGTGGGTGACCATTGTGATGAGCAAAAGTAGTGTTTATGAGGGTATTGAAAGTTTGGGCTCTGTTGTTTTTTATTACTTTTTTATTTTGGGAAGAAAAGAGAGAAAAGGTTTGGGCATTTTTTGATCGCATTACATAGAATCTTTGGATTAGATGTTATCATATGGAAAAATTTTCTTGTAACTCAAATCTCATTGATTTAGTAGAATAAAGCATCTAATTATCTTAAAAATTAGTAGAGGCTCACTATTGCACACTCTTGGTGTAATGATCACCCCTCAAATATAAGTGCTTATAAGGTGTAGAGGTAAGAGCTGAGGTTTAAGTTTCTAGAAAGAAACTTCACACGCATACACTTAGATTAGACTAAAATATAATTTCTATTTTGTATAAAAAGAAAGATAAAAACTCATTTTTCTAATCTCATATTCATGGTGAGAAATGGAAGTACTATTTTACAATTTTTACTATATTTCAAGAGTAAATGTAGCAGAAAATATTTTATTAATTAACTTTCCAAACCTTTCAAGCTAAAAAATAAATAAAAAAAAATAAAAAAACAAAAAACAAATTAGAAGTCATTAAAACTCAAATCATTCCTTAAGAAAAGGAGAAGAATTTATTGGCCATAAATTGTGATTTTTGACTTCTATTTTTAAAGACCAAGATGCAAGATACCAACAAAATTAGACACAACAGGTGTTACCCTTTTTTTTTTTTGGATCTGCAACAGGTGTTACCTTGAAAGAACCACTAAACCTTATTAAGTAGGACGTCAAGGTTTCTATGATGCTTACCGTTTGCACATGGAAATAATATTTCAAGTGGGTTTGCTTGCGTGACAAAAAGAAAGGTCCCACATTCTTTAGTCTTCTTCTAGTTCTTCCCTCTTCTCTCTCAGATCTAAAACCCAATCCTTGGTTTAACCTTCAATAAGTTTTAGCAGTCAAAAACCTCCACCTAAAACAGGTCCTGGGTCTATCTTGTTTTTCTGTTTTCTGGTTGAAAAACAGGCAGAGAAACAGAGAAAAGTGAGATGGGGTTGGTGGGTGTTCAAGAAAATGGGAATGGAGAAATGGGGTTGTCTAGTCTTCCATTGGGGAGTAAGAATAAGTATAGGAGGATGAACTCTGAGCTCAGAGAGGATTACGATGATGCTTCACGCCAAAAACATCAAGAGGACAGGAATAATAGTACCAGGAAATATGTTTTAGCTTGTGCTGTCTTTGCTTCTCTCAACTCCGTTCTTCTTGGCTATGGTATATATGCTTTTATCTCTGACTCTTGAGTAGGGTTTTTTTTTTTTTTTTTTTTGTTCTCAGTTCTTTATATAGTCAAGTTTTTATTTTTATTAGAAATTCAGCACAACCATTTTTTTGCTGTGAAAATTTCGCATAACCTTGCAGCATCACTTTTGGTGAGGTTTTGTTTGACATTGTTTTTGTTGTTGTTTCTTTTATGAATTCTCTCTATGATCTGCTATTTTTGGTTGACCGTCTCTCTTTCTCTTATTTGGCCATAGACTCGTCTATAACACGTAAATTTAATTAGAATCAGTCATATGTACTTTGTTTGATTTTCTTTTGAATATATTTCGTAAAAGATTAAATAATATCTGTGGTGGGAGATCTTATTGCCATTGATGTAGGGGATAATGGCAGTTATCCAGGAGAGATAATTTGAGGGAGTAAGAATGGGGGAAGGATGAGACATAATAGTTGAATTTGTTGCAGAAGTAGAAGACATATTTGACGTGAGTCTATGGCTCTGATACCATAAGAGAATAAATAAGATTTTGTGTTTTGGTTTTGCTTCCTATACAGACAGTGCAGATAAGATTTGTTTTACAGAAAAGAGATAGCTATGCTAATGTATTTGGCTTCTGGAGGGAGATTTGGCTTCTGTTGTAGACTGTTGATAATGATAATCAGCTAGTGCCGTGGATGAGGTTGGCTCAACGTTTCGCTTTTGATTTTTGGATGATTAAAAGAGAAATTATGGATTAGCAGAGAACGTTGACCTTGGTATCTTACGATGATCAATCCAAAGAAAACATCTTTATATGATTCCAATGTTTTATACCATATCTTTTGCTCTTTTGCCAATCAATTTAAGGAAGACAGAGAGGGCTCTGTATCACGTTTTGCTCTGTATCACTTTTGTGTAAATTTGAAATTATTAAGGTTGTTGTTTTGATGGTTCATTGTTCTTAATTATACATAACCACGTGCATCAAAATGAAAAAAAAAAAAGAAGAAGTTGGTTAGCTTTTGGATTCATTTAGAATTCTCAATCAGGGCTAGTGGTGGAATGCGACTGACCACCAACCCTTGTTATTTTTTCATTTTAACTAGTGATAATCTGGAACATGTTATATAGGTGAGTAGTGAAAATTAATCTGGTATTTTGCATGAGCCATGCTTTCTATGGCTTTCAGAAATTAATTGCACATATTTATAGACCTTGATGCCCATGGGAATAAGAACCTTTTGAAGTGATTAGATATAACATGAGTGGAAATGATCAAACCCAAATATATATATAGATATATAAAATTTATTTTATATAGGACAATACAATTAAATTACTTGCATATATTCTTTTTTTGGTAAATAAATATAAGATTCAATCCAAGTTTTGCTTTAAGCTATGTTATGCTTTTCATGATAATTACAATTTTGTGGTAAAGCGCAAGAAGCAATTAGGGACTTTGCAGATAGTACTGTCCCATTCATACAATTGATGGCGTGTATTTATGCATTTTTTTTGTCAATATGTAGATGTAGGGGTCATGAGTGGAGCAATTATATTTATTCAAGAAGATCTAAAGATAACTGAGGTGCAGGAGGAAGTACTTGTTGGAATTTTGAGCATTGTTTCACTTTTTGGAAGTTTAGCTGGTGGTAGAACATCAGATGCTATTGGTAGAAAATGGACAATGGCTTTAGCTGCTGTCATCTTTCAAATTGGAGCGGTCATAATGACTCTTTCTCCTTCATTCGAAGTTCTAATGATTGGAAGACTCCTAGCTGGGATTGGGATTGGCTTTGGAGTCATGATTGCCCCTGTCTATATTGCTGAGATATCGCCCGCCATTGCTAGAGGCTCGCTAACCTCATTCCCAGAGGTTTTTATAAACTTTGGAATTCTACTTGGTTATGTCTCGAACTATGCATTTTCTGGGCTTCCAGCACACATAAATTGGAGGATAATGCTTGCTGTGGGAATCCTGCCTTCAGTCTTCATTGGGTTTGCACTTTTTGTAATTCCTGAGTCACCAAGGTGGTTGGTGATTCAGAACCGAGTTGAAGAAGCAAGATCAGTGTTGCAAAAGACTAATGACAGTGAGAAAGAGGTGGAGGAGAGGCTTGCAGAAATACAAGTAGCTGCTGGAACTGCTGATGTAGAAAATCACGAAGAGAAAGCTGTATGGCGTGAACTGTTGAGCCCTTCTCCTTCAGTTTGCCGGATGCTGGTCACTGGTTTTGGGATCCAATGTTTCCAACAAATCACAGGAATTGATGCAACTGTGTATTACAGTCCTGAAATCTTCAAAGATGCTGGAGTTGAGGGGAACACAAATCTCCTTGCTGCTACTGTTGCTGTTGGTGTTACAAAAACTGCTTTTATATTGGTTGCTATTTTTCTTATTGACAAACTTGGTAGGAAGCCCCTGCTCTATGTGAGCACAATTGGAATGACTATTTGTTTGTTTAGTTTGGGACTCTCTCTCTCTTTACTGGGGCAAGGACAGGTTGGGATCGCCTTGTCAATTTTGTCTGTTTGTGGGAATGTAGCTTTCTTTTCAGTGGGAATTGGCCCTATCTGCTGGGTTTTGACAACTGAAATCTTCCCTTTAAGACTACGTTCCCAAGCAGCTGCACTTGGGGCTGTGGGAAATAGGGTGTGCAGTGGCCTGGTTGCCATGTCTTTCCTCTCTGTTTCCCGTGCAATTTCTGTGGCCGGAGTCTTCTTCATCTTTTCTGCAATTTCTGCTCTTGCTGTTCTCTTTGTCTACACTTTTGTTCCAGAAACTAAAGGAAAATCATTGGAGCAGATTGAGTTGCTATTTAAGGATAAACATGAATGGCATGGAAGTGAAGTGGAGATGGGAGATGTTGAGAATCTTGTGCAGAAAGAACAAGGAAGTGAAGTGGAGATGGGAGATGCTGAGAATCTTGTGCAGAAAGAATGACTGGTTGAGGAGGTTTACAAGATGATCCAAAATCTTTGAGGTCTATTGACTAACTGGTTTGAATGAGGATGAGGATGAGGAACGATTTCCATGTGATCGGAATCTTCACATAACTACTGGAATTGTTGCCGTGTTAATTTGTGCAGGATGTGGGTTTTCAAAGTGGAACCTTTTCTGGCATGAATAAGCCTCTGCATCAAGAGAAATTCAGTATCTATCAGTTAGCAACCGAAGGGAGTACATACCACACTATATAAATTTATTCTTCTTGTTCTGCTGAAGAGTGTATTGAGAGCTTATGAATTGTACATCTATTCTTGTTTGATTAATTTACCATAAAAACCATGAAATAATTGTATTCAGATTTGGGAGATTAAGCTGATCTGATTTTGCTGCCTTTATTACTAATACTAGAAATGTACACATAGATCTTAATAAAGTGTACCCTTCAAGGGATGAAAGCTAAGGAGGGATCGTGCAGCAGAAGTAAATTACTACTACTATTGTTTATCTACCTGCAAGATCTCCAGTTTGCTATTTTTATGGGCCTGTTCTTACATTTTAATTTTTTGGTTTTTGCTCAATAAACATTAAAGAAAAAAAATATCATAATGTGTCACTGGGATTACTTGGTTTCTGTATTTAGTGAGAACCTAGTTAGCTTCCTCAAGTTTAGGAACTTGCCACTTGGCATTCTTTTCAGATTTTGGGGAATCAAACTATCAATCCTAGAGCATTCAACAAAACAAGTCTCAAAACAATATGGTATTTTAATAATGAACCGTTTGATTCTTGGTATAGAAGCAGATTTATAGACAATTTCCGGAGTACCCTAATTGCCTAAAGCCATATATATTCTTTGCCAAGAAAATGATAGCAGTTGCAACTAAGTAAAGTTATATGTGTGGTTCTTTAGTTCCTAGTTTTTGAGTTTTTCCATTTTTTCAATAAATTAGATCTTTCATTCAAAACAAAGCACAAGAAACACATTTGTCAATAAAAGCAACTCGAGCTGCAAGACTACAAAGATCTCTGTTTTGAATGGAGTTCTGAACCTTCTAGCAGCAAGTCTACATTTGACATCCATTTTTAAGTGTTAACTACTTGACTTGAAGCAAGCCTTGTACTGTCTTGGCCTGCCTTACATTACATACCTATCTAACCACAGGTGGTAATTGGTGTTAATCCAAAAAAAGAAAAACACTTAATATGGCTTATCTTAAGTTACAATTATAAATATAAACAACTCTTCAACTAAATAAAGCTTATTTTAGGGAATCATATAGCATTTTGCCTTAATTAAACCAATGCATTTTCCTCCATCTTAAATCATATTGTTATATGATTGAGTATAATTATTATATAAGCTACATTTAAAATGTCTCATTTTAATTTGCAAGAATCTATTTTCGTTCTATGACTTGTCTTCTCCATAAAATCAAAATTTGGACAATAAATTCCACATAATATTCTGACCATATACTTTATAATTTCATAAATGAGTAGTAGGACGATTTGAACTGGATATAATCTAATAAAACATGTTTGCCATGGTTTTCAAAGCATACTATTATGACGATTAATTAGATCATCCTTCCTCATGTGTTCACATTTTGAACTCTTTTGAGTATACTTGAGTTTTGTGAACAATCACACATTTAAATAAAATTTATAATGAAACCTTCAGACCTTAGCTAAAAGACATTACTTAAACTTAAAGTAACTTAACTTAAATGTTCTTATACCTCAAAAATTGACAATTCTTAAATCACACCTTTTGTGAAAAAAAAAAGTTTTTAAGAATAAATTAGTTTATATACTAAATTATATTTACTATAAAGGTGTCTAATCATTCAATTTAATTTATATAAGGCACAAGGGTTCAAACGTTAATTTTTATTCTGAATTTAACTTAAATATGAAAAACTTTCTAATGCGGAACAAAATTGATGTTTAGGAGATTTTTTGAGAAAATTTATGGTGATGATGATAAAGTTGGTTATCCTTATTCTTGTTGCATTGCATACTAATAATCTTGCAATTACCCATAGCCATCCCTCTAAACTCGAAATTGTTCAAATAACAATTATAAATTGCCTTGTACTAAAATTTGAGTATTGTCATGAATTTTATAGGGAACACTTGTTTTCCCTTATTGATTGTGCTTATCGGAAACTTGAAGACTGCAAGTATGAGCACGAGTTGTCTTTTGACCACCCACTGGTGAATGTC
Organism: Castanea sativa; assembly: GCF_040712315.1. Lineage (NCBI taxonomy): Eukaryota > Viridiplantae > Streptophyta > Magnoliopsida > Fagales > Fagaceae > Castanea > Castanea sativa. The sequence goes on from NC_134018.1 coordinate 36,424,975, forward strand.
GCAATGGGGTGCACAAAATCTTGCGTCAATAAGAGTCGTTTTAAACCTTTTCGTTTGGAGGCTTGTTTCATAACTTGTTATGAAGAACATATGAAACATCATGGAATGCACGAAGAGCAAACCAAAAATCATGGAGAGTATGCCAAACAACATTGAGATTTATATTATATGCAAAATCCAGAGCTAGCTCTGAATTTAGATTTGGTAAACTGATCATAAACTCTCTCTCCCTGCGAGAATGTGCATACAAAAGAAAAGAAAAAAAATATTCTGAGCAACCATGACCTTTTCATAGGTCTAAATCACTCAATTCGGTACACAATAAATACATATCAATTTTCTTATATATAGAAAAATAATACACTTAAATTTTCTATTATTAGGTTAGCCATAAAAGATTCACTATGAATCACTAATTTTCATTCGCCATAGTTGAACATTGTTTCTTCTACAGGAATCTTAGTATTGCAATAACAATTTATATTTAAGTAGTCATTTCAAAATTAGAAGAAAAAAAATGCTAAATAAATTTGTAAAACTTTTATAAAATACTGATCTCTCTTTTTTAAGTTAACTAAAAAAAATCTCTAAACATTTTTCCCATTTTTTGGCCAGTTCAGCCATGTAAGGATTTTTCTTATAGTCTTACCTATTACTAACAACCTTAGTTTTTACTTTTTAGGGAAACTAAAATTTTAATTTTTTATATCTCTACCCTAATTATTGTTGGATTCAACAATTGTGACAATTTGTTGTATCTATATAAAAAAACTTTGAAACCAAAATAAGCATATAAATATGATAAAGTTTAACTATAAATTGGTTGTAACTTAAGACTACAACTTTCTCTATCTTTATATTAATTGGATTACATGGTCTTATATTCTTCATACTTGCAAAATTTCTATAAAATTAAATATCAATAGCTATGTTATCAATAAATTGTTTAAATTGCAAGTTTTTGTAGTTTAAAAATATGCATAAAATATAAGTTTATAGATCTTATAATAAATAATATCTAATTGACACAAAATTTAACATGTATATTAAGATGGTAAAGAACATATAATTCAACGATTAGATTTTCAAATTATGTAATTATATTTATTTTATTGAGTAAGGTTGTAACTTTATGTTACAACAAATTCTATAGCTAAAATTTGTTCTATAAATATCTTTAAAAAATAAAAAACAAACTAATGTACTTAAAAAAAAAAAAAAGCCAACTTACCAAATTGACCAAACCAAAGCCCCCAATAAGTATGAAACAATGTGTTTTTTTAGTAGCAAAAGTTTGAGTCCAAAACTTGACTAAATCAAAAATACTATCTTAGCCTCTTGGTTCTTTTTCTATTGTTATTAGAAATAAAAATAGATAAAAATTTGACACCTCAAAAATTGTGACAATTTGTTGTATCCATATAAAAAAAATCCTAAACCAAAATAGACATATAAATATTAAAAATTGGCAAAATTTAGACACGGTATCTTATGTGTTGTTCCTTAGATTCTCCTTTTAAAATTCAACTATGTAGCTACTTTATTCAAAAAAATACGTTTTTATTCCATGAAAAGAAATTCATATAATAGAATTTTAAGAGCCGAATTTAAAGAACAACACCTAAGTACTATACCTAAGTCTTACCTATTAAAAAAACAAAAACAAAAACAAAAACAAACTAAAGGACTTGAAAAAGAGAAAAAAGAAATTAGCTCACCAAATTGATCAAACCCAAGCCCCAGAATAAGTATTAAAAAATGTGTTTTTTAGTAGCATTAGCAGGAGTCCAAAGCTTGCCTAAACCAAAAACTCTATTCTTTAACCTCTCGGCCCTTTTTATATGGCTAATAAATAACGAACCAACACCTCAATAATTATGATTTATGACAATTTGTTTTATTTGTATAAAAAACTTCTAAAAAAAAGCATATAAATATTTTAAGAATTCGTCGTACCTGATAAATTAAAAAAAAAAAAAACCAGCTCACCAAATTGAGCAAATCAAAGCTCCTGTATGAAACACAAATCAAAGCTCCTGTATGAAACAAACACTTGTCCAAAACTTGAATAAACTATAACCACTACTCCTTATCCTTTCAGCTCTTTTTATATAGTCAGTACAATTAACTTTCTCATTAGCCATTATCACCTCTCCCTTGTTTCTCACCTCTCTCCAAAATGGAAAAGATCCAGCACAGCCATGTAGAAGTAAGAGGACTAAAGCTTCATGTCGCCCAGATTGGAAGTGGTATATATGACATAGGAATCTGATACCAAAATGTTCTTTTATTTCCTAACTCCATAGGTTTTTAATTTTTCCTTTTTATCCTTCCAAAATTTGATTTTCTACTTTCTCTAATCATGAATGTTTGAGCAGGTGATAAGGTAGTGGTGTTCCTGCATGGATTTCCTGAAATATGGTATACATGGAGGTACCAAATGATTGCTGTTGCAAATGCTGGGTACCGAGCAATAGCCTTTGATTTCAGGGGCTATGGACTGTCTGATCAGCCACCGGAGCCAGAGAAAGCAAATTTCAATGACCTTGTTGATGATGTTGTCGGCCTTCTTGACTCTCTGGGCATCAATAAGGTAGTACTTGCCACTCAATTTTCTTCCCCTTTAGATATACATACAGCTTGAATGTATGACCCAAAATGCAAGATTTCTTTGTTAATCAAAGTGATAAAGGTTTTAGTTTTGGTCTCTCAGCTCTAGTGGGTAGGTGATCAACCCCATTCATACTTTGTTAAATTGCCATTTCAACAGCAATCTCGTTTCCATCTCTCCGTTTCTCACCTGTCTTTCACTCTTTCGCATCTCACTCTCTTACTATTGCTCAATTTCGAAGACTTCTTCAAAGCTTAACATTTTTACTTCTAATCTAGCCCTGGTTCAAACAGATATGAGATATCCCCCCCCAGTTGCCCAACTTTCAGATACTCTTTTTGGTTGGCAAGACATATGGTCGTTTCTAGGCAAATACCCAAGTCCACAATCCTTCCAATTTGATCCAGTACCCTGAAATCAGAGCATTTTCTTTTTGGGGGGTCTTAACTGTAAACATATTATAAATTGGAGTATCCTAGAAATGTAAGGCATGTTTGGATAACATGTTTTCACATTAATCATATTACACATATTCTCACGATCTTTTTCAATCATTTTTTTTGTTTTTAAATGATATTACCAGTATTTTTACAGCTCTTTTTACCAACGTATTTTTTAAAAAAAATTAAAAATTATTGTTTAATCGTTCATACCCAACTGCCTAAATGTTTTCTAAAATTATTATAATCAACAAAACACAAACTAGCCAGCCAAATTGTCATATCTGATCACCTACTATTGTACCACACCCACTAATTGAATTGGCTCCACATGGTGGACTTTAAACTTTGATGGGTTACCATTAGTTTTAAGAACGTGACTAATGATTTGTCCCAATTGGAACAATGTAGATATGACTGGTGAGACTATAAATAAGATAGTTTGACAATAACAGGATATTTTATATGCATTTTACATAATATATAATTTCTGACGGTTAGGTTAGACTTAAAAAGACAGCTAGATAGGATTAGAAAAGAATATTCTTCGTCTATTTTACCTAAAAAATACTATAAGTTTATGTGAAATGAAAAAAAAAAGTATTTTGCATCCATATACTACCTCGAACAATAAAAATCCTCCTTTTTATTAATATTTATTTATTATTCCACTTTTTTTTTTTTTTTTTTTTGAGAATCATTTATTATTTCACTTCATTCTTCATAACATGCACTTGGGATAGGTCCATGGAGACTGGCCTGAATGCCAGCTTAAAGCCTAGAAAAAAGGTTTCCAAATTTTAACTAATAGAGTTATTTTTTTTTAATATAATAATATTAAGTTAAGCCCAAATAGATTCTTAAAAAATAAAAAAAATTAAACCCAAATATTAGCTAAAAAATAAAATCATTTTTTTATCAAAAATGAAAAAAATGTTATTTTTCACAACACTTTCACAATAAATCCTAATCGACAAATTGTTACAGGTTATTATTAATGACAAAAAAATAATTTTATGATAGGTTTAAATTAGAATTAGTAACAACTTAACACTTAGAATTTGTTGTGAAAATATTGTGAATGTAGCACTTAAAAAAAAATCAATACATAAAAAAATTCACAACATTTTTCACAAGTTAAGTTGGCAATTTTTTACTAGTTTTTATCTAACTCTACCATTAATATCACTGTTTTACTTACTACTATTAATCTGGTACATCAACAAGTGTAAAAAGTATTGTCAAATTTTTTATCTATAAACTTTCTAAAATATATATATATATATATATATATGTGGTTCATATTAATTAATAGTAATTATGCATCTAAAACAAGATAATAGAGTTTTAGTAATATTTAATTTTAAAAAAAAATTTATATTTAAATATATAAAATGCCTCAATTTCAGTTTTTGCTTATGCCCTCAAATGTATTAAGCTGCCTGGATTGGACCTAAGCCTTACCCCATTAACATAATATGTTATTACATTCTTAATTTTTTTTTAAAAACTTTGATTACTTTGTAAAGGAAAAAATTTATAAATTATAATTGGTGGAGCATAAAGTAAAGAAAAATGCTATGTGCTCAATATTTTCACAATAAATTTTAAGTGACAAGTTGCTATAGGTTGTTATGGGTGGATAAAAAAGTAATTTAAATTGTGAGTTCAAATTAGAACCAATAACAACTATCACATAATTTATTGTAAAAATATTGTGGATGTAACACTTCTCTAAATTAAAACATTTAAAGTGAGATAAATGATTTTTACTCCTACATCAACAACCTTATATAAGTGAAATAAGAAGAGATAGTTCCCAACTTCACAAAGTACAATATTCTACATATATTCTAGCTAACAATTTCATTAACCTCTTCCACTTTCCCTCAACCTTCGATCCATATTTCCCTCACTCTACTTTCCATATAAAATCTTGTGTTGGGTCTCATCTATTAAAAGGTAGTTTGAGCTCACGTGTGGAGGAGGAGAATAAGAATTATATAATTAAATAATTAAATTTATCATTTCTCAATAGCTTATGTTTTTGGGAGAATTGGTAATTTAATATTTTATTTGTCAACTAGAAAGATTCATTTAAATTAATGTGAAAAAAAAGAAAATAAAGAATACTGTTTGTGGCATTTCCATACATTGTTATTGTTTGCCATGACATGGTAAAACAAACACACTATAGTAGAGTGGGATCAAACCCATGGTCTCTTGGCACCATCAGGAATGGAATGCTATTTGGGTTACATTGATACCATTGACCATACTTATCAACTAGTTAAGTTTGAATCATTAAAAAGTGATCATAAAAATGCATTCCGAATTTCCCACAACATCAACATGGATATTCTCGGTGCCAGGCTTTTCTTATTGGCAAGGACTTTGGAGCTTTCCCAGCATACATGGTAGCAGCGGTCCATCCAGAAAGGGTGTCAGGCGTTGTAACACTTGGTATTCCTTTCATGTTACCTGGTCCTTCTGCTGTCCGAAATCAACAACTTCCTCAAGGCTTCTACATAAGTAGGTGGCAGGTAATATAGATTTTGATTTTTGACACAAACATGAAACATAGTCATTTACTTGATAGCATTTTTCCTACTTTCTTATTTCCCCAAGCACTGTAATGTTCAATTTATATGTTAATAGTATTACTACTGGATATTATGTAGGAGCCAGGGAGAGCAGAAGCTGACTTTGGCCGGTTTGATGCGAAAGCAGTGGTAAGGAACATCTACACTCTCTTCTCAGGAAGTGAGGTCCCAGTTGCGGCCGAGGATCAGGAAATCATGGACTTGTTTGACCCTTCTGCTCCTCTTCCACCATGGTTCTCCGAGGAAGATCTCTCAGTCTATGCTTCCTTATATGAGAAGTCTGGATTCCGTTTTGCATTGCAGGTTCCATACAGGTACACAAAAGTTCCCCCAACTTGCTGGAAGAAATGTGAAAGCTTCTTTTTTACCTTTGAAATTGGCTTTAACACCATCCAACCCTTTATGATTTAAGAACCAAATACTGGGTAAAGAAAAATGAATTAGGAATTCTCTAATTGGCCTTATAGTGATTCCCGTTAATGTAAATAGTCAAATTGGGTGAAGTAAGGTAAGGCATGACCACAACCAAATAGTTCAAATTAATTTTAGTCCAAGGGTACGAGGCTTATTTTTTGTAGTAAAATGCCAACATGCACCTAAAAAATGAATACTTATTCAGTATTAAGAAACTAATGTTTCTTCCTCTCATATAATAATAGGTCTCACTAATTAAATTTATGATAGAATTAAACATTCATGTGAGAGTAGAGAGCATTGCTATGGAGCTAGAAGAATATTGTATAATTTTCCTAGGAAAACAGATCACCTAACTCTATAAAGTTTTGATGAAACCAATAAGATCTTCCAAAGTATGACATTCCTTGAGGTAACTATACATTTGACTGGTTGGTCCATTGGGCAGGACTTTAAATGTGGATTGTGGAATAACTGAGCCGTTAGTCAAAGCTCCAACGCTGCTGATTATGGGGGAGAAGGATTATGTACGGAAATTTCCAGGGATCGAGGACTACATAAGGAGTGGAGCCATGAAGCATGTTGTACCAGACTTAGATATCATATTCATGCCTGAAGGGAGCCATTTTGTCCAAGAGCAACTTCCAGATCAGGTGAATGAGTTCATCATCACCTTCCTCGGAAAACATAGTGCCTGAGGATGGTGCTATATGAGTACCCCAGGTGTAAGAATAAAATCTATGCTAGAAAATATTGTATTTATGGGCAGCGAGGACTAAATCTTTCTTGTGCAACTTTGTCGTCTCCATGTGCTTTAGCTTAAAAGATATTCCAAATGGTTTTAAATACATATGGAGTTGGATTTCTTGCATTTTGGTCATTCGGTGTCAATCTCGGTCAGATTAATATACTCCTGCTTATGGAATTCATTCAATCAAGTTTGTCCCACTGATTCTGGTGGGCCAAACCAGACCATGAATCATTATCAAAATCGTTAAAATGGAATTCATTCAATCCAGTTAGTCCCACTGATACTGGTGCGCCAAGCCAGTCCATGAACCATTATCGAAATTGTTAAAATGGAATTCATTCATTCTAGTCCCACTGAAAAGGAGAATTGCTTTTTTCTTTTTTCTTTTTGGGTAAGGGATGGGGGTAGGCAGGTTGAACCCATGACATGAGATTAGGGGATGGGGTAGGGGCTAATCAGACTATAAGCCCATTGGCAATCGCTACATTAAGCTTAGAGTAGTGTAAACTAACATGGTAAGATATTGATAATTGTTTGGTCAAGTCAATCGTCCAGTCATCTTATCCCATACAAAACTCAAAATCAGCTTGTTTGAAGAAGAAAATTTATCATCAGATTCCCAGTTGGAAATGACAAAATAGGAACAGAAAGCCAGCAAATTCTCAAATACATTACACAATGTGAGCTACTCTAAGCACAATAAATTTTTATACATAAGACCTACCTTCCAACCTTCCATTGTAAAAATATTTTCAGAGATCATAAGCCGGAAACTTACCCTGAGAGGGATCGATCATGTCAAGAAAAAGATAAGCCATACCTCCCATCCCTTCGAACAATGAGTAGGGGTTATCACCTCCATGCATCTCTCCCTCTGATATGAGCTTGTGAGCTCTATCAAGTAGAAAGCAAGCAAAAGCTTTGGCTCTGTATAAGAACTCCACATTTCCTGTAAGTTGGTAAAGTGAGAGGAAAACATATGCATTCCCACTAATGCCATGGCAAATCCCGACTCGCTTGAGCAGTCCACGGTTCCACACTACCTCTGCTGCATCTGCAGCTGCTTCCAGAAATTCCTTATCTCCAAAAACCTGCGCATTTGACACAGTATTTATTCAAAACATGCAATCAAGAAAAAAGATCTGAGAAAAGAAAAAAAAAAAAAAAAAAAAAAAAAATATATATATATATATATATATATATATATATATATATATATATATATATGGTAAAGAGACTGAGAATTTAGTTTCACTAACTAAGAGAAGTACAACAGTACACATTTTCTTAATTAACTACAACAGTAGTCTTCCCTTGAATATAACTGACATACTTGGGCTGCATGCCCTCGGCATTTCTAATTAACTTATCCAAAAAAAAGATATACGCCTTTTCCCATGTCACCACATGATTAATGCAACACAAAATGGTTCTTCTTTATTATTTTTAAGTCTCAACAGAAAAGAAATTTCAACACATTCTACTCAGGACTGTCTTAAGGAGAACTTTAGAGGAAAAATGACCAATTATAAAGTTATTGTAAGTTAATGAAACACATTTTATGCATTATCAGGCCACTGGAAATAATTCTAGTCGGAAATGGAAGTCGTTCCTCCATGGATTCTTAGCCAATCAGACCAACTCCCAACCCCCCCCCCCCCTTTTTCTCTTTCCTCTTTTTGCAGGGGTTAACAAACATATAATTACTTACCTACTTAAAGGTTCAAGAAAAAGAGTTAGAAAAGCTTTAGGTATTATATTATTGAAGATACCCAACCTATGATTATGGAAAGTGAAAGCAAAGCTTATGAAACAGCACTGCGAGAACTTCCTTAAGTTGTTCAATGAATTGCGCCAACGACTGTAATCACACATGGCACTTTGACAGTCAAGGATACAGGGAAACAAAATTACAAATGGTTTGCACAAAAAGAAAAGAACTGCCCATCAAAGAGATCTTACCCTAGCTGCTTTGACGAGTGTGAGAGCAACTCCTGGAGCTCCATGACACCAATGCACAAGAACATCTCTCTTTTTATCCTCTTCACTTGTGGGGTAGTTCCCACTGGGGAATCTATTGTTGATCATGTACCTAAGAGTGCCCTTGACATCCTCGACCTCATCTGGTTTCAAATCCATGTCCATCAAAACATGCATTATCCCTGCCAATCCATGTGCTGCACCCCAATACTTTTCTCCATACCATTCAAACATTAATGGGCATCTTCCACTCTTAGCCAATTCTCTTCCATTCTTGATGATTTCATTCACAACTGAACACTACACACATGTTTACCAGAATATCAGTGCCACTTCTATGAAACAAATAACAATATCCAAGATCGTTTAGTAACTCATTATGCAAGTCTTACAGTGTAGGTAGAAGGAATCGTCCCTGCGCCCATATGTTTGTTTATGAACAAACATGCCCATAAGTATCCAACTCTCCCATATAACAACTCATCAGGAAGATTTCTGGGAAGCTTAATCTATACTCATAAGTCAAACCATGAGTTAACACCGACAAACAAGTTCTGAGCAACCAATTAATGCAACTGTTATTTAACAAATGCCATTAGAATACCTCTCTAAATTGAACTAAATAGTAATTTAGCAACTGTTCATCACTGGCATGCTTTGCCAACACAGCCCCAAGAGCACATACACCAGCTCGCCCGCATAGAAAAGTCACATCCCTACCATCAATGCATCACACAAAGCACCCAAACTCAGGTGAGAATGCTATCACCCAAAAAAGCCATAATAATAAGTGTTTGACTATGAGTGGCGGAGAAAAAATAGTAATTCCATGAGTGTAAATTGTGTCCACGTACTACTCGCAGCTAACCACTTTAGCAAAGTGAAATTTGTTATGAAAAAAGTTGTGCCCGTAGCCTTACAGATATTAGGTGCATACAAAGCAAGAGAGTAAGTGAGGAGAGTACCTTGAATTGAAAGAAGCGGTGTCACAAGCCTTAACAATCTGAGAGGAGAGAGCAAGATCATTGTTGTTGGTAGTGAGCAGGTAAGCTCTGAAGAGGAAAAAAGCCGTCCCAAGAGTCCCACAATACAGCGTAAAGTCTTGAACTTGTTGCCCAGTCATACCCCACGTCTCCAACTTTATCTGAAATAAATCCACAAACAGTTGGTAGGCATAGGAGTAAGTAAACTCGTACATGCACACATACAGACAAAGAAAGTAGTGAGTGAAGAGATGGATACGGTTTCTTTGAGGTCCAAAGCGGCGCGTTTGAAACGTTGAGAGAGAGAGGAGTAAGGCATGGAGAGGAGCTTCATGAGAGAATCTTGGGTGACAACTACTGGCTCTTTTCCTTCTTCGTCTTGGGTTTCAGCTGTTGCTTCTGCTACGAAGTCTGGCATTACGTTTGGGAAGAAACGGTCCGCCATTTTCTCCAATTCGGTCTTCAAAAACTCAGTGTCAGTGGCTCCGTTACGAGGAGAGAGAGAGAGAGAGAGAGAGAGAGAGAGAGGGAGGTGAAGAGTTGGAGGAGCTAAGTTGGGTGATTGACTTCTTAGAACCGCGACATAGTCATCGGGGTTGAGAAGCTGAGCTGATCAGAGCATGAGCTCGCTACACGTTGAAAAGATTTTGCACTACGTGGCAGACTTCAAGATTTCTCACCTCTGGGGTTCTTTTTGTCTTTTCACAGCAGTATATTTGAGATCTGTTTATTTTGTTGAAACTGAAATGTTTTGTTAAAAATATTATAGATAAAGGTAAAAGTTAGCTGAAATAATATAATAGGACCCTTGAATAGTACCAAAAAGTGCATTGAGACTTATAAATAGTAGCAAAAACAAACTGAATAATAAAATAAGTTGGCAAAAATAATCTAGATTCCGTTTGGTTGGAGGGATGAAAAAGTAGGAGAATAGAAAATAGTGAAAGGATGGAAAAGTAAGAGGATAGAAAAGATTTTAATTTTCTTCCTTTGTTTGGTTGGGAATGGAAAAGTTGAAGGATGGAAAAAGTGAGTTTATATAAATTTACTTATATACCTTAATTAAAAAATAACCAAAAAAGTGATAAACAAAAAAAAGCAATCACCTAAAAATAAAAATCATGTTTTAAAAAATCACATCTAAACAAAAACTAAAAAAAAACAAAAAACAAAAGAAAGCAAAAAAAAAAAAGAAAAAAGAAAAAAAGAAGAAGAATATGGGCAATGTACACCTGCCTAGTAAATAAAAAAAAAGACAACATCCAAGAAGAAGGAAAAAACAAACCAAAAAAACAAAGGTAGAGAAGAGCAATGTATGGATGAAGCCCCATGTGCAACTACATGTTAGGAAACTAGCTATTTGATAAATATTGTATGATTAGCATTGTTAATTGAGTAGTGGTTGTGCTGAGTTGTATTCAGTTACTTAGTTGAATTCTACTAGTCAGTTGGTAGTTGATGTACTTAGTAAGTTAGTTGCATTGATTGGGTAGTTTTGGTGGGAAATGAGATTGAATTGTTAAGAGGAGATTTGTGATGTTGAATAAGGAATTTTCTGGAGAATTAACTAGCCTGGTCTTCCTATTTCTCTTTAAGTTCCTCTTCTTCCTTTCTTTAAGTTCTTCCCTTACTAAGGATTTGGTTACCCTCGAAGTAACTAATCTTTCTTTTCCAAATCCATTCTCTCTCTTCCATTCCAAAATTTCCACACTCTTAACAATTGGTATTAGAGCCCTCCTTCCTATAACCATGGCTGAAACCTACTCCTCTTCCTACATCAATGAATCAATTGCCACCCTTAGAACCACCACGGACCACCATGCTCATTCATTACAAGAAATTACACATCAATTGAATGCCAACACCCAGCAATTGAATGCTAACTCTCAGTAATTGAATACCATTAGTATTGCTTTGCGAAAGCTCACTGAAGTAGTGGAAAACAAACAACAGCCCCCATCTCCAAAATCCCTAATGTCTCGAGCTGTTACTCTGCCTCTTTCGAATCTATCGAAGAGTGTGAGGCTAGATTTTCCTCGGTCCAAGGGAGAAGATCTTGCATCTTGGGTATACAAGGTAAATTAGTATTTCAATTTCTATCATACTCTATTCAATGAGAAGCTTTTAATGGCTTCCTTTCATATAAATGGTGATGCATTGATCTGGTTCCAAGATTGTGAAGAAACAGGGCTATTAAGTAATTGGGAGGGATTTGTTGAAGCATTATTGACAAGATTTGGAACAACTGCTTATGAAGATCCTATGGAAGCATTAACCAAATCAAGACAAATGACCAGTGTAGTGGCATACAAAGGGCAATTTGAAGCCTTATCCAACAGACTCAAGGGTTTGTCTAATGTTCATAAGCTGAGTTGTTTTCTTAGTGGGTCGAAAGATGAGATTCAGTTCCTTGTGAAGATGTTTAATCCAAAGAATCTTAATGATGCTTTTGGGTTAGCCAAAATCCAAGAGGAATTTTTGATTAGTAGTTCGAAAGAATTAGAGGTCCTTTTCATTTGAGTATTCCAAACCTTCCATCTTGGGCCCAAAACCTGAAACCACGTTGGATTCAAGGTTTAAGTTTCCTTTGCAAAGGTTGTCTCCTGCTTAGATGGAGGAAAGAAGAAGAAAAAGGTCTATGCTTTAAATATGATGACAAGTTTCAACCTAGTCTTCAATGTAAGTCTGCTAAACTTTTTCTTGTTAGAAGGTTTATATCCTTTCCATAGTCCTAGTTCTAATGTCCAACTTGTAGAACTGGATGAAACTAAAGCTATTCTTCCTCAACATGAAATCCATGAAACTGAGTCTAGAATGGGTGAAAGAGGTGAAAAGGGTGTAGATGAAATCACTTTGTATGCCTTGTTGTTTAGTCCTTCACCTGGTACCATGAAAGTAAGGGATAAAATTAATGGTCATTGGATTACTATTCTAATTAACACTTGTAGCACCCACAACTTCTTGGATGCTACAATGTTGTCTGTTTTACAACTATCATTCGATTGTACTTAACATTTGAAGTAAAAGTGGCTAATGGTGCTACAATTCAGACTTAAGGTGTATGTGCAAATGTTAGAGTTACTATGCAAGGCATGTATTTACAGTAGATTTGAATGTTTTGCCCTTAGGAGACTATGAGTTGGTTTTAGGCACTCAATAGCTTAGAACCCTTGGTGTAATTCAATGGGATTTTATGGCCATGTCTATGAAGTTCCAGAAATTTGAGACCACAGTAACATTAGTAGGACTACACCCTACTGATCTCACTTTACAAGAAGGGAAGCAATTCTTTAAAAAACCTATGAGGAAGGGCATTTTGTTGCATATTGTGTACTTAGGGTTTGTTACTACCTCTCCTAAGCCTTGTGACTTTGCAATTGAGCACCTTTTGACTGAATTCGCCTCAGTATTTTCCACACCTACTGGTTTACCTCCTTGTAGAGGTCATGAACATCAGATTCTTTTGAAAGAAGGTATTGCCCCTATTTTTCAAATGCCTTATAGGTATCCTCATTTCCAAAAAACTGAGATTGAGAAGATAGTCACTGAGTTGTTAGAAGTTAGTTCTATTAGACCTAGTTAGAGTCCATTATCTTCTCTAGTATTGTTGGTGAGGAAAGCTGATGGCTCTTAGAGGATGTGCATTGACTATAAGGTTTTGAATCAGGTTACAATCAAGGATAAGTTTCCTATACTAGTGGTCGATGAATTACTAGATGAGCTAGATGGTTTTACAATCTTTTCTAAGCTGGATTTAAGGTCTGGTTATCACCATATTCGTATGAGAAATGTGGATATCTATAAGATTGCTTTCAGGACACATTATGGACACTATGAGTTCTTGGTTATGCCCTTTGGGTTGACCAATGCTCCATCAACCTTTCAGTCCTTAATGAATGATGTATTCAGACCTTATTTGAGGAAGTTTGTGCTGGTTTTCTTTGATGATATACTTATCTTCAGTCCAACCTTGGAGCTACATCTCCAACATCTCAAAACTGTGTTGGGGCTGCTGTTGAACCATCACTTGTATGCTAAGAGAAGTAAGTGTGCATTTGGTTGTCTAGATGTGGAATACCTTGGTCACATCATTTTGGCCAGAGTGTGAGTATTGATCCTAGGAAGATTGATGCCATGATGTCATAGCCTTCTCCTACATCTATCAAAGCTTTGAAGGGGTTTTCAGGCTTAACAAGTTACTATATAAAGTTTATTTAGCATTATGGCCAAATAGCTGTTCCACTCACTGCACTCTTGAAGAACAACTCTTTTGTTTGGTTTGATCAGGCTGAAGCTACCTTCCAACAACTTAAGGTTATCGTTAGCTAACCTCCTATGTTGGCACTACCTGATTTCAATCACCTTTTTACTATTGAATGTGATGCTTCAGGCTTGGATTTAGGGGCTGTCTTGATGTAGAATCAAAGGCCTATTGCTTTTCATAGTCAATTGCTCGAAGGAAAAGATTTACAACTGTCAACTTATGAGGAGTTGCTAGCTTGGGTCACTGCTGTGCATAAATGTAGGCCTTATCTTTTGGGAAGACCTTTCATCATCAAGACTAATCCACAAAGTTTAAAGTACATTTTAGAGCAGAGAATTGCTACACCTGCTCAACAAAAGTGGTTAACTAAGCTTTTGGGTTACTTGTTTGTGGTAGAATATAAGCAAAGGTGTGAGAATAGAGTTACTGATGCTTTGTCCAGAAGGCCAGAATCTGCTTCTGTTGACCAATTCATTGGCAGACCAATCACTTCTTTTTCATTATGTTTGATCTCTTTTCCTTGTCCCACTTGGATTGATGAACTCAAAGCTAGTTATCAATCTGATCTAGTTGTGCAGTTATTATTCTAGCAGTTACAAGATGGTTCTAATGGCCCCAAATTCTTTTCTTTGCATAATGGGTTGATTTTGTACAAGGGTAGGGTATATCTGAGTCCTTCTTGTGGTTTGAAGCCTAAAGTCCTTCAACAGGTTCATGACAATCCCTTGGGAGGCCATTTAGGATTTCTATAAGTCTTTTCATAGATTAAAAAAAAATACTTTTATTGGGTTGGTATGAGGGTGGATTTGAAGAAGCATATAAGGGAGTGTAGGGTTTGTCAACAAATGAAACATGAAACTTGTCATCTTGCAGGATTACTACAACATTTGCCCATATCTGATAAGCCTTGGTCTGCAGTAAGCATGGATTTTGTGGCGGGTTTACCTATGTCACAAAGAATGGATGTGATTATGGTAGTGGTGCATAGGTTAACCAAATAAGTTCATTTCATGGGGTTGTCTTATCCCTATTATGTTGCTACAGGTGCTCCTTTATTTGCTCAACATGTCCTCAAGTTACATGGAATGCCTACTTCCATTGTGTCTGATAGAGATCCAGTGTTTACTGCTAAGTTTTGGGTTGAGTTATTCAAACTCCAAGGTGTTCAGCTTGCTATGTCCTCTACCTATCACCCTCAATCAAAAGGGCAAACTGAGGTAGTGAACAAAAGCTTAGAGCATTACTTAAGGTCCTTCTCTAGTGATAGGCCTACTAAATGGGCTAAGTGGTTGTATTTAGCTAAGTATTGGTTCAACACTAACTATCATACTGCCACAAAGATAACTCCATATGAAGCACTGTATGGTTTTAGTCCTCCTCAATTAGTTGACTATGTCCCTGGTACCACTCAGGTGGCTGCAGTGGACTCTATTCTGAATTTTTGACAGCAGATTCTTACCTTGCTTAAGCAAAATCTAGTGGTTGCTCAAGCTAGGATGAAGTAGCAAAGCGACCTACATTGAGAGGGTTTTTAATGTTGGAGATTGGGTTTACCTAAGGTTGCAATATTATAAACAACAATCTACTACATATAGGGGTTCTAACAAGTTTTCCCCTTGATTTTTTGGTCCTTGCAAGATCTTGGAGAGGATTGGTGAGGTAGCTTACAGGTTGGATCTCCCAGCTGAGTCTGCCATTCACCTTATATTCCATGTGTCTTGCTTAAAATCTAAGTTGTGCAATCACAACATTTCCATTCCTATGCTGCCTTCTGTCAATTCTCAAGGCATTCTCACTCTTGAACCAGTTGTTGTGCTTCAAACCAGGTCTCATCAGCTCAGGTGGAGAACTATTACTTAGCTTCTTATACAATGGCAAGGAGGTTCACTTGAAGATGCTACTTAGGAGGAGTTGTTCCTTCTTCAGCAGTAGTTTCCTCATCTTGTGGGCAAGATGTTCTAATAGGGGGAGTAATGTTAGGAAACTAGCAATTTGATAAACACTTTATGATTAACATTGTTAATTGAGTAGTGGCTGTGTTGAGTTGTATTAAGTTATTTAGTTGAATTCTGTTAGTCAGTTAGTAGTTGATGTACTCAGTTAGTTAGTTGCATTGATTGGGAAGTTTTGGGGGGAAATGGGATTGAATTGTATGAGAGCAGATTTGTGATGTTGAATGAGGAATTATCCGAAGAATTAACCAACCTGCTCTTTCTATTTCTCTCTAAGTTCCTCTTCTTCCTTTCTTTAAGTTCTTCCCTTGCGAAGGAGGTGGTTACCCTCGAAGTAACTAATCTTTCTTTTCCAAATCCATTTTCTCTCTTCCATTCCAGAATTTCCACTCTTAACATTGCACATGAGCATTTTTATCCATTAAGCAGCCTCATTTTCTCATTTTAGTTTGCTCTCCATTTTGGAGAGAAAACTTTTTGGTAGGCCTTTGGAAAAAACACTTGGGCCCCATCATTTATTTTCCTTCCTCCCGACCCAACCAACCACACTCCAAAAAAGTTTTTCTTCCCATTTTCTCTCCAAAATTTTCCATCCATCCTATTTCACCTCCAAACAAACACACCTTAATTGTAGTTGAACAGTTTGACGATTTTAGAATTTTTCTTTCTTTAAAAAAAAAAAAAAAATATATATATATATATATATATATATATATATATATATATATATTTATGGGCTAGGTTGTCCATGTTTCTAGGACGGATCAGGTTTGGGCTCAACTCACATCCAATCCGACCTGATCAGGTGGAGCATATTTCAACCTTCTGATGATCAGAGAGGTTGATCAAATCAGGTCTTCAATGGATGGCGGTTAATTCCATCGGGTTTCTTGGGTGGGTCAAGTCATTGAGTGGGTAGATGATGATTTTAGATTTTGAACCTTAGCGTGAGAGGCTTTAGGGTTATCTTATTGTAAGGCAACATTGCTTTTGTCCCTCTTTAAATAATATAAAAGAAAAAGAAAAAATAGGTTGCTTTTAAGGTTACATGAGCTTATAGTTGTCTAACTTATTATGAAATTGGGAATTATAGTTAGTAGAATTATAGTTTTTTTTTTAGAAGGAAGACCTCTGGACTTTATTAATAAAATTAGCCGTGGTCAGCTAGAATTACAGAAGTCAAGTGTGGAGGAACATCCTCCGTCCACACTGAGAAACCTCTAACATGTCTAGCATGTTTAGCTAGGTTGTGTGCTACATTATTGCCCGAGCGACGGACATGAGAGAAGGAAATGCAACTATCTACTCCTATTGTGGCCTTTGCTGAACTGAGAATGTGACCATAGGTGGATAGTGACGTCTCTTTTGAACTCAGGGTGGTTATTATATTTGCTGAATCGCCTTCCAAAATGAAAGAAGTGTAGCCGAGGTCTTGTGCGAAGGATATTGCTCTAGCTGCAGCCATTGCTTCGGCTATGTCTGGGGAGAAAGGGAGACAAGCTTGTTCAGACATTGATGCAATTGCTTGCCCATTGCTGTCTCGAATAATAACCCCTATTCCAGCTTTCCCTATATCTGTGAATAACGCACCATCGAAATTCACCTTGATCATTCTTAACGGAGGAGGAGACCACCTGACGGAGGTTGGGTGACTATGGTGGATCTGTTTTGGGGCGTCAGAGGCAGCTTGGTGGAATGTGACTAGAGCTTCAGAAGCGGCATGGAGTACATGTGACAGTGGGTAATCTTTTGATGAGGTTCGTACCTGGTTTCGACGATGCCAAATGGTCCACATGACCATAGCCATCAGCTCTACATTCTTCTGTTCCTCATGCGTGAAAGTGAGCACTTCTCGGACTGATGGGAATGTTTTTGCTCGCCTGAATTCGAGGGAAGGAACAGAGTCCCATATCTGTGCAAGCTTATTGCACCCCCATAACGCATGATATGTATCCTCCACCTCCACCTTACATAATTCACATGTATCTTCAGTCAGTATGTGTCTCCTTCTTAGATTGTTTTTGGTAGGAATGGCATTCTGGCAAGCCCTCCAGAGGAAGTTGCGTACCTTGCTTGGTACAGAGAGGCCCCATATCATTTTCCACAATCCATTATTATTGGTATTATGGCTGGACTGTTGGGTTCTACAATGCATTGTGGCTAAGAGGTTTGAACCTGACTTCACAGTGTAGCAACCGGAGGGAGTAAACGGCCAGACCACTTCATCCTCCACCTTGTTCAAACAGATGGGAATGCTTGCAATAAGCTTTGCCTCGTTTGGTATAAATAATCCTTGCAAGAGGTTTCTATCCCACTTATGCGTGGTTTGATCAATGAGGTCTGATACCCTCATATCTTCAAAGCCTTGTACAACCTGTGAGCAAATCCTAGGCTGAGTTAAGGAGGGCAGCCATGCATCATTCCATACGCTTATTTTCTCTCCACTACCAACCCTCCATCGTACGCCTTTTAGTAACAAATCCCGACCATTTAGTATACTCCTCCATGCATAGGAACCAGTGTTTGAGTATTGGGCTTCCAAGATGGAGCAATGGGGAAAGAACCTCGCTTTGAAAACTCTATAAAATAGGGAGTTTTTATTGTGTAATAATCTCCATGCTTGCTTTGCCAAAAGTGCATCATTATAGTTACTTTAAGAATTTGGGAACAATTAACTGTACAATTATTCTAATAATGTTAGTCATTAAATGATGTAGAAAACATACTAAACTTTTGTGCATGGAATTAAATATAGTATTCAACATTCATATGTAGGAAACATAAAAATGGAAGAACAAAACAATATATTGATTAAAACATTCGTTAAAGCTTCATAATGCTAGTATATTGAATAATGGTATTTAGTGATATATCAGAGTATTGAATACTATAAATAGATGTGATAAATAATGAAACGTTGAATACTGCACAAATATGCAAAATCAAAAATCAAAGAAAAAATGTTTATTGTAAAGAAAAAAAATCATTGCAATAACTTATTGCAATACTAAATATAAGGTGTCGCAATAAAATCTAAGATAATAAGTTTATGCAACAAAATTCGTTGTAATAAACTTCAGATATTTTAAGGATAACTTTGATATGATGATATAATGACGGAGCTAGGATTTCAGTTCAAGAGTAGCTAAATTAAAAGACAATATTTTAAAAAAAAATTCATAAACTTATAAAATAAACAATTGTTATTGTCATACATATCTAATATAAATGTAAACTACAGTATATATTTCATATCATTTTAATGGTCAAGATAAATTTCATAACATTAAAACAAATTAATAAAGAAAAAATAATCATTCGTAATTATTAACCGTCAAAGTAAGATATTAATGTAAATATATAAATTTTAGAAATCTAATTTGATTTCTTAAAATAAATTGAGAAAATAGATCAATCTAAAATTATTAAGAGTATAAAAGTATACCTATAAAGTTGTATACACTATACACATTTCACTCCTTGTTTGTTTAAAAAAAATGTAGAACTCAACATTTCTTTCTTTGTTCTTCTAAGTTTATAAAATTTGAATTTATAACAAAACTCTAGAATTTGAAACTGAAGAGTCAAGAAATGGTGAAGAAAGAAAAAGAAAGTGGTGGCTATAAGGTTTTAATTTTGTACAAAGACATTTAGGCTGAGTTTGGATACGGATGAAAATTATTGCGTCTGCGACTTCAGCGTTTTTTTTTTTTTTTCCCTTCTGCTGCACGCGTTTCATAGGGGACAAGGCTACTGTTCATGTTACTGTGCATGAACAGTAGCCGATTTTGTTGACTTTCAGCACATTTGTGGGTCCCGTGTACTGTTCATGGGACCCACAAACTTCACTTTAAAGATTTTTTTTAATTAAAAATGGGTCCCACGGTACTATTCACACATTTAAAAATTATTTTGCTACAGTGTTTTCAGTTTTCAGTTTTCAGCAATAAGCTCTATCCAAACGGACCCTTGGTAGTTTCTTTTATAATAATTATTTAGAGTAAAATATAAGACCCATTTTTTAAATACCTCAGAAAAATTAATATAAACACTAAAACACAAAAAGTGTCGTGATGTCTATTCTTGCCAAATAACTGTTGTGATGTCCTAAAAAAAAAAACTGTTGTGATGATTTATGTTAATAGTGTAAAGCTATAAATCTTGAGGAAAATAAAACTAAAAAATTCTTTGGTTGACGAAACTTTTTTCTACTAATAGAGTTAGCTAGGAAGCCTTTTCCCTCATTTTTCAGTTGCCAATTAAGTTTTCTTATATTTGGAGAATGTCGTTTATCTTTTTTCCTATGACAAAGGGGACAAATGACAAATCATTCAAGACTTGGTTCCTAAATGGCAAAAACTAGAAGTTATAAATTTCTTTAAGAGGAGTCAAGGGGGGCAATGGCCCCCGCTCAACCACCATGGCTCCGCCCTTGCAATGATATATGTGTTGTTATAATAAACTATTTACAGCTTTGAATATATAGTAGTAATAGACTATCACTTCATGAATTTTATTACAATAGGTTGTAAATAACTGACAAAAATAATTGTGGTCAAATTATTGCAACAATATCTTCATTGTAATAGATAATTGGTTTATGTTTATCATTGTAATAAATTGTAAAATAATTGATATCAAGTTATTGTAATGATATCTTTGTTACAATTTCATGTTTGTCATTGCAATAGATTGTAAAATAGTCGATATCAAGTTAATGAAGTTATTACTATGATATTTTCATTGCAGCATCTATCACTTTAATATTTTTGTTGTAATAGATTGCAAAGATCATGGGTATTGAGTTATTGCAATAATTTCTTCATTTTAAGTTATTGCAACAAATTTTCCTAATACAATAAGGTATTAAAGCCTCTATTGGAACTGAAAATTATAAATTACTTCAACTGATTATTTAATAGTGTTTAGTTTATTTAAGATTCGAAATGATATGACATGTTTGGTGGGGGGGTTCGTAATTCTGGTGCCACACCCAAAACCACAACTTTGTTCACAACTTTCATACGTGGCAAGCTACCTCATTACCTTAGGCCCCCCAACATAACACAAGAATTAAACCTTAATTATCCCAAATTTTAAATTACAAATCCCACCATAACTTTACTCCTCTAGTCTTCTTCTCCTTCCCAAAAACCATATGTGAAAAAACTTGAGAGCCCAAATGAATTGTAGAGGCTAGAGTACTGGAACAACAACGCGAAAAAGGAAAACTCACTCATCACACACTAGAAAATAAAACCCAACTTTTAGAAACATTACCTCTCTACTGAAAAACCAAAACTTACTGCTCCCTAAACCCGCGAAAAACATCATTCGTCTCATCTCCATTTATTGTGAAAAGAAAATTTTATCTTCCAAATCTTAGAGCTAATCACCATCTGCCATCCAAGGAGGTGATCGCAACTACATAGGTTCATTTCGCTTTGTTTAGTATTTTCTCTATATTTCTATGTTAGTCTTTGATTTTTTGTTTTCCTAGTATTATTGCTCTCATTCAGTAAAAATTATTGTGTATTTTTTTAGTTCAGTTTGTATTGTTGTGTTGTTAGTTTACTTTGTCAATTATTTGTTGTGTTCTCAAATAAATTGTTGATGGGAAGTCCCCTCTTTCAGGGTCCTCCACTGCTTTATATTGGGGGTTCAACACTTCAATTCCCCTTGTATAGTTGTACTCTATTCTGTTTCAATGAAATTTCAATGAAATCTAAACTGGACTATAAAAAAAATGCAATCTTGAAGTTGTGAATTTGGTGTCTGTAATCAATAGGTTTTCCATTTTTCTATTGCATTTGGAAATGTGATTTTTTTTTTCCTTCTGTAATAATGGCTAGGGGCTATAGACAATAAAAGTAATCCATCATTTGCTTTGCAAAATAAATGTGAATAACACATTTATATGAAGCACAAAATTTTTGAAAGGATAAATTATAATATTTAGTTTAGAATTATTAATTTTCTTATGATTAAAATGATTTTATAGGCATGGTAGATGAAATATTAAATGTTTTCTCACATGTAAAATTTAATGAAGATAATATCGAGAAAGATATGGTGGAGGGGGATTCAAATGAAGATATTGAGAATGATATGGTGGATTTGGAGTTGAATGAAGATAATATCCAGAATGAAATAGTGGAGTTGAATGAAATGGTAGAAACAAAAGGAGTAGAAAACAAAGTAAAGGACCTTGGGAATGAAGTTTAATTCCATTGTTGATATTGTGATATATTATAGAAGATATGCTAAAGAAAAAGGTTTTGCGGTAGCTAAAAGAACCTCTAAAAATGGGGATGATGGGGAGTTAAGGTATGTGACCATTGCTTGTAGTTACATTGGAAAGCCAATGATTAGATTAAATCATCTTGGAATTAAAAGGACTAGATCTACCAATCCAATTAAATTGAAACCTTAAAAAAAAAAAATAGATTGCAAAGATCAACTTTGGTTGATTCTATGCCTAGATGGAAAGTGGATATTTTGATCCATGGTACTTGACCATAATCATTGAGTGAGTCCAAGTAAGACCTAATATTACAAATGCAATAGAATAATAGAAAGAACCACATGTGGAAAAAAGCTTGAATTGAACGACAAAGTTGGTATTAGAATGAACAAGAGTTTTAATTTATTTGTTGTTGCAGCAGGGGGACATGAGAATTTGTCTTTTCTAGAAAAAAAAAAGATTGTAGAAATCACATTGAAAAAGTCAGACATTCACATCTTAGGGAAGGAGATACTAGTGCAATGCACCATTATTTTTTGAAAATGCAAGCTAACAATTCTGAATTCTTTTACACAATGGATTTTGATGATGATGGTTGGTTAAAGAATGTATTTTAGGCTAATTCAAGGGTTATGGCAACATTTAAAGAGTTTGGTAAAATTCTTTTACGCAATAGATTTTGATGACGATGGTCGATTAAAGTAGGGCTGTCCATGGGTCGGTCAGGGTCGGGTTTGTGCCCAACCCGAAACCGACCCGATCACTTCGGGTTTTCCATGCCTAGACTCGCCGCCGAACGGTGAACGGAGTCGGTTCGGGTGGTCGGATTTTCATCTTGTACGAACTGGTCCTCGGTTGGTTTCAGGTTGTGAGAAACTCTGTCGGATTTTTCCAAAAGCCGCTGGAGTTGGCGAGACCTGACCGGATCTTGGGCAAGATCTCAGCGGACTTGAAAAGAACAGGCCGAACTCGGCGAGATCTGGCCGAATCTCAATGAGATCTCGCCTAATCTCTTCGAGTTCAAGCCGGATCTCCTCAAATCGGATAGAAAATCAGCGCTATCTCACCTAATATCTTCGAGTTTAGGGCGGATATCCTCAAATCGGATAGAAAATCAATGCTATCTCGCTTGCTCTCTTCGAGTTCAGGCCGGATCTCCTCAGATGGGATAGAAAATCAACGTTTTCCAGTCAGTATAAGGTCGGGTTGATTGAAAATTGGTTTCTTAGCCTCAAATCCGCCAACCGACCCGCCGTTTTCGGGTTCAAGGGGCAGAGACCCTTCGCCAACCAGTCACCGGTGTCGGGTCAGCCGGTTCTTAGGTCAGAGCGGACAGTTTGGGCGGGTGGGTCGGGTTCTAGTTTTATTTGGACACCCCTAGATTAAAGAATGTATTTTAAGCTGATGCAAGGGGTAGGGCAGCATTTAAAGAGTTTGGTGATGTGGTTACATTTGACACTACATATATGGTTAACAAATATGAAATGCCATTTGCTCCATCTATTGGGGTGAGCCATCATGGGCAATTGTACAACACCTACCAAGGCATGGAAGAGTGTCGATGTGGCTAGATCTAGACCTTACACGTGGAGTGCATGTGAGCAAGGGAGAGGAAACGTTGGCTACAAGATATTATCCTTAGCCCATGCCAATGGCGTGACTGCCTTGGAAAGGAAGTAAGATATGCATTTGACATGGGTACTCAAACACTCAAAAAAATGGAGATAGTGACTTCCAAAGGTCAGCAACTATAGAAACACCCCTTATTAGCTGAGTGTATGTTGGACAACTTCAGGGACACGTGTATCACCTTCAGTACCTTTGATGTCCCTCTTATTACTCAAGAGTTGTTCCCCATGCAGTGTCAAAGTTACCTACCCTCATGCTATAGTGTTGATGTTGGCGTACTCTCTCTCCTCCAGTCACCATATAGTACCTTAGCTAAACAGAGCAAGAGTGATTCTTGGGTTATACTAACTAAGTACATAAACATGGATTTAGATCTCTAGATTTTCTAGGGTGCTCTACTAATAGATTTCTTTAAATCTTAATGATTCTTTTATGATTTAAGAATCTAGATTCTGCCATGTTAGTATTCCACTAACAATACTCTTAAAAATAATAAAATAATATTGCAAACAAAACAATTAAGCTTATTGTTAGTGAAATGCTGACATGGCAAAATCTAAACCATTAAAGAATAGTTAAAATTTAAGAAAATCTATTTAGTAGAGTACCCTAAGAAATCTAGATGAACTAAATTTCATAAACACTACATCTATGGTTTAACCAAATTCTGAAGGCCCACAAATATGAAATCTCAAATTTATAACAAAGTTTTCAATCCAAAGCCTCAACACCGTTAAATCCCAAATCAACCACGTGAATAAATTTCGAAGTCATCAATCTATACATAAGCTCCAAAAACCAAATTCATAATCAATTTCCAAATTGTTTGTAAATCTCATACCAATTAATTAAGATTTAAGCCCAAAAATAAGTTACAAATTTACAAATTTTCTTTCGTTTTTCTTATTTCTATCTCTCTCGTGTTTTGTGTACATGGCAAAGTTGCTAGTTGAACAAAAAGTCAACAAAGAGATAAGGAGATGCAGGGGTCTGGTGGCTGACATGTAAATTACCAAAAATAAAAAAACCAGCAACACTTAAGAGTTAAGACTTCACCACTTTTCAGGGATAGCATGCCTTCTAAGTCCATCATAAGTCATTTTAGCAAACACAAGCAGCTGAACTTTCTTTATTTACATAGATGTATAGATATTTATAAGGAATTTTTTATTATTATATAAATTAGAAAGGTTTAAAAGGATTTTTTTTTTTTTAGTAAAGGTTTAAAAGGATTTTAACAACTTAAAAAATGTTTGTTTTCCACTTGTATTTTTTTCTTTTTTACTAGACAAGATTAAAATATATATAAAATATAAGATAAGTTCAAATCCAACCAAAAGGATAAAGTTTAAATCCGTCCATTGTCAATGTACCCTCCAATTGGAAAGTACAAGTTGTAATCTTTCAACTTTTTTATATTCCCCCTTTTTTTTTTGGATAGATTTTTTTTATTTTATATTCTTTTTAAATCCCAACATAATAAGCCTTTTGTTTTTGGATATTTGATATTTTAACTTAGGACAAAAATCTTCTAAAAAAAAAATCTTAGGAAAAAGTTCAAATAACGGGGCCATGATATGGAATAGAATTCTAACCATAGGTAGGCCATTCAAAATTTGGATAAGCCCTTCAAAATGGCATCTCTCTCTCATTGTTTATTTTTGTTTTGTCCGACAAACGTCACACCATACTTTTCTTCTTCTACAATCTACACCAATCCCTACATGCATTTATGTTTATGTCTTCATGATATTTAACACGTTTCACTTTCCTCTAGAAAAAAGACATTTCATCATATTTCCCAACCAACAAACAAACAAAACAAACAACGTTCTCACCTCTGATGAAGTAGCAAAGTGACCTACACAGGATTGAGAGGGTTTTTAATGTTGGAGATTGGGTTTACCTAAGGTTGCAATATTATAAACAGCAATCTACTGCATATAGGAGTTCTAACAAGTTTTCCTCTTGATTTTTTGGTCCTTGAAAGATCTTGGAGAGGATTGGTGAGGTAGCTTACAGGTTGGATCTCCCAGCTGAGTCTGCCATTCACCCTATATTCCATGTGTCTTGCTTAAAAGCTAAGTTGGGAATCACAACATTTCCATTCCTATGTTGCCTTCTGTCAATTCTCAACGCATTCTCACTTTTCAACCAGTGGCTGTGCTTCAAACCAGGTCTCATCAGCTTAGGAGGAGAACTATTACCTAGCTTCTTATACAATGGCAAGGAGGTTCACTTGAAGATGCTACTTGGGAGGATTTGTTCCTTCTTCAGCAGTAGTTTCCTTATCTTGTGGGCAAGATGTTCTAATAGGGGGAGTAATGTTAGGAAATTAGCTATTTGATAAACATTGTATGATTAGCATTGTTAATTGAGTAGTGGCTGTGTTGAGTTGTATGAAGTTATTTAGTTGAATTCTGCTAGCCAGTTAGTAGTTGATGTACTCAATTAGTTAGTTGCATTGATTGGGAAGTTTTGGGGGGAAATGAGATTGAATTGTATGAGAGGAGATTTGTGATGTTGAATGAGGAATTATCCAAAGAATTAACCAACCTGCTCTTCCTATTTCTCTCTAAGTTCCTCTTCTTCCTTTCTTTAAGTTCTTCCTTTGCTAAGGAGGTGGTTACCCTCGAAGTAACTAATCTTTCTTTTCCAAATCCATTTTCTCTCTTCTATTCCAGAATTTCCACTCTTAACACTGCACATGAGCATTTTTATCCATTAAGCAACCTCATTTTTTCCCTTTAATTTTCTCTCTATTTTGGAGAGAAAACTTTTTCATAGGCCCTCGGAAAAAACACCTGGGCCCCATCATTTATTTTTCTTCCTCCCCATCCAGCCAACCACACTCCAAAAAGTTTTTCTTCCCATTTTCTCTCCAAAATTTTCCATCTATGCTATTTCACCTCCAAACAAACACACCTTAATTGTAGTTGAACTGCTTGACGATTTTAGAATTTTTCTTTCTTTAAAAAAAAAATATATATATATATATATATATATATTTATGGGCTAGGTTGTCCATGTTTCTAGGACGGATCAGGTTTGGGCTTAACTCACATCCAATCCGACCTGATCAGGTGGAGCATATTTCAACCTTCTAATGATCAGAGAGGTTGATCAAATCAGGTTTTCAACGGATGGCGGTTAATTCCATCAGATTTGTTGAGTGGATCAAGTCATCGAGTGGGTAGATGATGATTTTAGATTTTGAACCTTAGTGTGAGAGGCTTTAGGGTTATCTTATTGTAAGGCAACATTGCTTTTGTCCCTCTTTAAATAAAATAAAAGAAAAAGAAAAAATAGGTTGCTTTTAAGGTTACATGAGCTTATAGTTGTCTAACTTATTATGAAATTGGGAATTATAGTTAGTAGAATTATAGTCACTATAAGAATTTGGTAACAATTAATTGTACAATTATTCTAATAATGTTAGTCATTAAATGATGTAGAAAACATACTAAACTTTTGTGCATGAAATTAAATATATTATTCAACTAATAGTCACATATGTAGGAAACATAAAAATGGAAGAACAAAACAATAAATTGAGTAAAACATTCATTAAAGCTTCATAACGCTAGTATATTGAATAATGGTATTTACTGATATATCAGAGTATTGAATACTATAAATAGATGTGATAAACAATGAAACATTGAATACTGCACAAATATGCAAAATCAAAAATCAAAGAAAAAATGTTTATTGTAAAGAAAAAAAATCATTGCAATAACTTATTGCAATAACTTATTGCAATACTAAATATAAGGTGTCGCAATAAAATCTGAGATAATAAGTTTATGCAACAAAATTCATTGTAATAAACTCCAAATATTTTAAGGATAACTTTGATATGATGATATAATGATGGAGCTAAGATTTCAGTTCAAGAGTAGCTAAATTAAAAGACAATATTTAAAAAAATAATAATAAACTTATAAAATAAACAATTGTTATTGTCATACATATCTAATATAAATGTAAACTACAGTATATATTTCATATCATTATCATGGTCGGGATAAATTTCATAACATTAAAACAAATTAATAAAGAAAAAAATAATTATTCATAATTATTAACTGTCAAAGTAAGATATTAATGTAAATATATAAATTTTAGAAATCTAATTTGATTTCTTAAAAGTAATTGAGAAAATAGATCAATCTAAAATTATTAAGAGTATAAAAGTATACCTATAAAGTTGTATACACTATACACATTTCACTCCTTATTTGCTTAAAAAAAATGTAGAACTCAACATTTCTTTCTTTGTTCTTCTAAGTTTATAAAATTTGAATTTATAACAAAACTCCAGAATTTGAAACTGAAAAGTCAAGAAATGGTGAAGAAAGAAAAAGAAAATGGTGGCTATAAGGTTTTAATTTTGTACAAAGACATTTAGTAGTTTCTTTTATAATAATTATTTAGAGTAAAATATAAGACCCATATTTTAAATACCTCAGAAAAATTAAGATAAACACTAAAACACAAAAAGTGTCATGATGTCTATTCTTGCCAAATAACGGTTGTGATGTCCTAAAAAAATTGTTGTGATGATTTTTGTTAATAGTGTAAAGCTATAAATCTTGAGGAAAATAAAACTAAAAAATTCTTTGGTTGACGAAACTTTTTTCCTATTAATAGAGTTAGCTAGGAAGCCTTTTCCCTCATTTTTCAGTTGCCAATTAAGTTTTCTTATATTTGGAGAATGTCATTTATCTTTTTTCCTGTGACAAAGGGGACAAATGACAAATCATTCAAGACTTGGTTCCTAAATGGTAAAAACTAGAAGTTATAAATTTCTTTAAGAGGAGTCAAGGGGGGCAATGGCCCGTGCTCAACCACCATGGCTCCGCCCTTGCAATGATATATATGTTGTTATAATAAACTATTTACAGCTTTGAATATATAGTAGTAATAGACTATCACTTCATGAATTTTATTACAATGGGTTGTAAATAACTGACAAAAATAATTGTGGTCAAATTATTGCAACAATACCATCATTATAATAGATAATTGGTTTATGTTTATCATTGTAATAAATTGTAAAATAATTGATATCAAGTTATTGTAATGATATATTTGTTACAATTTCATGTTTGTCATTGCAATAGATTGTAAAATAGTTGATATCAAGTTAATGAAGTTATTACTATGATATTTTCGTTGCAACAATCTATCACTTTAAAATATTTGTTGTAATAGATTGCAAAAATAATGGGTATTGAGTTATTGCAATAATTCCTTCATTTTAAGTTATTGCAACAAATTTTCCAAATACAATAAGGTATTAAAGCCTCTATTGGAATTGAAAATTATAAATTACTTCAACTAATTATTTAATAGTGTTTAGTTGATTTAAGATTCGAAATGATATGACATGTTTGGTGGGGGGTTCGTAATTCTGGTGCCACACCCAAAACCACAACTTTGTTCACAACTTTCATACGTGGCAAGCTACCTCATTACCTTGGGCCCTCCAACACAACACAAGAATTAAACCTTAATTATCCCAAATTTTGAATTACAAATCCCACCATAACTTTACTCCTCTAGTCTTCTTCTCCTTCCCAAAAACCATATGTGAAAAAACTTGAGAGCCAAAATGAATTGTAGAGGCTAGAGTAGTGGAACAACAGTGCAAAAAAGGAAAACTCACTCATCACACACTAGAAAATAAAACCCAACTTTTAGAAACATTACCTCTATGCTGAAAAACCAAAACTTACTGCTCCCTAAACCCGCGGAAAACATCATTCGTCTCATCTCCATTTATTGAAAAAAAAATTTTATCTTCCAAATCTTAAAGCTAATCACCATCTGCCATCCAAGGAGGTGATCGCAACTACATAGGATCATTCCTCTTTGTCTAGTATTTTCTCTATATTTCTATGTTAGTCTTTGATATTTTTTTTTTTCCCTGTATTATTGCTCTCATTCAGTAAAAATTATTGTGCATTTTTTTAGTTCACTTTGTATTGATGTGCTATTAGTTTACTTTGTCAATTATTTGTTGTGTTCTCAAATAAATTGTTGCTGGGAAGTCCCTTGTTTCAGGGTCCTCCACTGCTTGGGGGTTCAACACTTCAACTCCCTTTGTACAGTTGTACTCTATTTTGTTTCAATGAAATCTAAATTGGACTAAAAAAAAAAAATGCAATCTTGAAGTTGTGAATTTGGTGTTTGTAATCAATGGGTTTTCCATTTTTCTATTGCTTTTGGAAACGTGATTTTTTTTTTCCTTCTGTAATAATGGCCAGGGGCTATAGACAATAAAAGTAATCCATCATTTGCTTTGCAAAATAAATGTGAATAACACATTTATATGAAGCACAAAATTTTTGAAAGGATAAATTATAATATTTAGTTTAGAATTATTAATTTTCTTATGATTAAAATGATTTTATAGGCATGATAGATGAACTATATTGTATAGGCATGGCAGATGAAATATTAAATGTTTTCTCACATGTGAAATTTAATGAAGATAATATCGAGAAAGATATGGTGGAGGGGGATTCAAATGAAGATATTGAGAATGATATGGTGGATTTGGAGTCGAATGAAGATAATATCGAGAATGAAATACTGGAGTTGAATGAAATGGTAGAAACAAAAGGAGAAGAAAACAAAGTAGAGGACCTTAGGAATGATGTTTAATTCCATTGTTGATATTGTGATATATTATAGAAGATATGCTAAAGAAAAATGTTTTGCGGTAGCTAAAAGAACTTCTAAAAATGGGGATGATGGGGGAGTTAAGGTATGTGACCGTTGCTTGTAGTTACATTGGAAAGCCAATGATTAGATTAAATCATCTTGGAATTAAAAGGACTAGATCTACCAACCCAATTAAATTGAAACCTTAAAAAAAAAAAAAAAAAAAAAGATTGCAAAGATCAACTTTGGTTGATTCTATGCCTAGATGGAAAGTGGATATTTAGATCCATGGTACTTGACCATAATCATTGAGTGAGTCCAAGTAAGACCTAATTTTACAAATGCAATAGAATAATAAAAAGAACCACATGTGAAAAAAAGCTTGAATTGAACGACAAAGTTGGTATTAGAATGAACAAGAGTTTTAATTTATTTGTTGTTGTAGCAGAGGGACATGAGAATTTGTCTTTTCTAGGAAAAAAAGATTGTAGAAATCACATTGAAAAAGTCAGACATTCACATCTTAGGGAAGGAGATACTAGTGCAATGTACCATTATTTTTTGAAAATGCAAGCTAACAATTCTGAATTCTTTTACACAGTGGATTTTGATGATGATGGTTGGTTAAAGAATGTATTTTAGGCTGATGCAAGGGTTATGGCAACATTTAAAGAGTTTGGTAAAATTCTTTTATGCAATAGATTTTGATGACGATGGTTGGTTAAAGAATGTATTTTAAGCTGATGAAAGGGGTAGGGTAGCATTTAAAGACTTTGGTGATGTGGTTACATTTGACACTACATATATGGTTAACAAATATGAAATGCCATTTGCTCCATCTATTGGGGTGAACCATCATGGGCAATTGTACAGTACACCTACCAAGGCATGGAAGAGTGTCGATGTGGCTAGATCTAGACCTTACACATGGAGTGCATGTGAGCAAGGGAGAGGAAACGTTGGCTACCAATGTGAGAGACCGTGCCCCCGGCCCGTTTTATATATCGCGTTGGGCCAAACCCACGTAAATGGGTAGAGTCATGTTATTGCCTCTCAAAATGGAGATTCAATTAGTTATATTTTGCCCTTTAGATTAAGGGTTTTACAATGGAGTTGCCACTTATTTAATTATTGGGATAAATAAGAAAACCAAAATTGAAAATTTCCTCATTTTATTAATTTTCAATTGAATTTACATTGGGCATAAGAAAATTACATGGCTTTGATCCTAGATACAATCTAAGATAAAGTACATAGCTTTATTTCCTAGTTACAATCTAAAAATTGAAAATTATAAGGATAAACATTGGTCTATCAACCCTTGATCTAAATTCGGAGGCTATATCACAAGGTGGGAAGGTGTTAGGCACCCACCTTGCCCAGTGAAACTGGTCTTCTAGACTATGGTGGCCAACATTCATATCATATCATCCAATATATTATCAATCAATTTGCATGTTGAATTTAAAGTGTGTGCATGTGATAAACCCTAATTCAATTTATTAAGCATTTCATTTGGATTTGAAAAATAAATTCTAGTGAATGTGTATGGATGGTGATATCCTAGATTCAAGAATTTAAAAGAATTATTAAACAAACATATTTTTCATGTTTTTGTTGTGGATTTAAGATCGAAACTAGTGTTATGCTTGAACATGTGATGAACAACCAAGAACATGTAAAGAACATATAAGAACAATTAAGAACATTCAAACATATTCAAAGGAATTTAAATGATTATTATCATGCTTTAATCTTAAACTCTCATCATAGCAACACAAAAAAACAATTAGGGAAAGAGATTATACCTTCATGCAAGATCCATATGATGGATGAGGAGACTCTTGAGGGAGGTCCTAAAGGTGGAGGAAAAGAAAAGTTAGAAGAAGAAGAGTGAGTCTCACTCAATACCTTGAGTCTTAAGAAGACCAAGATATAACAAGACTATTCAACTTCCTAGAACTCAATAGAGGAGAATATGGAGGGTTTTTTAGTCTTCGAATGAAGGAGAGGGGGGGGGGGGGAGGTTTATATAATAGTGGTGGAGGAAATATGAATGGAATGCCAATTGATGAGGGTTAACAAAAAATCATGAACCTAGACCTCATTTTAGCTTTGGGGGAAATCTGGTGCATTAAATGTAGAGATTGGTGGGAGTGAGGAGCAAGCCAAAATTCGGTTTTCTCGTAGCTGCTGTAACAGTCTGTAGAGCCAACTTCAAAAAATTATATTTGACTCAATTCTGATCGTAATTGTCTCATTCTTGTGCTTAAATTGAAGCCCCGGATGTCTAGTTTCTGGGAAAAAAACCTCATTCATAGATTCAAAATACTTTGAGAGATATCGATGAAATAGCGACCATAGGTCATTTGTTAGAAAATGATTTCAGCGCAATTAACATTAATAGGTCCCAAATTAGCTCCTAATTAACATTAAATGACTCCAATCACTCTCATTTCAGACTTAATTGATTCTAAATTTACTCTAATTAAAAGATAATTGCACAAATTATTCATTGAATAATTAATGTTTAACTATCTAATTAATTAGGTGTGTGCAACCTTACCATAAAATGTAGTTCTAACCAATCAAATTATGACACATCATTAATTTCAAATTGATTATAATTATAACCAATTGGAATCAATTATTCATAATCACATATATTCGGACTCAATTTGTGATAGTGCATCTCGGCCATCAAAACTTGATTTGATGATAACTTTCAATCTGATGGTCTGATTAGGGCTTATGATTAATCGATTTGATCATTACAATATCAAGATCATTTTTGTGAAATGAGATTAAGGATCTAATGACCAGAATCAAGATGCATATTTCCAAGGCGAAATGATCCTTTTACCCTCCATGTGAGGTTAAATGTGGGTTGCAAAATGAGGTGTCAACAACAAGATATTATCCTTAGCCCATGCTAAGGGCGTGACTGCCTTAGGAAGGTAATAAGATATGCATCTAACATGGGTACTCAAACACTCAAAAAAATGGTGATAGTGACCTCCTAAGGTTAGCAGCTATAGAAACACCCCTTATTAGCTTAGTGTATGTTGGACAACTTCAGGGACATATATCACCTTTAGTGCCTTTGATGTCCCTCTCATTACTCAAGAGTTGTTCCCCATTTAGTGTCAAAGTCACCTACCCTCATGCCATAGTGTTGATGTTAGCGTACTCTCTCTCCTCCAGTCACCAAATAGTACCTTAGTTATAGTAAAGTTTGAAATAAGAAAATAATGACTTGACACCTATTTTTGTACTCAACCATGTTCCTCATACTATAAGAGGAATATGCAACTGGACTATTAGGGGAAGAACTGAAGTAGATCTTTTGAGAAGAGATTAGAAAGTTGATAAGGAAGTAAGGTAGAAAACAAGGTCTCTCTTTTAAGGAAGAACACATTTATTGTACAAGAGATACCACTTTCTTCCATACAATACAAAGCTAAATAGATCAAGAGTGATTCTCTCTTGCTCAAATCGTGGTTTTTCATCCATTTCCTTAGGTTTTCCACGTACATCTTGTGTCCACTTTACATTCTTACTATCGCTTTCTTCTTCTCTAGACATTATAATGTCAAAGCTTGCATTTTTGCCACTCATGAGTTTTCTCATCGAGATGTACTGTTAGATAGCTTATTTACTCTCTCATATAAGTTCAAATCTAACTTACATGTACATAAATCAACATTGCTAGGATGTAAATTGATCTTAAGAGAAGACACAAATTCATTTATATGGCTATTTAAATCTTGGCTTGCATGCATGTCTAAATGCCCTCCAATGCAATTATTACAAATCAAGACAAAGCCATGAAAAAAGCGATAGAGATTGTTTTTCCCTAATGCATGACATTGATGGTGCTTGTAGCATATCATGAATAAGTTGCTTGACAAATTTAAAGGGTACAAAGACTATGAATCAATAAAAATTTGTATGAAAAATGTTGTTCATGATTCATTGACAAAAGAAGAATTCGAAGAAAGTTGGGGTAGATTTATTGAGAAATACCAACATGAAAGCAATGAATGGTTACTTGGGTTGTATGATGAGCAACACCATTGGGTGCCAGCTTTTGTGAAAGATATGTTTTGGGCAAGAATGTCAACAACACAGCAAAGGGAAAGCATGAATGCTTTCTTTGATAAATATTTTAATAAGAAAACTACTTTAAAACAATTTGTTGAACAATTTGAGAATGCTTTGGTAGCAAAGGTACATAATGAAACTATTGAAGATTCTAATTTTTTTCAATTTACGCATTTCCTGAATAACTATTTATGAGATGGAGAAACAATTTTAGAGTGCTTACACTTTGAGAAAATTTATAGATTTCCAAAATGAGATAGTTGGAAGTATTTGTTGTAGTTTGTTTTCATGCAAGGAACATGACAACTTTTTCGAGTATAAAGTATGTGAAGATGTATCATATGGAGAAGGTCAGCAGAGTGTAATTTTCCATGTGTATTTTAATGAGGATAATAGTAAAGTTAACTGCAAATGCCGGTTGTTTGAGTTCAAGGGGATAGTAGGCAGGCATCTAATATTAGTTTTCATTCATAGGAAGATTTATCGAATATCAGACAAGTTCATCTTAAAAATATCAAATGGAAATGTTGAAATGAGGCACACTAAAGGTCGAATAAATCATGACAATTGGTCTTTGAAACCTGAAGCACGTCACTATGAAAAGATGTGTAATACCTTTTAAGAGGTTGCTAATTTGGTAGCAGATTCTAAAACTGCATATAAGAATGCGATGACACAAATATGTGAAATGAAAGGGGAGCTCAAGGATGGGGGAAATGTTTATGGTAGCAATAAGCCTATTTCT
Organism: Castanea sativa; assembly: GCF_040712315.1. Taxonomy (NCBI): domain Eukaryota; kingdom Viridiplantae; phylum Streptophyta; class Magnoliopsida; order Fagales; family Fagaceae; genus Castanea; species Castanea sativa. The sequence goes on from NC_134018.1 coordinate 36,460,367, forward strand.
ATAGATATTCAAAATGATTCCACCTCATGTGGCAATGGTCTTGTAATTTCAAAAGAAGTTAGAAAAATTCTTGATCTAATGGTTGTTTGTCAAAAAGGGCGACCACCATTTAAAAGGAAGATGTCAAAGGTCGAACAAACTACTAAGAAAAAAAAGGAAAAGAAAATGAAAATGAAGACTGTAACTAACGAGGGGAATGTAGTTAACCAAGTTGAGACTTCAATTCTTGAGGAAATTTTTGAGAAGGTTAGACTATAATTATATTATTTGCTTTTTTGGATAATTAATCATTATTATTACTGTAAGGACACGTTTCAAATTTCCAAACCACGACTGGGAGGAAAATGGGCTTGAAAGGCCTTTGTTCACAATGAATTTGTAGAGGATGGGTTTGTAATTTAGATTTCAAGGATGGCTTTAGACAATCACAAAAAGAACGGGCTTTGGGCCCAATGGAACAAAACAAAGAATCGTTTGTAAAGAGTAAGATTGAGAATTCCTCCTCGGACTGTTTCCGAAGATAGTTTCTAATAATATTTCTTAAGTGTGGATACAAGTATTGATTATCATACACCTTTTCTTTCTCAAAAAGCCTCCCCCTTTTCTTCCTATGCCTTCCCTCCTATTTATACTCCTCCTCTTCTCTTCATCATCTTCCACTCTCTCACTGCAACCCTGATTTTTGGATATTTGTCCCATCCATTCTTCCCTAAAGCCCGCTGGGATTTGGGACCAAGTTCCAAGCTCTATGCTCAGGTCCCATCCTTCCATCTATGCTGTCCGCGTATCAATTACAGAGTCTTTAATATATGGGCGGTGGTAGCAGCTTTACTTTAGACTTTCCACCGCTCTTTCTACTGTCCTCCACGTACACTGTGTATCCTCGGCTTAACATTCCGAGGAAAAGTCTACTCCTCGGATGGTATGGGACACTTAAATACTCCACGATCATTTTGATGTTTTCGGATTTGGGTTTCTAGCCCAAAAGACCTTGTTGGGCCGTCCATTATAAATTACTGGGCCCAATACCCCTACAATAGCCCCTCGAGATTCTTTATTTTTCTTTCACCTCGGGAGGAAAATAGGATCTCGATTTAAAAGACCTTTTCACCCTGCAGGATCCTAGAATATTACAAACGGAAATAACTTCTGAATTACCCATCGCGTGTTCCCGATGCTTCGGTATGCGAAACGCCCTCGAATTTATTATTGGCGCTTCCATGTCCCCCACGTTTCATTGATATGACACATATCCAACGGTCGAGAGCGATTCCTGTGTTGAGGCGGGAATTCGCCCGCTTCAAAACACCTTTTGACGTATAAATACTAATTTTCTTCAAACTTCCTCACACTACAGAAACCTGATAACGTACCTGCCACACTTTCCATCTCCCCGTACTCTCTCTTTCTATCAAGTACTCTGTCCGAGGTGACGTGCTTTCTTCTTTTAAAAGTAAGTTCTTCAATACTCTTTCCCCTCCTTATCAGCTTTTTGTTTCTTTTGTTTCTTTTCCTTCCCGTCTTCTCCTTTTCACTGTGTCTTTCATCCTCGGCGTAGTTAGTTTTCTTCCCACCCCCCCTTTTTTCAAAAAATAATGGGTAGGTTCGCGTCCCTGGTAGATTCGAACGAAAAAATAGAGCAGTTTAAGGCTAGGTACAAAATTCCCTCGGATGTATCCATTACGTACTGTAACGAGGAAGAGTATTATACAAAAAGAAAAACGGGGGAAGTCGTAATCCCGATGATTGCGTTCATCGAAGGGGGAATGAAAATTCCCATGGGAACCGTGACTAGGGATTATTTTAGGGCCTTTAGATTAGCTCCCACCCAGTGCGCCCCAAATGTCTTTAGGATCCTAGGTTCCATAGATGCCTTAAATGAGAAGATGAACTTAGGGCTCACTCACCACGACGTGAACTGGGTTTACAACCTCCATTACCTAAGCAAAAAAGATGAGTATTACCTAAAATCTAGATACCCAGAGGTTAGGCTAATCCAATGTCTGCCTGAATCAAATAAGGGCCTAAAAAACGACTTCCCGATCATATCGGGAAATTGGCACGACGGCCTCCCCTGTCCGACAAGGGAAGGGACTCCAGGTGAAATTTCTTTTACATACTATTATCCTCTGTCTTTTTACTTATTCTTACCCTCTTTTACTTGGACAACTCTACAGATCCACACGCCGCGGATCGTCATCCCAATCTCGTTGACTTCGGACGGTTGGATAGGATCCTACAAGCTGAGGTTTTTGTGCATACTGACGGTCAACTCCGAGCAGCTCATCTGATCCTCGGCTACAATCCAATATCCAAAGCCTTTCAGGCGCCGAAGTGCGTGATCAAAGCCCACGATCCTCGTCTTCCTCGGATCAGTGTTGCTGTTGAGGGTTTTTTGCTACCGGAGGGGACTGCCATTCCTCAAGGTACCTTGGTCACCCAACCAATCCAACCACCACAATTCGTTCCGGTTGGGATTCCCACAATTCCTTTCTCCACAAAATTAACATTTGGTGAAGCCGCGCCTTCTCACTCCACTGTAAAGGAAGAAGAAGAAGAAATAGTTGAGGTATCAGATTCCGAGGACGATTTTGAGGTTTTTAATCAACCCTACTCTCCTGAAGATTCAACTTCCATCCTCGGCACCTCTACCCATATCTTAAAGGTTACTACTGAAGAACTTGACACTATGGGCATTCAACGAAAGACTAAGCCTAGTCTAAAGGATGTTCTTGAGGGCACTGATAAGGCCCCCCGAGTCCAAGAACCACCAAAAGAGGTGCGCCCTCGGACTCAAGAAAAGGGTGCTGACAAAGGCCCTGAAGCTAGGCTTCCTCCTCCTCCCCCATCCTCCCAAACCCAACGCACCACCATAGCTGATCTCAAAAGAAAAAGGGATCAGCCGAAAGGAAAGGAAGTGGTGGAGGCAGGGAAGGGCTCTGTTTCCAAGGAGCCCGAGGTGGAAAAGGGTGCAAAGCAGGCCCGCACTATACAGACTAGGTCGGAGAGAAGAACTGACCAACAGGTGGCCGTGCGCGCCCCTTTATGGCTCCCTGATATGTCTATGGATGACGAGGCCATTACTGTGGATGCATCCATTAGGAATTCTGATGAAGGGACAGCTGCATGCGTCGCGGATGCTTTGGAGCAGGCGCTGTTACTCCCCGAGGATATGGTTGAGCTGAGAAAGAAAAGGGACCATACCGTCTTCATGACTTTGAAGAAGGAGCTTGCAATGGTAAGTTTTCTTTCTCTAAGATCTTGGCCTTTGTTTTTATTTCCTATATATATATATGTCTGATTTTTATATGTTTTGTTCGTAGGCCGTTCAATCTGCCCATAGGGCAGAGGAGATCGCCATCAACTCCTATAAATCTTTGAGGGCCGAGGAATCCAGGCGTGAAACCGCCCAAAAGATCTCGGACCTTCATAAGAAGAAACTGCAGGAGGTCACAGCAAAGTTGGCCAAGGCAGAGAGTGATAAGGCAGGCTTGGAGGCTGATCTGAAGACTACGACTAATCAAGCCGAGGATCAGCGCCTAAAGCTCCGCGAAGCCGACAACAACCTCTTAACAGCACGCAGGCTCGTAGAGGATCTCAAGAGAGATCTGGACGAGTGTGAGAAGGCCAAAGAGGAAGCCATTAAGGGCAGAGAGGAAGCCATTGAGGAGAAGAAAAAGGCCGAGAAAGCAAAAGAAGAGGCCGAGATCTCAAGGGACCAAGCCGAACAAGACGGTTATGATATAGGCGTGAAGGAGGTCACTGAAACCTTCAAGGCTCAGGTTCCCGAGGTATGTAGGCATTACTGCCTCCAAGTGTGGAATGAGGCACTTTCCCAAGCTGGGGTTGATGCCTCTTCCACTCTTTGGAAAGCAGAGAGTGTCTACTATCCTCCCGCAATTCGCGCTTCTTCCATTCCTGAAGTTGCCCAAGAAGCTGCCCAGGGATCATCTGAGGATAAGGGGGCTGATTTGGTTGAGGATTCAACTCTTCCTGAAGATGCTTCTAAGCAAGCTGATCCAGTACAAGAAAAGGCGCTTGAAGACGTACAGCCCTCAAGTGACCTTCAGGTATCTTCGAAGGATGAGTTGGGTGATCAAGCTAATCCAATACCCTTGACAGATGATCCCAAAGGCAAAGGAATTGCCGTTGAGTCCTCGGTCCAACTTCCATCTCCTAAAGACCCCAAAGGCCCTCTGAAGATCAAGCTGAAACAATGAATGCCTGCTGTCTTCCTTCCCTTTTTTTTTTTTATTTATTTATTTTGTTTTATCTCTAAGTGTAATTTCTAAATGTGATTGAAAAAGTACTTACTTTGAATTTAATATAAGCATGGATGTTTGTTTTACTTGTTTGGATGATTCTTACTTTTTGCTCTGTTCTGATCATATCATTCCATAAATATCATCTCTTTGTCTTTTACCAAAGTTATTAACAACAGCTTGAATTGAAATTGATACTCCAGGAAGGCTTAATTATGCCGAGAACTGCTTTAAGTGATGCATTTTGAGTATTTGTTTCTTCGTTTTGGATCTCTAGTTTGAACTATGTAAAGATAAGGCATATGGTCTACGCAAATATCTGATGTATTAATTTTTCCCAAGTAAATGATCCGAGGATCCAACAATACCAAGCTTCAGCTTGATACTTAGACGAATAAATTGAAAATGTTAATTTTCCCGAAGTAGATGGTCCGAGGACCAGACGTAACTTAGGTTCTTTTTAACACTTAGTAAAGAATATCAATTTAGACGAGGTATGTGGTCCGAGGATCCAGGCATACCAAGTTTCAGCTTGATACTTAGACGAATAAATTTAAAATGTTAATTTTCCCAAAGTAGGTGATCCGAGGACCAGACGTAACTTAGGTTCTGTTTAACACTTAGTAAAGAATATCAATTTAGACGAGGTATGTGGTCCGAGGATCCAGGCATACCGAGTTTCAGCTTGATACTTAGACGAATAAATTTAAAATGTTAATTTTCCCAAAGTAGGTGATCCGAGGACCAGACGTAACTTAGGTTCTTTTTAACACTTAGTAAAGAATATCAATTTAGACGAGGTATGTGGTCCGAGGATCCAGGCATACCAAGTTTCAGCTTGATACTTAGACGAATAAATTTAAAATGTTAATTTTCCCAAAGTAGGTGATCCGAGGACCAGACGTAACTTAGGTTCTGTTTAACACTTAGTAAAGAATATCAATTTAGACGAGGTATGTGGTCCGAGGATCCAGGCATACCGAGTTTCAGCTTGATACTTAGACGAATAAATTTAAAATGTTAATTTTCCCAAAGTAGGTGATCCGAGGACCAGACGTAACTTAGGTTCTTTTTAACACTTAGTAAAGAATATCAATTTAGACGAGGTATGTGGTCCGAGGATCCAGGCATACCAAGTTTCAGCTTGATACTTAGACGAATAAATTTAAAATGTTAATTTTCCCAAAGTAGGTGATCCGAGGACCAGACGTAACTTAGGTTCTGTTTAACACTTAGTAAAGAATATCAATTTAGACGAGGTATGTGGTCCGAGGATCCAGGCATACCGAGTTTCAGCTTGATACTTAGACGAATAAATTTAAAATGTTAATTTTCCCAAAGTAGGTGATCCGAGGACCAGACGTAACTTAGGTTCTGTTTAACACTTAGTAAAGAATATCAATTTAGACGAGGTATGTGGTCCGCGGATCCCTGCATACGAACATTCACCTTGATACTTAGACGAATAAATTTAAAAATGTTAATTTTCCCAAAGTAGGTGATCCGAGGACCAGACGTAACTTAGGTTCTGTTTAACACTTAGTAAAGAATATCAATTTAGACGAGGTATGTGGTCCGAGGATCCAGGCATACCAAGTTTCAGCTTGATACTTAGACGAATAAATTTAAAAATGTTAATTTTCCCAAAGTAGGTGATCCGAGGACCAGACGTAACTTAGGTTCTGTTTAACACTTAGTAAAGAATATCAATTTAGACGAGGTATGTGGTCCGAGGATCCAGGCATACCAAGTTTCAGCTTGATACTTAGACGAATAAATTTAAAATGTTAATTTTCCCAAAGTAGGTGATCCGAGGACCAGACGTAACTTAGGTTCTGTTTAACACTTAGTAAAGAATATCAATTTAGACGAGGTATGTGGTCCGAGGATCCAGGCATACCAAGTTTCAGCTTGATACTTCGACGAATGAAGATAACGAATATAATGTAGTTTACAACAAAGAACGGCCGAAGTGCCTTTTATTTAGTAATAGTACCTTCGTAGATTATTTACATTCCAGGGACGTTGTACAACATTTTCGTCCAAATCCTCCAGATTGTAGGCTCCTATTCCTGCTACCGAAGTAATACGATAAGGTCCTTCCCAGTTGGGCCCCAATTTTCCCCACGCAGGATTCTTCATCGTGCCCAAAACTTTCCTTAGTACTAAGTCACCTGGTCCAAGAGGTCGAAGTTTCACATGAGAATCATACCCCTGCTTGAGCTTATGTTGATAATAAGCTAGTTGAACCATGGCGCTTTCTCGCCGTTCCTCAACTAAGTCTAAGTTTCTCATTAACGTATCATCATTGCTATCCGGAATAAAGGAGCTTTTCTTCGGGGTTGGGAACCCGGTTTCTAAGGGGATTACCGCCTCGGCCCCATAAGTCATGGCGAAGGGTGTTTCTCCCGTGGATCTTCGTGGTGTAGTTCTATACGTCCACAAGACATGTGGCAGCTTCTTCCACCCACCTCCCCTTGGCGTCACCCAACCTCTTTTTGAGTCCGCTCACTATTACTTTGTTGACAGCCTCGGCTTGCCCATTTCCTTGGGGATAAGCCGGAGTGGAATATCTATTCGTAATGCCAAGATCACAAATAGTATTTCCGAAAGGCTTTGCTATCAAATTGTAAACCGTTATCCGAAATGAGAGTATGAGGAATGCCGAACCCGGTAACGATATTCTTCCATACAAACTTTTTTGCTTCCGTGTCTACGATGTTTGATAATGGCTCAGCTTCAACCCATTTGGTGAAGTAATCTGTTCCCACGAGAAGCCACCGTCTGTTTCCCGTTGCTTTGGGGAAGGGTCCAACAATGTCCAAGCCCCATTGGGCAAAAGGCCATGGGCTAGATAGAGGATTCAGGACTCCACCTGGTTGATGTATATTTGGAGCGAACCTTTGACATTGGTCACATTTCTTTGCGTAATCTTGCGCTTCTCTCTGCATATTTGGCCACCAATAGCCCTGAGTAAGGGCCCTGTGAGCTAAAGACCTTCCTCCTGTGTGACTTCCGCAAATCCCTTCGTGTAACTCTTCCAAAAGTAGCTCCGTTGCTTCGGGGTGTATGCATAGCAAATATGGTCCTGAAAAGGAACGTTTGTACAATTTTTGGTCCTCGGATAACCAGAAACGAGTGGCTTTCCTGCGAACTTTATCTGCTTCAGCCTTTTCTCCAGGCAGGATGTCATTTTTGAGAAATGTTACTATTTGATCCATCCAACTAGGCCCTGTCCTAATTTGAAGAATTTGAGCGGAGTTACCGTCCGTCCCAGTGGGTTTCAACAGATCTTCAACGAGGATAACTCGTGGTAGACTTTGTGCCGAGGACGTCGCGAGCGTGGCTAATGAGTCGGCATGGGTATTGCCACATCTGGATATATGTAATAGTGAAAAAGACTCAAATTTAGGTTGCATATGCCTGACCTGGGTTAGGTACTCTCGCATTCTGGAATCCCTTACTTCTAGCTTCCCTTCTACTTGGCCTACCGCCAATAGTGAATCCGAGAACATCTGCATCGTCTTTCCTCCCATTTTATGGACCATGTTCATCCCTGCGAGGACGGCTTCATACTCTGCTTCGTTGTTGGTGGCCGAGAATCCCAATCTTAAAGATTTCTCAAAAGTAATTCCCTCTGGGGATATCAAAACTAGTCCGATACCTGATCCCCTCTGATTTGCTGCTCCATCAATATGGACTTTCCATAATGGAGGCCCTTCACACGAAATCATGCCTACTGATTTTGTACCCATGCCTTCTTGATAGTCTTCTAACGAAGGCTCAGCAAATTCCGCCACAAGGTCCGCGATGACCTGTCCCTTTATAGAGGTGCGGGGCATATACTTGATATCGAAAGCTCCTAGGACAGTTCCCCATTTGGCAATTCTTCCCATATAATCCGCACTTCGCAGAATTGATTTAAGAGGGAGTTGTGTAAGAACAATAACCGTATGAGACTGGAAGTAATGGGGAAGTCTTCGTGTAGCATGTACCACCGCCAAGATAGCTTTCTCCAGTGGCAAATAACTCAGCTCGGCCTCATGCAGAGATTTGCTTACATAATAAACCGGTCTCTGGATGTTATTGTCATCTCGGATAAGAACCAAACTAACAGCATGGTTAGCCACCGCAATATATGCGAACAGAATCTCATCAACCTCTGGTCCAAACATAACTGGTGGTCGCGAGAGATATTCTTTTAGCTGTTGGAAAGCTACTGCGCACTCCTCGGTCCATTCAAAACCCTTCCATTTATTTAATAATTGAAAGAAAGGCCTGCATCTGTCCGCGGACCGAGATATAAATCGGTTGAGAGCAGCAGTCATACCTGTTAGCCTTTGCACTTCTTTAGGATTCCGAGGTGGGTGTAAGCTGTTTATTGCCTTAACCTGAGCAGGATTCACTTCGATTCCCCGGTGAGTCACCATATATCCTAGAAACTTGCCCGACCCCACACCGAAAGAGCATTTAGAGGCATTGAGCCGTAATTTATACTCTCTTAGCTTCTGAAAAGTGTTGCTCAGATCTTCCAGATGTGCAGAAACTTCTTTACTCTTTACCACCATATCGTCCACATATACCTCAATAGTATTTCCTAGCTGTGCCTCAAACATCCTCGTCATCATCCTTTGGTAGGTAGCCCCTGCGTTTTTCAGTCCAAAAGGCATTACCTTATAATGATAATTTCCTGTAGGAGTGACGAATGCAGTCTTCTCCTGGTCCTCGGCGGCTAAGGGTATCTGGTGGTAACCTTGGAAAGCATCGAGAAAACTCATCCGAGGATGCCCAACGGTAGCGTCAACTAACTGGTCAATCCGAGGCATTGGGAATGAGTCCTTCGGGCAAGCTTTGTTTAAATCTGTGAAATCTACACAAACTCTCCACTTCCCATTCTTCTTTTTCACCACCACAGTATGGGCTAACCATTCAGGATAAAACACTTCTTTGATAGCCCCTGCCGCTTTGAGTTTGAGCACTTCCTCTTTTACGGCTTCAGAATGTTCTTTTGAGGATCTCCGAGGTGGTTGCCTCCTCGGAACTACAGTTGGATTGACCCTTAAATAATGACATATGAAGTTCGGATCAACCCCAGGGGCCTCATACGCGTTCCAAGCAAACACATCCATATTTTTCTTTAAAAATAAAATCAGCTCTGTCTTCTCTTCCTGCGGCAATTGAACTCCAACCTGGAAGAACTTTTCAGGATCATTGTCTATGATAATTTTCTCCAATTCTTCACATACTGCCTCATCTACCTCGGCTATGGGAAGAGACTTTGATTGCTATGCTTCACCGTTAGCCTAGGATGGGGAGTCTGGTTCTGGTCGACGCAGAATTGCAGCCGTGACACACTGTCGAGCCACAGACTGACTCCCAAGTAACTCCACCACCTGGTCTCCAGAATGAAAATTGATTTTGACATGCCCGGTTGAGGAAACAGCCCCGACCGCATGCAGCCACGGACTCGCCACAATAGCCGTATAGGGAGAATAAGTATCGACCACGATGAAATCTACGTCTACCACCTCCGGACTCCGATTGCACAGCGGTCCTAATCTGTCCCTTTGGAACGACGGCTCTCCCTTCGAAGCTTATCAAGGGTGAGTCATATGGCATAAGATCTTCAACTCTTAACTTCAAGCCTCTAAATAGGTCAGGGTACATGATATCTGCACCACTACCTTGATCAACCATTACCCTCTTTACATCGTAGTTCCCTATTCTGAGGGTTACTACTAAGGCATCATCATGAGGCTGGATGGTCCCGATCTTGTCCTCTTCAGAGAAACTTAGGACTGGCAGGATACTTGCCTTAATCCTTTTCGGCTGATCCCGTGACTCCTCGGTAAATGTTCGAGCAACTGACATTACCCTGAAAGGAGCTGAGCCAGTCCTACCGGGTGCTACAAAAATGACATTGATAGTACCTAGAGGAGGTCTAGATGAAGAACCGTCATGGTTTGCCACTCCTGATTGGTTTCCTCGCCCGTTGGGTTGGTACAGAAACTGCTTCAGCTTTCCCTCTTTAACCAATTGTTCCAGATGATTCCACAAAGTGCGACAGTCCTCGGTGGTATGACCTCTCTCCTGGTGATAATGGCAGTGGAGATTTTGGTTGCGTCTTAAAGGGTCTCCTGCCATTTTATTCGGCCATTTGAAAAAAGGCTCATGCCTTATTTTCTCCAACAGCTGCTGCACCGGCTCCCTGAAGACGGTGTTGACCACTTGTGGGGGTATGTGACCAGCCTGCCTGGAAAAATCCCGCGTAGGCCTATTGTTGTTGTATCGGTCCGACCTGAAATCCCTCCTTTCTTGTGGGATAACCTTCGCCTTGCCTTTTCCCTGCTGCTGATCTTCCTCAACCCTTTTGTACTCGTCGATGCGATCCATCAGTCGACGTACGCTTCTTACTGGCTTCTTCGTCAAGGATTTCCTCAAGTCATGCTCCGTTGGTAGGCCGACCTTGAAGGTCCTTATGGCTACATCGTCAAAGTCTCCGTCGATTTCGTTGAACATTTCCCAATATCGGTCCGAATACGTTTTCAGGGTTTCCCCTTCCCTCATGGCCATGGATAGTAAAGAATCCAATGGACGAGGAACTCTACTGCACGTGATAAAGCGAGAACCGAATGCTCTAGTAAGCTCTTTGAAAGAATCAATGGAGCCTGCCCTTAAGCCATCAAACCATCTCATGGCTACGGGCCCTAGGCTAGAAGGAAAAATCTTGCACAACAAAGTTTCATTCCTGGAATGCACTGCCATTCTCTGGCTGAAATGGCTTACGTGCTCCACAGGATCCGTCCGACCATTGTAAAGAGTGAAGGCCGGTTGTGTGAAACGCCGAGGTAACCTCCCTTCCTCCAATCTGCGCGCGAAGGGTGATCTGGAGATTTGGTGCAACGCTCTTCCCATTGCGTCATTTCCCAAGCCCCTAGGGGGGTAGTCTCTGCCCCGCCTCTCATGCAGATTGTCTTCCTCGGAAGAGACATATTCACCTGGGGGAGTTCTGGATCTCCGCTCGTAATTGTCATCCTCGGATCCTTCCGAAGAGGGGTCAGAGGCCGGAGGAGTTCTCCTTCTCCTCACGTGACGCAGTCTCCTTTTTAGGCCGTCAATCTCTTTCTGCATGGCCCTGGCATTTCTCTCATAAGGAACTCTACTTCCTCCTTGCGAATGACTAGCACTTCTGATGGTGTGTGTAGTATGTACACTTCCTTCTCGGTTCTCTCCATGATCAGGATGTAAGGAGTGATCCTCACGCTGGGAGCCGACGGACTCTGCACTGCGTGGTGGTTCTGATCCTACCATGATGTCCTAAACCTCCTTAAAAACTAAATTCCCACAGACGGCGCCAATTGTAAGGACACGTTTCAAATTTCCAAACCACGACTGGGAGGAAAATGGGCTTGAAAGGCCTTTGTTCACAATGAATTTGTAGAGGATGGGTTTGTAATTTAGATTTCAAGGATGGCTTTAGACAATCACAAAAAGAACGGGCTTTGGGCCCAATGGAACAAAACAAAGAATCGTTTGTAAAGAGTAAGATTGAGAATTCCTCCTCGGACTGTTTCCGAGGATAGTTTCTAATAATATTTCTTAAGTGTGGATACAAGTATTGATTATCATACACCTTTTCTTTCTCAAAAAGCCTCCCCCTTTTCTTCCTATGCCTTCCCTCCTATTTATACTCCTCCTCTTCTCTTCATCATCTTCCACTCTCTCACTGCAACCCTGATTTTTGGATATTTGTCCCATCCATTCTTCCCTAAAACCCGCTGGGATTTGGGACCAAGTTCCAAGCTCTATGCTCAGGTCCCATCCTTCCATCTATGCTGTCCGCGTATCAATTACAGAGTCTTTAATATATGGGCGGTGGTAGCAGCTTTACTTTAGACTTTCCACCGCTCTTTCTACTGTCCTCCACGTACACTGTGTATCCTCGGCTTAACATTCCGAGGAAAAGTCTACTCCTCGGACGGTATGGGACACTTAAATACTCCACGATCATTTTGATGTTTTTGGATTTGGGTTTCTAGCCCAAAAGACCTTGTTGGGCCGTCCATTATAAATTACTGGGCCCAATACCCCTACAATTACTATTATTAGCTTTTGTACTTTTTGTTTTTGTAGAATTCTACCAAGGTCAAAAATGTGTATAGTACAAATTCTACTATGGGATTTGGTATTCTTGAAACACACGAGAATTTTAACTTTAATCTAAAACTCTTTATTTGCTATTATTAGGATGTTGCTAATAGGTTTAAAGTATATTGAAATGTCAATTATATAGTAAATAAAATGTAGGATTTTGAAATGTAGCAATCGTAATCACAACATATTAGTGATAAGAGTTGTCAATTTTTTCTCCAATCATTTGTGTGGCCGAACATGAGTGAAATTCTTAACATCACTGGGATACTTCCATATTTTGGCCAACAAAATATGTTACAAGGAGAAACTTTTCCATTTTAAACAAGTATGATTGGTTAAAAGTTTGGCATGCACCATTTTTTTTTTACCATGATAATGTACCTCAGGTATGCATTTTTTCAATTAGCTACTTTTAAATTATTAGTGAAAATTACATTGCAAATTTGAATGTATTTATTATAATATATATTATCATTCATTTTACTTTGTAGGGTCATCACTATCAAAAGGTTGGTATGAATTACAATGCAGAAGTTGATAACAAATCTCAGGTATAATTTTTCCCCCTTAACTATTTTAGAAGTATTATAAATTTATAGCAAATTTGAGTGTACTTATTGTAATATATATTATCATTGATTTTTTTTGGGTTCTCATTATCAAGAGGTGAGTATGAATTTCGTGGAAAGAGAAAAAAATCCAAGCTTGCACAAAGATGGTTCATGCGATACAAGTTGATATGGTACTACAGTATAATTTTTGGTGATCTCATGGAAAGGTGGAAGCAATTAGTTTGCTTTGAATAGATAGGACCATAATTATGTACAAGTATTTTAGACGTGAAAACATGACTGCTTATGTAACTTGTCTATCTTTTTGTAATTCGGTGGGAACTTTTACCATCTACCCTATTTAAAATTTTATTTTTATTACTCAAGAGAAGAAGGTTTTGGTTCCCAATTGTAATTTGCTGTTTTTTGTTTCAATGAAAGCAATTCATAAATCCAAACAAAAATTTTAATTTCCCAAACAAGTATCTCACCATTTTTTTTGGGGGTGTTTTGAGCCTTTGGTGTGTTGTATTAACTTTTTGAGAGATTTTATTTTTATATTTATTTAAAAAAAACATTTGAGGTTGAAGAGAGGACTAAGGATTTTGAAGTTCTTTTGTAGCAATTGACAGTCAACAACAACAATTTGTGTATTTGTTCAATACACAATACTACAACATCCTTGGCATAGCACTTTGAGCAAATCAATATAACAACAAGCAACTGAGCCATAAACTCCTCACACAAAGAACAAACAAAAGGAATGTTTCAGAAATTACAAAGAACACGTTTTAATATTTTATTCAACTTCATTCTATACTAAAGCAACCTTATATTTGATATGCAACCGTTTTCTTCCTTTAAGCTTGTTAATGCCCAGTCAAGATCATTAGAGTAGTAACAATCCATGCAGAAGTTGCTAAAAAGTTAGTTCAATTGAAGTTATTTCTTTACTTGGATGGAATTCAAAACACAAACAAGATTTGTAAGTCCATTGGATGAAATTTAAAACACAAACAAGATTTGTAAGTTCATTGAGCAATGGGTTTTCGTTTTCAACGGTGGGTTAATGTTTCACAAGGATGGGTTTTCATTTTTTGATGTGGGATGGTGTTTTCTTTTGTAGCAATTGACAGTCAACAACAACAATTTGTGTATTTGTTCAATACACAATACTACAACATCCTTGGCATAACACTTTGAGCAAATCAACATAACAACAAGCAATTGAGCCATAAACTCCTCACACAAAGAAAAAACAAAAGGAATGTTTCACAAATTACAAAGAACACGTTTTAATATTTTATTCGACTTCCTTCTATACTAAAGCAACCTTATAGTTGATTTGCAACCGTTTTCTTCCTTTAAGCTTGTTAATGCCCAGTCAAGATCATTAGAGCAGTAACAATCTACCCAGAAGTTGCTAAAAAGTTAGTTCAATTGAAGTTATTCCTTTACTTGGATGGAATTCAAAACACAAACATGATTTGTAAGTCCAATGGATGAAATTTAAAACACAAACAAGATTTGTAAGTTCATTGAGTAATGAGTTTTTGTTTTCAGCGGTGGGTTAATGTTTCACAAGGATGGGTTTTCATTTTTTGATGTGGGATGGTGTTTTCTGGCGTGGGCTTTCCGTTTACGAGCCACCATGCTAGTACTCTAACAGCTGCAAATTTAAGACGAAAGACGGTCTTCGTGGGTTTAGGGAGTAGTGGGTTTTGGTTTTTCAACTAAGAGGTAATGTTTCTCAAGGTTGGCTTTTGATTTTTCAGCGTGGGATGGTGCCTTCTGGAGTGAGTTTTCCTTTTTCGCACCATCATTCTAGTACTCCAATCATTGCAATTTGTTTTGGCGCCCAAGCTTTTTCAGATATCAGTTTTGGGAGGGAGAAGAAGATTAAAGTTACAATGAGATTTGTAGTCAACATTTTGGAATAACTAAAGGTTTAAGTACTGTGTTATGTTGGTGGGCCCAAGGTGGTGAGATGGTTTGCCAGGTATGAAAGTTCTGAACAAAGTTATGGTTTTAGGTGTGGCACTAGAATTACTCTTTGAAACCTATTGTTAAATAGCATTGTAGGCCTTAACTCTAAATTGTTGTAGAAGGCCCAAGAGTCTAAAGATCCAACAAATGAAAATGGGTTCTTTATTGGGTTTTGTGTTAGGCTAATAGTTTTCTTTAATGGGTATGAGTTGAGTTTATTATTGGGCTTAATGTAGTAATTGGTTAAGATGTTAGTCGATTTGGGTCATTGGACTTGGTTTATTGCTAGGTCTTGGGTTAGAGCTTATGGGATTGAATAGTGGGTTCATGGAGTTTGAGCTCTGGGATTTGGATAAACAAGTTGATTATTTGAATTTTATTTGATTTCTAGCTCGTGTTGGACTTATGTCTGGGATTTATGGGTCTTGTTCTTGGGTAGTTTTGATTTAAACTTAGATTTTTCTTAACTTAATTCCATTTAGGTTCTATTTAAACTTTTTTAGTTTAATGATGTGACAGTAAGACTAAGAAGAATTATAGAGCCTATAAGAATTTGGAAAGAATTGGTTGTACATTTAGTGTAATAATTTTAGTCATAAAATGAGGTTGAAAACATACTAAACTTTAGTGCACGAAATCAAATATAGTGTTTAAAATTAATAGTTGCATATGTAGGCTACATAAAAATAGAAGAAGGCACTTAAATTGATTAATGTTAGCTAGTATATATTGAATAATGGTTATTATTGATATTAAATTTATGCAATTCAGAGATCGTTTAACTGGGTTTCCAGTTTTCTAATAAAATGATGTAGTGTATAGAAAGTTGGGTCAGGTGTTACTTCCTTATCAATAAAAAATAACTCTTATGGATTACCATTTTATATTGAAAATTTGTAACATTTATTATGGAAAATTTACATAATTCTCTCCATAGCTTGTGACTGGCTCAAATTAACTCCAAATTTTAAAAATTTTCAATTAAAATGACGAGGTTACTTTTTGGTTTGCTAGAGTGCTTGTGAATTGGTTAGTTTGTTTTGATGATGAGGTTTCTAAATTGATTCAAGTTAGCCCAAATAACTTAAAAATATTGTACCAGACAAGTGAAGGTTACATTTTGCAAGTTTCTTCTCCTGCAATAAAATATCACCTTGTGTTCATGAAACAGGTCTGTCAATGCTTGGATAAGCGTCAAGCATAAAGTACTTGATATTTGGTTAAGCATAAAGTACTTGATATTTGGTTAATTTAAGTTAACAATAATGAATGGACCAATTAAAAAAATGGTTAAACAAAATTTAATTGATTTTTTTTAAAAAAAATGCTGAGTATTATTTGAAACCATTGAGGCATGGACAGGCTTTAGTGAAAAATATATAATATATATCCATTTATATATATATTTTTTAGAGAGTTTTAACATATGACGTATGATAGCTCTTTATCATCAGACCAAAACACCAATCGGTTTTTGGTGTAGGCGGGGATTGAACCTCAGATCTCTTATACAACCATGAACTATCAGAGACTTTACCAGTTGAGCTAACTGGAACCCACTATTTATATTTATTAGTTTATAGTATTTTGTCGATATATTTTAGTAAAAAATATATAATACAATTTATTCATTTATTTACTATTGGACAACAAAATCAAGCCCGAGTTGATAGTAAAAACCTAGAATCTAATAATTTTTTTGAAGGATTTTGATTAATAATTAGTTTTGAGGAACGTGTAATGCACGTGACAACTCTTATAAAAAAAAGGTTCATAATAAACAATATTGCAATTCTATAACGATTGACTTTAATTTAAAGTTTATAAAAGATATATAATTATGGAGCCAAAAAAAAAAAATATATATTTATATATATAAAATTAAAAGCAATAGAAGATAACAGAGTCATTTGAGGACATTGAGAGAGGAAAATGAATCTATGACCGAAGTATTGGTGTCCTCTAAGGATTGAATTACAAGGCTAGAGCATGATACAAATGTAATATATCATGTGGAGGACATGTTTCCATAATTCAAGTGAAAAGAATAAATAATCATTCTTTTGAGTTGGATTTTCACGTCAATTTTCTTCCTCTATCTTCTTGAGACAAAATAGAAGAAAAAAAAATGAGGATACTAATGCTACAAAATATTTGACCAGAACTTATACAAATAAAATCGCCCACAAAAAACTAATCAAAATGAATTTCAAATCATAGACCAAAAGGTTGTAAATAATAAATACAATGATATTTAGAGATAGGTCATAACACCCTTAGCAATAAGAGAAATACTACGTTCACAATAATTTCAAAACAAATCATAAATGGTAGGTTGTTATTGATTGTTATGAGTAGATAAAAATGTAATTTAAGTTGTGAATTCAAATTAGAATCAATAACAACTTATCACCTATGATTTGCTGTGATAATGTTATAGACGTAGCACTTCTTTGATAATTAATAATCATTGCTGTAAAGGTTTCAGGATTTATTTCATCTAAAAATATATATTACTAAAACATCTCTTTTAAAAATAAAAAAAAATTTAAGTTCAAATAAAAGAACCTAAAGGGGTAGAAAACTTGAAAATTAAAGGTTTTGATTAAATTCTCAATTAACATCACATTAACTATGTCAATCAGGTAAGGCTATGATTCATGATAAATGAAACAAAAATGAATATTTGCAAATCAGCATATCCATCAGCACTGCAAACCAACAAGAAAATATATTTAATACTTGGGTTATACTAAGTTCAGATCCTCTAGATTTTTTAGGGTACTCTACCAATAGATTTCTTTAAATCCTAATGACTCTTTTATGATTTAAGAATCTAGATTCTGCAATGTCAGTATTTCATTAACAATACTCTTAAAATAACAAAATAATGTTGCAAATAAAACAATTAAGGTAATTGTTAGTGAAATGTTGACATGACAAAATCTATACCATTAAAGAATAATCAAGATTTATGGAAATCTATTTAGTAGAATACTCTAAGAAATTTAGAAGATATGAATTTCATAAACACTACATCTATGGTTCAACCAAATTCTGGAGACCCATAAATATGAAATCTCAAATTTATAACAAAGTTTTCAATCGAAAGCCTCAACACTGTTCAATTCCAAATCAACCCCGTGAATAAATTTTCAAGTGATCAATCTATACATAAACTCCAAAAACCAAAATTCATAATCAATTTCCAAATTGTTTGTAAATCTCATACCAATTAGTTAAGATTTAAGCCCAAAAAAAAGTTACAAATTTACAATCTTTCTTTCTTTTTTTCTTATCTCTATCTCTCTCGTGTTTTGTGTACATGTTAAAGTTGCAAGTTGAACAAAAAGTCAACAAAGAGATAAGGAGATGCAGGAGTCTGATGGCTGACATGTCAATTACCAAAAATAAAAAAACCAGCAACACTTAAGAGTTAAGACTTCACCACTTTTCAAGGATAGCATGCCGTCTAAGTCCATCATAAGTCATTTTATCAAACACAAGCAACTGAACTTTCTTTACATAGATGTATAGATATTTATAAGGAATTTTTTATTATTATATAAATTAGAAAGGTTCAAAAGGATTTTTTTTTTTTTTTAGTAAAGGTTTAAAAGGATTTTAACAACTTAAAAAAATGTTTGTTTTCCTCTTGTATTTTTTTCTTTTTTACTAGACAAGATTAAAATATATATAAAATATAAGATAAGTTCAAATCCAACAAAAAGGATAAAGTTTAAATCCGTCCATTGTCAATGTACCCTCCAATTGAAAAGTACAAGCTGTAATCTTTCAACTTTTTTTACATTCCCCTTTTTTTTTGGATAGATTTTATTTTTTATATTCCTTTTAAATCCCAACATAATAAGCCTTTTGTTTTTGGATATTTGATATTTTAACTTAGGACAAAAATCTTCTAAAAAAAAATCTTTGGAAAAAGTTCAAATAATGGGGCCATGATATAGAATAGACTTCTAACCATAGGTAGGCCGTTCAAAATTTGGATAAGACCTTCAAAATGGCATCTCTCTCATTGTTTATTTTTGTTTTGTCCAACAAACGTCACACCATACTTTTCTTCTTCTACAATCTACACCAATCCCTACATGCATTTATGTTTATGTCTTCATGATATTTAACACGTTCCACTTTCCTCTAGAAAAAAGACATTTCATCATATTTCCCAACTAACAAACAAACAAAACAAACAACGTTCTCACCGCGATCCGAACACTCCGCTCTTTTTCCTTAGACCAAGACGACGACGACAACAACAACAACAACAATAAGCCCTCATTCTTACACAACACAACCCAACAGAAAAACCATAAACCACCACCAAATTCACAGAGAAAGAGAGGTAGAGAGAGAGAGCTGAAATGGCGTCCTTTGATTCGTTCAGCAACGAGGTTGACGAGCAGAACAATCACGAGTCATCCACCCACCCCACCACCACCACGACGCGTCCTTTTGACGACGATGGCTACATAGGCTACGACCCACGCCTCGCTTCCCAGCGCTACGAAGATTCCTCCGCTTTCGTCTCCTCTGACGACTACGCTGGAGATCCACCGCCACCGCCACCACCTATTCTATCTGACGACGTTGCAACGGGCTACGAAGAGAACGACGACGTTTACGGGGTTCCCACAGCTTCCAACCCGGACTACGTCTCGCCATTTGAGTCCGGTGCCAATGGCGGAGACGAAGATGATGGTGGTGGGGTCTTCTCTTCTGAAGGCCCCATCTTGCCACCTCCCGAGGCGATGCGTGAGGAAGGCTCTCAGTTGCGCGAATGGAGGCGGTCAGTTCTTTAACTTTGTTCTTCTTTGTTCTTCTTTTTTTTTTTTTTTTTTTTGATAATCTTTATAATGATTGTGTTGTATTGGTTGTGATCTTTAATTTATGATTGCATAACTGGGTTTCTACTTTCTAGACAGTTGGATTTGTTGTTTATGAGCTTAGGATCTTTGAGTTATGAAATCATAAATGGGTTTTCAATTAGTAAATTGGAATGAAAGTTGGGTTAGTTGATGATGTGGGTAATGGGAAATTTTGAAGAGTATTGCAGATTTGAGCTGATTGACTTTTTTTGTTATCAAGGTTAAGCTGGTTAACCTAAAAATGGTTACATTTGCAATGTGTAAGATTGAATTCTACATTAATTTTCATTGTCCATTCTATCCTCCAAATTAGTGTCTAAGTTAATTGATAAATGGGTTTCATCCATCCCAAACTATAGCAATGTGCACTCTAAGCTACAAAAAATTTTGCTATCAACTCCTTAATTTGGGATTAATTTGCCCACTAATTCTCAGCTACTAATTTTGACCATGGGCTGGACATTGCAAATGAGTCTCAAATCCGGATGATGATAAGAAAGTTTTGTATTTTAGGGTGCACGTTGCAAATGTTCCTGTAGTTTGACTTAGATAACTACAATTAATCCTTTAATTTATCATTGTGAACTGGGACCATTATAGCAAATGATAACTGTGACCATTATTAGAAAATTTAAATGGTTGCAATAGAAGCAGTTTCTAAAACCTTGAAGAGCTAGTCTTGTAGCATAAGTTGTGATGGTGGCTCTGTTTTTAGTTGATCCACTCCAGATTGTTTGATATTTCTTCTTGTAAAATGTGCTACTGCTATATAGAACTAAGTTACCTGGAATGCTAATTGTTGTGTTATGCAGATGGAGAATGTGGTATTGTATGTTATTTTAGCCAAAAATGTGGAACAATGGGGGTTTAGAGTTATACATAGCTTGTATAAATTGTTTGATCAGAAGCTAGAATTTGATAAAGCTAGTTTTAAGCTGGAATACTCATCTGCAAAAACCAGTCTTGCCTTTTGAAAAGTATAAGCAAGAGATGAAAATGGGTGAGATTTTTGGTTTGTAAAAATTGGTTTATTGAAACAAAAAGTGTAGCAGGTTTCAGATTGATGAACCTTGGAACAAGGTGGCTGGGATAATCGAGAATTAGGGTTATGCTAGTTCAGAACTTGCCTGAGCTTTAAAATTATAGTTTGTGTCTAGCCAAGAGTTTTGTAGCTCATCTAGCACCTACCATTGTTTTTAACAGAAACGTTCAAAGTTCAAATCCCCCCATCCCCAACTATTAAAAAAATTATAGTTTGTGTCTAAATATGATTTTGGGTCAGTGCAGCACAATCAATCATAAAAATTTAATTCAGGAATCTGAACATCTACTTTCTAACAATCAATCATAAGAAAGTCATGAAATGTATAAAAAAATTATTGAGTTCACTACAGACAAGTCTAAGTTAACTACAGGCAAGTCTACCAACATTAAAGTTCCATTAGATACATCATTTAAATAAATAAAAAAACTGTAGCTAGCAAAAAATCAATTGAGACAAATGAATGCATTTGCTGCAATGTAGCAGGAGCCTAATTTATCTCACTTGTTTTTATTAGGATCTTACATCCACATCCACGTAGTTCTTTTCTTTGTATAATTTATCTCACTTGTACATACAAAAAAAAAAAATGGTCCTTTAATGCAGTAATTATATACTCTTGGGCGTTTTGGAATGTGGATTGTAGTACAGTAAGTTGAGTTTCTAGATTGGTTCTGATAAATTGAATTCAAGTAATATTTTCATCTGTTTGTTCCATCTTGAGAATGTGGAAATTTGCTATAGCTTCTTTTGAGTGCAGCCCTATGTATTTTTTTCAATGAGCCCTTGCTCAAATGGTATGTCCTCATAGCAAAGTAGTGGATGCTTGTGTAACTTATCAATAGGGGGTAAAAAAGGTACAGCGCGTTGTATTTGGTAATTATATATCCTTATTTATTTATTTTCTTTTGCTTTTGTCTCATTATGGTTATGTATCTTAGAATAGTTTCTTAGACATTCTAAATATAGGGATGGTACTTTTGGTATATAACAATCATCAGATGTTTCTCAGCTGAGATGGACAAATCCATTTGTTGGCACTGCTCTACCTATTAGCACGGATTTTAAGCAGGTAGTTTGTGTTCTGAAGTCAAAGATCTGAATTATGTTGAGCACCAGTGCATATATTGTTGATAGCAGAGCCATTGCTGGTTCGAGTTTACCTATTTGGCTTGGGATGTTATTATTGAAAGTTTATAGCTGCATTTGAGCATTAGGCATGCTATGCAGTCCTGTAGAATAGGTCCTCCTTATTACAGGAAAGGGGATGTATAGATTAGATCCAATTAGTGAATTGTAATTTTTATCTATGGATTTGGTATGGCCTTTGAGATTGATCTAAATGATGATTGATACTTTACTATCTACTGCTTAAGGTAACATTTCACTTCAGATTTCATTTTCCTCCTCATTTTTGTCTACCTTTCTTGCTTTTTATTTCTATGTTTTATTTTTATAGATTTTCATTTCTGGCAGAGAAAATACTACTGTAGATTAAGCCAAGAATGATTTTCAGAGAAAGCTAACATTCCTCTGGTGTATTTTGTTGGCCAATGAAATAATGAATTTTGTTGATTGCTTGCATGATCTTTATGAAGTTAAAGTGGTTCAAAAATCATGTTTGACTCTTGTTTTTAGCCATAGACTTCTGCTGGGTCATTAAATTTGTGCATTGTAAAACCTTCGACATTATTGATGCAGTCAAAATGCCATTCATCTTGAGGAAAAGGAGAAAAGAGAGAAGGAGATGCGGAATCAGATTATTGAAGAAGCTGAAGAGTATAAACGATCTTTTTATGAGAAAAGGAAACTGAATTGTGAAACAAACAAGACTAACAACAGAGAAAGAGAGAAGGTACAAGTTTCAAATCTCATTGTTCTTTCCCTTCCTGACCCCTCCTCGTAGCTAATCCTCTCTTGTCCTACCTCTCTCTCCTCCAAGTGGCATTTATTTCCATGCTTCATAGTTTAAGATAAATGAATTTGAACTTTTTTTTTTTGGCAGATTAACTTGGCTAACCAAGAGAAGTTCCACAAAGAAGCTGACAAGCATTACTGGAAAGCAATAGCAGAGATCATTCCTCGTGAGGTCCCTAATATTGAGAGGAAGCGAGGGAAGAAAGATGCTGATAAGAATCCTTCGATTGTGGTTGTTCAGGGTCCCAAGCCAGGGAAACCCACTGATCTTTCTAGGATGCGGCAAATTCTCTTTAAGCTGAAACAAAACCCTCCTCAACACATGATGCCTCCCCCACCTGCACCTGCCAAAGATGGCAAGGATGCAAAGGAAGGGAAGGATGCCAAGGATGGGAAAAGTAAGACACCAACTGCAGCTGAGGCCGCAGGAGGAAATGAATCTGCATCACCTGCAAAAGATGCTACCACTAATGGTACTTCTGACCCATCCAAACCAGAGGCGGCTGCTGCTGCTGCTGAGAGCGAAGCAGCTGCTGGAACCAAGCCAGCCCCTGCTGAGTAATGACACGCTATATTCATTTCTTCTTTCTTAGATTGCTTCTTTTTCACATACCATTTGTTATGAAGAAATAAGCACGACTATCTTATGATCCTTTTTGAGTCCATGAGATGGGTTCATGAAGAGGTTTCATCCTTTCTATTCATTTTTGTTTCCCCTTAGGATATGGTAGGCTTTACATGTAATTTTTGACTCTCTCGCTCCACTTGTTTCGACATTTGTATTGTAACTAAATAGTCACTCTAAAATTTTATCTAACTTAACAACGATGACTATTAGTATGCCATCCTATGCATTAATTCTATTGCTGTTTGTTGCTTGGCATGATCATTTGTGGTTGAAAGGAGAATGGTCTGAGCATTTGATGTTCAATCTGGTTCATCAATGATTTCCAGAATCTTCTCTTTGCGTATTGTAAGGTCATCCTTTTTACTGAGGAAGAATTATTTGTCTTGAGGCTTGAGATATTACAAAATGTATAAGGAATTTTTTTGGTTTATGATGGAAACTATATTGTAAAAGGTTATAAGAGAAAACCATTTACCCTGACCTGTTGCCTTGTAAGTAGACTTTTGAAGGTAAAAAAAAAAGAGCTCGAATAAATTCTCTGGCTGGCAATCTTCCTTTGTGTTTGAGAAGGGGTGGTTTATGATAAACTTGAAATGGTATATTAGAATAGACTGGTATTGAAATATTCAGTTCTAATGATGTACACGCGGCTTACTCATTAGTCCAGAATCAAGTTACGTGTTCTTTGGGCTGTAGTCTAAAAACCCAATATCCAAATTGAACATGACAAGTGGAGGAATCAGTTTTGATCGAATGATGCATCAAAACCAACCCAACCCTTTTGGGTTGAGTCAGGTCGATTGGTTCCGATGGTTTTTTAATGTTTTGAACACCTTGAATCTGTAACTATCGGGTTTATAAGATTGCTAAAAGAAGTTGGCTTGAGGAACATGATTACTTGGTGAATGATATATCATCTCATATAAAAGGGTTCAAATTGTGTCTACTCATGAGTCATGACCATCTCACATATAAGAAGACACCTTTTCTCAACAAAATCAAATCAGAAAAAGTGTTTACTCATGAGTCATGACCATCTGAGATAATTATGTGTATTTTCAGGATTTGTTTTGTATATAAGGTATTTTGCATTTGAACCAATTTCCATTTAGATTTTGTAAATAATTATACATTACTGTGTCGTCAGCCGTCTTAGCTCAGCCGGTAGAGCGCATGGCTTTTAACCATGTGGTCGTGGGTTCGATTCCCACAGACGGCGCTGTTAAATAGTTTATTCATTTTATTATTAGTTTAAGCTTCGAAACGAATTTTGTCATAGCCAAAAATAAAGGCAATTAGTTGGGCATTCAATGGATTTTTGACCTTTTAGTGTCTTTGAGATAATCATCTTCATGAAACCATGCAAATAGGAAATAGCTACCAGCCAAAATATAATTAAAGCATTCAATGGATTTTTGACCTTTTAGTGTTTTGAGACAATCATCTTCATGAAACCATGCAAATAGGAAATAGCTACCAGCCAAAATATAATAAAAAAACAAAGGAAATAACTGATAAGGATCAAATTGATCGTTAATCTTTCTTTGCTTCTTAATCTAGTAGCTCTTAAATAGTTTATTCATTTTATTATTAGTTTAAGCTTTGAAACGAATTTTGTCATTACCAAAAATAAAGGCAATTAGTTGAGCATTCAATGGATTTTTGACCTTTTAGTGTTTTGAGATAATCATCTTCATGAAACCATGCAAATAGGAAATAGCTACCCGCCAAAATATAATAAAAGCATTCAATGGATTTTTGACCTTTTAGTGTTTTGAGATATTCATCTTCATGAAACCATTCAAATAGGAAATAGCTACCAGCCAAAATATAATAAAAAAACAAAGGAAATAACTGCTAAGGATCAAACTGATCCTTAATCTTTCTTTACTCATACTCTAGTAGTTATTTGAGGGAGCTAGGCCTCCAATAGTATCTCAAAGAGAACTAATCATTGTATTATTCTTCAATGAATTCCATATTACAATCAGTTTAGTCTAATACTCTACTCACTAACTAACAGAGTACAACTACTGCTTAACTACTAACAAAGTACAACACATCACAACTTATTAACTCAACTAACCAAGTACAAACTTCTAATACATGTCTTAACCAACTAACTAACTCTTTACCAGTATTCACTGCACAAGAATATTACAGTAATGTATTGTACTGGAGCCTTAACAATAACTTCAGTAAATAGTGTGTAAGACTGTAAGGTACACCAATAGGTGAAAACGGCCAAATAGCACGTTTTGGAAAAATTATTGGCAATCTAGCATTGTTTCGGAACTAAGTAGGAATATACCACTTTTCAAGTACTCGAGTTTCTCAAACTCGAGTTCTAAATAGCAATGTTATAAATATCGTTTCGGTCTCCGTTTCGGTTTGCCTATTAGAACGGAATGTTTCGGTACCGGCTTATTTCGGCGTACCGTTTCAGGGTGTTTCAGAGTTACTGCTATTTTATAATAAAATATATATTATTAATAAAAAAAACCCATATAAATTATCAAGAGTTTTAAAGAAGTTATAAGTACATATTTCAACTAATATATAATCTTTAAGCTCAAATAATAATAATAATAATAAGTATCAGTTCAATCATTTATAAAATATAATAAGAGTAATAATATGGAAAAAAAAAAAACAGATGTTAATATTAGTAGGTGGAATAAGGCTAAACATTCTATTTTTATTGTTAGTCTTGTGGGGCTCAATTTTAAAACACAAGTCACAAGTGACAACAGTATCACGTGGGTTGGCAAAACAAACAAAAAATTTAAAGCAAAGGACATTGCATTTAAAGGAAGAGTAAAGGAGGCTGACAGTCAAAATACATTACCATTTAGTCATTCACTTGAACAGCACAGTGAGCACACAAATAAAAAACGAAAAGGAGATTGGCAGGACCGAAACCCCCCAGAAGAAGACAAAAAAAAACAAGAAGAAGAAGAAAAAAAAAAAAGGAAAACAAGAAGAAGAAAGGTTCGGAACCCAGAAGAAGAAGAAGAAGAAGAAGGAGGAGGTAAGATTTTTTTTTTTTTTTTTTTTAAAGCCAAAATCTTGTACCGGCCGAAATACTAAATGGCCGAAACACCCCAAAATAGGCCGAAATTTGATCTGAGGTGGAATAAGGGGTATTATGGTACCGGTTTTCATGCCGGTACGAAATATTCCGGCTGGAACGGAACGAAATCAATAACAATGCTAAATAGTACTCGAGTTTATGAAACTTGAGTTCCTAGAGATTTTGCCACCGTGGCACAAGTTGAGCTGGCATTTGGGCATTAAAAAATGTCACTTGGTACTCAAGTTTACTAAATTCAAGTACTGTGTTAGTCTGGCACTCGAGTTTCTAGAACTCTAGTACGGCTCGGGTTAACAGGCAAAATCAACCAAACTTGTACTCGAGTTTATTGAACTCGAGTCTGGTACTCGAGTCCCCTAAACTAGATTATGGCTCGGGTTGCACAATACTAAAAACACAAAAGATTCAAATTTTATTTGTCACTCTCACTCTCACTTAGCAGAACACACTCTAAGTCTCTCCTTCACACCCAAACATACAAACTCGAAACCCTCACTCCACTGGAGACATCTCATTGGCCGCAAAAAACCCATTGGCAGCAGAAAGCCCTTGTCTCCTCTTGTGGGCAACCTCTCACTCAGCTCTCTCACTGTCTCGCACTGAGGTCAGTAGTAAAACGCAACTATAGACACTCGATTTTGCACTCATAATTTAATTAAGGAAGATGACTGGAGTGACCATCCATATACCCAAAAAATCATTCTTGCATTACATGTATCATTTTGTTCTTGCATTACATGCATCAATTTATTCTTGCATTGCATGCTTCAATTCATTCATTGCATATCACAACAATGATCTTGAGATTCTAAAGGTCGCAACGGTGTGTCTGGTTTCCAAATCGAACTATTGGATCGAAAGATATTGCATGATCAAGTTTGCACGGTCCATATGCATTGTGTCTAGGAAGAGTCGACCACACACGATTAATTTCAATTAATTCTGATTGGCTAAACAATTAAAATTAATTAAATAATTCTGTGATTGGTTGATAATTAATGTTTAAAGTAGGGTTGCATGCATAGGAATAAAAGAAATGATTGGATAACAATAAAATTATGGATAATCTGAACTTTATCAAGATTTATTTTAAGGGATTTATCCACAAGATAATTGTTCAAGATAATTGTTCTTAAATAGCCTGAATTATCCAGAAAAGAGATAAAAAAATCATAGATGGATGATGAAAACACGTCTAGGTGCAAGGATCGATAAAAAAAAACCGTAGAAAATGAGTCCAAATGGCACCTGAACACGAAAGTGCGTTTGGCATCCAAGAGCCAATTCGGCACTTTTGGAGTGCTGAACGGCACTTTAAAAGTGCCAAATTGTCCCTTTCTGGGCTTTGGCCCAACGGCCTTTGGGTGACGATAAGGCACACCCTTTTTCACCTTTTCGCAAAAGGATGAGTCCGGATTCACATCCTAATTGTCTATGCCTATATTTTTTTTTTTTGAGACTTCTGGCCTCTATAAATAGAATCTGGGTCTCATAATTCAACATCTTTTTTTTTTACGCTCTGAGAGGCATATGTTTTGAGACTCTTAAATTGCTAATCCTCTTTGAGATTTTTTGCTTAAATTGGGGTTTTTAGGTTTCAAAGATTAATAAATAAGTTTCTTTGAACCCTAAAACATCATCTCAAGAACGAAGAGTGCTCACGCAAGAGGTTGTTTCTATCACCCTATCCTTGTTATGCTTCTTTTATTGATGATTGTTTTTATCCATAGTATGAATGATTCACCATTGTTTTGTTTAAAGCATGATTATTTTTCTATGTGTTTGTTATAATCTCTTTCTTGAATGTCAATAATCTACATGTGAACAACTCTTTTTCTTAAAATAAAACGGATCTACATCTTCATTAGATGTAGATCTGACTTTTTCTTTAAAATAAAACGGATCTGCATCTTCATTAGATGTAGATCTAAATTTTTCCTTAAAAAAAAAGGATCTGCATCTTCCTTAGATGTAGATCTAAATTTTTCTTAAAACAAAAAATATCTTCTTTAGATACAGATATGATTTTTTTAATGCATGTATATTTATGAAATAAAGAAAGAGATCATGTATTGATTGTGATTGTTGTTTGTTTTGTTTGGTCTATGTAGCATAAAATTATTTTGTGAATGAGATCCTCTCCATAAAAAAATCTTTTTCAAATATAAAAACAGGTTTGAATTTTTTTAACAAACCAAAAGACTTTGTGTTTTATTAAATAAAAACATATCTGAATTTTCTCTTCCAAAAACCATTCTTTTTACATATACAAAAACATATATGATTTTTTAAACAAAAAAGAGGATACATTCATAAATAAATTTGTGCGGTTTAGTTTATTTCACATATTCAACATATCATTCATAACATGCATAAAAATGATACATTAGTCACAAGAGTCTAGAAGACCAAATTCTGTCTGGGCGAAATAGGTGTCTAACACATTTCCATTCCGTAACCTAGCCTCCGAATTTAGGTCTTTGGTCTTTGGATAAGTAGATCTAAGCCTTGTCTTTATTTATTTTTGGGTAGAATGTAACTAGGACAAAAGGCCATGTAATTATTTGGTAGTTTGTAACTAGGACCCAAAGTCATGTAATTTTCAAATTTTCAATTATGTGTTTTATTATTCAATCAATGAGAAGAACAATTTAGTCATGTATTTTATATTTTTTCTTATTTTTTTGTATAAAAAATAAGTGACGACGCCATACCATTTACCCAAAAAGAGAGGTGCCCTAAAAAGCACACCACACAAAAATCTCTTTTTTTTGAGAGACACTTTCAAGGTCTCTCACAGCAGCCCCTCTCCTTCTATATTTACTCTTGATGCAATTTTTGAGTTTTAAGGTTACGTCTTTGTAAGAGGCAAAATTTTCAGCCAATTATAAAATGCCACATCAAAGTTTAGTGGCAAATTCTAAATTAATGTCATTAAATTAATTAAATTAGATGATGACATGTGTCATCCAAATTGGCATCACATTGGCATATCAAAATTTGCCACGTGTCATTTGGCCCACAAGATAAAGATAAATTTCCTATTCAAAGTTTATGGGTAATTATCTTTATTAAAATAAATAAATAAAATAAAGATAAATTTTCTATTCAAAATTGGTAGATAATTATCTTTATTAAATAAATTAAACAGAGATAATTATTTATCTTTGTTGATTATTATCTTTATCAAAACATGATCTTTATCAAAATAGATAAATAGAGATAATTATCTCTAAGAAGAATTTAGGCGAATCAAAAGTCTGCTACATACTTTTAAGCATATCAATTCATAGTGAAGCTTATCCTCTAAAATCATTATAAATAGAGGACATCCCTTCTCATTTTCGGGAGGAGGTTTTTCAAGAGGCCCAGGCTCTGGAGAAATTCTGTCAAAAGAATTTTTGAAGAACTTGAAGAACATTTGAAGAACTTGAAGAACATTCGAAGGGCTTGAAGAACTTGAAGGACAACAAATCTCTAACAAGCTTAAAGCCAGAGATTCGTCGTGAAGACCATTTGATCCATCTTTCAACCAAATTGAAGAAAATTTCGCGTTTGAGTCAAGACCATAAAGAAGATAGAATCAGAGGAGCATTTGTCAAAACTGAGATTGAACTCATTACTTGATTAATACAAAAGATATATTTGTAGAACTCATTTTTTTTTTAATTTGTTTGATTTTTCTTCAATTGAAAAATTTGTGTTTACAGTCTTTCATTTGAAACTTCAATGGATTCAAAATTAGAAATATTGTATTTGTTTTATAGTGAAACTCTGTCTCTTTCTCTCTCTCAAAATTGCATAGAATACATAGTGATTGATACATCCACTAACATTAAAAATTCTAAACTTTATTGATGCTGAAGTGAGTTTAGTTGTTCTTGTGGGGACTGAATTTTGCACCAAGGGTTGTTGATAGTGGTAGAAGGGACTTTTTTTTGTTAAGATTTCAATCTTTATTTCTTTATTTGTTTTTAGTTTGAGGGATTT
The DNA here is from genome assembly GCF_040712315.1 of Castanea sativa. Taxonomy (NCBI): domain Eukaryota; kingdom Viridiplantae; phylum Streptophyta; class Magnoliopsida; order Fagales; family Fagaceae; genus Castanea; species Castanea sativa. Next base: position 36,490,877 of record NC_134018.1, read on the forward strand.
GATTGGAAATTTTAATTTAGCTTCCCAAGCGCATGGCATATGCTTCTCTTTTATAGTAAAACTTTTGTTGGCTTTTGAAGATGATTCTATTGTTGGCTTCTCTTTGTTATTTTGTTTAAAAATTTTACCCTTTTTAATGTCTTACTTCGCTTGCGTCTAGAGACTTGGTGCTCTGGCTTTTCTATAAGTTTTTATCACTATAATCTTCGTTGCAAGTTGTGTTTCCTCAACTGATATGGGAACTTGTTCAAGAATCATTTCAAGTTTCTTAGTTATACAATTTAGGCGATGTGGCATTTGGTTCCTTCCTCTGGATATTGCATGTCACTTGCTTTGATTTTAATATCTTGTGGTGGGGGCATATGCATATGTACTTAGGTCCATGTTTGTGTAATTCTTTTTCAGTCTTTTCTATGTTGGAGTTTATTCCTAAGCTATAGGAGCAAAATGTTTAAAGATTTATGATTTACCAGGGTCACTATAATTTTTCCCTGATTGGGTAATAATAAATTGTGATTTACCATAGCATTTTGTTGGTAACTTGTATGATATGATATGATACATGGTGTTGTCTATTAAAAATTACATTTTTATTAGGTGGGTTTTGAGTATAGTCTTAGATTTTTACGTTTTCTTAAGTTTGACCATGGAAGATGTAGCTAGATTACTTGATAGGTCATAGGTGATTATTGTGTGGTTGAAAAAAAAAATTGTAATTTCATTCCATAGACAATTCACTCTTGAATTTGTAAGAGGTTACTCTAAGGCCCATTGACCTTGATTGCTAAAACTCTGTTACTTCAGATTCTCTACTAGTTTTTCCTATTTATGGTTTGGTAATGCTTTTGGCTTTGTAATGCTTTGTTTGGTTTGGTTGCTTTAGATACTTGGGAAAACAAAATACTTTGAACAGTTTCCTTATTAAAGTTTTGGGATCAGTGTGGTTGATGGGATCCTTGTTGAACCAAACTGGTAGGGCTGGTTTTAATGGTGGTGGTGGGGTTGTGAAGGGGGTGTTCAATTATGTTTCTTTATTTGTTAAATTGGTAGTTGTGTGGTAGACTTGTTGAACTTGATTGCTTTGAATATCTCTTATATATATTGCGAATTGGGATTGATTAGGGGAGGTCAGCTCTGCTTACATTGGCTTTGCCGGTTTTGAGGGATTAATTACTTGAGAAAAGAAAATATATTTGTATTTGTTCATTTTAATATCTAATGCAAGTGGTTTAGGCATGAGTAAATATTTTATTTGCTTAAGAGACCATAAAAAGCGTATCCTTTCTTTGTGTGTGTGTGTGTGTGTGTGTGTGTGTGTGTATATATAATTGCAATTATTTAACTACAAGAGAACATATTTTACATCTCCAAGTTATAGGTATTTGATGGATATGCTTTCAAATCTGATTAGGATGATATTTAAAAATAAAAAAAATCTAAAAGGTTAGGCCTTGGGCATGCTCCTTAAAAAGAGAATTAGAATTAGAATGTGTCATGCTCCTTAAAAAAAAAGGATTAGAATGATTATACTTTGCACTCGACCTAATGGGCCAGTAGTCACTTAATGGGCCACTAATCGCCTTTAATTTATGCCAGATATGGACTCAAGTTGAGCGGGACCCTCTGTGGATATTTTCTAGATGAGGCAGGCTATTCATCGTTCAAGTTTGCTTTGGGGTGCTCCTCCGGCAATCGAGGTATGCACTTGTCCAAAATTGTAGTCAATATATGTAGTAGAAAGATTTTTCTTACTATGCACTTGTCCCTAGCATTGGCATTTAAGTTTGAACTGTAATTATTATGTGCCATTATTAGTACAACATTCTTCTGTTTGCAAGAAGTGCCAGGTATACTGACTTTTCGTCACCAATCTAGTGGTGTGCCCAAAGGTGGGTTAAATCCACGGATTGTTGCTTATATCACAGATGCGAGGTTAGATGGGCTACTTCGGGTCCCAAATATAGACCTTGACCATGCATTGATCACGGCGTTGGTGGAGAGATGGCGGTCGGAGATGCACTCATTCCACTTGCCCCACGATGAGATGACTATCACGCTACAAGACATGGAGGTTATAATGGGGGTACCTGTAGATGGCTTGTCGGTGGTGGGATTTACCTATATGCAAGATTGGGGTGACCTCTGCACCGAATTGCTAGGCCATAGGCCGCTGAATAGAGAAGTCGGTGCTGGTAAGAACACCATAGTGATGGAAGGGCTGAGGGTAAAAGCATTCTGGCTTGAGGAGCGGTTTAGCAACCCTTTCCCGGCTGACGCCACTAAGGTGCTTGTGCAGCAGTATGCTTAGTTTTACATACTAGGGATGTTGGGTGGTATGTTGTTTGTGGACAAGTCTTGCGAACAACTCTCAATTATGTATCCGTAATTTTTCAATCCAATCAACAACGGAAAAATTATAGTTGGGGTAGTGCAGCACTAAGTTGGCTATATAGACACCTTTGTAACGCATCAGAGAAGACAGCCAAGCAGATTGGCGGTGCACTGCTATTGGTGCAGTTGTGGGCATAAGCAAGGTTTCCACACATATGTCCTGTGATGAGGCATCCACACTAGGCACTTCCCCTAGGTCCACTTGCTGTCAAGTATGTAGGATCTTAGATAGTTACCGTTTTACATTTCCGCATTAACTTTTTCGCATGGGAATTATGTAAGTAACTAATATGAAGGTTATGTCTGTGTTGTTTGCTGGATGGAAAGGGGCTAAATGCACAACTGAACATCCAATGCACGTCCTATGTGCCTATTGTATGTCGCTTGCTTCGCTACGGCCAAATCAGGTATCGTGCTTTTGTTGGGGACTGTTTTGGCATGTAGTTGTTATACTTACAATTCTCTTTGGAATGAATAAACATTTTTTATTTCAAAGTTAAACATTTTTGGCATGTATTGTTGTCATTCGTTACACATTTTTTCTAATTATATTGTTAATATGGTTGTTTGCATTTGTTGGATCATTGCAGATTGTCTGGGAGCCATACAAGTTTGTGTTGGGTTCCTTGCTTGCATATTGTACGGCAGGGCAACACATATGGAGGTCTATCGTGCTACTCATACATTTTTGGGTGGTTGAAGGCCATCACCCCGAATGTGTTCTCCGACAGTTTGCGATGAAGTAAGGCATACCGGTTGATGTCAATACTTCAACTGAACTTCACAAGATAACACTCCTAGGCAAGCAAGATAAAAACCGAATGCTTACTTCGATGATCGTTGCAATAAGAGCAAAGCGTAGTTGAATTGGGGGAAAAATGGTGTAAATATGCCTTGGATATCTTCATGAGAAATAAGGAGAAGGTGGAGCATCACTGGGTGACGAGATTGAGTGCGCAACAACAATCATATCAAGTAGATACACCACATAATCCAGGGACTGGTGGACATAGGGATCACACACATGGACTTAATTTGCTGCAAAGAACTTGCACATGTCAGAAATGGAAATTGTGAAAGATACCATGTTCACATGTCACTGCAGTTTGTATTAGTTATCGACACGATGCAGAGCAGTACATTGACCCATGCTATAGCGTGAACGCACTGTTTTGGAGCTATGCTCTCGTTTTCCCTGCATTTAAAGATAGATTATCATGGTTGGATCCTAAAGAAACTCGAAGGGTCGTCCCTAACCCTCAATTGATCTGAGAGAAAGGTCGCCCTGTCTCAACACAAATCAGGAATGAGATGGATAAGGGCGGGTAATGGCCGAGAACCACACCATGGAAGGAGGGGGGGAGGAAGGTGCAATGCGGGTTATGTAACCAAGAGGGGCATAATAGAAGAACATGCCCTAAGCAGAATGAGGTACCAATGAGTGGTGGTCTTGCGGACTAGGTACGCTAAGTTTGAATCGTGGCATCCTTCTAAATGCAACTTGAAACAAAATGCATGATATATGCCATTAGATCAAAATGCATGCTATATGCCATTCAATTATGTATTTTTGAAACTTGAAAAAAATTGGATAAAATTGTAAAGACCAAATATGGCATTTATACTATAAGCTACTTTCCCTATAGGATGCATACAAAAAGTCATTAGCATTGCCATTTGGTTTGTCGCAAAATTTCATACTAATTGTTTAATGTAATGTAATGTGTAACTGCCCTATGTGTAATGTAATATTTTTCATTTTTCCCTTTCTCTTAAGGGTGTAAGGTCATTTGTGGGTTAGCCATGATTTCACTTTTCTACTCAGTAATACATGGTCTCCATACCTCAGGACTCCCCCTAGATATCAGGAAACAAAAAACTGCTGAGACTTTGATTTGGTTTGTTGTAGATTTAACTGAGATTTAATCATTAGCTGTTCAGTCTTACCTTTTAATTTGTTTTGGACATGCACACAACACTATGGGGTCATTTCAATGTTAATACTTAATATTCCTCTTTACAAGAAATTATGACTTATGGACACTTCTAAAAGTAATGTAATGTATACATCTACTTTCTTGTAACAATTGTAACATTCCTCTCTCTGTGGTCAAATGATTTTCTATTATTTCTTACCATTAGAAAATTTTGCATTCAATCCCCATTTATAGGTTATTCGTTGTGTCTTATGCGTGTTTCTTGTTTTATATATGTTGCAGGCATCAAAGCTCTCAACTAGACCCATTTTTCAATGTCCTCCCACACATCCAGAAGTGGAGAAAATATTGCTTTTGTCACTGTTTTTACCATTTATAATTCCTCCCTATATGTAAATGTAAATGATAGATCATCAAACTTAGTTACTGTTGGAAATGCTTCATATAGTAAGGTGGAGAGATCGATGGCCATATTGAAAATTTTCAATAACTTCATTCAGGTAATTTCTTAGTAAAGCCTCAACAATAGCATGTGTAGGAACTATCATGATAATTAATAAAGGCTTGTGGTAATGTCTTCAACTTTCCAAGATTTGCTTTGTCTTGGTCAGATAGATGGGTGATATAAAATTTGGGCTCCAAAGTGTTGATCAGAATGATGTACTTATTACATGAAAGAGATTTTAATTTTGACTTATGCATATGGCTTAATATAAAAGCACTAAGACTTGAAAATTTTACTTGGGTGACATAACACAATTTGGCTTGTGACTCACCCAAAATTGTGTTAGGGTTTTAGACATTCGTTGGAGACTTACCAAGTAATTGATATCCTTTATCAAAATGAATTTGTGCATGTTTTAGAATATGTCCTTCATTTTGCCTGCCCTTTGAGGTGCACCTCTTGGGGTGTTTGATCAAACTCAAGGCTACTTTTGTAACCATCGTCACATTGTGGATGTCATGGGTCCTTAGGCATACGTTACAACATTTATATGTACTTGTTTATTATACGAATTTTCCTTTCAACAGAGTCTGTGGGAGTCCTGCCTATGTATACACAACAATGTATCTAACATGCTGTTCTTTTGGGACCCCTCTAACATTAAGCTTAAGTTGAAACTTCCTTTTACTTTAGGCAACCTTATATCCACTTTTTTCTTCCCATTTAAAAGTTGTATTACTCAAAAAATATGTACTTAATGAGCTTTGAGGAGGCTCTTTGATAACGTTTTTAGATCTTCAAAATTGTTATGAGACTATTTGATCAAAATCAAGAGGAATTTGAAGGTCATTGGTAAGGAACCCTAGCCATACTCGAGTTTAGGGGACTCTGGTACTGCAAACACAGTACTCGAGCCCATTAAACTCGAGTATGAGTCTGGATGCTTTTGCCTATTAACCCGAGCCATACTCGAGTTTATGGAGCTCGGGTACTACTAACATAGTATTCGAGTCCATGAAACTCGAGTATGAATCTGGATGATTTCGCCTATAATGACTGAGCCATACTCGAGTTGTAGAAACTCAGGTGCCAGACTAACACAGTACTCGAGTTTAGTAAACTCGAGTACCAAGTGGTATTTTTTAATGCCCAAATGCCAGCTCAGCTTGTGCCACGGTGGCAGAATCTCTAGGAACTCAAGTTTCATAGACTCGAGTACCATTTAGAACTCGATTTTGAGAAACTTGAGTACTTGAAAAGTGTTAGATTCCTATTTAGTTCCGAAACAATGCTAGATTGCCAATAATTTTGCCAAAACGTGCTATTTGGCCATTTTCACCTACACAAATATCTTGAGGGTTTGTTTGTTTTGCAAAATGACAACAGAAGCAAATGCTGCATTCAACAGTCCAAATTCATTAAAAACTACAGGACCCAAAAATACAATCACAAACTCTCACACCAACTAACCCACATTTAAAACTAAAAAATGCTCTCTCCTTTGGAGAGGGCTACACATCTACATGGTTAAAACACACTGCGAAAGTAAAGAAAAAAGATAGAGCATTAGATGCCAAAAGATGCACTCCAACGACTACTTTTCTTTCAAAAAAGAACAAGACCAAACAAGCAGCGGTTACTTTTTTGGTCATGGGGTGTTGAAGGCATCTAGTGAAGATGATGGTGAAATCTTGGGTAACAAAACAAGGGCTGTCAAGAATTAAAGGCAGTTGAAAATGGCAGTGTTTTGATTAAAAAGAATAGGAGTAGATTGAAGAAACGGTGTTGTTAGACTAACGCTCTGTTTTTTTTTACGTAAAATATTTGTAGGAAAATATTTTCTCATTTTATGGTGTTTGTTTTGTTGTAAAATATTTAGTCAAAAGTAAAATATTTTTAGTCAACCAAATCAACCTAAGCAAATTTGTATAAAATATTTTACGCTTAAAATTTTGGTAAAATATTTTACACTTTCTCTCTAAATCTCACCCGACAACTCTTAGGCTATCTGTTCTCTCCTTTTCACGCTATCTCTTCTCTCCCTCTCAATTTTCTCTCCTTTTCAACCTAAACCTTCTCTCCCAAGCTATTTGTTTTCATTTGGGATTGTTGCTTCTTGTTGGTGGTTGTTGTTGTGGTGGTGTGGCCATGTGAGTGGTGGTGTGTAGTCACTAGATTTTGGTGGCAGTGGGGCGATGGTGGCTTTTTTTTTTTTTCCAGGTGGTTAGTAGTGGTGGTGTGCTTGTATTTGAATGTAGGTGGCTATTTACATTTTCAAATGTCTAATCTTGCCAAACACTTGAAAATGTTTTCAATGAAAAATATTTTATAGTAAATTTTACATTTGAAAATATTTTACATCGAAACAAACAGAGCGTAAGTGTACAGTTGTCATGCATTTGTGTGTCGATGTAAATAGCTTATAGGTGTAAGACTCTTATTAATTAGTTTGTTTTGATGGTTTAGTTATTTTTCTTGCTCTGTTGCGTGTATATAAAGAAGGGAAGAGCTTGTATTTACTAAGAGCTTCTAGATTTTTCTCATATCAATAAAATTCCCATTTTCTATTTAGACAAGCTCTCAATTTTACATGGTATTAAAGCTTCCAAAGCTCATCAATGGCGTCCAATATTGCTGCAGATTCTGAAACACCACCAATAGATCCTTTGCTATCCACGAATTCTTCAATGGCTATAGATCGCAGATCAAATTCGACTCCTTCAATGGATGATCAAAATTCCAATCCTTCAAACCCTTACTTCCTTCCAGCTTCTAACAATTCTGTGGTTCTTGTTTCATAACCACTCACTGGTCCTGAGAATTACCAGAGTTGGTAAAGAGCTGTGTTTCTCTCCTTGAGTGGTAGGAACAAATTTGGCTTTCTTAGTGGCCAAATCACCATGCCTAATCCATCTTCATCTCTGTACAATGCTTGGCACAGATCAAACACCACCATTCTCTCTTGGCAGGTGAATTCCTTAAGCAAAGAGCTTCAATCTAGTGTGATGTACATTCACACTACAAAGGATTTATGGATCGACATGTGTGATAGGTTTTCTTAGCCAAATGCTCCAAGATTCTTTGAAGTTTAGAAAGAAATTTCAAAGCTTTCGCTAGGTCAAATCTCGATGAGTTCTTATTTTACAAGATTCAAGATTCTGTGGGATGAACTTGTGAATTATTAAGCATTTCCTACCTACACTTGCACTTGCACTTGTGGTTCTCAAAAATCTCAATTAGATGCACAAAAAAAAGATCAAGTTTTTCGTTTACTTATGGGGCTTAATGATAGCTATGCCAATCTTAGAAGTCAAATTTTGATGACTGAGTCTTTTCCTAGTGTAGACACCGCATTTTGTACCTCTTACGACTCGGATCGATGTTCCCCAATGATGTTGAATTCTAAGACCTAAGGTTGGTTTAGGGCCCCATCAGATGATAAATTGTCTTGAGAAATGTTAAAATGAAAAATATAACTTTTAATGAGCAAATAAATCTAATTTTGAAAAAATAAAGCTGAAACCCTCACTATGCGCACACAAGAATTGGCCTGCGTACGCAGCTTTTTGCATGCGCATGCAGGCCTAATCTTGCGCACGCATAGCGAATTCCAGAAACTAAACAAGACAAGCTTTCTGTATTAATGTTGAGGTTTGAAACAAAACCCACATCATCTAAGAGTCGTTCCAAACCCCTATTTTCACACTATAAGCAGCCTTACATGGTATATTTTCAAAAGACACAGAAATCCCACAGGAAAACATTAAGATTCACTAGAAATAGTGAATCAAAGAGTGGGATTTTAACAAAACATCCTCGAGTCAATTTTCTTTTGATTAGAGCTTTTTCTGCCCTTGATCTTTGAGTTTAAGATTACTAATCACTCTTTTATTGAATTGTGAATAGATTTGACTAAGGGGAATGGTAAAAAATCAAGCTTGGAGAGCTTTTGTTTGTGGTATTAGTTTCAAACTTTTCTTTTCCTTTTCCTTTTCTTTTATTTTCTATGTTTTAATCTTTCTGTTTGCCTTAGTTTTTTTTTGTTTTATATTTTAATATGTTTATCTAGCTTAGGTTCATGTAGCTGTATGTTTTAAAAACATGTTAGGATATTAGATTTATCGTTTTGAAGTTCTGTTGTATTTTTAGGGTTTTTTAGGCAGAAACTCACGTGCACATAATCTTACCTGCACACACAGACTTGATTACGCACACGTAGGGTTGTTCATGTGTGTGCATGAACTTGTCCAGAAACCCTAATTTTTATTTATCTATTTTTGCTTCTGCTTTCACATGTATAATTTTGTTTAGCCTCTTTTTTGTATTTTTATGCTTTCAAAGCTTCTGTTTTACATGTTCAATTGCTTGTTTACTTTCACATGTTAGAATTAGGGTTTATCTTATGTTGTTTTACTTTGATGCTATGAACATGCATTCACATGCTCGTGCATAATGCCATAGGTGTTGAGTTGCTGTAAGGTAAGTAAAGGTAAGTCATGCATTCACAATGTATATGCATGGTTGGGTTTGATGATATAATTGTAATCTTGATACCTTGGATGATGACATGTTTTGAGTGGCTTTGTTTCTACCTCTGACCTTAATACTCACTTGTTTCAACCTTGGATGGATGTGATATGATATGATGATAGAGTTTATGATGAAGCATGATTAGATGAATGCTAGGATGATATGAGATACCATGATAGATGAATGGTAGGATGATGTGAGATGCCATGCAAGATGAATGCTAAGGTATGCTATGATAGATGTATGGTTAGGGATGTTTGATGCTATGTTGATTGTTAGATGGATGTTAGTGTTAGTGTGTGTGTGTGTGTGTGTGTGTGAGTGAGTTTGATATAAGTATTAAGTATGCCATCAATAGGGTTAAGACATAAGACACAATGATGGGAAGCCAACCTTAAGGTTAGGCAGTTTTAGGTGCCTAACACCTTCCCAAGAACGTACCTTAACTCCAAACCCACATCTCTAGTAGTTAGATTAAAAGGTTCTTCCTCGAGAGGACGCTATATATATGGTTCCTAGGCCATTGCAAAAACTAGGAAGCGACTCTTTCCCTTATGCCCACACCTAGCATCAATAAAGTTGATTTTGCAAGAAGAGAAATGTAGGCAGATTGGACAAGTAGATATGGTTCTTGAACCAACTGCTTTGTGTGGGTTCCTTTTTTGGAAAGTACCCAAGTCCATTGATGATAAGGGATCCTGGGTCTCCAAGTATGGATGGTTGGACTAGGTCCGGTTCTCCGCGGCCTATTAGGGTCGTTATATGAATCGGTTTGTGCGTAAGTCACATGAAACTCCTCAAGGAAAAAATGTGATTTCCTCCTAAACAATAAAATACCATTATAAGTGTTTAAGTGTCATAAAATGACCATTTACTCTTACAAAATAAGTAAAATAATTATTCATAATATTCACAATGAGAAGGAGATTGAAATAGAATATTTAAGGCTTATCTTTTATTGTGTGAACATTTAAAAGAGTTTCTTCACTTGGTTCCCCGAGCGTGATATCGTGGTACCCCGAACGGAATGTTCGTGGTTCCTAGGGGTACTAAACCTGTAAAGGTTGTAATCCATGAAACCCATAATGCTGATTCTTTGAACTATATGATCTTTCTCCATGCTTATTATGCAATTAAGTTTTGTCCTTTTCCTTTACCTCTATAGGTCCTGCATAAGAATAACTATACAATACACATATCTTCAAATAATTGTTAGTTCCTCAGATTATGATATATATATATTCTAATACATATTTATATATGTAAATAAATTTCATAACAATGAGTCAGCCATAAGGATCCTGGCCCCAATTCTCACAGACTTAGTGCTTTTACACAAGACTTGTGGGATTTGGAACTCAAGTCCAAGTAGTTTTGCTTGGGCATTGCCTTCCAAGATAGTTAGGTAAGGAGGATTTTATGGGAGAGAGTGATATCCGATGTGTGCATGTTTTGGCATATGTTTCTTTGGAGGCTAAGTGATATTTTGAATGATCTCTAGGATATGAGATGAATTCCTCCACCTTGGCTCTCTTATTTTGTTCCTTTTCTCTTCCCTCTCCCTTGCTGGGCTCTTAAAGCCCTAAGAATTATCTTTTTGAACCTTTGAACTCTCCCCTTTTTCCTCTATTGAATCCCCCTTCTTCTCCCCCCCCCCCCTCTTCTATTATGCCTTAGTGTTCTTTTTATAGTAGATATGGTCTGGTACCTCAGGCGATGACGTCCTTGGTTTGCTGGGTAAAAACATGTCATCTGGAACTTGAAAAAGTGCGTTAGATAGAGGTTTAGCTTAATTAGACAATTATAACTCAAAAGAGACATTTGGCGTTAGCTACAAATGGAAGATTCCTTCTTGGAAAGCCAAAGGAGTGGGTGGGCTGCTCAATGCAATGGATGACAGCTTTGATTGAAAGTGACAATTGAGAGAAAATTGTGGGGAGATGTCCTCCACATGGAGGAAGTAAGTATTCCATTGGTCAATACATTCCAAGCAAATATATGAACCAAGGGAAACCTTTAGGATCCTTCTTTCACCAGAAATCGCTCTCCTATCGACCAAACCACTTCTACCTTACTACCAACTCGGGGTCCCACGGGTTTGGACCATTGGTTACAAAGATAATACCTAGTTTTGCTAAATTTTTAATGGTGTTTGCTAGAAATCTGAACATACACCTAGTTTTTGTTGCATGTCATCTGACCTAACCAAGATCCCTTTTTCTTGCTGCATGTCCTTTGGTCTGACCAAGTCTAGGTCCTCTTCTTTTATTATTATTATTATTATTATTATTATTATTATTATTATTATTTCTTTCTTTTTCCTTCTTTTTTGAACTTTGAGCCTTCATGGCCCTTCTTAACTTCATGAATTTGGCCTTCTTTTGTTAAGACCCTTGGTCTTTCCTTACTTTTCATGGAATGGGCTTTCTTTTGTCAAATTTTGGTCCTTAACACTTTGTATGCTAATAATAGCTCAAATGCCAAGAGTTATCAAGGACAAACCTATCACAGTGGGAATCAACAAGGGAATCAAGGTAGTAATCATGGAGGATATGGTGGAAAAAGAGGGAATTCAAAGAAAGAAAGGCCTATTTGTACTTATTGTGGGGTTGTTGGCCATATTGTAGATAAATGTTACAAGCTGCATGGTTATTCACCTAGTTATAAGCCTAAAGGGAAATTTTCTACCAATCAGGTTTCTAGTGTAGGAAATTTTGGGAATTTCTCTCCCAATCTTGGTAGTTTTGGGAATTTTACTTCTCAACCATTATTGGGTTTTCCTAATCAAGCTAAGATGATGAATTGTTCATCGTAGATGATGGGTTACTCACCACAGCATTCTAGTACACAGCCACAACATCAATTCAGTGTGCCTCAGTGTCCAATCACTCAATCTCAGTGTGAGCAGTTGCTGTCCTTCCTTGCTTCTCAGTTTCTCAAGGAAGTTTCTAATCATCAAGCTGCACTTACTCATCAAGTAGCTTTAGTCTTATCACCACTTGCAAATGTTGCTGCCAAATCTAGTGTTTCTTTGCCACTTCATTTCACTAATAACTTCTTAGGTAATCCCTTTTGGTTACCACCAAATCTATCTCATTCTATATTTTTAGCCTAGTATGTAGATAGGCAAGCATATAAACCCCAAGACTAGATTATAGACATTGGTGCCGCTGATCATATGGTGCACTCGGTCTCTTGTAGATAAATGTTACAAACTGCATAATTATCCACCAAGTTATAAGCCTAAAGGGAAATCTTCTGCCAATCAAGTTTCTAATGCAGGAAATTTTGGGAATTTTACTTCTTAACCATTATCTGGTTTATCTAATCAAGCTGAGATGATGAATTGTTTACCATAGATGGTTGCTCACCACAACATTTTGGTACACAGCCATAACCTCAATTCAGTGTGCCTTAGTATCCAATCACTCAATCTTAGTGTGAGCAGTTGCTGTCCTTCCTTGCTTCTCAGTATCTTAAGGAAGCTTCTAATCATCAAGTTGCACTTGCTCATCAAGCAACTTCAATCCTATCACCACTTGCAAATGTTGCTGCCAATTCTAGTGCTTCTTTGCCACCTCATTTCACTAATGACTTCTCAAGCAATCCCTTTTGGTTACCACCAAATCTATCTCATTCTATATTTCCAGCCTAGTATGTAGATAGAAAAGCATATAAACCCCAAGACTGGATTATTGACACTGGTGCCACTGATCATATGGTGCACTCAATCTCTTGTTTAACCACCATTACCTCCACTATAAACACCTACATCTATCTACCTAATGGAGAAAGGGCTTTAGTAACACACATTGGCACAATTCACATTTCAGAAACTTTGGTGCTTTATGGAGTTTTATGTGTTCCTTTACTTTCAACCTCATTTCTGTTAGTCAACTTACCAAAACTTTGTTTTGTTGTCTTGTTTTTCTTTGTTCCTTTTGATTTATCCAGAACCTATTTCACTGGAACATGATTGGCCTAGGTAAAGCAATAAGAGGTCTATATTTGCTATAGCACAGTTCTTTCCCATCATCATATGTGCTTGCTGTTTGCTCACTTGCTCCTTCTCAATCATCTGCTGTAGATTTACTATTGTAATTTCTGATTTGTGGCATTTTCATTTAGGACATCCCTCTTATGCTAAGTTGTCTTTGTTAAATAAAATTGTATTTAGTTTGACAATAAATAAGTTACATTGTTGTGACATTTGTCATCTTGCCAAACAAAAGAGATTGTATTTTCCTTCTAGTACACATGTTTCAAATGCTATCTTTGATTTGATTCATTGTGATCTCTGGGGTCCCTTTTTTGTTCCTACTATTGATGGATATAAATTGTTCCTTACCATTGTAGATGATTACTCTAGGTGTACATGGGTTTATTTACTTAAATCCAAGGTAGAAACACAAGCCTTAATTTAGCAGTTTTCAATCATGGTTGAAACTCAATTTGATGCAAAAATCAAATGTATTAGAAGTGACAATGGCACATAATTTTTTATGAAAGACTGCATCGATTAACTTGCGTTGATACTCCTCAACAAAATGCCATTGTTGAAAGGAAGCATTAAGACATTTTAAATGTTGCTAGAGCCTTAAGATTTCAATCTTCTATTCCTTTAAAGTTGTCGGGTGACTATGTTCTTACAACTACCTATCTCATTAATAGGCTACCTTCAAAGCACTTAGGGAACAAAACTCCTTATGAAATTTTCTTCAAGCAACCTCCTTCATATAACCATCTTAAAAATTTTGGTTGCCTACGCTATATTTCTACACTTCATCATAATAGACATAAGTTTGCACCAAGGGCAAAAAAATGTGTTTTTCTAGGTCATCCCACTGGTGTTAAGGGTTACAAGGTTTTAGAGTTGGATGCTAAAGCCATTTCTGTTTCTAGAGACATTATCTTCTATGAATCAATCTTTCCCTTGGTGCTCTACCAAATTCTTCTAATCCTTCTTCAGATGCTTTTTGTCGGGGGCGGTTTTTGCGCATAGCCACGTGTTTTTCACTGGAGGTGTGACTTTGCTAGACCTAGATTTGTTTTAGGGAGTTCAATTCATAACTCGACATTGGGCCGCATAGACCAATGGCTTCTGGTACATTTTTAAGCCTACAAAATTGATAAAGCCTAAAGTCTTAGAATCATGATAATGGTTGAAATAAATAAATAATATTATTAATTGAATAGCTTTGATTAAATGATTACTTAAACATCATTATTATGTTTATTAAGTGATGTCCAATATTAGAAAGTAATTAATTAGGTGTCATATGTCCAGTAATGGGATGAGTCCAAAATAGTCCATATCCAGCTGCGTTTCATGGTTCATGTTCAACATAATAAGGCATGTCTAGCAATGGTCTATGTCCAAATGATGTATGTCAAATAGTTCATATCCAGTCATGGTTCATGTCCAAATAATGTATGTCCAGTAGTGGTTTATGTTTGAATAATATATATCCAGTGGTGGTTCATGTCCAAATATATGTCCAATGGTAGTTCATGTCCAAATGATATATGTCTAGTGGTGGTTTATATCCAAATAATATATGTTCGGTAGTGGAATGGATTCAATTTATTAATATATGTGGTTTTTAATGGAGCATTAGTGAATCTATGTTTATTAAATAGTGAGATAATATTAAAGTAATTTACATCCAGCGGTGCAATAGTAATGAATTAACATGTACTTAATAATGTAATCTTGAAGATAGAGAAATATTGACTTATCTTGTATGTTTTTTTACTCCAGTTGTATAGTATCACTTTATTCTTTATATAATTTGTGACTCCAGTCATATAGCGTCAATGAGCTGCTAACATTTCAGCGGTATAATAACATTAGTTGAATGGTATAATGATAATGAATAAATATACTTAATAATATAAGTTTGAAGGAAAAATATAATGACTTATCTTTATAGTTTGTGGCTCTAGCCGTATAACATTTGTGGACTAATAACATTCCAGTAGTATGATAATGTGAGTCCAGTGGTACAATCTGTTATTATGAGTTCTTTTATGGTGACTTCACAATCGAAGGGGAAAAATGGGTGCAATTGGAGGGAGAGAGAACATGTCCAGCCGTGTGCATAGTTTGGTTAAGTTCATCCTCTTTATCATGCACTTAAATGATTTTCCCCTTTTAGTTTTTTGTCAAATATGAGTGTTATTGCATTCCATAAGGACTTTTAGTGTTAGAAATTTATGTCTTTCATGGAAATGACTTTAATATGAAATTATTGTGCCTTCTAGGAGAAGGACTTTTAGCCTTTAATGTTCACATGCCTTCCATGAGAAAGACTTTTGTAATATGTTCTTGGAAGAGTATTTGATATCTTTTAAGATGTATAGAAATAGTAAGAAATATATATATTTTGAGAGATATTGTGTTTGTAAGATAGTGTTAGGACATATGTGTTTCACCTGTTTAGAACATATGTCATTCATTATTTATGTAATTGGCTAATCCTTTGTCAAAACGCACTTTACTTGTAATTGGGTAGATTTAGGATGAGGTTAATGCTTCAAGAAACAAGGTTTCAAGATCAAGTGTTAAAGCCATGCAAGTCTGTCCAAAAAACAAGTTGAGAAGTGCTTTTCATTAAAGCTCGACAGCTGCATCTATCGAGCTTTAAGAAGCTGTTCTAGCCCCGAGACTCGACAGCTGCTCGACAGCACCTCGACACCTGTAGCTGTCGAGATTTAAGAAAAACAAATTCCAAGTTCTATTTTAATTCTAATTCGTAGATGTGTCTTTGGACCTTCTTTTCTCCTAACCCTAGACATATAAAATGATTATTTTAAGGGCCTTCATAGTGTGGCAAATTGCACAAGCATTTGAGAAATCCTTGTTCATGCAAATTGTAACTTGAGACGAAGTTCTTGCCCTAGTTCATCTCTCTTGTGAAGAAGTTGTTTTGTCTTTGCACCATAGGGTTTTGTAACCGAGCATCTTCTTGATTTTCATTGTGTGGATGAATTGAAGAACTTTGCAGCCAACAAGCTTCTCTAGTTGGTGATTAAAGTCGCGTACTGGGATCCGCGCAATTGGTTAGTCACGTACTTGGGAGTCGTGCATTGAAAGGAGAAACTGTCACTACAGAACAAGTCCAATTGGATATTGAGGTAAGGGTTCAACTGTAGGTTGGTAAAGTACTTAGGATTCCTTTGCTTGTAACTGCTTGTTGTGATAATAATGGAGTTTCAGGAGTGGTGACCTTAAAATCACCCGGTGGGGTTTTTGCCGTGTAGGTTTTCCCCGTTCGTAAACAAATCACCGTGTCTTTTATTTTTCGCTGCATAATTAGTTTAATTGGTGATTTGTTTGTGCTACCACGTGTTTGCATGTTAATTTGATTAATTAATAAACTTGGCTAATTAATCAATCAATCCATCACAAGGGGTCAACACGTTTTTGGCCTATCAGATAGATTAGAAATATATGTGAGAAGTATATATGGATAGTTTGTGAGGAATGTGCTTGTAAAATATATGGAAGTATGAGATAGATAATATGAAGGTTAAATATAGTAAATACATGGGCTTATAGTAAGTGGTTTTTTGTGTTATGACATTGGTTATTTTGTTTTCTAAGACAAGATGTATTATAAGAGAAATAGAGAAAAAGATAGAGATGTGTTTATGGGCAGCAAAATGATGATATTTCAGAATAATAGAGTGTATAAGAAATAGGTAGTAGTGTTGTAATATGTGTATTTTGTTGTTATCTAACAAGAGAGATTTTGTAAGAGAGATGGAGAAGTATGAAAATGTTTAGAGATATGGGCAGCAAAGTGAATGAAGTTTCAGAACAAAAGAGTGAGAGAGAGAGATGGGTAGTGGATAATGGTGTGGTGAGCTGTTTGTTGCTTGGTCGTCTTTATATAGAGCCAAGTATGTAATTAAGTTTGAGTTAGTTGAAGGGAAAATCAGCAAATAAGGAAAGGTTTTGGCAAAAAAAGTGATTTCCTTGGTTTATTTATTTATTTTAGCTAAAAGAAGAAATTTTGAGCCTTTAATGCTGTTAGAGATGCTATTACAGCTGTTAGTCACAGCCGTCAGCTTTACATCAGTAGTTGCTGTAGCAGCTAACACTGCTGGATGATGTCACCTAAATGATAGCTTCTGCTGGAGGAAAGATTCAACATTAAATTCATGGGTTTGGCTGAAAATGGTAAGATAACTTTTATAGGATTCTTCTATTTCTGGTATTGCAGTTGAAGGTCAAGGATCTTAGTTTAAAATGGTATGATTTCTTTTATAAGACCCTTGCTTCTTTGGGTATGGTAGCAAGCTGCTGTGATTGGACATTAATGGGTCGATGATGTCACTTTGGACATGTGTCAATTGCCTAAGCTACTGCTAGAGCTATTGCAGTTGCTGTTGGAGCTACTGCAGCTTCTGCTAGAGCTGTTGCTATTTCTACTGCAACTGTTGCAGCTTCTACTGGAGTTAGGGCAATTTCTACAAGAACTATTGTTGGTATTTTTGGCTAAGTTTCCTCTTTTGGAAAATTATATATTTAGTCCATATATAATTTTGGTAAGTAATAGACTAGTTGGTTGATATTTGATGAAGTTTTAGAGATGTAATTATGGTTTCTTTGTGTTTTGACCAAATCTTGAAGAGCAATGAGAGCATTTAATGTTAGCTATAAGATATTAATATAGATTTTTCCATGTGCTTGGGATTGATTTAAATAAAAATTGATGATGCATGAAAATCAGTAGACTGAAATACTTCAGGCTATGACAATGGCTGTAAGTCTTGAAAAGAAAGAATGAAGTGTCAAAGGTGACTGGTGTGACCCGGCCAAGGATCCTCTGACGGTTAAGTAAGTTTTCTCTCTAAGACACAAGGACAGAAAAATAGCAGATGGTTAGAACTTACCTTTGGTAGATGAGACTTGCTCCTTTAATAGCGAGTTTGACGTGGGTCTACTTGTTTGGAATCAAACACCATCGTGGGTAATGTTGGTGGTTAATGAAGAAAATGGGGGTATGTGGAACGAAATGTGTGGAATTCCTTCCACATACCAAGCAACGTGTCATTACTAAGTACAATTTGATCATCCATGGATATGGTCGTCTATAACATGGTCGTCCATGGACGAGTTCTTTTTGGTGGATCCCATTATTCTTAATGAAAGGTCTTGTTCATGCATTCTGTCATTCTATTGTGGTTTTCCTTGGATATGATCAAGTCATGGACAACAACCAAGAACGGGTTATACTTAGTTGGTTCCCATCAAAAATAATAATATAATTTATATGAAATAATATAATTACATTTTCAAACTTATATTATATGATGAACATTAATTTTTTATGTAAAGAGCATGCAGAGTTTTATCATTTTAAGTGTTATGTGGTATGAAAGGCTTACCAGATGTTACCTATTGCACATTGACCCGTCAGAGTTTAGTGAATTGGGAAAGACATACCAAGCAACATGTTTTTTTTTATCAACTTTAAACCACTGAAGCTTTACTGAACATACTTCTTGGCCATCCAAACCACGACTCCCAAAATTTCCCTGATGAGACTTATGGGCTTGGATCATGAGCCAAAAAATGAGATGTCATGCCATGGGCTTGAACTATGGGCTTTGATGAGATAATATCGCCATGGGTTTAGGACCATGGGCTTCGGCGTCTTTTTGTTATGGCTTTTTTGGGCTTTAAAAATTTTTTTTCCAAAATCCATAATTCGTTGATGTGGTGTGAGTTGCCAATGAAATAAATTCCATATCTTGTGAAAAATTTGTCCTCAACACTTTTCTTGATAGTTTTGTTGTACCTCATTGTGTACCTGATAGTTTCCCAGATTATATCCCCTCACAATCTATTCCTTTACCAAATACCATTGAAACTTTAAATCTTTTGGAGATATTTGTGATTCTGCAGATATTACAAACACTGTAGATATTCATTCTATAGAGCAGTCATCTTTTCCAGATTCTTCTCTTGCACATGATACTTCTATATTGCCTTCTAAAAGACTTGGGTTCTCTAAAGTATTTCTTGGGACTTGAAGTAGCAAGAAGTGACAAGGGAATCGATCTAAACCAAAGAAATTATGCTTTGGAAATCCTACAAGATACAGGGAATTTGGGGTCTAGACTAGTTAAAACACCTATGAAGCAAAACCTACATCTTTCAAAAGATCAAGGAAAGCTACTGCTAGATGCAAATCAATATGTATAGAAGGCTAATAGGGAGATTGTTATATCTCACCTTAACCAGACCAAACATTACATATACTGTACACAGATTGAGTCAATTTCTGGCTGAACCAAGAGAACCTCACATGCTTGCAGTCAATAGAATTCTTCAATACATAAAAGGCACACTTGGCAGAGGTTTGTTCTTTGCTAGCAATTTGGATTTGCAAGTAAAGGCATTTTGTGATGTACATTAGGTAGGTTGCCCTGATACAAGGAAGTCTTTGACAGGCTATAGTGTTTTTCTAGGTGATTCTCTAATTTCTTAGAGGTTAAAGAAACAAAGCACTATCTTTAGATCTTTAGCCAAGGCAGAGTATAGAGCAATGGCTACCACAACATGTGAGATTGTTTGGGTTCTTCAATTGCTAAGAGATTTGAGAGTTGATCATCCTAAGAGTGCTCAATTGTTTTGTGATAATCAAGATGCAGTACATATTGCAACCAACCTAGTTTTCCATGAGAGAACGAAACACATTGAGGTAGACTGTCATATGGTCAAGGACAAAATAATAGATGGTTTGATCAAAACTTTCCATGTCTTGAGCCAATTTCAAATTACAGATATTTCCACAAAGGCATTGGGGCTTCCAGCCTTTTCCAGGTTGGTGAATTGCTTGGGGTTGATTGAAATATATTCAACAAGTCTCAAGCCTACTAAAAGTCAAGTTTATGAACTTACAGTTCAAGACTTGAAGGGGAGTGTGGAAGCATCCAGTGAAGATTTGGTGAAATCTCGGGTAACAAAAATAGGGGTTGTCAAGAATTAAAGGCAGTTGAAAACGACAGTGTTTTGATTAAAAAGAGGAGGAGTAGATTGAAGAAACGGTGTCGTTAGACTAAGTGTGTAGCTATTAAGCATTTGTTTGTATTGATGTAAATAGCTTACACGGGTAAGACTCTGATTAGTTAGTTTGTTTTGATGGTTAGTTAATTAGTTATTTTTCTTGCTCTGTTGCGTGTATATAAAGAAGGGAAGAGCTTGTATTTACTAAGGGCTTCTAGATTTTTCTCAAATCAATAAAAAAAAAAAGAAGAAGATAGAAATAGATTAAATTTTATTTAATCTTTTATAATTATTGACTTGATCTGTTGTTATTAGTATATAATAAAAATAGTATCAACGGTTGATTTATGTGAAAGTATCAATAGTTGCTCTAATCACGACTTACACTTTTAATGTATTGTGAAAAAAATTATGTCCAGAAAATTTTCCTATAGATTTTCAAAACTTGATTAAGCCACAATATTAAAATAAAAAATAAAAAATAAAAAAATAGTTTGGCTTCAAAAGATGAGGGGCATAGTATGCAATATGTATACACATTTGTCAAGGGAAAAGAAAATGGAGCTGTTTATTTTTACAGTGTATGTATATTGTATCGAGGCTGGTCAACAGTTGAGCTATAAAATTGTAACCACGATAGAAAAATATCATTTCAAACATGCTTAAAGGTCTATTTGAGATCCGCTTATTTTTCTGAAATTGAAAACTTTTTGTTGAAAGTACCGTAGATAAAGGTAAAAATTAGCTGAAACAGTACAGTAAGACCTATGAATAGTACCAAAAAGTGCAGTGGAGCTCATGAATAGTAGCAAAAAATAAGCTGAATAGTAAAATAAATTGGCTTTTTAATTTGGAGCTCAACACACACATAATAGTCCATTTGGGATCTACTTATTTTGCTAAAACTGAAAACTATTTGCTTAAAGTACTGTAGATTAATGTATAAATAAGTTGAAATAGAACAGTGAGACATATGAATTATACCAAAAAGTGTAGTGAGACCTATGAATAGTAGCAAAAATAATCTGAATAGTAGCAAAAATAAACTAAATAGTAAAATAAGTTAGCATAAATAATCTTTGCCAAATGGACACTTAGAAGGTGATTTTTAAGATCATGGCCCCTATCCATTTCACATGCTTTGATTCAAGACTTAAGTGAATGGTTGAATAGAAGCCAAAATAAAAATAAATAAATAAAACAAAAGAAGGCTAAAATGTGCTTTTGAGCACATTGCACATTGGCCCCATCAAGAATAGCTAACTTTAAAAATAAATTAAAAAAATGCAAAAAGGCAAGCGAATTAGAATAATGCTACATGCTGACAATAATTATATAGCATATCTTACATGATAAGTTGTTATCAGTTTTAATTTGGATTCATCATTAACATTACTTTTTTATATACCAATAACAAATTGTCACAAAAAAATTATTGTGAAATTATTGTAAAAAATATGGTAAATTGCTGAGCAGAGTGGCACGTGATAAAGGAGCGAGACATCCGCGGTAAGGCAATGTTGAACCTTCATTGACATGGAAGGCAATGTTCTTTCAACGATACTTGCATGGTGTCCTATAGGCACAGAAACATTTCCGATTTATTGGAGAGTTTTTTGTATAAAGGCAAGCCAGTGTAGAGTAAAGCATAATCTTTTATGGAGAAAAAAAGAACAAGGAGCAAAAGCTTGATCCATTTTTTATCAAAAAGAGAGAAGAAAAGAAAAGTAAAAGCAAACCTTTTTATTCTGTAGCATACAGTTTTCCGCTTTATATACTATTATTTATCTTAAAGAAAAATGCAAAAGTTATACATTTTTTTACAAATTATTAATAAATAATGGACATAGATCAGATCCAATATATATTTGCTACAACATCAATTCCGAAAGATGTTATGAAATAGTCAATTTGTAAATCATGTATCATTACTTATCCTTAAATCTTAAACAACTAAAAAATGAGAAATTTAATCAGTTAATCATTATTCCAACCTATCTTTTTACCTTAGCCTTAGCACTGGAATTTAAGGAAAAAGAAAATGACGACTTAAGACAATAGTACTTAGGCAATGACTTTATGAACATGAAGACAAACAACGATGAGGTTTTTTTTTTTTTTTTTTTTTTTTTTTTTTTTTTTTTTTTTACCGAAACTATGTTGAGGTTGATTCTCAACACAAACACACCAAAAAAAAAAAAAAAAAGAGGGGCCAATTTTGTTTCAATTTTTTTTTGGCCGAGTAAAGAGCCAAGGTTAATTTATTATGCTATAGTTGCAATGCAACAAGATGTGGCAACTGGCAATAGCCGGTCGCATAATCTTGGTAAAAGAAAAGGAAAATTAATGTGGTAATCTAAAGACAAAATTGCCCTCATTCTCAAATTTAAGAAATAAAAACCACAAGTCGTGCCAAATGTTAGTTACTGGTTGACCAGGGATACAAGAATCAATGAAATAAAATATACATGGGTTGTATTACCGGGCAAGGTGCTCGTTAACAACTTTATTGAAATTTTTTTGAAATTTTTTTATATTCTTTTACAATTTTATCTCATTTTTTTTCAACTTTATAAGTACTGTTTAGTTTTTTTTTTTTTTTTTGGTGGCTTTTTCTAACTTTTTTTTATAAAAAAAAAAAAAAAAATTGCACCTTAACAAGTATTGGCTGGGGCTTGCTAACATTTTCCTAAATTAATTAACAAACAGATCATTATGGTCATTATGATGACATTTGTAAGTGCACAATTGCACCTGGACCCAAAAACGAATACTGGGCTCAAACCCAATGAGTCTTATACAATAAAATTTGTAGAGTATGGGTTTGAAATCTAGGCTCGGGATATTGGAAGTTCAATTAACAGGCTAGAGTGTTACAATTTGTGCAAATGATGAACAAATATGACAAATAGATCTCCTCGGACATGAGCCGAGAATGATTTGTATAAATATTCTCTCTTTAGGCTAAAGTTTACAGTCCTTAGCTCCTATTTTATTCTTAGCAAAAAGTGCCGATCACTTTCTCTTTCCTTTCTCGTTTCATTATATACTTCTCCTTCAATGGTTCATCTACGTGTCATACAAATCTTCTCCCTGGATACTTGTCGCATCCACCGCCACCTTGAAGTCTTCAAACAAATAGTAAGGAGGCTGTATCCTACTGTTCAGAGGTCATTTCCCCATTAATGCGGCCAGGGAGGTAGATGCAGGGTCTTTAATGTGGAGGTAGCAGTCTTTTCTCTAGATATTTCTATCACATCCTTGCGTCTAGAGGGTGCTTGGATCACCCTCTTACCCATCAGTTTTTCCAGAGTTCTGCCTTTAACCTTCTTGGCCAGTCCCAGGGTCATTGTCGGGCATGTCCGAGGAGACATTACAGCGCAGACTAACTTGTAGGCCTGGAGGCCTTAATCAAAAACAAATTGGTACCCGTCGATAAAGCCCAAAGCCCAAATGTTTATTCGGGAATTTTTACCCCCCACAATAGCCCCTCAAAACTTTATTTTTCCCACCCATCCGAGGAGAGAAATAGAGTTTTGATCCGACCAGAATACCTCCCACACGCTTTGTAAACCACCGCATGTGTATGGGTCTTTTCGTTCCCTGAAAATGCCTTCTGACGCTTCGAAACCTGGAACGCGCGCATTTATGACCCAAGTTACATCCTGTTCCCCACGTTCAACGGTAAGATGAACATCCAACGGTCCAAGTTGCCCCCTGAAAATTTGAGCGAGACAAATTTAATTTTGAGGTCGCCTCCCGCACGTCAAAACGCTTGGAAACCCGCGCCTTCATTCATTTTTGCAGAAATCAATCGTATCAAAGTATCAATCATCACGTTTTCTCTCCAGAAATTTGTGAAGAACCGCATAACCAACTCCAGTAAGTTTTTGCTTTTCTTTAATCCTTCCTTCTCAGATTCTATCCTCGGCTCCCCTCTAAACTTTTTTTTTTTTTAACTCGCATTTTCGCTTCTCCTAGATGGGTAGATTTAAGTGCCTGGTTGATACTGGCGCCGGTATGGAAGGGTTTAGGGCCAAGTACCATATTCCCAACGACGTAGGTCTAAAGTATTGTCCAGTAGAAGCCGTAGGCAGCGTTAGGAAAATGGGAGAAGTCACCATTCCTATAATCGCCTTCATAGAAGGTGGAATGACTCTCCCTATGAGAAATATGACTAGAGAATACCTTCGCAACCATAGGTTATGCCAAGACCAGTACGCACCAAACGTGTTTAGGGTCTTAGGTAGTGTCGACGCTCTGAATGAGCAAATGGACCTAAACCTCACATGGCACGACGTTGCATTTATGTACAAGTGCCACAAACTTAAAAATGTAGGATATTACATCAAATCACAGTCCAGCATAGTCAGGCTGATCTCCTGTCTGCCTAAATCCAACAAGGGCATAAAGGACGACTACCTCATCGCCTCAAGCAACTGGCATGACGGCCCTCACTGCCCAGTCGTATGGGGAGATCCAGGTGTGACTCCTTAGGAGTTAAATTCCTTAACCCGTGATTCAATCCCGCCACCTTTACCGCTTTAATTCTTATTGCACACTATTGCTTCTGGTTTTTATGTTTATTAAGAATCTGACCATGTTTGTCTTCTCGGATGCCTCTCCTCACAGATAAACAGCACGAACGCCCACGCCTGAGCTTCTGCAACGTTGCCGACTTAAATCGCGTCCTGCACTCAGAAGTCTTCGTGAGTGAAGATTTACAAGTGAGAGCAGCACATTTGATATTAGGATACGATCCTATATCATCGGACTTTCAAGAGATAGAAAACGCAATCATCACGGGGGATAAGCGACATAGAAGGATAAACGTCGCAAGACCAAGCTTCCTCTCCGACCACGATCTTCCCGATGATACCAACACCATCCTGTACACACGCCCCTTTGCAGTAATTCCCCTCTCGGCGCACTCCTAGACAACCACCGTCCAAGAAGAGCAAGCATCCTCTCCGCACTCGTTGGACGAGGAGATAGACCAGTTTCAACTCGAAGACGTCGAAAGGCCTCGAGGAAACCCATTTGTCATTCTCTCGGATGAGGAGCATGAGCCTACCGAAACTTCGGGGATACAGGGTTTGGTAGTTGCCCACCCTGACTCTAGCTCCGAAGAAGAAGAGATGGACGCCCTGAAGGAGTTGATGCACAAAAGGGGCACGAGAGTCTCTAAGAAGGGAGCAGGTGGGTCACAGGTCCCTCCATCTTTGCCCCCACCCCCTCCTCCGTCCGATCCTAAGCCTCCCGTTGCGAAGCCGAAGAAGAAAAAGAAGGGTGAGGCCGAGGAGGCAGATGGGGAGAGGTAAAAGAAGCAGAGACAACAACAACAACAACAACAACCCCAGCAACAAAGACCTGACAAGGGCAAGGGACGCGCCTCATCAGTGGAAAGCGGGGAGATTAGGGATCTTGCCGAAGTGCGTTGTGCACCGGCTAACTGGTCTCCCGAGCTTAAGCTGGACGGGGCACCCATCTCTAGTCAGTCCAATATTAGGATGTTCCAACAAGGCCATGCTCTCCACCTGGCCGATGCCTTGGAACGCCCTTTCCTGCTGCCCAAGAACATTGAGGCCCTGGACAAGATGAATCAGTCCCACCTGTTCCTTTCGCTAAAAAGGGACTTGGCCTTGGTAAGTTTTTAAATCTTATCTTCACCTTTTTTTTTTTTATCACACCTCACTGTAGGAGACATTTTTATGCGTTTGATATTTTGATATTTGATATCTTGTCACAGGCCATCTAGGAAGTCTTTGCTGCCGAGAAGTGGGTGGAGGATTCTCGGAAGAAGGCTGGGCTTGAACTGGAGCTTCGGCTGGAGACCGAGAAGTCCCTAGGTCAGGCCCTTGTGCAAAATGAGAAGCTCACCACACAGCTAGCGGAGCTAAAAAGGGAAAAGGACGGTGCTGAGGCCAGCTTGAAGACGATGAAGACCCAGGTGGAAGGCCAACGCAAGCTTCTTCGTCAGAAGGATGAAGAGTTATCCAAAGCTCAGCAGGAACACTCCGACTTGAAGAAGGAGCTTGCCAAGATGAAGGAAGAGGCCCGCACCTTTAAGGACTTGCTAGAGGCCGCGAAGAAGGCTGCTTACAAGGAAGGGGTAGCGGCGATAGAAGACCAACTGACAGAGGAGTTCGTCGCGCTGTGCCGAGAATACTGCCAGCAAGTTTGGGGGGAAGCCTTAAATGTAGCAGGGGTTCCTTCAACTTCCGAGCTGAGGAAGCCCGAGAACATTTGGCTTTCCCTAGACATACAGGAGATAGAAGAGCTTCCTCCTGTCACCCTTGCCCCTGAGACAGCTCCTTCCATGCCCCCTCCTGCGATCCTAGAGCCCATTCCTGCTCCTACAGAACCTACGAGTTCCAATAAAGAGAAAGAACAGTGTATCATCCCTACACCTGTAGCAATAAATAAAGGAAAACAAGCACAATCCTCCTTTGAAATGGAGCTAAAAAGCACTGCAGCGGCCAGTGCTCCCAAGCAGGACCCTTCTTCAAAATCTTAGGGCCGAGCCTAGGACTTTTCCCTTTTTTGTTATGTAACAAAGACTTCCTTTGTAATATATATTAGAAGTGATTAATGAAAGACTGTCTTGTTTAATCTTCATTTGACTTGTACTTTTTTACTATGAGATTTCTCATCAGCACAAAAAAAGAATGAGTGGAACAACTAACTCCGCTTTCAATATTTGAACTATCATAACTTTAAACAACAGTACACATGCTTAGCTTATACTTTACAAATTACGCCTCAAGAGTATAACATGTGTGACACAATGATGAACGACTAACAACCTAACTTAGGATACAATTTGAGGCATAAACTGTTTAAAATACTTCATCAACATCTCAACATCAATACGACATGAATTTTTGCTAGTATTTCTAAAGTAAAGTATTCAAGGACCTGACATAAATAAACTTTGTCTTAATGATAAGTACGATATCAATTTGTACAAGGTACGTGGGCCGAGAACCATACATACCCAAATTCCTGTTTGATACTTAGAATCTGTAACTTGAAACGTTAATTTCACCAAAGTAGGAGGTCTATGGACCCGGCATAACTAAGGTTCTGTTTAACAAATGATAAGACATCAATTTCCACAAGGTATATGGTCCAAGGACACTGCATTACCAAGTTTCTGTTTGATACTTAATAAGATACCAATTTTCACAAGGTATATGGTCCGAGGACCATGCATCACCAAGTTTCTGTTTGATACTTAAAAATTGTAACTTAAGATGTTAATTTCCCCAAAGTAGAAGGTTTGTGGACCCGGCATAACTAAGGTTCTGTTTAACAAATAATAAGACATCAATTTCCATAAGGTATGTGGTCTGAGGACACTGCATCACCAAGTTTCTGTTCTATACTTAATAAGATACCAATTTCCACAAGGTATGTGGTCCGAGGACCATGCATCACCAAGTTTTTGTTTGATACTTAAAAATTGTAACTTAAGATGTTAATTTTCCCAAAGTAGAAGGTCTGTAGACCAGGCATAACTAAGATTTTGTTTAACAAATGATAAGACATCAATTTCCATAAGGTATATGGTCCGAGGACACCGCATCACCAAGTTTCTATTTGATACTTAATAAGATATCAATTTCCACAATGTATGTGGTCCGAGGACCATGTATCACCAAGTTTCTGTTTGATACTTAAAAATTGTAACTTAAGATATTAATTTCCCCAAAGTAGAAGGTCTGTGGACCCGGCATAACTAAGGTTCTGTTTAACAAATGATAAGACATCAATTTCTACAAGGTATGTGGTCCGAGGACACTGCATCACCAAGTTTCTGTTTGATACTTAATAAGATATCAATTTCTACAAGGTATGTGGTCTGAGGACCATGTATCACCAAGTTTCTGTTTAATACTTAAAAATTGTAACAGATAAACCAAATACATATTCATAATTTGAACCACGAACGATAAAAGTGCTTATTATAAATAATAATACCTTCGAAGGTTGTTTACATTCCAGGGGCGTTGTACAATTTTTTCATCTAGATCAGCTAGCCGATATGATCATATGCCTGCTACAGAGATGATCCGATAAGGTCCTTCCCAATTTGGTCCTAGCTTTTCCCAAGTTGGGGTTTTGGCAGTACCCACAACTTTCCTCAACACCAGATCCCCAGGTGCTAGTGGCCTTAGCTTCACATGGGCATCATACCCCCGTTTAAGTTTCTACTGATAATAAGCCATTTGGACCATAACGGCCTCTCGCCGTTCCTCAACCTAATCCAGGCTTTTCTCCAAGAGGTCGTCGTTATTTTCTGGACTAAAAGAACTCATTCTTAGCGTGGGGAAACCAGATTCTAAAGGTATCAATGCCTCGGCCCCATAAGTTATAGAGAATGGTGTTTCTCCAGTGGATCTGCGCGGCGTAGTTTGATACGTCCATAAAACATGTGGTAGCTCCTCTACCCATCTACCCTTCGCGTCATCCAGCCTCTTCTTGAGTCCATTGACTATGACCTTGTTAACGGCATCGGCCTGCCCATTTCCATGAGGATAAGCTTGGGTGGAGTATCTGTTTATGATGCCCATGTCATTACAATACTTCCTGAAAGCTCTACTATCGAATTGAACGTCATTATCTGAGATAAGTGTGTGTGGTACCCCAAATCTAGTGATAATATTCTTCCAGATAAACTTCTTGGAGTCGATATCCCTAATATTTGCTAAGGGCTCAGCTTCGACCCACTTGGTAAAGTAGTCGGTTCCCACGAGTAACCATCTTTTATTTCCCACAGCCCTCGAAAAAGGCCCTACTATATCCAATCCCCATTGAGCGAAAGGCCAAGGACTGGACAAAGGATTAAGGACTCCCCTAAGCTGATGAATGTTGGGAGCAAACCTTTGGCATTGGTCACACTTTCTCGCATAGTCTTGAGCTTCCCTCTGCATATTGGGCCACCAATATCTCTGAGTCAGAGCCCTATGGGCTAAGGACCTTCCCCCAGTGTGGCTTCCACAAATTCCCTCATGCAATTCTTCCAAAAGTGCCTTCGTTGACTCAGGGTGTACACATAACAAGTATGGTCCGGAGAAGGAGCGTTTATACAATTTCTGATCCTCAGATAGCCAGAAACGAGGCACCTTTCGACGGATCTTATCTGCTTCAGACTTGTCCTCGGGAAGAACGTCGCTTTTCAGAAAAGATACCATAGGGTTAATTTAGCTAGGTCCGGGCCTTATCAGATGGATACGGACGGCCCTTACAGTGGTCAGAGTGGGTTCTAGCAAGTCTTCAACGAGGATAATCCTAGGCAGACACTGAGCCGATGACGTTACCAAGGTGGCCAATGAGTCTGCATGTGTGTTTCTACTTCTAGAAATGTGAGAAAGGATAAAATAATCAAATTCTGATTGTAAACATTTGACTTGGGTTAGATACTCCTGCATTCTTGGATCCCTAGCCTCCATGGTCCCCGTCACCTGGCCGACCACTAACTGAGAATCCGAGAACATATGAACTTCCTTTCCCCCCATCCTGCGCACCATGTTCATACCGACCAAGACCGCTTCGTACTCAGCCTCGTTATTAGTTACCGAGAACGCTAATCTCAATGATTTTTCGAAGACAATTCCCTCAGGGGATACCAAAACAAGTCCGACGCCAGACCCCCTCTGGTTGGCTGCCCCATCAACGGATACTTTCCAACTCGGAGGTCCTTTGTCCATGATTATGCCAACTGATTTTTCATCCATGTGTGATTCCTTTGCAGTTTCTTCCAACAATGGTTCAGTAAACTCCGCCACCAAATCTGCGAGAACTTGGCCCTTCACCGAGGTGCGCGGCATGTATTTGATATCAAAAGCTCTCAAAATAGTTCCCCACTTAGGTACCCTTCCGGAGTAGTCAGCACTTCGTAACACCGACTTGAGAGGCAATTGGGTCAAAACCACGACGGTGTGGGATTGGAAATAGTGAGGAAGCTTTCGCGTGGCATGGACTACGGCCAGAAGTGCCTTCTCCAAGGGCAAGTAACGCACCTCGGCTTCATTCAAGGATTTTTTGATGTAATAGATCGGTCTTTGTACCCCGCTGTCGTCTCTTATAAGGACCAGGCTGACTGCATGAATGGCCACAGCTAGGTACGCAAACAGGACATCATCAACCTCCGGCCGAAACATAATGGGTGGCCGGGAAAGATATTCCTTAAGTCGCTGGAAAGCTAAAGCACACTCCTCGGACCATTGGAATTCTTTCCATTTATTTAATAGTTGGAAAAAAGGTCTGCACCGGTCAGCTGACCGAGAGATAAATCTGCTGAGAGCAGCGATCATTCCGGTCAACTTCTGAACTTCCTTTGGATTCCGAGGAGGCTGTAAGCCTTGGATGGCCTTGACTTGCACCAAATTCACCTTTATCCCTCTATGAGTCACCATGTAGCCTAGGAAATTTCCGGAACCCACCCCAAAAGAACACTTTGAGGCGTTAAGGCGCAGGTTATACTTTCTAAGTATTTGAAAGGTGTCGTCCAGATCTTTCACGTGCGTGGGTATTGTCTTACTCTTCACTACCATATCATCCGAATATACCTCAATGGTCTTTCCAAGTTGCGACTCAAACATTCTGGTCATCATCCTTTGGTAAGTAGCCCCTGCATTCTTCAATCTGGATGACATCACTTTATAGTGATAGTTCCCTGTTGGAGTAATGAAGGCAGTCTTCTCCTGATCATCCGCCGCCAACAGAATTTGGTGATAGCCCTAGAAGGCATCTAAAAAGCTCATCCAAGGATGTCCGACCGTGGCATCCACAAGCTGATCGATGCGTGGCATCGGGAACGAGTCCTTTGGGCAGGCTTTGTTTAAATCTATGAAGTCTACACATACTCTCCACTTTCCGTTCTTCTTTTTCACCACAACTGTATGCGCCAACCACTTCGGGTAGAAAACTTCTTTAATAGCCCTAGCCCTCTTAAGCTTAAGGACTTCATCTTTAACAGCCTCAGAATGCTCTTTGGAGGAACGCCGAGGTGGTTGCCTCCTAGGAACAATGGCAGGGTTGACGTTCAAATGATGACAAATGAAGCTTGGGTCAACCCCCGGAGCCTCATAGGGATCCCAGGCAAAGACATCAATGTTGTCCTTCAAGAACTCCACCAATTCCATCTTCTCTTGGTGTGGCAAACGTATACCAACTTGAAAGAATCTTTCGGGGTCATCAGTTATCAGAAACTTCTCCAAATCTTCACACATGGCTTCCTCTGCTGTCACCGCATCGGGCGCATCCAGAATCGTTAATTGCTATAAGTCTTTCATAACCGAGGCCGAGGACTCTGACTTGACTTGATGCAGTACTGCATCCGATATACATTGCCTTGCCACTGCTTGGCTGCCACAAATTTCTTTGGTGAATTCCCCCGAGGGGAATTTTACTTTAACATGCAAAGTCGAGGAGACAGCACCCAAAGCGTGCAACCAAGGCCTGGCAAGGATGGTCGTGTATGGGGAATACGCTTTAACCACAATAAAATCCACCTCGACCGTTTCTGAGCCAAACTGTACAGGCAATCGAATCTGCCCCTTCGATATGACAGCCTTCCCCTCGAAGCTTATCAGTGGGGAGTCATAAAGAGTGAGATCTTCTAGTTTTAACCTTAGCCCCTTGAATAAGTCGGGATACATAATATTTGTGCCGCTACCTTGATCGATCATCACCCTTTTGACGTCATAATTCCCTATTCTCAAAGTGACCACCAGGGCATCATCATAGGGTTGGATAGTCCCAACCTTATCCTCCTCTGAGAATCCCAAGACGAGCCCATTCCCTTTAATCATCTTCGGCTTCGAGCCTGACTCCTTGGCCTGGGAGTGTGACACCGCCATCACCCTGGTAGGACAGGAACCGGTCTTGCCAGGTGCGGCGAAGATGACGTTAATCGTTCCCAAGGGCGGCCGAGATGAGTTGTTCTTCTGATTATTCGAGCCTGACTGGCTGCCTTACCCGTTAGGTTGGTACAGGTGCTGCTTCAATTTCCCTTCGCTAACAAGCTATTCCAGATGGTTCTAGAGGGTTCAACATTTCTCAGTAGTATGACCCACATCCTGATGGTATTGGCAAAAAAGATTTTGATTTCGCTTCGTAGGGTCCCCCGCCATCTTACTAGGCCATCTGAAGTAAGGTTCCTTACGAACTTTCTCCAATAGTTGGTGCACTGGTTCTCAAAATACAGTATTAACTATTTGAGGAGTGGTTGAGCTAGACTGCCTAGAGTAATCTCTCATCGGCTTATTGTTGTGATACCTGTCCAACCTGAAATCCCTTCTCTCCTCCGGGATAACCTTAGCCTTACCCTTACCTTGCTGTTGATCTTCTTCAACCCTTTTGTACTCGTCAATACGGTCCATGAGGAGACGTACGCTCCGTACGGGCTTTTTGGTCAAGGATTTCCTCAAGTCATGATCAGTGGGAAGGCCCACTTTAAAAGTATTAATCGCCACCTCGTCAAAATCTCCGTTTATCTCGTTGAACATCTCCCAATATCTATCGGAGTATGCTTTCAACGTCTCCCCCTCCCTCATGGCCATAGATAGTAGCGAGTCCAACGGTCGAGGAACTCTATTGCATGTAATGAACCGAGATGCGAATGCCCCAGTAAGTTCCCTGAACGAACCGACAGACCCAGACTTTAGTCCATTGAACCATCTCATAGCAACAGGTCCCAAGTTAGAAGGGAATACTTTGAACATCAAGATCTCATTGTGAGAATGCACCGCCATCCTCTGATTAAAGTGGCTCACATGTTCCACCGGGTCTGTCCGGCCATTATAAATGGTAAAAATGGGCTGGGTGAACCGCCTGGGGAGCCTTCCATTCTCAATCTTGCATAAGAAGGGTGATTTGGAGAGTTGGTGTAATGCTCAGCTCATAGCGTCGTTCCCCAAGCCCCTAGAAGGAAGCCTCCTATGCTTACGACCCGGTAGGTTATCCTCTTCACAAGAGAAGGTTTCACCGATGGGGGTCCTGGACCTTGAATTGTAACCGCTTCCCCAGGATTCCCTTAAAGAAGGATTGGATGAGGGTGAAGCCTGCCTTCGTCTAACACGGCGCAGCTTCTTCTTGAGGTGGTTAATCTCCCTCTACATGGCCTTGGCATCATCCTCATGGGAGGTGCTGCCTCCACCGCGCGTATGACTCGCGCCAGGATATACGGTATGAACGCTTCCCTCTCGATCCCTCCGGCGCTCAAGACGCTCAAAAAGATCTTCGGGCTGCGATCCTTGAGACTCTGCATGGTGTGAGCCTAAACCTGCCATGATGTTCCAATTCCTTCAACGCTAGACTCCCCACAAACGGTGCCAATTGTAAATGAACAATTGCACCTGGACCCAAAAACGAATGCTAGGCTCAGGCCCAATGAGCCTTATACAATAAAATTTGTAGAGTATGGGTTTGAAACCTAGGCTCGGGATATTGGAAGTTCAACTAACAGGCTAGAGTGTTACAATTTATGCAAATGATGAACAAATATGACAAATAGATCTCCTCAGACATAAGCCGAGGATGATTTGTATAAATATTCTCTCTTTAGGCCAAAGTTTACAGTCCTTAGTTTCTATTTTATTCTTAGCAGAAAGTGCCGATCCCTTTCTCTTTCCTCTCTCGTTTCATTATATACTTCTCCTTCACTGGTTCATCCACGTGTCATACAAATCTTCTCTCTGGATACTTGTCGCATCCACCGCCACCTTGAACTCTTCAAACAAATAGTAGGGAGGCTGCATCCTACTGTTTAGAGGTCATTTCCCCATTAATGCGGCCAGGGAGGTAGATGCAGGGTCTTTAATGTGGAGGTAGCAGCATTTTCTCTAGATATTTCTATCACATCCTTGCGTCTAGAGGGTGCTTGGATCACCCTCTTATCCATCAGTTTTTCTAGAGTTCTGCCTTTAACCTTCTTGGCCAGTCCCAGGGTCATTGCCGGGCATGTCCGAGAAGACATTACAGCACAAACTAACTTGTGGGCCTGGAGGCCTTAATCAAAAACAAACTGGTACCCGTCAATAAAGCCTAAAGCCCAAATGTTTATTTGGGAATTTTTACCCCCCACAACATTAAAAGTATGGGATGGGATTTTAGAGTTTTTTCTGTTTCATGTGTTAAAAGGGGCGCCAATTCAGTGGCACATTCATTGGCCAATTTTGCAAGACATATAGATGGGGAAACAGTGTGGTTGGAAGAAAATCCCCCTCTTGCTTCTGATGCTCTGTATTTGGATATCTGCAATATCTTGATTGAATGAGATTGCTTTCGATTTCAAAAAAAAAAGAAAAAGAAAAGGAAAAGAAAAGCGACAAAATTGCAAGTGACAAAAACAGGGGCAGTTAAAAACTTAAAAAAGTAAAGACATTAAAGATTAAACACAATATAAATTAACACACATACCTTCGGTAAATGATTGGTAGTTCTCCTCGGTTCCTGAGCAGACCACCCTCACTGGCTACAGACATGCGTCCAAAGGCTGCGCCACTGAGGTTAAAGTGGGTGCGCGGCGTGTGCCCAACGGAGCATTCGGGACACTTGTCTACGATCACATCTACGATCATTATGGTCATGGCTCGTCTCAAGCATATGCTTTTGTCTAGGCACCTAATCTTGAAACATGTCTCACACCCTTCACCATTCTTGAACAATACTGGGCTCACTGCACCAACCTTGGCCTTCAATGGCTTTATGTCCACTAAGGACGACCCATACCCACATGCCCCACCTACAAAAATAACGTAACCAATTGAATAACATTACTTATATTTAATTTACATACAAAATATATTTGTCAGCATACACACAAAGTTAGGGCCTTTGGTACTGTTGTTTAAATAACAGTTTTCATTGTTTAAAGACCACAATACGTATTTTCACAATATTTTTTCACTCACATATATTTTCACAACACTTAAACAACATTACTGAAAATCTCTTACCAAACGGGCCTTTAATTACCTAAACTATATATCAGGTAACATCATTGGACCCACTATGGCACTATCCTTAGATTTTTTATTATTATATATTTATGTATACAAGATAGATATTTTACTCTATCCTAATTTAAGTGTATATGTATGGGAAACTCCCTCTTGGAGATATAAATCCTGGTCCTTACCCCTTACACCCCACAAACACTTATACTTGTAGAGTGACCATCGCGTCAAAAGTGTGCGGTGGTATCCTTAGATTCTTTGTGTTAATATATATAGAGATACATTAACTCTTATGTGACGTAGTGAGGAAAAAAAATAAACTAGTCGGTCTAGCTCAATTTAACGATTTACTACCAAAACTTTTCTTAAAAATTAGAGAATAGTATAACATGTGGATTCTAGTTAGGTCAATTAGTAAATTAAATATTTGATGGTTGAATAAAAGATCTGGGTTCAATCTCCATCTACACAAAAAACCGATTAGTGTTTTGGTGTGATGATAAATAGCTATCATTAGAAACAGATGCCATAAATTGAAGCTCTCTTAAAAAAAAAAAATATATATATATATATATATATATATATATATATATATATAAATGTTAATCCTACAATGCCAATAAAGCTAAAACTGATTCATTAACCTAAATTGGGAACTGGGCAAAGAAGAATTGAAAGTGGAGAAAAAAAAGGAAAAGGGAAAACCCAACAAAATTAAAGTGACTTGAAAACCTCAAAGAAACAAAGAAGCAACAGGGAAGTGGGAAACTAGCTAATGTGGTTGGGGGTGAGTGGGACCTACCATCGCTACCATTGCCCTCGGGGCTGCCGAACTAGGTGGCAGTAGCGGGGTACCAATGTAGGTCTGAAACACGTTCCTGAACCTAAGCTGAAACAACCAAACACTTCAACAAAAACCAAATGCTAAAAAACCTGCGGCCAAAGCTACTATGATGCAGCATTGTGTGGCTCATAAGGGTCGATGGTGCCACCAGTTCAAGCAGCTCACAATGTCAATTTCCGACAAGCACAAAGCCCAAGAAGGAGAGCTTTTGCCAACACTTTTTTTTTCTGTGTAGTCTAAAGTGTGAAAGCTAGTAGTGTTTTCTTGCTTCGAAGGTGCATGGGATGTCAAGGTTACATTATATGAGTAATATATAGAGCACAGGAAAAGCTATGTTCTTCTTAATGACAGTAAATGAGCCTAGATTTGTTGATTAGTATGGGTTCACTTAGCTCGTCAAGAAAAGTCAAAAGCTCAGGCATGGCTTAAGCTCGTGAAAAATCTAAAAATAATGTTTGAGCTTGAACTTGTGAAAAAGCCAAAAAGTTTGAAGTTAGCTTGGCTTGACTTGATTAATTAGTCAAGTCAAGTTTAAGCTTAATATCAAGCTCAAACTCGAGCTTAGATCAAGATTTTGAGCTTGAAATTTTAAAAAATTACATTTATCAAAAGCTTAAATCTCTAAAATTAAGAAAAAGAAAAAGAAAAAGAAAATAGTATACTCATTTCATCATGCGCCTAGTCCTACTTATGATTGTGGTGGGCCTTTTTGTGATTTCGGGCTGGACTGCCTCTTGCTATACTGGGCCCAAGTGTTCTGGATAAGAGAGTTGGGACCGGCCCAACTGCAACTCACTTTGGTCCGGCTTATGCACAAACTATGCCTCTATTTGCCGAAACTTTTGTCGCATGCCCATGGCAAGCGAAGTTGCCGTAGAAAAAAATTATGGCAGAATTGGTGTAACAAAACAATGATAAGCGAGATACACTATTGTTAGGCAAACTAAGTAAGCAATCTTTCATTAAAGTAAAGAAAAGAACATGTTGTAAGTGTAATAATAAAGGCTGGAGGAGAAAACGATAGCAATAATCAGTAAAGTCAAAGAAGAAGATGATTAGTTTGCCACATTCAGTTTTGTCACGGGGCTATGGCCAAGGGGGGAACTATTTCCTCAATGTGGGTAACTTCACAGGAGGATCCTGCCGCGGAAATTACACACTTTGAGGGAGCGGACCTAAATGGCTTGTACCCAAATAGATTCTTTTTCTTTAGCAAAGAGTAGGCTTTAAGAAGGAGAGAAGGAAAGAAAACCTATTGGTGCATGCTTGCCATTTTACTCTCTCTCACTCTTTTTCTAACTCTCTGTTTCTTTTTTTCTCTGTTTTACTATTTCAATCTTTCCTCTTTGTTTTCTTTCTTTCTTTTGCGTTTTCTTGTGCTATGTGGTGGTGATCACTCTTCTGGTGATTGTTACCGTTTTTCAATCCCCCTACTGTGCACGACAAATGCCCTTTATATACTACCTGCCGTGACTTTTTTCTACCATTTTACACTTTAACAACCTTTGTCTGGTCTGGGTGTCCTTGCCAACTACCATTGGTTTGTCAGTGCCCTAGCCACCACCACTTACCTGTGCTGGTTGTGCCACTCCCATTACCAAACAAAAAAGGTTATTTTGTTTGTTTGTTCACCGTGGCATTCTTCTCTGCCACGGTGTGGGTGTTCTCTCTTCCTATCTCTCATGGCATGCACCTAGTGGTTCTAGCTCATCCTTTTTCTTTTGAGTGATACGTCATCCCAACAGGACATTTCTCCCAAACGAGCTTGAGTGGGAACCCTAGAATAAGCTTCCCTTTCTCTCCATTGCCAGACCATACCCTCTCTTACCTCTGACCCATGACCCACCACTCTTATTTTGGCTAGGTACAGGCTGGTAGTGCCTGGGTCTTGCGTGTGCTTCACTTTATGTATACGTCCAAAGACCTATCCGCTGCTCATGCTTTTACCGTGGTTTGGGGCTTGTCTGTTCACTCTACCGCCCATCCTTGATCTTTTATGGCATGAACTGTCTTTTGGTCTTTCATTCTTTATTGGCCTGCTTCTTTTCAATGGCTGGGCTTTGCTTGGGTTTTCTTCCTTTTAGCCCATTCCTTGTTCCACCCGTAGTTTTGTTGCCATTCCTGCCATACCACTTTGTTATTCTTGCCACGGTGTTATTTGACCCATGTTCGTTGGGCCTTGTTGGGCCTGCTGCTCATCCTTCTTTCAATGACTTCGTATGGTCATTCATTCTACTTTTGGACTTTTTCTCAGCGCGTTTGCTTGCGGGCTATTTTGTCCTGTTTCTTTCTCTTTGGGCATCCCTGACCCATTTTCTTGCCTTAGGCGTCCTCGGCCCATTTCCTAATTCTGCATTCCCATGGGCACTTTGCTAACTCTTTTGGGTTTCCTTGGCCCAATTGCTTTATCTTTCATCCTTGGGGCTCATGGGCTTTCCATCAACCCCTTTCTTTCTTACTTCATTACTTCGGGCCTGTTATGGCCTATTCTTGATTTTCTTCATTATATAATGCCCATGAATTTACTACTTCCTCTTTTAGGCTCCTCTGAGCCCATTTGCTTTTCTCAAGACTCATTTATTTATTTTATGGGCCTATGATCCATTATTCCTGTCATTAATGGTTCTTTCCTATCAACCCACCATCTCTCTCTTTTGCCCATATTGTTGGGCTTCTTCCTACTACTAAGCTTTTCAAAAAATGAGCATCAACAATGATTAGCCATTACCTCTATATATTAAGAGGATTCAAAAAGTTAGTTATGACTTTAGAAAATGTCATAAGTACTCTTAATCTAATTAGATAATCATTATTTTTTAAAAATAAAAAAATAGGGTTAAAATTGTAATTCAACAAAATTTAAAATAAAATAAAACTACCTAAGAAACTTTTTTTCCTAAAAAATAGCACATTCTCTATTTAAATATAACTCATTTACGTTTGCTACATTTTTTTCCTAAAAACTAGCACACAAACCTAGCAGTTTACTCAATTTCAAATTCTAAATTTTAGTTTATTAAAAATCCCTTCATGTGTATTCTCATTAACAATAGATAAATTCAAATGGGTAGCTCTTTCATATTGGCCATGACATTATTAAGATACGAGTAATGAGTATATTTAGCTAGCACATATAAACTTATAAATAAGTCTATGCTTGAATTGTTTTGTATCAAGTCTAATAGCTCACGAGCTTGTTCGTGAACAAATTTTTTTTTGCTTGGGTTTGACTTGTTTATTAA
This sequence comes from Castanea sativa, assembly GCF_040712315.1. Classification (NCBI taxonomy): domain Eukaryota; kingdom Viridiplantae; phylum Streptophyta; class Magnoliopsida; order Fagales; family Fagaceae; genus Castanea; species Castanea sativa. The sequence goes on from NC_134018.1 coordinate 36,530,252, forward strand.
TCTAGCTTAAAATTAAGACTCAAGCTAGGCTTATTTAAACAAACAAACATGAACGAGCTTTTTATCAAGCCGAATCCGAATTGTTCATAAACGGCTTAGTTCATTTACAACCCAACATGTGAGCCATTATTCTTGGTTTTATTTAAGGGAATGCCAATAGCAGTTGGGTCCCATAGACAGTTAAGGCATTATTTCCACTTGGCCGTACTTGTTAGATTGAATATTGAGGGAGAGAATTGGTAGACATAACAAATTAACCTAATTGTTAGTGATAAGTAACAAATTTACCTAATGGTCAATGATAAGTAAAAAAATCTAAATAAAATTTGTAACTGAAATGCTATTGTCCATAGTATTTTCATAACAAATTTTAAGTGACAAATTGTTACTGATTGTTACTAGTGGGGAAAAAAATGATTTTAATGGTAAGTTTAAATTAGAACCAATGACAACTTATCACCTAAAATTTGTTGTGCAAATCTCATTGTTCTTTCCTTTCCTGCCCCCTCGTCCTAGCTAGTCCTCTCTGGTTCGGATGGTCATTCAATGTTTTGAACACCCTGAATCTGTAGCTATCAGGTTTATAAGATTGCTAAAAGAAGAAGTTGGCCTGAGGAACATGATTACTTGGTGAATGATATATCATTTCACATAAAAGGGTTCAAATTGCAGACAAATACAAGAAAGATTTCATTGCCAAGCATGCATATCACGTTTCCGAAAATTTGAAATCGAATTGTTGTTTAGTACCTAATTGTCAAAATGATTTAAAAAATTAATAGCAACATCAAGAGTTTTAATTACATTTTTTTAAGGAAAGACTTATGATTGTAATCATTGGCTGGTTGACGATGGTAGAGATGATTGGAGGAATTCTATCATATCTATGGAATCAAAACACAACACAACACAAGACATTTCACATGTGATGACACAAGTGATGGGCCAATTTAATGGTGGTCACAACTTGTGAAGAAAGCTTTAAAAATCTGTGTGCATGTGACTGATTATGTAATCCACATCAATCCTGCAATTAAATTAGAATCACTGACAATCTTTGGCTCGTGGGATCCCCAAACTTGTGGAGCTTTTACTTTTTTTTTTTTTTTTTTATATATAATAATAATAATAAATTTCTGGCGTCCAAAAGATATATAAGAATAGAATGCCTAAAATTAAGGTGCGATTAGGTACTGTTGTTTAAATAATAGTTTTCAGTATTTAAATAACAATAACACTTTTGACATATATTTCTATAACACTCAAATACGTATTTCCACAATATTGAAAACTAAACAACAATACTTAAACACTGCTATCAAACAGACCCTAAATTCTCTCAACCACAACGGGTTATCTACTTGTAGTCAAATAATTCATGTCATCGCAAGGATTTGCTAGGTGCATTGGTACTCGTCTTCTTAATATACTTAAAAATTCAACCAAATCAAGTAAGGAAAGTGCCTACTCATGAGTCATGACCATTCGAGATAATTATATAAATTTTCAAGATTTGTTTCGTACATAAGGTATTTGCATTTGAGCCAATTTCCATTCGGATTTTGTAAATAATTATACATTATTGTGTTATCAAGCCATCTTAGCTCAGCCAATAGAGCGCATGGCTTTTAACCACGTGGTCGTGGGTTTGACTCCCAACTCTCTTAATTAGTTTATTCATTTTTTTATTATTAGTTTGAGCTTTGAAAATGAATTTTGTCATTACCAAAAATAAAGGCACTTAGTTCACAGATGGCGCTCTCTTGATTAATTTATTCATTTTATTATTATTAGTTTGAGCTTTGAAATGAATTTTTTCATTACAAAAAATTAAGGCACTTAGATGAGCCTTCAACCATGTGGTCGTGGGTTTGATTCCCATAGACGACGCTCTCTTGATTAATTTATTAATTTTATTATTATTATTTTGAGCTTTAAAAATGAATTTTGTCATTACAAAAAATAAAGGCACTTAGTTGAGCCTTCAACCATGTGGTCATGGGTTTGATTCCCATAAACGGCGCTCTCTTGATTAATTAATTTATTTTATTATTATGAGTTTGTGCTATGAAATGAATTTTTTTCATTACAAAAAATAAAGGCTCTTAGTTGAGCCTTCAAGCAGAAGTGAGAAGAGAGTTGTGGTTGGCTCATCCAACAAAATTTCTAGCAAAGTTTGCATTAGGGGTTGGTTGTGAGGTTTGAATCTAAACGTGTAAGGAGGATTAATTGTGGTTGGGAGGGCATTTGAGCATGTGGGTTTTTGGTTTTGAATGGAATACTTGGGAGATCAAGGTGGTTTTGGTTTTGGACGAAGGAAAAAGAGAAGAAGAAGAGCGTGTTTTTTCTCAAACCTTGAAAGACCTGAGTTTTTAGTATTTTGTGAAAGTTTTTGTTTAAATCATTGATCTTTGACAGAGGCTTTGGCCTTGGCCTTGGCCTTGAGTATTAAAAAGTTTTTTTTTTTAACTTGGGTTCTAGATCCTAGGGGCGGCTCAAGAAATTTTGAGGCTTAAGGCGATATATTTAAATGAGGTTTTTTTTTTTTTTTTTGTTATTACTTAAATAATATTTAACTAGTTTTTAATATCATAATTTTTTTCATAACAGAAATCCATTCTTTTTATCTTGAAATATGTGGGTTTTTTTTTCTTCTTCTGTTGAAGAAATACTAAAGTTATAACAAATTTGACTACAAAAAACTTACAAATGATGTATCAATGAATGTGATTAGTGACACTTCAAGAAAATAATAAACAAGTATTTGAGCAAATGATGATAGAGATATCATAAATTTTACAACATAAGGCTTATAAAGATATATCACCAATCACAAAAAGTAATTTAAAAATGCATTTTATAGATTGTTGATATTCACAAATCATATTAATTGTCACATCAATTTGTAAAGGTTTTGAAGTAAAATTTATAGTATTTCTAACATTTTCCTATCTGAATTATTTCTTGTAATTAGTGACACATATTTGTAAGCCTTATGTATTTAAAATTGTATTTTCTCTAGCATTACTAAATTCTTTGAGACTTCTTAAAAGTAGAGGAAAAATGTAAAACTAATTTTTTCCCTATATCTCAAAAAAAAAATTTTAAAAATATATTTCAATTTTTACCCCGAAATTTGGGGGTCTTTCTCTAGTAAGGAGTCTAGGCGATGGCCTAAGTGGCCTAGGCCTAGGGTCGGCCCTGCTAGATCTAGTTCCGAGTTTTGCTTTTAGCGTTCTTGACTGAAAGTATAAAAACTACTACAATTCTTATAAATATCACTTTTAGATCTTGATTTTTTTTTTCCTGTTTTTTATGGTGAAATGAGAGAGGTGTGTTACCTCAAGTAGGTTAAATGATAACTTTTAAACCACGGGTAGATTTTGTTAAAGCCGGCCAAAACATAAGTGAGTTTAATGCAATTACTCATTCATTTTATTATTATAAATTTGAGCTTTGAAATGAATTTTATCATTACGAAAAATAAAGGCACTTAGTTGAGCCTTCAATGAATTTTTGACCTTTTAGTTTTGATACAATCATCTTCATGAAACCATGCAAATAGGAAATAGCTAGGAGCCAAAATATAATAAAAAAAACAAAGGAAATAACTTCAGTAAATAGTGTGTAAGACTGTAAGTACACCAATATCTTGAATGGTTTGCTTATTTTGCAAAATAACAGCAGAAACAAATGCTGCATTCAACGGTCCAAATTCGTTAAAAACTACAGACCCACAAATACGATCACAAACTCTCACACCAACTGACCAACAACATATAAAAACTAAAAAACGCTCTCTCTCCTTTGGAGAGGGCTACACATCTACACGGTTAAAACACACTACGAAAGTAAAGAAAAAAGAAAAGAGCATTGGATGCCAAAAGATGCACTCCAACGGCTAATTTTCTTTCAAAAAGAACAAGACCAAACAGACAACGGTTACTTTTTTGGTCATGGGGACTAGGGGTGGGGGGGGGGGGGGTGTGGAGATCGAGCCTTTCTTGGCATTAAAAGTGCTCAAGAATGTGATTATTGTTTTATCTCCCAGCTTGTCAAAACACCATTAAATTAGGAGAAGAAATTTAGGCGAGAGGTGTATGTGGCTTTTGGTGACCAATTACTTGGAATGACATCTTTGGCGGAGAGAACTTTTCCTGTTGATAGTGTTGATAGCTTTACAGAAAATGGCCCCTTTATGGGTCCTCCAGTAATGCACCAGTTTGCACCCCATACATGATTCATCGGCAGCCACTCAGTAGAACCTCCCTGCCCACATAAAGATAGAAGAGATTAAATTTTATTTTATCTTTTATAATTATTGAATTGATCTGTTTTTATTAGTATATAATAAAAATAGTATCAACAGTTGCTCTAATCACGACTTACACTTTTAATGTATTGTGAAAAAAATTATGTCCAAAACATTTTCCTTCAGATTTTCGAAACTTGATTAGGCCATAATATTAAAAATAAAAAATAAAAAATAAAAAAAAAGTTTGGCTTCAAAAGATGAGGGGCATAGTATGCAATATGTACACACATTTGTCGAGGAAAAAGAAAATGGAGCTGTTTATTTTTACAGAGTACGTATCTTCTATCGAGGCTGGTCAACAGTCTGGCTATAAAATTGTAACAATGGCAGAAAAATATCATTTCGAACATGCTTAGAACGTGACTTTTAAGATCGTGGCCCCTATCCATTTCACATGTTTTGATTTAAGACTCAAGTGAATGGTTGAATGGAAGCCAAAATAAAGAACAATAAAGAAGGCTAAAATGTGCTTTTGAGCACATTGCACATTGGCCCCATCAACAATATCTAACTAAAAAAAAATGTGTAAAAAGGCAAGCGAATTATAACAATGTCATATGCCCCAACAACAATTTTATAATATATTTTACGTGATAAGTTGTTATTTGTTCTAATTTAAATTCATTAATAACATTAATTTTTTATCTACTAATAAAAAATTATCACAAAAAAATTATTGTTGAATTATTGTAAAAAATATTGTGAATTGTTAAACAAGGTGGCACATGATAAAGGAGCGAGACAACCGCGATATTAGGAATTGTCTACTGTTAACAAAGTGACTAAAGTAGTAAACTACCAATAATTCCATGGAATGATAATCTTTATTTGAGCGCGCTTATGCTGCACTACTTTTTAGGTAAACACTATTCACTTTAAAGTTGAAAGTTGAAAGTTGAAACATATCTATTAAGTATTAACTTCATTGATTTGAGAAGTTTATTAATCATATGCAATTTTGTGAAGCGTGAAGAGACATGCTCTTTTACTTTTACTTTTATTTTATTTTATTTTATTTTTTCTTTCTCTTTTTGTTAGGTGATCAAGTACGAAAATACTGTAGATGATGGACTATAAAAGAGGAAGGAAACAATAAACAAAGATAAAAACTTAGCAAAAGAAGAAAGATACATACTTCTCTTATATGCATTGACCCCACGTCTCCATCTCCGCCCTCAAATTCCACTAGAAGTGATAGCCAATACTCTGTCGAACCTTCATTGACATGGAAGGCAATGTTCTTTCCACGATACTTGCATGGTGTCCTATAGGTACAGAAACATTTCCCATTTATTGGAGAGTTTTTTGTATAAAGTCAAGCCAGTGTAGAGTAAAGCATAATCTTTTATGGAGAAAAAAAGAAAATGAAGCAAAAGCCTGATCTATTTATTAAAAAGAGAGAAGAAAAGAAAAGTAGAAGCAAACCCTATTCTGTAGCATACATATACTATTGTTTATCTTAAAAAGAAAATGCTAGAGTTAGAAATTTTTTTGCAAACTGTTAATGTTACAAACTTTAATAATGGGCTCAGATCAGATCTAATACATATATATATATATATATATATATATATATATATATATATATATATATATTTGCTACAACATCAATTCCGAAAGATGTTATGAAATAGTCAATTTGTGGATCATGTTTCATTACTTAGCCTTAAATCTTAAACAACTAGAAAATGAGAAATTTAATCAGTTAATTTAAGGGGGAAAAATGATGACTTAAGATAATAGAATCATAGGCAATGACTTTATGAACATGAAGACAAACTACGATGAGGTTTTTTTTTTTTTTTTTTTAATTACTGAAACTAAAGGAAGAGACATTAAGGGTCATTTGATACATGTGTTTAAAAATTGAAAATTGTTATTTGAAAACATTTATAGAAATACGTGTGGGTAAAAAAGTGTATGAAAATGCGTAAAATATCATTTAAAAACTGAAAATGATTGTTTGAAAACAGCCACCAAACACCCCCTAATTAATTATGCTATTCTTTTTGGCCGAGTAAAGATGAGGTTAATTAATTATGCTATAGTTGCAATGCAACAAGATGTGGCAATAGTCAATGCATGGAACTAAGAAAACGAGCCGGTCGCATAATCTTGGAAAAAGAAAAGGAAAATTAATGTGGTAATCTAAAGACTAATTTCCCTCATTCTCAAATTTATGATATAAAAATCACAGGTCGTGCCAAATGTTAGTTACTAGTTGGCCAGAGAAACAAGAATCAATGAAATAAAATAGTATAAATTAATTAACAAACAGATAACCGAAAAGTGACAAAACAGAGGCAGTTAAAAACTTAAAAAGTGACAAAAGTGCCAAATGTGAGTGTTTGGATTCACGTTTCCACGCCTGAGTTTTGCGTTTTCAAGTTCTCTTTTTTTTTTTTTTTTTTTTTCTGCTTCACGCGTTTAAGAGGAGACAGTTTTCACTGTTTATGTACTGTTATGTACTGTTCACAGCCGTGAATTTGGACTTTTTGCGTGAACAGTGCAGGATGCACTGTATATGGAACCCATAAATATCACTTCTCAGTCACTTTTTTATTAAAAATGGGTCTCACGGTACTATTTACACATTTAAAAATTATTTTGCTATAGTGTTTTCAGTTTTCAGCCATGAGTTCTATCCAAACAGTACAAAACACATACCTCCGGTAAAGGACTGGTAGTTCACCTCGGTTCCGGAGAGGACCTCCCTCACCGGCTATAGCCATGTGTCCAAAGGCTGCGCCACTGAGGTCAAAGTGGCGCCCACTGGAGCATCCGGGACACTCGTCTGTGACTATTATGGTCACGGCACGTCTCGAGCATATGCTCTTGTCTAGGCATCTAACCTTGTAGCATGCCCCACACCCTTCGCCATTCTTGAACAGTATTGGGCTCACTGCACCAACCCTGGCCCTCAATGGCTTCACGTCCACTAAGGACCCGTACCCACATGCCCCACCTACAAAAATAACGTACCCAATTAAATGACATTACATATATTCACCATACAAAATAAATTTGTCGGCATACACAGTTATTTACTTTTTATTTTTTTTTAAAAAGTTTTAGCTTATAATGTTTGCTCTGATTTTAGACAAAGACACCAATTAATTGTTGGTGTAGTTAAAAATTGAACCCTAAATCTCTTATTCAACCATTAAAATCTTTATTAGTTAAACTAACCGGAACATCTTTATTAGTTAAACTAACCGAAACACACATATATCGTGTAACATCATTGGACCCACCATCATTACATTCTTTGCTATAATAATAAAGTGTTCAGTCTAAGCTGAATTTAATGATTTTCTCACCTTTTGAGAACCAATTTTTTTTTTACAAGTTAGAAAAGACTATAACCAGAATGCTAATCCTACAATGCCAAAACTGATTCACTAAACTAAATTGGTAACTTGGCAAAGAAGAATTACAAGTAGGGAAAAAAAAAACCAACAAAAAGAGAATCTGAAAACCTCAAAGAAGCAACATGGGAAGTGGGAAACTAGCTAATGTGGTTGGGGTAAGTGGGACCTACCGGTGCTACCATCGCCCTCGGGGTTGCCGTACCAGGTGGCGGTGGCGGGGTACCAATGTAGGTCCGAAACACGCTTCTGAACCTGAGCTGAAACAACCAAACACTTCAACAAGAAAAACCAAATGCTAAAAAACCTGCGGCCGAAGCTACTGTGACGCAGCATTGTGTGGCTCATAAGGGACGGTGGCGCCACCAGTTCAAGCAGCTCACAATGTCAGTTTTCCGACGAGCACAAAGCCCAAGAAGAGAGCTTTTGCCGACACTTTTTTTCTGTGTAGTCTAAAGTGTGAAAGCTTGTAGTGTTTTCTTGCTTTGAAGGTTTATTATAGGAGTAATTTATAGAGCACAGGAAAAGCTATGTCCTTCTTTAATGACCTTGTGAGCCATAATTCTTGGTTTTATTTAAGGGAGATGCCATTGGCAATTGGGTCCCACAGACAGTTAAGGCGTTAATTCCGCTCGGCCGTACTTGTCATATTGAATATTGAGGGATAGAATTGGTGGACATAACAAATTTACCTAATTGTTAGTGATAAGTAACAAATTTAGCTCATGGGTAGTGATAAGTAAAAAATCTCTAAACAAATTTTGCAACTGAAATGCTATTGTCCGATGGTATTTTTACAATAAATTTTAAGGGATAAATTGTTACTAGTTGTTATTGGTGAAAAAAAAAAAAAGTAGTTTCAATGGTAAGTTTAATAGTAAGTAACAAATTTAGCTAATGGTTAGTGATAAGTAAAAAATCTCTAAACAAAATTCGTAACTGAAATGCTATTGTCCGATAGTATTTTCACAACAAATTTTAAAGGATAAATTGTTACTAGTTATTGATGAAAAAAAAAATGAAATTTCAATGGTAAGTTGAAATTAGAATCAACTACAATTTATCATGTAAGATTTTTTATAAAAATTTTATAAAAATATTATGCGCATAGCACTTTTCAGTCGGTAAAAGTTTACTAACTGAATTGTTGTTATTGTTAAATTTTTGTAGCGTTAGTCTAATGAGAAATGATAGTAGTGAGGTAAGGGTGTTTTTGGTCATTTTATGAAAATTAATGTTTCTACCGTTGGTCTTGTTCTCAATTGGGGGAAACCAAACGGCCATGTGGCATGTGTCATGTGTGAGTCCCTGAGTTTGTTGAGACTTGAGAGGAAGTGACGTCGGCAAGTGTCTGAGAAACGATATCGTTTTGTACAAATAGGTAAAAACCTTGGAAAGTGTTTCAGTACAACAACTAGGGTCAAAAATGTGAAAGGGCTTTGCAGGTTTTTGTTGACCTATTTGGTCTATTTGGTTGAGAAATGTGTATCCTCGAAATAGAAGACAATTTTCTATTTCAGCTGTTGTTTTTAATATTTCTCTTTTTCTGCAACTCAACTACCTGTAGTTTTAGACTCTTAAGGTATTTCAATTAATGTCTTAATTCTTACCTTAATGGCAAGGTTAGCTGTTAGCTTTTATTAGTTACTATTACCTTCATTAAGAAACTATGTTACAAAGCTTCTTGATTCTCAAAAAAAAAAAAAAAAAAATGTTACAAAGCTTCTCTTTCTCTCTCTTTGCCCAAATTAAAGAGGCCAAACTATAAATGGATGCATTAATTTTGGGAACAAATACTAATATAAAATTTCAATGGAAGTGTCAAAAAGATGTACTTGAGAACATTGCGGGGCTAAAGTTCTGAATTATTGGGCAATGTGTGGTCCATTGAAGCAATTTTTGTCTAGTGTTGGCATCTTGTATATATCTTATCTATTTAATTCATAAATGGACCACCCATTGGATGGACCAAATCAAAGAACTATTATTGGTATTGTCCAGATTCCAGATGAATGATCAAAGCCTCAAATATGCACAAGTGTGACATGACTCACATAAAATCAAAGATGCAAAATGCAATGTTTTCACTATAATGGTGTTGGCTGCCTCCACTAAATAATGGGCAATGCAGTATGCAGATCAGACATTGGTCTAAGAAGTTTGTTGCTTTTAGTAGGCAATTACACACTTTTGTTTGTTCCTTTGAATGTGGATGCTAAATGTGAATGATCCAAGGCCTAACAGTTCTAGAAAAAGATGGTGATTAGCATAATAGAAGGAAAATCTCCACCAATTTCGATGCCCGGGCTGTGCGTTTAAAATTTTTCTAATTTGTCTGCAAGCTCTAACAGAACATGTGAGTGACTAAGGCTGACGAATCTAATCCGTATCTTGCATTCAAACAATCAAACTTTGTATAGCTATGGTTTCCGTTTGTATTTAATCCTAAAAGTACTTGATTATTATCGACATTTCACATCAGCATATAGGGATAGGATAGGACCTAGCTGTTTCAAAATTTCTATTTTAGTCATTATATTTTGAGGTCATTGTGAATTTGATCAATACATTTTGGTATAAGTTAATTTGCTCTTTTTTTTTTTTTTTTTCAACTTGCAATCAATTTCCAATAGTGCTAGAGTGGAGGATGTGTCAAAAATTCTTGAGATCCTTGGGAAGTATGAGAGAGCTTCAAGGCAGAAAATAAATGCAAACAAAACTACAATTTTCTTTGGTGGTAATGTGACGGATTCAACTAAGGAGCAAGTGCAAAGTCTCTTGGGTGTTTCGAAAATTAAGGAGTATGAGAAATACTTGGGTTTGCCAGCCGTTGTGGGAAGACATAAAAAAGCAAGTTTCAATTATATAAAAGATCGGGTTTGGGGAAAATTGTAGGGTTGGAAGGAAAAACTTTTATCCCAAGCCAAAAAGGAGGTTTTGCTTAAAGCCGTGGTCCAAGCTATTCCAACATTTGCTATGAGTTGCTTTCGCCTCTTGGTAGGCCTTTGTCAAGACATTGAGATGCTTGCTCGTAGGTTTTGGTGGGGTCAAAAGGGGGAGCGTCGAAAAATACATTGGAAGAAATGGGTGGTGTTATGCAAACCCAAGGAAGAGGGAGGCATGGGTTTTAAAGATTTGTGCAAGTTTAATGAGGCATTCCTCACAAACAAGTGTGGAGGTTGGTTCATGATTGGCATTCTCTGTTTTATAAGGTGTTTAAAGCAAATTTTCCACATGGGTCCATTTTTGAAGCTACTGCATCCTTGGGGTCTTATGCTTGGCAAAGCATTCTGAAATCTAGGCATCTAATTGCAACGGGTGTCAGGTGGAGAATAGGAGATGGTCAGCTCATTAGACTCTTCATTGATAAGTGGTTGCCTAATGGGGTTGGAGTTATATCTTTCTCCTCGGGTGAGCTTCATCTGGAGGCCACAGTTTCTGAGCTTATCAATCAGACTTCGGGGTGGTGGAATATTCAATTGATTGACCGTTGCTTCCATCCACCTGATGCAGCCTGGATTAAAGCACTCCCACTCTGCTTGACTCCTCAGTCTGACGTGTTGATTTGGCCACTTGAAAAATCTGGAAAGTACTCAATCAAAACTGGGTACAGATTGTTGTGTGATTCCCGGAATTCTGCTGAAAATTTTCCCCAAGCTAGCCCGGGATTCTGCTGGCTTTGCGTGTGATTATCTTTGTGATTTTAAGTCCCTGAATCGTAGTTCCACCACTATCTGAACTGCTGCTCCCAAGAGCTGGTGTTCGCCTGCATGGATGACTGGAAAATTAACTTCGATGGGGCAATGTTTGGTGAATCTGAAGAAGCTGGTGTCGGGGTGATTGTGCATAATTCCAAAGGTGAGGTTAAGGCTGCTCTGGTAGAGAAGATTAGAAAGCCACCATCAGTGGGAGCGCTAGAGTTGCTGGCTGCCAGACGTGCTGCACTTTTTCCCCAAGATCTTGGTCTTGACATAGTGATTTTTGAAGGGGATTCAGAGCAGATAATGAAGGCCCTTCAATGGGGTGGCTGGGATTTTGCCTCGGGTGGTCATCTTATCCGAGATATCTTATGTATTGTAAACTCCTTTGTGAGTACCTCTTTCTCTCATGTCTGTAGGCAGGGTAACGCATTAGCACATGCCCTAGCCTAGAGAGCTAGACTTTGCTTTCCTATTTCAGTTTGGTTGGATTCCTATCCAATGGATATTTCATCTTTTGTATTAGTTGATTTTCAGCCTTTGTTTTTATAAAAGTTATTAGTTTCTTTCTCAAAAAAAAAAAAAAAAAAATTGCTTTACTAGTGACTGAGGCAATGTTATTCTTAAATTTTCAATCTATTTATGTCAGTTTGTTGGAGAACTTCTATTATTATGTTATCTATTTGACCAAATCCAACCCCAATTATAAAATCAAAAAAATTTTAAAAAGAAAATCCATTTGATCAATGAAGCAGCTATTTTTGAGTTTATTCAATGCTTTGAGTATAAATTCTCTATCCTACTTTTTGTATTTTACTTTATACTTCACCAATTATAGTATATTATGTGTCTAACAATTGCTTTTCCTTTTTAAGTTTTTGTTATTTTAGAAGGAAAGTGAAAAAAAAAAGTATAATAAATTATAATTTGTGAAGTATAAAGTAAAATATAAAAAAATGGAACAAAAAAGTTGTATTCCTCAACTCCAAGAATTGTGCTTATGTCATATGGATCTAGAATCCTTGTTTCCGCTACACATTATTGTTTATACTAGTGCTTAAACCTAAATCGTGTGCTATGTTTTTTTTTCTTAATTATCAATATATTAACTTAGTACTATTTCTTTTACATATATTAACAAGTGATTATGACTAGTATAATTATTGGTAATAAGAAAAATGTTAAAGTTACTTATAAATTGACACGAGAATAAATATGATTGGTGTTACTTTAACAACATAATAAATAATTGTCAAAATTATTTTTTGTTTGTTAACATATCAATTTTTAAGTTTATGTAATTTGTAACATCTCTCAAAAAAAAAATCACTCATATCATAGAGCCTGAAAATAACACATCCAACCGGACAACTAATCTCCAGTGGCCCTAGTGGGTGCTTAAAAAAGAAAATTTTGATATAACTTTTTTCTTTCTTTGACTATCTTGAAAATATTGTAGCAGATCTTTTAAATAAATCAAGTAAAAAATCAAATAATTGAAAAGGAAAGCATTTTTCGCGCTCTACCTGTTCCCGCTCTCCTCCATTATTGATCGAATTTTCTCCTTCTGATGTCTGTGGAGGGTAAGCATATGAAATAAGTGCACTTCAAAGTGCCTAACAAACATATAATAATACTTTTACCGAAAACACAAACATATATAATAAGATACACAAAGGCCCACGACGATTGATATGTTAAAAAAGGAATGCCTTAAAGTTATTAATAAAAGTTCATCTCCATGATGTTTAAATAAATTACTATGATTATCTAGTAGTTAAAGTAGCTACCGTTGAAGATTATACCTTGTGAATCCAATCAGCAAATAGCACAAAGCTGTCCCAATTATTATATTGAAATCAAAACCTATTTTATTTTATTTTATTTGTTTTTGCATGTTAGTGTTTTATTTTATATATTCAAGAACATATATAGCATGGGTGTCCACAACAGAATCGAGTATCCGAATCATGCTTTTAAAAGGCAAAATCAAGGGAGAAGAGAAAAGGCTACAAGAAAAGTGTAGTTGAATCATCACTTTATTTCGTTTCTTTTTACCTTCCTCTTTCCTCACCTCGTGAGTTAGAAGTTGTCAAAGAGCTTTACGGGTTGTATGAATATTCCATGCTAGGGTGTGCCGATTATTTTGATGAGTTGGTAGCCACATGCAATTTTATTGTTTACTATTTTGAGTTTTGGTTCTCGTTTGAAGCTAACGAAAATATGTGTCATCAACAACAATATTTGATGCATTGAAGCTCTCTGGTTGCAGAGAAAAAAAGAAGATCCAACTATGGTAGAATATCTCTGTCAGCGTCACCAATCGGCTAGTGATGCACTTCATCCCAATCTTTTTAGACATAATAATGCGCAGCATGTTGGAATTTTAGTGGAATGTGTTGATAACGATAGACAAATGAAAGCGACTAGTGTTGAGATTTTACATTTATTGGTTACCAAATTAAACCTCAAATTTTAGGCCTTAAGTCAATTTTAGGCTTAGTGGAGAAACTAGTCACTAACTCATGCGATGCATGAGAATAGCTACTGGATGTGTCAAGGTGGTGTAACACATAGGAGTTAAAAGCAATGGTATTTTCTTTTGGAATTGAAAATCTGGCAAACAGGAGACCTATCAAGCAGATTCATTCTAATTTCTACCCCACAACAACTACATAATAATGTCACTATGACATAAAAGAGACATTATAATGAGAAGTTCAAACGAATATACCTAATAAATATGCAAAATTAAGAAATATAAATGCCGTATGTATAATTTAAATCAAAGAAATAAAAGTATAAAGATAGCTTTAAATAAAAAACAAACTATGGAAAACTAATAAAAAAAAAACTTGAGTTGTTGTTATGAATTTTTTTGGCATTGCCAAAGGCTTTACGAACTAGGTTGGACTGTGATACTAAAGGTCAAGGTGGACAAAAACTTTGGTTTTAACTTAATTCTTTCGATAATATGTCAAGCATATGCTCAACAGGGAAATTTGAAATCCAATTGTGTGTCCTTCTACTCCAAATTGCCCACCTAAGTGTGCAAGATATCTCATGAGCATTTTTGTTGTCTTATTTACCAGCATCACCATCTCCAACCAAAATTGAATTGACATTTCTCAGTCACATCCAGGAAGTGGTTTGAGCATCTTTGTTATCCTATTTACCATCATCACCATCTCCACTAACCAAAATTGAATTGCTATTTCGTTCATTAATCATTGCCCTATTTTCTTAAACAACACCTCAAATAAGAAATTACCCCATAAGTAAAAAAAAAGCAGTCACATCCAGGAAGTGGTCTGAATTGTATACAATTGAAATGTCATTAACTTGACTTAGATATTTAGGAAAGATAAGTGCCATTAGTAGGAGTATGAGTTCTAAAAGTGGCTACACGTAATTAGATATATATTTTTTATTCTCTTTACTGCAATTAAATTATAAAACATTCCTCTCTAGATGATCTCAATCAAATTAATTTGAAGTTTTAGTTGCTTAGTTATATACATATGTTAATAAAGAAGGTGTAGTTCAGAATACATTTCAATTTAAGAAGACTACTAAATTTTCTAATGTTGCAACTTGGGTTTTGATGATGGAAAGTTCAAGTGGACAATGTACTAAATTTCCACTTATGTTGATAACATAGTATGCCTAAATGCACATTAGAAAAAATGCAATGACCAACGGCAACTAAAACAAAGAGGCACAAACCATGTAGTGGACATAAACTAATGCATGAGTATGCAAAACATTTTGTCATACACATCAAATAAGAAACAACCCCATATAAGTAAACAAAAAAGCAGTCACATCCAGGAAGTGGTTTGAATTGCATACATTTGAAATGTCATTAACTTGACTTAGATATTTAGGAAAGATAAGTGTTATTAATAGGAGTGAGTTCTAAGCGTGGCTACACATAATTAGATATATATTTTTTAGGCGAAAACCACATTTTCGTCCCTACATTTTCAGACGATTTCCACTTTGGTCCCTATCTTAGTATTTTTTATTTTCACCGTTTTTACTCCCTATCCTGGAAAAAACGCTCGTCTTTGTCCCTATCGTTATATCAGAGACGAAAAAGTCCTAGGTGGTAAACAAAACTATGAAAATAATAATAATAAATTTTATTTTGGCATTAAAAAATGCCACATCAGCATCTAAATTTTTAAAAAAAATTATTAATTTTAACTAAATAGAAAAATTAAAACCCAAAAATCACATAAATTGAGATCTAAGTGTATCTTGAACAAGAACACAAACCCAAAAATTAAAATCCAAAAATTAAAAATCTCAAAATCACCATCTTCTCAAATCCACATGAACAAATCAGACCACCAATCAGATCAAAATCCCTGGCTAGGTTTGATTTTTTTTTTTTATTGAAAAAAAGAAGTTAAGTTTTTTTTTTTAATATATATGCAAAGAAAATAACGTGGATTAATGCTTGAAGTTAAACGTGGGAGTTAAATATTGCCTATTTTGTAAGCGAGGTTATAGTTGAGAGTTAAAGATGTATTTTTACTATGTTATTCTCAAGCTTTATATCTACATAAATTTAGGTCGCAGGGGTATTTTTTGGGAAAAAAATCCGATCCAAACAGGGGAAGCCCTTTAAATAGTAGTATAGATATAAATATATATATATATAATTTTTATTTTAAAAATCTAATTTATAAGTGAATAAATCAATTTAGAAATTAATAGGAGAGTGGTCCTATTTTTTAGGCAATGTTTTAGTGAAAGTTAGAGTTGCATTTTTACTAAATTGTCCTTTAATTTTGTCTCTACTTAAACATAAGACTGTAGGGGCATTTTTGAACTAAAAATTGAGGAATCCAAACAGAGAAAGTCCCTTAAATATTAGTATAGATACTATTATTTAAGGGGCTTCCTCTGTTTAAATTCCTCATTTTTTAGTTCAAAATGCCCCTACACTACTATATTTAAGTAGAAACAAAATTAAATGACAATCCGGTAAAAATATAACTCTGACTCCCACTAAAATATTTCCTAAAAAATAGGACCACTCTCTTATTAATTTTCAAATTAATTTATTCACTTATAAATTATATTCTCAAAATAAAAATTATATATATATATAAATGCAACCCTACATAGTTTTTTTTTTTTTTCTACAAAATAGGATAAGTGAAAAAGGAAAAAAAAAATAAAAAAACCTCATCGCACGCGCAAAGCGCGTGTGATGAGGCTAGTATACCATAATCTTACCCCAAACCAATTCTAACTACCATTCCATCATTTGTTACTATCGTAGTTTAGATTGTGTTTTTTTAATAGTGATGAAACGGTTAAAAACTAAATGGTACATTGTTTTGTTGAAGAGGTATTTAAATTGTGTGAAGAGGCATGATTTTTTGGTGTTTTTCTAGGTAAACGTATTATAAATTTATGTAGCGACGTGACGAAATGAGATATGGTCAACAAAATGTCAAACGTTTCGACTATTAATTATTATATAGATATAGATATAGATTAAGCCCAATTGTTCAAGTTATGAACCAACTGACATAAACAACCATAGATAAGCATACAAACAATCTTAATCACAAAAGAGTAATGCTATATCCACAAACTATTTTATAATATTTTTACAAACTATTAATGTAGCCAACTTGTTATTGGTTTTTATCTAAGATCGCCCTTAGTATTACTTTTTCATTTACTAATAATCACTCACCACATTAGTAGTTTGTTAAAAAGTTTGTAAAAAATTTTATATCTCTAGTATTACTCATCACAAAATTCTAACACCCACAAGAACACTAAAGTGTTTATAGAGATAAAACTCAGAGTGGAAAAATATCTTTGGGGCCTCTAGCACCAAACAATTCACTTTACAAGAATAGTTGCAATACATATCACTTCCAAAACCCTTGAAGTTAAGTAATGTCTATATTCTCAAGCTTACAGTTCTTGCTAGCAACCGATTACTGGAATCCCTTCTTTTTGATAGCCTCCAAATTTGCAATTAAGCCTCGAATTGCAATGATCAAGTCTCAATGTGTGTGATGGTTTGAATCTCATTTTAAAAAATTTGGCAATTTTAGAGGAAGAAGGTAGAGAGAGGAGAAGGGTCTTACTACTAAATATTTTTAAATTTTATAGTAGTTATTTGTTCAATAAATTTTTTTAAAAAATATTACTCCAATGAAAAGAACATTACAAAAAGTTCCAGGAAATTCAATGATTTAAATTAAATTATTTTAATTAGATGTCATATTTTAATTATATATAAGAAATTTGGATCTTAAAGATTGGATTCCAATTTCTTTGTTTGCACAAAACTTTGGATCTTAACTATTGAATTCCAGTTTCTTTTTTTGTACAAAACTGAACCAAAATGTTCAGCATCATGATTATTTTATTTTTTATTTTTTTTCAAAGAGGATTAAGATGTTTAATATCCAGATTACATCTCTCTCTCTCTCTCTCTCTCTTGAAAAATTAAAAAAAAAAAGATTGCAATCCAGATCTTGAAGATCCTAATTCCCTTTGGAAGGAAGAAGAAATGCAATACTAACGACGAACATCTGGGTTAAGTTTGCAAACACACACACACACCAAAAAAAATAATAAATTGGAACCCAATTTTTAAGATCCAGATTTCTTATTTGTATAAACTGTTCCATTGCAACTCCAAATATTGGAATGTTTCCCCAGTAAAACATACAGATCTTGACAAAAGAGATACATTATACATAATTCATATTTTGTAAATAACTATTTAGATATATTATGCATAGCTCAAAACCTAAAAAATAAACCATATAACATGTAATTTCATTCTTATGAGATTTGGCCATTAACAGTTGGACATTATTGAAATATGCACATGATTTCACCATCAATCCCTCTGAAAGTCCTTCGGGCTTTCTCCATTTTCAACCTCCATCGGTCAAAACAGATAACAAGCTTTTTGTGCCCCTACACCTTCTATCCATCCACAAGTCAGCTTCTTTCTGATGTGAATCCATTTACCTGGTTGTCTAATTCATAAACAAGAAAAATGAGGTAAAGAAAATTCATAACAACCTATCTTAGAAATAACAATTATAGTAAAGTACGTGTGTGTCTGCTTTCCAAAAAATGAAAATTTGAAAAAGCTATACCTAGAAAAAGTGAGGTTTAAAAACACTGTACTTTGAAAAGAAGCAGTTTTATACCATTGTGCTGGCAGGATGCTATATAGATAAAGTTGAAGACAGATAAAGAATAAGTGAAAACAAAAAATGATGGCAGAAATCTCATCAGAGTTCTTCGATCTCATAAATCTTGCCTCAGTTATAATGCTCCAAGCTATGAAGCATGGACACTGACACAGGACACAACATGGCATTACACCATTTCTTGAAAAACTAAGACAAACAAGGCAGGGATACAACAATTAATTAACGAGGGTAGTTTAAATTAAGACACGACGATACACCATGCTTACCCTTGACACTAACACTATTTAAAAATGTCAATACCCCATTTTTTCTAAAGTTTAAATTAATGAGGGTAGTTTTAGAAACTTTTATCTTTTAAGTTTAAAGACAACACAAGAAATGATAATTCCTTAAAAAGTTGAATTTTCTAAATACGACCAACAAAATGGGATAGAAGGAGTAGTTATAAAAAATGATTAAAGCATTTATACCTTGTCATTAATTTTTATATTCCATGCATCTCGGTTAGACCCATAGACAGGGTCACCAACAACAACAGCATTCCTCAGGAGTGGAACTCTATCAGGAGCATACTCATCATCACTGTCATAATATTGATGTGGCCCAAGAGCTTTGAGAATCATTGCCAATAATAGAGACAGTCCCTGCAAAAAAAATTTAAAAACAACTTCAGTCTTGAGGACCCAAAGACTTTTGTATCTTATTACTGTGGAAAACATAACTATCTAAAAAATGAGCCTAGGAAATTAGGGGGGAAAGAACGCCATACTGAGGTTTAATCACAACAACTAAAACTTTTGCAATTTTTTTTTTTTTGATAAGTAACATAAGAAATTTTATAAAAAAAACCAACCAAGCACACTGAAAATGTACTACAATGGCACAAATTAAAAACCCAGATTACAACGATCTATAAGATCGGGGAGAGAAAACAAGAATAGGAAGGCAAAACTAAACTCCACTCAAGGAGAGTACAGAAAAAGAAAAACTTAATGTCAAGAATAAACTGTTCACAATCTAGCATTCCATTCCCGCCATAAGCACCAAAACAAACAATGCGGCACAAACCTCCATAAACCTATATTTCGATGTCTACCAAACTTCCCCTGACAAACTTTTGCAATTGATATAGATAAGAAACAATGTAATTGGTTGATTGTGACAAAGCAAAGCGCATTTTCTGGGACAACAATTACTAGATCAAATCCCGAAATGATAAGATTTATATATCTCAAACCTCATAGGTCAGAGGTGGTATCTTATGTATTAGACGCATCTAAAACTGTAAAAAGGAATATATTAAAAGTTTCTACTGGTTTCACTACTTGTGGAGAGGTAAATAGTGTCAATTAGTAAATCCTTTGAGAGAAAAAAAAAATTATCTAAAAGTGAAGGGGATCCCAGTAAAGGGGACAAGCCCCTCAGGGATTGAAACTGTGCCCACTGCCCTCTCATTTACCACTTGAGCCAAGGGCTCGTTATCCTTGCTTATAAGTAAATTCCCTCAAAGGGTGCCAAAATTCAGAGAGAGAGAGAGATACCTGGACAGACACAATGGATAAGCCTATCCCCTTACAGATCTCAAAGTTTGACCTGACAAAATCTTTCAACTGAGCAAAGTTCCCACTTGGATCCACTGGAAAGTCCTGCTTGCCAATTGAATCAAATCAGTATCATTACCACATAAAAGCATGTTTCCTAGGTCAATCACCTCATGAGTAATTAAATAGGAAATAACAGAATGAGTTTGTATGCAAAATATACCTCCTCCCAGTTACGGTTTAGAAATACATCCGCAGTAACTCCAGCTTCCAACAGGAGGAGCAGAAAGACAAGCAGCATATACTGTTTCTGTTAAAGACAACTATGAAGTATGAATGGATTATGCCATACGCTTTAGTTTAGCATCCCAATATCCCATTCTGGGGTGAAATGAAGAGCTTTAAAAAGGTTATTAATGAGCAAGCAGAGAGAATTTTTAAGAATGGTAAAGAAAGCAATGCCATAAGCCTTGATTTAGAAAATTTACATATTTCACTTTCAAAAACAATGCTGATGGGTTAAAAGATCTCTTTTTCTTTTAACATAACTCTAGGATTACAGGAATCAGCCTCTCCAAAAAAAGAGAAAAAAAGGGGGGGGGGGGTTTGTAAAGGCCGCCAACCAATTACCTTCAGACCCTGCAAAAAAGAGAGTTTCGTGCACTAGGTGCAACAATGACTAAGGATTCAAAATAAGGGTTATTGTGAAAAGATCAATCCTAATTTCAAATGGACAGATAAAACAATTGTACAGTCAGATATCCATGTCAACCCATATTAATAACATTAATTAAGTTCAATTGAAATTCTGATTTTGGAACTCCCAAGCACAACACAAAAATGTATGAAACAAATACAGACAATTAAGAATTATATTACAATAAGAAAAGAAATGGAACAATCTGGTTCTATAATAATACAGCAATCAAGGTTGAATTATAGGATCAAATATGGTTTTTCTAAGAATGGACAGAACTACTAAAATTTAGCCAGCCAAGATTGATCATACTAATAACACTCCCAACTTGAAAACAGAATCCAACTGTCATATACAGAAATGAATTCATTGCAAATTACTAAGGCTTTCAAGTTTGAGGATTAAAATACTTAAACATGTTACTTAAATAGTTGATATTATAGCGAACAATATATTCTAAATACAAGTAAAAGACTTTGTAATTTAAATCCTAGCTCTACATTTACTTTAGGAAGAGCAGAAAACTTGGAACATCAATGTTCAACATAATTCATTCAAGAAAAGGATACCAAATAAAGGCAACAACCGTTAGCAGTTTCTGCAGCAATGTGACCTGTGCATGTGATCACACATAAAGTGACTCCAAGGCCAAGGAAAGTGTAAATGAACCTGCAATTCATACAAAAGAAGCAGTTTAAATTCTTGAAAAATTTTAAATTCACGACAACCAAACACAACCTAAGAAAACATTATTCTAAGGGGCAAGAATCTTTAATTTTTTTTAATCCTTTTTCTTCAATTGATTTACAAGAAAACTAACTAATAAGTAAGCAAATTCCAACCAAAAGCAACTGTTACAAATCCTTAGAAGAGTAAAAAACAATTAGATAGTAGTGGTTAACAAGCATTTCGAGAGAAAAAGACAAGCAAATGTCAATTCAAGGCCCCCTTCTTGATTGTCAAGGACCTATGGAAACAGAAAGGGGTCACAAATTTTCTGAGCCTAGTAAACTAGTATATGATCTAGGAAAGACCAACTAACCACCAAATTTCATTTTATTTGTGTTTCCTCCTCTTCTCTCAACAACTACATGGAAGATGAAATAAAGAGATAACTGAGAAGAGAAAACAAATGCTGAATAATAAAGAAGCAATTAAAATGCAGCTCTTATTGCAAAACACAAAATTTCTCAGCCACAAAGGGTCAATTCACTTATTTACTCTCCATTTTATGCATTGCCTCATCAACCAGGAACCACCAATATATCATTTCCTTTCCCACATTTTCTCAATAACCAATTAAACCCAAAATGCAATATTTCAAAACCAAAAAAAAAAAAAAAACCCAGGGAAAATAAAATTCATACCATGGAACTGCATAATCAGAGCCACCACCAAAAGGCAAGTCAGCCATGTGCCTCTGCCAAACCCTAATCATCCATAGAGCATACAAAATCATGGCCATCCCAACCATCCCAATCAATGAATTCACCAGCTTCAGTATCGATTGCATGCAGCTCCTCACTAGTCTACCCATTTTCTGCCCAAATAATTCCAAAAAAATTGAAAAATCGCAGGAAAACCCTAGATAGGGACCTAGGGCTCAAAAGCGCGTGGGAGGTACGCAAAGACAACGATTTACCGACCGAAGAAAATTCTGGTTTAAGGTTTTTTTTTATTTTAATTTTGATGATTTTATGGTTCCCCAATTTTAAGGAATTATTTTTAGAGAAATGATTTTTACACGCTTCCATACAAAAATTTTTAATTTCTGTTTTTCCGAAGTGTTTTTGTCTGTTTCTCCAAAAAGAAAGAAGTGTTTTTGTCTGACCGAATATTTTCATTTTCAGTTTATTTAACCAGCGTTGCTGTTGATAAATAAAAACTATTACTTTCATATAGCATCAACGTTGCTGTGGTGTAGTGGTTATCACGTCAGTCTTACACACTGAAGGTCTCCAGTTCGATCCTGGGCAGCAACATTTCAAACTAAAATATTTTTGAAAGGAAAATTTTTACATTTAATTCTTTTTCATGCTTGTGGAGTTTTCAAAAACTAAAAAGGCCTGTTTTTAGTGGATTTTTCACGACTCTAGAAGATTAAAACATCAAAATTTATTATATATCTGATATTTTTATTGAAATTACTGTTTCACTATTTTTATTAAGAATTATTTTGGACAGAGAATGCCATCTCTCAGCCAATGAGTTCTTGACTTGTCAGCCAAACTACAGCGAAAGGTATGGTGATAATACAATTTCATTCCGGACAATATTTCAGATGCATTTTGCTTGCATATCATCTTCCTATATTGTTCTCAATAAAATGACATCCTGATTACTTTTCCAAAAGATTATCATCATATGCTCCTAAACAGGGGAATTTTGAGCAAATTTGTATGGCTAGGACTACAAATTTTCTTCTGTTAACTTGAAATTTTTTCTTTTGCTCAGACCTCATCTACTTCAGGTTCCTAGCAAAAGAACAAGAACTTCCCAATTTCTCAGCTAAGAAATACTACTGGAAGTAAATTATCAACATGTACAGTTAGGGGTGTGCATGGGTCGGGTTGGGTCGGGTTGAGGGAATTTTTTGACCCCACCTACCATGGTGGATCAAAAAAAAATTGACTCAACCCAACCCATCACATATGTCCAATCTAACCCACGTGGATCGGGTTGAACCCATGGGTTGGACATTTTATTTATTTTATTATTATTAAATTGAACCCATATTTTTTTTATTAATTATATAATATATTTAAATATATATTAAAGAAAGTAATAGGATTTTATATTATATATGTTTGTAGAAATTAATGAAGTGCTTTACAGCTGGGTTTTAACTTAAAAAAAATATTTACTAAATAAATAATATATTTTAAATATATATTAAAATATAGGTGGGTCGGGTCGGGTTTAGCGGGTTTGTAATTTTATGACCCAAACCCAACCCGGCTCGCTACAAAAAAAATTTTATAACCCAACTCAACCCACTAAGCCCTAAAAACCGACCCAACCCAGCGGGTTTAGCGGGTCGATGGTTTTCTACACACCCCTATATGCAGTCATGCTGTTCTTGTGCTGAGGCAGATGAATAATGCACTTTATGTGAGAATAAGACGATGAAATTGTCTATGTTTTGGAACTATTAGTCTTCTCAGAAGTCATGATAGCTATGTTTCAGCAAATACACAACATAACTCTAGGGGAATTATTATGCAAACACACCATACGCACATGTAATACAGTACATGCACTGATATTTTCAATTGGAGTGGCTCAACAAGGAACTAAATTTTAACACCTGTGTAATTAACACATCACTTAAGAAGATATCCTTAAAGTGACAAAACACCGGATAATGTTGTCACTGAATCTCTTCTTCCTTTCTTCAAAACGCCTTGTTTTAAGATTTTACAGACCTTGGATTCACTAGTGCTTCTCAGTTCAAATATCTGTGTACAAACAATTCAATGCTCACAAAAAGTCTATATGATTATTATGCACAAATTAGCATGAGTTCTTTTTGTCTTTTTTAATCAATTGCACAAGTGAACCTAATTTCATGCTCCTGAAATGGTAGCAAGGTAGCATAAAATTCGGGATCTGTATGCAAGACATAGGAGTTTACAAAACAAATAACCTAGGAAGCATGGACATGGATATAGGTACAAGTATAACATGGCGATATGAGTAATTTTTGAAAAATTATGCCATGACATAACGGGTATGACACAAATACGACACCGGTACGATATGGGTATGGCACCCTAAATGAAGCATTCGTACTTCCTAGCAAATAACCCCTTTTTTTTCTTTTGCATACATAGACACAAACAAGCACAGAATGGGGGCAATCAAGAAGCTTTCTAGTTGCATAATGCAGGCAAGCCCAAGCTTGCAACATGAATGCATGTTGACAGGCAAATACATTGATTTCTTAAAGACAATAAGAACTACAATAACTAAAAACAGAGTATTTACTTCATTTATCCGACACTTTTCATCACACCACAACCTTCAATATCGCATTCAGATTCATTGAATGATCCTGTTCAGCAATCTCAA
This sequence comes from Castanea sativa, assembly GCF_040712315.1. Lineage (NCBI taxonomy): Eukaryota > Viridiplantae > Streptophyta > Magnoliopsida > Fagales > Fagaceae > Castanea > Castanea sativa. The sequence goes on from NC_134018.1 coordinate 36,555,153, forward strand.
AACACAGCTACTAAATTCTTTTTTTAAGAGCCACAAAATATTAAATTAAGAAAATTGCTGCAAAACTTTGGACCAGGGTTTGATCTCTATTTAACTAATCAGCATCAAAATCCAAATACATTCTATAGGCATTTCTATCAGAAGAGTAGTAACCTTCTATCAAATTATCAACTTGGAAACCATATTTCTTGTAGAGATTCATAGCAGGAGTCCTCAATGGATCAACATGAAGTGTTATACGGTGAACATTTCTGGTTCTACATTTTTGAATTGCTGCTTTCAACAATGCCTCTCCATGTCCTAGCCTCCGACAATTCTCCTTCACTGAGTTTGTTTTAAATCAAAAAGAACACCCAAATTTAAGAAAATAGGTTATCTTCAATAAAGTCACAAAAACCTGAACAATAATAAATAGTTTCACCAATTTAGGAATTAAGGACTTGCCAAATCAGTCTCATTTCCACTGAAGAAACCAGTCCGCAGAGCAAAACATACAGATTAGAAGGACGAAGGGGGTGTATGCAAGCACATATTTTATTCTCATTTCTTTAATTCTTGGCTTAAATATTCACCTCGTCCCTAAAATTCAACCTATGAGCAAATTTAGTTCCTAGAGTTTATAGTGATTGGTTTTAGTACTTAGATGATGTGGTCAAATTAAAAACTGACACATCATCACTTCACGGGAACTAAAAGCGATCACTTTGAGTTTGTTAGGGGCTAAAACTGATCACCTTAAATTTTGGGGATTACAAGCAATCACTTTAAGTTTGCCAAGAAGTAAAATTTCTCATGAGCTAAAGTTAGAGGCCAACAATGTATTTTGGCCTTTATTCTGTTTTGGTACTTTCATCAAATGGGTGACAAGCATGTTCGAAGTTTCAGCAACTCACAGCCCCACAATAGGAGACACAAAACTTTAGCACTTCAACAATTCAGACACGGATAAAAATCATGAATTTCAGACAGTTTTAGCATATGGGTCTCTAAGGGTTCCAATCAACTTCACATTCAAAGAACAGAACCAATCGACAAAAGAAACAATATATTGAAATTATCAAATTTCATACGCTGAACACTTTGTAAAATTGAAAGAAGGAAAGGGGGTTGGGAACCTGCAAGCTTGGTGATGGAAGCGTATAAGGAAGAAGGCCAAGAATACATGACATAGGCTACAACTTCACCATCAACCTCCACGTAAAGCAATCCAGAGTTCTTCTTTCTCATCTCATCATCAAAGGATCTAGCAAGTGACTCGTGTTTGGGAAATATCTTTCTCTCCAATTTCACAATCTCATCCACCACTTTGACCCAATTGCTGGAGTTTCTATGCAGTTCCACTATGACCCCACTCCCACTCGACGACATTGATGAGTTTCGGCCTCCTTTTTCTTCCTTTGCTCTGTTTCAACTTTCACGTCTTGATTCAATATTCATTGGGTTAAAATAAACTAAATAAAATTTTTTTTTGTTGGGTTAAAAGTTAAAACTAAATAAAAATAATAATAAGTCAACAATACACCCAATTGGATGGTTTTTTCCCCAAATAATAAAAGTAAATTTATTTCCAAATTTTATGACTATGGTCTTTTACACTTATTCTATTTGTTTCCTAGAAAACTTTGAGCAATAAAAATTGTGATTATTTTTAATATCAACACTGATTTACTAATTTCTATATAAAAAAAAACACTAATTTACTAAGTTTTACTTCTTAAGACTTATAATCTTAACTAATGGAAACTTCAATAATACATATATACCTTTATTTTCTTTTTCTTTTTCTTTTTCCTTTCTCCTTTTGGTTAATAGGGATTTCACTTAAAACTAAGCTAAGATCCAAGCTAGATGCACAAAAAAATAATAATTAATTAATTAATAAGATAAACAAATATGTATGAATAATAAAATCTTCATTTTGGATGGTTATAGGTGTTTGATGAAGAGTTTCAATAGAAGCATATGGCATCATTAACTTTCATAAATATAACTATCATGACAATGGTTTGATGAAACTTAGCTTAATACTATTGGAAGTAAGATGATTCTATCGGTGATCATTATTGTTTGTTGAAAATTTTTGTAGAATAGATTGTACTTTTTCTTTTTAAGAAAAGAAAAAAAAGATTGTAGAATAGATTGTACGTTTAGGTCATACAGGTTCTTATACATATATGTTAAATGGGTTGGATTCAAATCTCCACTCAATATGTTTTGGGCAAATTACAACTTACCTATCTATATTTTGACAAAAATTTAAGTTGCCTACCTGTGATTTGAAATTTGGCGTTTACCCACTTGAGGTCTGACTCATTAAGGTTTTGTAACCAACCTCCTCACTTTCTCCATTATAAACAAGAAAAACATAACAAAATTAATGAAAACAAGATCAAAATGAGACACATGTAAAAATTTAAAACCTTGACTCAAGAACTTCAATAGAACACAAAAGTCACTCAAACATCAGCTTGTACCATCAAATCAACTACTTGAGCAACACTTTTGGTATTTAGTAAAGAGAAAAACGCCCATACTACTCTCTCTCTCTCTCCCACAATCCAAAGTCTAGATCCATGGTTGAGCTCCACCGAACCACATTATGAGATAATCTGACCACTTCTTCTCACCTTCACTCCAAGGTCTCTCTCTCTAGCCTTTCAAACTTTTTCCTCCCTTGTTTGGCTGCTAGGAAAGTGTGGGAAAATGAATGAAATTGAATTTTAAATTTTGGATTTTTATTTGTTTAGTGGTTGGAGACCGTAGCAGTACAAGGGAGAGTAAAAATTCTTTGCTTTGGGCTTGATTGAATGGTTTTGCATGCTATGATTTGGGTATTTTGATCGTTTTTGGTATTTGGATATTTTGGTTTCTTTTTTAGTGGGGGTTGTGGAAAATCTGAGTTGGCCTTTATAATTAAGATGTGTTATGGTGGTTTTTAAGTTGTGGAATTCAGGAATTAATGGTTTTAGTTGATTGTTGTTGGGAAAGTGTGGGAAAAGGAACAAAATTCAATTTTGAATTCTAGGTTTATCTTTGTTCATTTAGAAGTTTGTTCAATGGGTGTGTGGAAAATCTAGGTGGGACTTTGAATTCAGTAACTGAGATGTGTTATGGTAGGTTCTAATTCTAAGTTGCAAAATTTGGGTTTCAATGGTTCAAGTTGATTGATTCTTTTGAGAATCAAGCAGAGTTATTAAAGGAATTAAGGATGATTTGTTGAGATTCAGTATTCTATTGATGTTTTTGAAAAGGCATAATATTTTTATATGCATATAAATGCCACATTTTGATCTTGTTTTTGTTCGCCTCACTCCATTGCCGATCGTCGCGCTAATTTTGTTATGGTTTTCATGTTTATAACAAAGAAAGTGAGGAGGAAGGTTACATAACCCTCAAGCGGGTGCCAAATTTTAAATTACGGGTAGGCAACGTAAATTTTGGCCAAACTACAAATGGATAAATTATAATTTACCCATATTTTTTTAATAGATGGAAATTTTAAACAAATTCACTATTGAATCAGATTTTCTTCTTATACTCTACTAACAAAAGTGCAAGATGATTTGAGATCAATAACCATGTCATTGATCAAATATTTAAATTTCAAGTTTTGTATATATTTAATATTGTGCATAAGAGATGGTTTTTAGATCGAATAGTAAATAATATTCGATTGACACGAAATTTAGTACGTGTGTAAATGTGTTAAGAACGTAAGGAACATGTAATCTGATAGTAGAATTTTCAAAATATTAATTCAATGATAATTATTAGGTAGTATATTATAGTTTAGAGTTACACTAAATGTAATTTTGAACTCTACTTAGGTTAAATAGTTACTCTTTAGAGCATCTCTAACAGCCTCTCCAAATTTTTGTACTGTTTGGAGAGTGAACAGTTCATTTTACCTTTTGTCTACTTACTTTTTCAAAAACACTTTCCAACATACTTTCTATCCTTTTCTTCATCTCATTTAAATATTATTTCTTCATTCATTCTTTATTCTTTTTTTATTATCATTTATTCTTCCTATATTCATTCCTAACAATTATATTTTTCAATGAAAAGTGTTATATTCACAACATTTTTCGCAATACTTTCACAAGAATCACATCAGAATCTTATGTGAAAAGTTGTTACATAGTTTTAATTTGAACCTACTGTTGAAATTATTTTTTTACTCACCAATATTAGCTAATAACAGTCTATTATTTCAAATTTATTGTGAAAATATTGTAGTAGCATTTCTTAATTGTCATTTCTTATTTTTTATATTATTTTTCCAAACTTCATTACATCCATATGTTTCTTCTTCTTCTTTTTTTTTCTTTTTTTTTTTCTCTTGGTTTTTTCTCCACCACACACCTATCCCACTCCCACTCTATTTACCCTACTTTTTCTTTTTCTAGATCATTCCATATCTCTCTTTCACTCTCCAGCTCTCTCTTTCTTTCTCTAGCTCTCTCTCTCTCTCTTTTTTTTACTCTCTTCAATTGCTTGCTCCACTGTTGATCGAAGGACACAGGAGGCATTGTCTCTTTTTTGCTCCACCGTTGGTTGCTTGCTTGCTCCATCGTGGGTCAGATGGCTTCTATCTCTCTCTTTTTTCTTTTTTTTTTCTTTTTTTGCTTTTATTGTTATGATTTGATTAATTTTAAGATTGTATTTTTTGAGTTTGATTAGCATTTTAATCGGTTGTGATTATTGAGATTGAATTAATTCTTTTGCTTATGAACAGGTCTCTCTCTTTTCTCTTTTTTCTTTTATTTTTCTGATTTCATTTATTTATGAGAAAAATTATTTTCGTTTTTGGATTGTATTTTGCGTTTTGTAGCCGTTGAGATAAAGAAGAGAGAAAGAGATTGGGAGGAAAGAGAAAAAAGTAATTTTTTATTCAACCAAATAATATTTTAAGGGGGGATATTGTTTGGAGGAGCTACAGTAATTGCTACAGTGTTCTCCATGTTTGGAGAGCTACTGTAGCAAATCTAAAAAAAAAAATGGAGATGGAGAGGCTGTTGGAGGGCTTTTTTTTTTTTTTGTGTTTTTACTCTCCAAAGGTCATAGTTGGCTTTAGAAAGCCTATTGGAGATGCTTTTATTAGTAGGTAATCAAAATTCCTATACAATGGAAGCTTTATAGCCTTTATCTTTATTTTTTCACTTAGATAGTATCACATGCCCTACAACTACAAGTGCCACACTGCCACCACTGAAATTAGTTATAAATACGGGGAAAAATAAAACATAAACAAAAAAACAAAAACAAAAACAAAAGAAGAAAGAAGAAAAAAAAAAGTTGGTAGTACACCAGGTATACGAAATTTCTATAAAAATAGCATGAGATACAAATACAATTTACACATAATAGTTTGCACTTTATGTAGTCTTTTGAGTTTTGACAACTCCATTGGGGAAAAATGAAAACAGTTACAATTAAATTCCGAGTCATAATGATAGCAAAGAGTACAAGACACGCATTATTGGAAAAGTGGTAGACAACGGACTGCACAACTGCTCAAGGCATCAAGTATATTCCTCTTCAAAATCGTTATCAGCAGCACTTCCAGTCACCACTAGCATAAGACAAAAGGGATAGTAAGATATGTAACGCATTATTCTGTTACTTGATGACATTGGGAAATAAAGGAAGAAGTAGAGTAATAGAAAGGCCACCAAGAAGACCAAGCCCATGATCATTATAGCATTAGCAAGCCAACTGAGTTTGCTCACAACCAGGTATATGCCAAACAAGAAAGCTAGAGACATCGTGGCCAGAGCAACTCCAAGAAGTAGTAGTGCTGCTCTAAGTGCGATAAGTACCAAACGGATGTCGCCTAATTGGGCCCAAATGAGAGTGACGGCAACGAAAATGGAGCTAAACATTGCTATGGTATTGCAGAAAATAAAGGCATGAAAAACGTTGTAGCTTAGCATAGTGGCCATGCCTTGATCTTCACCAGAGGAGTTATAGCCACCAGGTATTGTGAATCCAGCAGCAAAGGTCACTGTGGCAACAAGGGTAGACACCAATAAAAGCGTGTTGACTCTGTCTTTATAGTTGTCTGTGCTCTGCAGCTCCGACCTATTAGAAACTTGTTTTTTGTCACTGGCATTGGGGTTTCGTGGCACACCAGCAGCTTTCAGTGCAGTCCATGTTAGCCGCTGCAACATGTAAAGGTGATCTTAGAATATTTCAAATCTTAAGGAACTTATACTTATAGCATGTAAAATCATTATAGTAGTAGTAGTAGTAGAAGAATAAGGGGAAAAGAATTTTAAATGGTATGATCTCTTACCTACACAAATTTTTTGACAATATGTCGGACTTGATTTTTCCATTTACTGTATACGAGTAACAATCTTAAATTAGTTTTCAATTTAGAATGTCACGCCTACTATTTGAAAAGATGAAGTTTCATTTTACAATTAACAGTATTGCCACTAATGATTGCCACGAATTAAGGAATATTGTCTATATATTGACATAAGCTTGAAACAATACTCAGCACAAAAATTACATAATAGCTGAGCTCTGGTACTCTGAATCATCAGTTCTAAGCTTTTGTGAAAAGATTAACTCATAACTATAGGCCCTAAATGATACATTTCAATGTTGCTACTGATATATTGAACAGATGGAACTCTTTTTTTTTTTTTTTTTTTTTTAATTCCAAATATGCGTTTGTTGTTATGTATTTGGTGATAAAAACAGTTAAGAGAGCAAATTTCTCTTACTAAACATACCTGTCGAAAGGTCGACGAGTTTTTGATGTAGCATTCAGCAATATCAAGAGCTGTTAATCCTTCATTGTTAACCAACCTCAGGTCCACCTTGTTATAACATGTTAGAGCACTTACAAGTTTGGGATGCCAGTGCATGGTGGCCAAATGCAAGGGTGTGTTTCCATCCTTATCCCTTTCGTTTATAAGCGACTCCAGTCCAGGAGTTTCAAGAATGTACTTAATTACATTAAGTTTCCCACTTGTAGCTGCAACATGAAGAATATTCTGACCTTTACCGTTCTGCATCTCTTCTACATATGGCCAATGCTGTAGCAACTCCTGAATGACATGAACATGACCTTTGGCGGAAGCCATGTGAATCGGGAAGAAACCATCTTTATCTCTTTCCATGGCAGTGGAAGTATTTTTACCAAGCAAGTTACGAACACCTTCAAGGTAGCATATGGATGCTGCCCAATGGAGTGGAGTTCCTTGTTCTTCATCCTGGTAAATTATCCAATCTGGCTTTCGCTCCAATATTCAATCTAAAACACCTGAAATTTGAAATCTACTAAGTTTCTTATTACATTGCTATTATGTATATAATTTTGAAAATAATTGTTGGATACTACATATACAATATCAATTCATTATTAATATTATTGTCTGGAAAATTCTACTAAATACAACACAGAATAAAAGAATATATTGGTTCAATAGTATCTCCTAAATTGAATGGAAATAGGTGCATGAAATTGTTTAGTTCAATTATAATTTGTTACGTTCAAGGTTTTCACATACAAAATATGTAAATAAAAACAGTATAAAAAAATACACTCATTAGTTCAAGAAAATAAAAAAGCTAAACAATTTAATTTGTATAAAAAGCTAACAAAGGCAAAATTTAATTTTAATTATAATCAAAATTTCTCTAGCTTTGGTTATAAATAAATATATATATATATATATATATATATATATTATTACCTAGGTTTATTTATATTAGACTCCTCGTTTTTAACACTGAATTAACTCACTTGGTATAAAAATTTAAAAAAAAAAACTAGATTAGATGGGACACGTGGTGCAAAATTAAACTCTAATTGAAATCCAATTTTTACACTAAATTAACTCACTTGGAATAAAAAATTAAAAACTTAGATTAGATGAGACACATGGCGCAAAGTTAGACTCTAATTGAAGTCCAATTTGAAATCTAATTGAATTTTCTCTCAACTTTATCTTTCAATATATATATATAAGCAAACTAATTAACATCAGTAAAAAATTCTTGTTTCAATTTCTCTTTTGGACTTCTAATGTTATAAATTTGATTAGATATTATTTTTATATTCATATAAGATTATAATATCTAATTGAAAATTTGTCGTACAATGTTGAAAATTATAAATACTCAATTTTTTATCTATACTATTATTTACAGGACTTCTCTTGTTTGAGATCTTTATTTTTTTTTTTTTTCAAAAATGCCTCTACATCCTTATATTTAAGTAGAAACAAAATTAAAAAACAATCCAGTAAAAATACAACTTTAACTCTTACTAAAACATTACCTAAAAAATAGAGTCATTCTCTTGTTAATTTTCAAATTGCTTTCTTCACTTATAAATTATATTCTCAAAATAAAAATTATATAAAAAAAATATAGATGCAGGGTTTTTTTTTTAGCTATCAAAAAGGACCACTAAGCCCAACAATTTCACTTTTTTTTTTCTTTCTCATTTTTCCCCTTTATCAAGACTTAAGCGTTTCTTCTTTTTGTTTGTCAATTTCCTTTCTTCTAAATTCTAATCTCACTTTTTTTTTTTCAAATATTTTCTTCTTTATTTTTGAATTATTAAAAAAATGTGATTTTTAATGTACTCCATTTTTTTTTTCTTATTAATGATTTGTTTATTTATTTTTGTTGTTGTTTGAATTGTTTTCTCTTCAAATTTGTTTGTATCGCCTTTTTTTTTTTTTCATTTTAATGAATGTATTTTCTATGTTCAAAATAAAAATCACTATGTGTGTGGTTTAATTGTATAGAAGAAAAAAACGTCTCAAATTAAAATGAATAGAAAATTATGATACTAAACCCAAAAATAGCCTCGTTGCACGCACTAAACGCGCGTGATAAGACTAGTATATATAAAAGTTATCTGTATTTGACATGTACTTTGTAAACAATTATAACCCTTTTTTTCTTCTTTCTTTTTTTATTTGAAGAGAGAAGATAGAAAGTAAATACATAAAACTATATTCTTATTTATATGATAACTTTTGCTTCTTTAGGAGTTCGAAGTCGAGATGTTCTTCTGCACAACTGCATCATGTTGGCTTCCTCCATTTTTGGGTATGTTCAAAGCAAACTTTGAAAGTGTTGTTTTTAAAGAAATAGAAGCAGCTGGCATGGGAGTTGTGATTGTGATCATGTTTTTAAAAACTAAATTGAACCGGCCAGTTCAACTAAGAAACAAACCCTTAACTGGTCCGATAAAAACTGATGATTCAACGGTAAAAATTACTGGTGCAAACTATAAAAATCGGGAACCAAACTTTTTTTAAACCATAGTTGTAACAAGAGATTGTTAAGGTGAAATTAATTATTGGATGCCGCTGATCTACTTATAGCTATGTAAAAGATGACATTAAATGTTCAGCTATGAAGCTCCAAAACTTCAGTTTCTCCCATGTTAAACTCGCTTAAAACACTTAGATGAACTACAGGTCCGGTTAGAAGAATTACCAGACGCGCATCGACAGTATGTAGCTCCTATTGTAATAAGGGATGTCCCCTAACCATTTTTGCTTATTTGAATTGAACCTTGATTTTCTAGATAAATAAACAAACAAATAAATGAAAGTTCAATGATTTGAAGGTTTGAATTAAATATCAAACGTTTTTTGTTTTTTCTCTTTTAAAGGGGGAGCTCAGGAATTAATTGTTTAATTATTTTTGTAAAGGAATTATAATTTACTTTTCCCATAATTTTGGAGAGGTCATGGCTCCCGCCTTAATACGTAGCCTTGCCCTTGATTTATTGTCATATATTATGTATCTTTACCATTTAAATTTATGACAAGACCTATATATACTCATGTAAAAGGAAGTAGTATGTATTTACAAACAAAATTTAGCTACAAAATTGGTTGTAGTGTAAAGTTATAATCTTACTCAATAAAATAAATATTACTATATATTTTAAAAATCTAATCGTTGAATTGCATGTTCGTTACATTCTTAATACACATGTCAAATTTTGTATCAATCAGATATTATTTACTATATAATCTATAAGTTTATATTTTATGCATAATTTTAAACTATAAAAACTAACAATTAAAACAATTTATTGATAGCGTAGTTATTAATTTCTAATTTTCTTGAAATTTTGCAAGCATAGATGATATAAAAAGAAGATGTAATTCAATAGTAGAATTCTCAAAATTCACCTCCAATAAAAAGATGTTGAATAAGATTGTAGTTTTAGGTTATAACCAATTTTGTAACTAAACTTTATCATATATTTATTGTACTTTGTATATAATTTCTTGTAAACTCAAATTTTCAATAAAAAAAAAATTCTCTTTTTTTTTTTTTTTTTCCAAATCCAATTAGTGATGTCATATCCAAACTGGTCAAGATTTTAGCAAAGTTGAAGGGAGGAAGCATCAGGATTCAAGAAGAACCAAATTATTATAGCTTAAGGCTATAATAATACACAATATATATATATATATATATATATATATATATATATATATATATATATATATATGAAAAAGAACTAATTGTCCAATTGTGCAAAAAAAAAAAAAAAAACAAACAAACAAACAAAAGTATACACAATACTTCAAAAGTTAGGTATTTGATTATTTTCATTCGCTTATTTTGTTTTAAAAAATAAGTTTGATAAAGACCAATTATATATATATATATATATATATATATAAAAATATATATATATATATATATATATATATATATGAAAAAGAACTAATTGTCCAATTGTGCAAAAAAAAAAAAAACAAACAAACAAAAGTATACACAATACTTCAAAAGTTAGGTATTTGATTATTTTCATTCGCTTATTTTGTTTTAAAAAATAAGTTTGATAAAGACCAGTTATAAATATATATAGTTTTTAAAAGTTAGTATACACAACACATAAACTAAAATAAGGTAAGAGAATAATAAGTTTAGAAAGTAAATAGCAGCAATGCTTTTACCTGTGTTCTGCTTCATAATGGCAGTGTGAACAGGTGACTTTCCTCTTAGCCTTCCAGATTGGTTCTCAAACTTAGTTATTGGTTCCAACATAAGCCGGATACAAGAAGAGGAACAAGCTTCAGTGGCCAGATACAAGAGGGACTTCTCTTCCTTGTTTAAACAAAACAGCGGCTCAGGTTCTAGCTTGCTCACCATTAGAAAAAGAAAGGCCAGCCCTTCGTGTCCATGAATCAGGGCTTCGTGCACACAAGTGTTGCCCTCCTCATTTCGATCCTTCAACAACAACCTAGTTAAAGTTTCTGTCAGAGTACTATCAGGCATGTGGCCTCCATTATCAAAAGATAAAGGCTCAAACGTTTCTAGCCTGAAAATCAAATTCCCAACATCGTGGCTTTCAGCTCTCGCAAGAATATGAAGTGGCGTATCACCTTTTGAGTTTTTCTGGGAAAGAAGCCAGGGTGCGTGGTAGGCTATCAGCCGCACCGTCTTTCTATTGTCCATTACGCTAGCAGCCGCTATATGCAGCAAAGTGTTCCCGGAGGGGCTTACTTGTTTAAAAATGGCATGTAAAGGTAGTTCCTTGTCCTTTGAAATCCGTTCAAGGGCATCAATGAAACCATCAACATCGCCTTTTGTTGCAGCTCTGTACAAATCAAGATCCATGAATCTATGTGTACTGTTCTGCTCTTCCAAGGTTGACTGCGACGAACTTGTCTCCTGATTATTGGGACCATTTGTATGATCAGGTAAAAGACTATTTGGGTTGAATGTTGCCCTTAATTGCTTCATCCTGCGTATTCTCTCCTTTCTTATTTCCCTCCTGTTTTGTCTCGCTACATCTATCTTAACATCTTCTGACACAAAACTGGACAAAACAACACGCGCACACACCCCAAACTCGTCTTCGCTGGAAGACATGATGAGAATAGCATACAGTGAAATGAAAAACACAAATTACCAGTCCAAAAGAAAAAGAAATTTTTAGACTTGGAGAGTTGAAGAGGGAACTAATTAAATTTTTCCTACCAATATATAATAATGAATAAAGAGGATCAGGGTTTATTTGGATATTAGTAAAAGTTGTTTGAAAATACTATAATAAAATAATTTTTAAATATATAAATAATATTGTCAGAATAATTTTAAAGTTATTTAAAAGAAAGAAAAGAGTTGGTGAGTGCCGTAAATCGTCTAGAAAACCCACTAATTTTGACACAAACACAGTTCAAAGCAACTTTCAGCTTGTACGATCACTTAATAGTAATAATACTACTTAATTAAGAGGCCTACTTTTTTGACCAATATATAAGACCTAATTAGAGCACTTGCAGCAGTGGAGCTAAATAGCTATATAGCTATTTTAGCTCCACCAAAACACCAAAAAGAAGCATGCAGCAGTGGAGCTAAATCTATATTTTTTTAGCTCATTGCTATAGTGCACATCTATAGATAGATGTGCACTGTTCATGAGAGCTAAAAAAAAAATTAATTTTTTATTTTGTGTTCACATTACCTTTTTATTGTGGTATTTTTATTGTAGTGAGATGTATTATTTTATTATGGTAGATATATTATTTTATTGTGATGTTTATATTATTTTATTGTGTTGAAAGCTAAAATAGATCCACTGCTGTAGCATGTGTGTAGGTAAAATAGATAAAGTAACTTTTGGTGGAGCTAAATTACTAAATTTTTAGCTCCACTGCTGTGGATGCTCTTAGAGGCCTACTTTTTGACCAATTCTGCTGTGAGTGCTTGCAGAGTTTTGCCAAATCCTAGCCAATTCAAGTCTTTAGCTCCAAATTGAACACTCAATTGCATTTCTTTCTTACATACTGCGTTACGTCATTTACGTGAAACCTAGCCAATTCCAGTCACGAACAACTGTTACCAGACCTGGCAACGGGTTGGGTTCAAGTTCGGATCCGACTCAAGTAAGCTACGGGTCATCATATCTGATTTGTCTGGATCAAAATTACTCAAATTTCATGCAATTTCCACTGTTAACTTTACCAAATATTATTTTAATTTTCCAAATTTAAAATTGGTTATTTTAATCCACTAACTTTACTTCAAAATCATTTTATTCCTTTAAATTTAAAAATTGTCATTTTAATCAATAAAACTTTAACTAAAAATCATTTCAATCCTTTAGGTCAGTAGTTTTGAATGATTTTTAAACAAAGTAATTAGCAAACTAAGTGAGTCATTAAAGAACTAAAATGACTTTTTTGGCATAGTTGTTGAACTAAAACGATCAACTTCAAAGTTCAAACTTAATTTTTGGATCAAGTTATATAACTGTGAGAGACCGCGCCCCTGTTTTTTTTGGATGTTGACCTAAATCCACGTGAATGGATGGAGTCGTATTATTGCCTTTCAAAATGGAGGTTCGACTGATTATATTTTCTTCTTTAGATTAAGGGTTTTACAATGAAGTCGCTACTTATTTAATTATTGAAAAAAATAAGAAAACCTTACTTGAAAAATTCATCATTTTATTAATTTGAAATTGAATTTACATTGATCAAGATAAAGTACATGGCTTTGTTTCCTAGTTACAATCTAGAAGTTGAAAATTATAAGGATAAGCATTGATCTATCAACCCTTGATCTAAGATTTTTCCTTTGAAAATGTGAGGTTTTTTTTTTTCTTGAAGATTTATTCATTGGAGATTTTTCCTTGAAAAATTGAGATTTTTTTTTTTCTTGAAGAGTTATCCTAAAGATTTATCCTTTGAACATTTGAAAATGTTTAAAGAAGATTTATTGATGGAGATTTTTCATTTGAAATATGGAGATTTTTCCTTGGAGATTTGTAAGATTGAATTTATTCAATCATTTTATTGGCTTTATTCCATGTCAATTTGCTTGTAATTCAGCTTTTAGAAACCCTTGTATTTAGGTGGGAATCATGTAAGGGTAGTGTGTGAGAGAGTGTGAAGAAATGCTCAAGACTGGCGAGTCGCCAAAAAGGCAGACGTGTGAAGCATGTAGGGGGAGCTGAAGGGTCACGCTAGCTGTTGCGCTATAGGAAAAAACCTCCAACTGGCCAGGCAGTTAGCTCGCGACTCGTTCCAGTCGCGAGCTCGAGTCGCCAGAATGCCCTGTTTGGCTAAAACTGACCTTTCGCATTCCAAACACACACCAGTATAAATACCCCTTATTCCCACGTATTGTTGAGATCTTTTAGAGAGAATTTTGAGAGAGAAACCCTAGAGAAAACACAAAATTGATTCATCCACAATCTTCATCCTTTGATTCTCCAAATTCCTTTACTCTCAACCTCTCCATTGTTAAATCCTTGAGAGGTACATTTAACCAAATCATTTTCTCACCATACTCATATCTGTGAGAAGATTATTTGGTGCTTGGGAAGCAGTTAGGAAGGGATCAATTGATATTAGTTGATGCTATGGGCTATAGCGGAATTCGGTAAGCTAGAAAAGACAAAGGTTCGGCGTAACCTCGTTGGAGCAAGAAGCTTGGAGGGTTTAGGTACACTAGGTAGATTAGGCTTGGAGGGTCTTCTGTTGTTTATGTATCCCAACTTCATTCTCTAGTGGATTATTGACCGCTTGGAGGATGGCGGAGAAGTTTTAAGCCAAGGACTTCGGTTTCCTCTTCGATAACACATCTCTGTGTTGTCTTTGTGTTTGCATCTCTCTTCCCTTAATTTTTACCTTTTAATTGTTGTTGTAGTTGTGATTAATTTCGGTTTAGATTGTTTTCCAATTTTGATTTAGCTTATTTTCATATTCCGCACATACATTGTTTGATAATAAGCTTGTGTTGGTAATTTGTAATTTGGGGTCTAAACGTTTTAAGGTATTTTACACATTTTTTGAACATTCAATTGGTATTAGAGCGGGTACACTTGTTGTGATTTAAATTGTTAAGATTAGTGCCTTTAAATCCTATTGTATGATGCTATGTATGTTATTATTTATGACATTATGTATGACTTAATGTTGTGTTTAATAAAGTTATTTTATTATTATCTAAAAATAATAGTAACATGAATATTGGGACATTATCATATAGTCCATGAAATGCATTGTATGTGATTTAGTCACAAAAGATGTAAATCACAAGTTCCTTGTAAACTCAAAATGTAGTTCGTAGTCGGTGATGAAAATTGGACATTTCATCTGCGAAGACTATAATATATCAACTAAGATGATTTGTCTTGATCATGAAAATGGAGATTTCTAGTTGGTATATTGATATATTTTAAGAGTTAAAACATATTGAACTGAACCGTGTGAGATTTATTATTCTTTCAATAACTGTCAAATGAATAATAAACTCACGACTTATATTTGCATGAACTCTTAATCCTGAGAGAATAATGAACTTGATCATGAGGTGTAGGTTACTTTGATATATCAGGAGTGAGATCTAGAGTAACGGTCAAAACCTTAGTATGTTGGGCAACCACATTTAGTGTTGATGAAACATATACTCTCAAGATATAATTCATAGTCTCTTAACGGAGATACAAAATATTCCATTGAGATAAGTTTAATGGGTTTTTTATTCAGAATGTTTAGGCCTAACTACTTTAGTAAATAGTTACTAAAGTATATATTTATGAAATTGGATTTCATAAATATATGATGAATAACTTAAAGGATTAAACCGGGTACTCAAGGATAAGATGTAGTAATTTACAAAGTGGCAGTCTACATTAATGATTTTGTGTAACTACGAATATTTAAGAAAGGGTTGCATGTACAATAAAGTCTTGGGATATAATTTATAGATAAGGCCTAGAGTGCAACTATATTTATATAGTGATATTAAATATAGTTAATGGTAACTTTGAACTTGTCAAGAGTTGACAGAAAAGCTCAAGACCCATTGGAACTAGTGTCTTATTGGTCCATTTTGGTCCCACTCCAAGCCACACACTTAAGCCCAATTGGAAATGCCCAAAAGGCCAACCCAATTAGATAATCGGTTAGACACAAAAGGAGAAACATACAGAATTTTCTATAGAGAATAGTAAGAACACTATTGCGAAGTAGTGTAAGAAGTCTTAGACACTCCTTGACATTCTCCCTTTGAAACTGATTGAGAGACCATACATCTTGGGCATTAGTAGAATTGGAGTGAAGATTGAAAGTGTTCTCAAGTGCTTTTGATCTTCGGTTTTGAAATTCACCGCTCCAAGGTACACTCTCTTGTTCTTAAATTCTGAAACTTATATAGTACATGTTAACTTTTATGAATGAAGTAGATCTGTTATTCTTCCGCTACGCACATGCATATTTCCATTAAATGGTATCAAAGCGGTCTTCATTTCGTATCTGTTTAACATGTTTTGAGTTTTGGAATTGTTGACAATAGTTTCATGTTGTTAGAAAATAATTTTCTGCATGGTCGTTGAAATTATTGTTTGATAAAAATTGATTTTGATGTTATGATGTTGTTTAAATTTTAGTTTAAGTATGTTAAACTGGACTTTAAGGCTATAGCATCAATGTAATTTAGTTTTGATATCAATTTATATTCATTATGATCATATAATGGTTGTTTTGTTTATGAAAATGTTGAAAAACTGTTTTTTGGAAATTATGGAAAATTCGAAATTCGTGACACTCGATCAATTGAGCATCCGTCGAGCATCGATCGAGCTTCGTGCAACTGATTCTCGATCGATCGAGAATCTGTCGAGGTGCAATCAAGCTGACAGAAGATTTCTCGATCGAACGAGGATCTATCGAGGATCGATCGAGCTTCGTAGAACTTTTTCTCGATCGATTGAGGTACATCCTCGATCAATCGATGACTATGGATTCAAAATTTTTCCTAAGTGTTTTTACATATATAAAGAGCAAGGCAATGTGTAATTAGCTTATGCATGTTTTAAATTTAAAAACCTTTATTTTAAAACATCTAGTGGGAGAGAGATACAAATGTTGGATATCATGGCCTCCATTGACGGTTTACAATATTGTGATTAAGCACCTCACTTTGGCGTATATGCCTTGCTCCCTTCGGAGGGTGTTTAATTCATGGTACTACAGGTTAAACTTCTTAATGATGAATAATATGTGTTTTTACATTAAGAACGACCACACTACCATGGAGTTACTTAATGACTCACATAGAATTCAGTCAATGGTGTACACTAGACTAAGTTTAATGTTAACCTCCCTTCAGAGCTATGTCATTATTACTTAGAGGCTAAATGAAAAACGGCATATTATTAGTGTTTGATAAGAGTTATCATGATATCACTATTAATGAGAATAGTTCACAATCAATCATAGTGTTTATAATTTACTTGCTTCCAAGGAATTTTAAACATGGGATTGGGTTGTCGTTGCATATATTATTTTATGGTTTCCTTAAGGTTCCATATTATATGTTTATATGCTAAATTGATAATGTCCAATTTACTTATTATATTCTTGTTTATTATTTTCAGATTTGAACATGGCGTCATTTAGCCCACTTGTTTCTATTCTTAATCAAAACAAACTGACTAGATCCAACTATGTTGACTGGAAAAGAAATTTGGACATTGTTTTAACAGCTGAAGAGCACAAATATGTGCTTACTCAACCATATCCTAACTTTCCTTCATTAGATGCTCCTCTTGAGAAAAAACAGTGATATGATCGTTGGTAGAAATCTAATGAAATGGCCAAGTGTTATATCCTAGCATCCATCTCAAATGTTCTACAACATCAAATGTAGGATGTAGAACTTGCTTCGGATGTTATGCATAGTCTGAAGGAGATATTTGGTGAGCAAGACCGTTCAGCAAGGCAAGAAACCATGAGGCAAATTTATAATACCAAAATGGTTGAAGGTACTTCAGTGAGAGAGCATTGTCTTACAATGATCTCTAATCTGAATACATTAAAGGTTTTAGGCGCCGACATTGATGGAGAATCTCAAGTGGATATGATACTCCAGTCACTACCAAAATCAGTCAAGGAATTCAGACTGAATTATAATATGAACAAAAAGGTTTATTCATTGTCTGAATTAATGAATCAGTTAGTGGCGGCGGAAGGCATCCTTGGTACTTCTAGTGTTGAAGCCAACGTGGAAGAAGCTTCTACTTCTCAACGCAAGTCGAAAGGCAAGGGCAAAAAGAAGAAGAAGAAGGACTTCACTAAGCAAAAGGGTAAGCAAATTGCCTTAGGGGTTGCCGATAAAGGAAAGAAGCTCAAAGGAAAGTGTTTCCATTGTGGTGAGAAATGACATTAGAAGAGAAGTTGTCCAAAGTTTAAGGCTGCCAAGAACAACGGTATGAAAACTTCCTTTCTTCTTAAAATATGTTTGGTACAGAATCCCACAGATTCCTGGTGTGTGGATTCAGGTTGTACTAATCATATCTGCAATTTTTTGCAGGGGATTTAGAAGACCAAAAAGCTGAGTGAAGGGGAATTATTTCTTACTTTGGCTGATGGGAGCAGAATTCCAGTTGAAGCTGTTGGTGTTGTTAATTTGTGTTTTGAGTCTAGGGTTTTAGTATTGCAAGACTGTCTGTTTGTACCTAATGTTCGTAGGAATTTAATTTCTGCAACTTATTTGGGTAAACATGGGTATTGTATTATCCTAAAAGACAATGTTGTAATAAAGAAGGATAAAATGTTTATCTGTTCTAGCTATATTGTGGATGGTCTTTATATTTTAACTCCTGATAAGCATGAATTACATAATTCTGAATTAGATGATAACTCTCATGTAAAATCATTAAAGAGAAAGTTTCCTTTTAGTAATGCATATCTTTGGCACTTGCGTTTAGGTCATATTAATTCAAATAGAATTCAAAGATTGATCAAAGATGGACTCTTAGAGCCCATGGACTTTGATGAATTTCTAGTTTGTGAATCTTGTTTGGAAGGTAAAATGACCAAACGACCTTTTAATGCAAAAGGTAGAAGAGCCCAAAAGTTGCTTGAATTAGTTCATACAGATGTATGTGGTTCTATGCCAACCCAAGCAAAAGGAAGTTATAAGTATTTCATCACTTTCACGGATGATTACTCAAGATATGGTTATGTGTACCTAATGCGACGGAAGTCCGAAGCCTTCGAAAAGTTCAAAGAGTTTAGGGCTGAAGTTGAGAATCAATTAGGCAAAGGCATAAAGGTCATTCAATCTGATCGAGGTGGCGAATACCTTCTTGGGGATTTCAAAGATTACCTAATTCAGAATGAAATTATATCCCAATTGACTGTACTTGGAACTCCTCAACAAAATGGTGTAGTAGAGAGAAGGAATAGGACTCTTTTGGAAATGGTTAGGTCCATGATGAGTTATTCAACTTTACCAATTTCTTTTTAGGGGTATGCCTTAGATACAACAATATATCTTTTGAATTTTGTTCCATCAAAATCTGTTTCCAAAACACCTATGGAATTGTGGAGTGGGCGTAAGCCTAGTATGAGGTATCTCCATATTTGGGGTTGTCTAGCACATGTGCTAAAGGGGAAGCCTAATAAGTTGGAACCAAAATTAGAAGTATGTTTGTTTGTGGGTTATTCAAAAGAACCTAGGGGTTATTTATTCTGTAGTCAAAATGATAACAAAGTTTTTGTTAGTACAAATGCTAGATTTTTGGAAAATGACTATATGAATAATTTTACTCCTAGAAGTAGAGTTGTATTGGCTGAAATGAATGAATCTGTAAATCAACAACCGTTGGATAAAACTAGGGATGATGTGATTGTATTAGATACACCACAAGATACTACTCATGAGTTGTCTAGTACACAGGTGCCTTGCCGTAATGGGAGAATTGTTCAGCCTCCTGTGAGAATCATAGGTTTGGGAGAAACTTATGAAGCTATCTCAGAAAAGGCTGAATCTGATCCTTACACTTATGATGAAGCAATAAATTATATAGATTCACATCATTGGGTCCAAGCTATGAAATCTGAATTAGATTCCATGTATTACAATCAAGTTTGGGATCTTGTAGAGGCGCCTAACGGCATTAAACATGTTGGTTGCAAATGGGTTTACAAGAGGAAGAGAGGGATAACTGAAAAGGTTGAAACCTTTAAAGCAAGACTAAAGGCGAAAGGGTACATACAAAAAGAAGACATTGACTATGATGAAACTTTTTTGCCAGTAGCCATGCTTAAATCTATCAAAATTCTCTTATCCATTGCTGCTCATTATGATTATGAGATTTGGCAAATGGATGTCAAGACTGCATTTCTTAATGGTAATCTTGAAGAAGAAATCTATATGTTGCAACCGGAAGGCTTCATAGCAAAGAACCAAGACCATATGATATGCAAGTTGAAAAAGTACATTTATGGATTTAAGCAAGCATCTAGGTCATGGAACATCTAATTTGATCAGGCAATCAAATCATTTGGTTTTGAACAAAATCTTGATGAACCATGTGTGTACAAAAGACATCAAGACAAAGTAGTATTGTTCTTAGTGCTTTATGTTGATGACATTCTACTCATTGGAAATGATGTAGGAGTAATGTCATCGGTTAAAGTTTGGTTGTCAAGCCAATTTGATATGAAGGATTTGGGCAAAACTAACTATATTCTAGGGATTAAGCTTTGGCGAGATCGAAAGAATAGGATGTTAGGTTTGTCACAAGCTAGATATATAGATAAGGTTCTAGAACGGTTTAGCATGCAAAACTCCAAGAAATGATTACTTCCTTTTAGACATGGAGTTCCTCTGTCTGATGACCAAAGGCCTAAGACTCAAGAGGAGGAAAATATGATGGGACAAGTTCCCTATACTTCTGCTGTGGGAAGTCTCATGTATGCCATGCTTTGTACTAGACCGGATATTTGTTATTTAGTTGGCATGGTCAGCCGATATCAATCAAATCCAGGACCAAAACATTGGCAAGCTGTAAAACATATTCTTAAGTATCTACGGAGAACGAGAGATTATATGCTTGTTTACCGTTGTGAGGATTTGATTCCCATTGGCTATACAAATTCAGATTTTCAGTCAGATCTAGATTTCAAAAAATCCACGTTGGGATGTGTTTTCACCTTGGAAGGTGGAGCCATAAGTTGTAAGAGTGTTAAGCAATCTTGTATTGCTGACTCCACCTTGGAAGCCGAATATGTTGCTACTTGTGAGGCAGCAAAGGAGGCTGTTTGGCTCAAGAAATTCCTTTATGATCTTGGTGTTGTGAGAATTGAGCAAGTTCCTATTACATTGTTTTGCGACAATAATGGAGCGGTTGCACAATCCAAAGATCCAAGGAATCACAAGAAAAGAAAGCACATTGAGAGAAAGTATCACATCATTCGAGACATTGTTGCTCGTGGAGATGTGGTAATAGCAAAGATTGATGGTGCAAAGAATCTAGCGGATCCCTTTACCAAAGCCTTGCCCCAAAGGACTTTTGAGTCACATTTGAAGGAGATGGGAGTTAGATTAGTGCACAATAGTCTTTAGTGCAAGTGGGAGATTGTTAGGATTAGTGCCCTTAAATCCTATTGTATGATACTATGTATGTTATTATTTATGACATTATGTATGACTTAATATTGTGTTTAATAAAGTTGTTTTATTATTATCTAAAAATAATGGTAACATGAATATTAGAACATTATTATATAGTCCATAAGATGCATTGTATGTGATTTAGTCATAAATGATGTAAATCATAAGTTCCTTGTAAACTCAAAATGTAGTTCATAGTCGATGATGAAAATTGGGCATTTCATCTGCGAAGACTATAGCATATTAACTAAGATGATTTGTCTTGATCATGGAAATAGAGATTTCTAGTTGGTATGTTAATATTTTTTAAGAGTTAAAACATATTGAACTGGACCGTGTGAGATTTATTATTCTTTCAATGACTGTAAAATGAATAATAAACTCACGACTTATATTTGCATGAACTCTTAATCCTGAGAGAATAATGGATTTGATCATGATGTGTAGGTTGCTTTGATATATCAGGAGTGAGATCTAGAGTAACGGTCAAAACCTCAGTATGTTGGGCAACCACATTTAGTGTTGATGGAACATATATTCTCAAGATGGAATTCATAGTCTCTTAACGAAGATACAAAATATTCCCTAGAGATAAGTTTAATGGGTTTGTTATTCAGAATGCTAGGCCTAACTACTTTAGTAAATAGTTACTAGAGTATATATTTATGAAATTGGATTTCATAAATATATGATAAATAGGTCAAAACGTACCTCCCTCGTAGAGGATTAGGTCAAAACGTAATTCAAGAGAATTGGAATTTCGAAGAAAATGAGATTTCTCTTTCTTTCTTTTTTTTTCTTTTTTTTTTTAAATTCTTCATTCTTTTCAAATGAATAAGAGGTGATCTTTTGAACAACCATTTTGGAAAATCATAGTGTCTAAGAATCAAATGAATCTCTTTGATTAGAAAGGATCAAGACCATTGAACTCATGTAATCAAATTTGCTTTTTTTCTTTTGAACATTGTTAGATTAAGTCTCCAAAGACAATCAAGAAATGAAACGTGATCATATTTAGGAATCACATTGTTGGGTGCAAACAAGGAGAGTGCTCTAAGGTTGGAAGTTCTTTTGAGTCATTTGAGGATTTGAAAAATTTTGTCCTTGGACATATCATCTAGTGGGGTTTGACAACTTTAAACATTTTTCCTTTTTAATTCAAGAGAAAATAATATTAGAGTTTAAGATGTGCCTACAACTAGCAAGACTTCAATGAGGTCTTTACTCACGGGGTGTAATATAGGCCGGGTTTAGGTTATGAAATGAATGATATAAAAAGACTCAAAATTCTCTATGATGTTCCCCCAAGTATGCATTACTCAAATATCAAGTATTGGAGGAGTTTTCTCATTTCTTCTTTGTCATCTTCTCACTAGTCTTCATTGGTCACGTATAACAACATTTGTTTTTATGCTCATTCATCTTGAATCGTACCTCTAGACTTTCATCTTGTAAAATTCTTCTCTTTTTAGGATGCATCTTCTAGTTTCCAACTTGGTGGGATATACCCCTTTTTTTCTTTATTTTGATCCTGATTTTTGCCTAGGCCGCCCTTTCGGGCTTTCTTTTCTTTTCTTTTCTTTTTTTTTTCTTTTTTTTTTTTGCCCTAGCTTTTGCCTAGACTACCTATTTGGGTTTTCAGCCTAGCGGGCGTGTTTTTTTAATGTCTCTCATCTCTTGATTGAATGAAATTTTTTGGGGATCTTTTGCCTTCCTTGTTTTTCTCAACTTAAGTCATTTTGATGCACTCTTTAAACTTCTCTCTTGCCTCGTTGTGCTTGCACATTTCTATGCTTGATGAATCTTTTCCTTTTTTGATGAACTCTCTTTTAAATGAATCTTGTATTCCTCTTAGCATGATGAATTTTAGGCTCTTCAAACTTGATGCACACTTTTTTTTTCTCTCACATTGATGGAATTGCATTTCTCTTTCTTCATTTTTCTTTGATGATCTCTTATCTTTAGCTTAATGAATTCTCTACTTCTTTCATGTCTTCTAGGAGAGCTTTATCCAGTAGCTTCAAAGTTACAAAGTTGAGTCCTCCTCAACATGAGATTTAATTATTCATAATTTGATTTTTCCCACCCCAAGTTTAGATTTTTGTGGGTTCATGCAAAAAAAGGCTAAAAGTTTGAAGGCTCAAATAGGCTAGCAATGGATAATGAACATCTTAGGTAATATGGAATAATCTTGTTCAACCAAAGATGGCCTCCTATCCCTAGTAATGCTTGCTTGTAGGCATAGTGACTCAAACTCTTTTGATAAATTCATCTTAAAAGAAAAAGTACGAATGCTCTAATGTTGTGAAACAAAAGACTTCAGAGATTTGAATTGAATGCATGAGCTTTTTGAATTTTCTGATGGATAGATTTTCTTTGATTGTCTTTTAAGACCATTTCTTCTTATATTCTAAGTCAAGTAGCAAAAGTCTTTACATGGATCAAATGAAATTAATCATTCATTCGTACAAGGTGATTGCTCAACCCTTTAAACATCAAGATTTAGAAAATGTTTTGTCCAAGGGATCCTCATCTACCATTTTGAAAAGGAGACTTTTTGTTTTTTTTTTTTTTTTTAATATTGAAATCCTTGAAAGAAAAAAATTAGATCTTTTTGAAAAAGTCACTAGGAAGTTCAATGCCCCTAGTTCAAAGACCTTTTTTTTTTAAATCACTCAATGGCCCAATGGCCCTAGTCCAAAGAGTTTTTTCATTTGAAATTTTTTCTCTTTTTTGGGGAAAGATTTGGAAATCTTGATTTTTTTTTGTTTTTTTTTTTAATACATATACATGAACAAAGCACATTAAATGCTACATGAAAATTTTGAGTTCAAAGAAACATAAAAACATGGAATAAACAAACAAACTTTAAGCTTAACCATGATATTACAACCCTAATGTGAAGTGAGGCAAAGTTGGGCTGCTTGCTTCTTCTTGGTCCATTTAGGATGCTTGAGACTTGGTATGCTTGAGCCTTGATTATGATGACATGGCTTGGGCTTGCACTTGGAAGGCTTGAACCTTGATTATGATCTTTTGGTATTTGCTTGAAATGGCTTGACCTTACACTTGGAAGACATGCATCTGGTGAGCTTTTGGCCTTTGATGTTGATCATGCATATACACCTTTGATGGGCTAAAGTGTTGGGCTTTGACTAATTCAAAAAACAAATTTGGGCTTCCATGCCAAGTGGAGTTCAATCATAGGCTTTTAGGCTTGAGTTCATTCATAGCATACAAGGTTCAAACAATTATGATGGACTCAAGCATTGGACTTGGGCTCATCATGGTTTAAACAATGGCCAAATACATGCATAATGCAATGCAATTTACATGGACCAGCCTAAAGGTAGGTTCTATGGTTCATTATAACATGGGTAGAAGGTAGGTTAAAGGTCCCCACAAGTTAGGACATCGTACCTTCCAACTTGTGACGTCAAGAGTGCCGCGTTAGTTCGAACGGTACAGTTTATCCCTATGAACCACCATGATATTACTATAATGATCCTTGTCGCAGTGAGTGGGAGATTCACCGCTGGGTATGTGAGTCTCAGGAAGACCACAATCCACGGCTAATTCTACCGGGCTTTCGGGCTAACACACAAATAAAATAAATTTCATTCAAGCAAATGATGCATGACATGCAATATAATGACATATTAGACATATTATATACAAAATGCAATAAACAAACAATGACATGGTTGGCCACCATAACCTAATTGAAGCTTAGCTCTCAATATCTCCAATGGAGTTGCCATTGTGAGAGACCGCAACCCCAGCTCTTTTTTTTTTTTTTTTTTTTTTTTTATGTTGAGCCAAACCCACTTGAATGGGTGGAGTCGTGTTATTGCCTCTCAAAATGGAGGTTTGACTGATTATATTTTCCCCTTTAGATTAAAGGTTTTAAGATGAAGTCACCATTTATTTAATTACTGGAAAAAATAAGAAAACCTTAATTGAAAAATTCATCATTTTATTAATTTGAAATTGAATTTACATTAATCATAGGAAATTACATGACTTTGGTCACAGATAGAATCTAAGATAAAATACATGACTTTGTTTCATAGTTACAATCTAAAAATTGAAAATTACAATGATTGATCTATCAACCCTTAATCTAAGCTCGGAGTCTATGTTACAAGGTGGGAAGGTGTTAGGCACTCACCTTGCCTGGTGAAACCGGTCTTCTAGGCTATAATGGTCAACATTCAAATTATATCATCTAATATGTTATCAATTAATTTGCATATTAGTTTTAACTTGTGTGCATGTGATAAACCCTAATTCAGTTTATTAAGCATCGCATTTGGATTGAAAAATAAATTCTAGTGAATGTGCATGGATAGTGATATCCTAGATTCAAGGATTTGAGAGAATTATAAAATAAACATGTTTTTCATATTTTTGATGTAGATTTAAGATCAAAACTAGTGTTATGCATGAACATGTGATGAACAACCAAGAACATGTAAACAACACATATGAATATTTAAAAACATTAAAAGTATTCAAGGAATTTAAATAAACAATAGCATGCTCTAATCCTAATCTCATCATAATAATATAAAAAATAAGTTAGGGAAAGGGATTATACCTACATGCAAGATCCACATAGTGGAGGAGGAGACTCTTGATAGAGGTCCTAAGGGTAGAGTAGAAAAGAAGAACTAAGAGAGAGAGAGTGAGTCTCACTCAATACCTTGAGTCTCAAGAAGACCAAGATATGACAAGACTACTCTACTTCACTAGAACTCAAGAGATGAGAAGAGAATGGGGTTTTTGTGTCATTTGGAATGAAGGAGAGAAGGAGTTTATATAGTAGTAGTGGAAAAAAAATGAATGGAATGTCATTTAATGAGAGTTGACAAAGGATCAAAAAGAATCATGAACCTAGACCCTATTTTAGACTTTGGGGAAAGCTGGTGCATTAAATGTAAAGATTGGTAAGAGTGATGAGCAAACAAAATTCAGTTTTCCCGTAACTATTGTAACAGCCCGCAGAGACAAATTCAAAAAATCATATCTTATTCAATTCTAATCGGAATAAACTCGTTCTTGTAATCAAATTGAAGCCATGGATGTCTAGTTTTTGGAAAACTTAACCTCACACACAGATTCAAAATATTTTGAGAGATATCGATGAAATTGTGAGTAGAGGTCATTTGCTAGAAAATAATTTCAGAACAATTAACATTAATAGATTTCAAATTAGTTTCCAATTAACATTGATAGGCTCCAATCACTTCCATTTCAGACTTAATTAGTTCCAAATTTACCCTAATTAAAAATATAATTGTATAAATTACTCATTGAATAATTAATATTTGACTATCTAATTAATTAAGTGTGTGCAACCTTACCATAAAATGTAATTCTAACCAATCAAATTATGACATGTCATTAATCTCAAATTGATTATAATTATAACCAATTGGAATCAATTGTTCATAATCACATATAATCGGACTAAATTTGTGATAATGCATCTCGGCCATTAAAACTTGATTTGATGATAACTTTTAATTTGATGGTCCGATTAAGGCTTATAACTAGTCGATTTGATCATTACAACATCAAGATCATTTTGATGAAATGAAATTAAGGATAAAATGACCACAATTAAGATGTCTATTTCCAAGGTGAAATTACCTTTTTAATCTCAAATTGATTATAATTATAACCAATTGGAATCAATTGTTCATAATCATATATAGTCGGACTAAATTTGTGATAATGCATCTCGGCCATTAAAACTTGATTTGATGATAACTTTCAATTTGATGGTCCGATTAAGGCTTATAACTAGTCGATTTGATCATTACAACATCAAGATCATTTTGATGAAATGAAATTAAGGATATAATGACCACAATTAAGATGTCTATTTCCAAGGTGAAATTACTCTTTTACTCTCTATGTGAAGTTAAATGCGGGTTGTAAAATGGGATGTCAACAATAACCAACTTCAAATTTAAAGGACCTCTTTCTCAAAAAAAAAAAATAATAATAACCAAAATGATTTTTACAAAATTAACAGGTGTAAATTATATTTTTGCCTTTTTTAATCTTTATTTTCCTTTGTCCTTAATTTCTTCTTTACATTTCATTCCATTGTCACTTTGAGTTTCAAGAATGTTAGGTTCTAAATATTTAGATATAAATGTTTAGGTTCTAAATACTTTATATTTTGGCAAACTAAGAACATAAACTTGTCTAGGAATATATCTTAGGGTCTATGAAGTGTTATAGACATTGTTTAGAGTGCTACAAGTCAAGATTCAAGAACGTACAAGCCGGAAAAAAAAAGAATTGAAAAGCTGACTAGCTCAACCAATCGAAAGTAAGCTTCGATTGATCGATACACAGATTTGCAGAATTTTTGTTCAACCTAATAGCCTGCAAAATGTTTAGGGTTTTAGTCCAAACCTACTAGGTATATAAGGAAAACCCTAAAGCACATTTTTCAAGTCTGGGAGAGCTACTACTTTAAGATCTGTGAGGTTATTGTATCTTTTATTCTTTCAAGCACCTACCAGAGATCACACTTATATTGTTAGAATCAGTGGGGTAAAGTTGCAGCCAAGCTTTAAATATCAAGCGTACTGAAGATCAAAGACTTGAACTGGAGGTTCATGTTGGAGCAGATCCACATTAAAGAAGTCTAAGGGTTCAGAGCTCAATTTGGTAACTGTAGTTTGATTTACTACAAATTGATATTTTTTACTGTAAATCTCAATTTGATATAGTGAATTGTTCACTTGGGATCGTTTCTCCTATGTTTTTACCTTGAAACTAGTTTGTTTCATTGGTTTTCTTAGGTCATCATATCTTATGTTATTTAGTTTTCTGCTGTGTATGATTCGTGTAATGAATGTTTAACCTAAGGTTCCGTTTGGATAGAACCTATTGCTAAAAACTGAAAACTGAAAACACTGTAGCAAAATAATTTTTAAATGTGTGAATAATACCGTGGGACCCATTTTTAATATTTTTTATGAAATAAAAGTGTTTGTGGGTCCCATGAACAGTGCGTGAACAGTGCGTGAACAGTGCATGAACAGTAACTTTGTCTCCTGCACAATGCTAAACAGTACCGGTTACTGTTCATGAACAATACCGGCACAGTGAAATAATGTGCATGAATAGTACTAGTTACTGTTCATGCACGTTGAAAAAAAAAAAAAAAAGCAGAAAACACAAAAACTCAAAACGCAACAATTATAATTTGTATCCAAACGAATACTAGATCTACATAATTGACCTTAAGTAATAACTTGATTATTAAATTAGGTTAAACAAACTGTGTTTTCACGGGGTCTAAAAACTAACAAAAAATTCCTATTTTGTATAATATGAAATCTTTGGTTGTCTAAAAGTCTAAGTTCGAAGGGGAGAGACTAGAAAGAAGACTCAAAAAGGGCCAGTCTAAAGCTATAGAGTAAAATGATACTGTTCCACTTACAATTCTATCCTGTTTATCCTACGCCACCTAAATTGAGCCAAGAGCTTAGTAAAATCCTAACTTCATGTCCATCTCCAATTTGACAGTTCTATTAGGAAGATTTTAATGAGTGATTGAATCTTTTATCGAATAAGTTTTTTTTTTTTTTTTTTTTTTTGAAAGAGTTCTTGATGGTTTGTAGCTAGAGATTGCAGCTATTTATATATGAAATGAATAAATTTTATAACAAATTTAAATTTACATTTAATGATGATAATGTACTAGCCTATCAGGTACAAAGTACAAACTAGGGAAACAAATACACTAAAAGTCAACTCATGACTAAATGGTTGTGCTTAGGTAATTGATAAGCTAATTATCATTATGATGACTAATTTAATACCTTCACCTTTCAGTTTCATCTTTCATGATCCATAAACTTATTTAATTTAAATGTTTTTTAGAACACTATATTAGGATGATAAGTATATAGAGAAGCGCTACATCAACCACATCTTCACAACAAATTTTTGGTGAAAAGTTGTTATTGGTTATAATTTGAGCCCACCATTAAAATTACTTTTTTGCCTATTAATAACAAACTAATAACAACTTGCTACTTAAGATTTATTGTGAAAGAGTTGTAAAAATATTATTGACTTAGCATTGCTCTAAGTATATAACATCAAATACACCAAATATACACTTAAAAATGATTTTTTTTAGAAGGCTTAAAAAATGAAATTTACACATCATATGTCACGGCTTCACATTATTATTTCTCCCTAAAAAAAAAAAAAAGATAATAAAATGCTAAACTAGTAGTACTGATGAATAGACACCTTCCCAATTGAATCATGAATAAATTATTTTGTAAAGGGTATAATTCAAATTCTTTTTGCATTTCTTTGTGTATTACTTGTCTAATTGCACAATAAGTATTTTTCATTAAATTTTGGTAAATTAGGGAAACTAATTTAGTCATACGTGTATGGAAATCAAATTGGCTTTGATTGGTGGGTTAATTGCATGTTTCCTAATTCAAGTTTAATGCACTAAATATGATATTTTGACTCAAATAAGTTGGGTCATTGTTGCCATGAGATTCCTTTTAAAGGTTTAATTCAAATTTGAATTAGAAATAAAATATGGAAAGTATAAAAGATGTTTGAGTCTTAAATGAGGAGATTTGATCAAGCTTTTAAATTGAAAATAATATATTTAATAGGAAATAAAAATTTTAAAAGAGACATTTTTTTTTTTTTGGTTTGAGAACACATAAAAACTCAAGAGATGGAAAAAAAATCGGGCGGGTCAAGTTAAACTCAAACCCAACCTGAAACCTGAAAAACACCTAAGTGCAAGGCTTGAACTCGACTGGAAAGTCGACCTGACCTGCTCAAAGTACTTCAGTTTGGGTTGGATCGGATGGGTTTTTGAGTTGGGTGGGTTATATGTTCAGCCCTACAACCTCCTACCCAGAAGAAAGACTCAGCCATTTCTGGCAAAATTTGACCTAATGATGACCAAAACCCTAACTAGGAATGGTCAAAACGTTGAATTTTTTTATCCGACCGAACAATCAAGCTAAAGTTTGGACCATCTTGAAGATCATGAAATTCTCTTCAAAACGATAGTTCACGGGCCAAAATTGAAGTTAAAACGAATGAAATATCAAGAAAATACCAAAATCCTGATTAACTGTATTATTATGTTCAGGTAAAAAAGAACTGTTTTTGTGTCATTTTTGTGCAAAAAACTGTACCAATTCAGCCATAGCTGGAGCGATCTGCCTGAACAAGATTGAATTATGATATGTCATCTACTTTCCATAAAAAGGATCAGCGATGTTTGCCACGGATTGGGAGAACGAAAATTTTCAAAAACAGTGCTACTAAATTTCCTGCATTGCGTCATCTCCCTTCCATACGCGATCTCTCAATGACTGTAACTCCAAATCCAGCAAGGTTAGAACTTAGGAAACTAGACATTCAAAATTTTCTAGGACACGAATTTTGAAGAAATTTGATCTCAGGAAGGCCACCAAACAGTAGCACAAAAATTAGACTAGAGAGGGGAAAACAGACAAAAAAGGAAAGTGTGAGCATCAAGGCAAAATTTGGTGAGGTGTACCCAGCCGCATATAATTTTCCCCACCTATAAATACCCCCTCCCCCCTCCTCTTGAAAAATCACACACAAAAAAAAAAATATATATATATATATATATATACACACACACACGCATAAATTTCTCTCTTCTATCTCTCTCTCTTAAAAATCTCTCTAGCCTTGGTTTCCTTCTTTTCCCCCAAGGGAACCCATCTCTAAAAAGAAACTCCAGCCCCTTTTTTCACCATTCCCATTCCTCCAAAATCCGTGGGTAAGCTTGGTAAGTTATGTAACAAAAATGAGTTAGCTTTGTTTAAAGCTATACGCATTTCTTTCCTTCTTTCCTTGTAAATACATCGTTATATATATGAAATGCTCTTCCTTTTTATATTGTTCATCTATTCTCTTGTTCTTTGCATTTTGTTCTATATCTCTCTATTTATTGTTTTTATCTTTATTTAAAACTTTCCCTACACTTGTACAAATTGTTTTCTACCGTTTTTCTTTTGTTGTCTTCTCCCTTGAGAAAACAACTCAACACCTATGATAAATCTTCATCTTCCTAACTAGAAGGTATGCGGAGGATTTTTCCTTGTGCGCAACCAACCTTAGAGGGAATATGGTGATTTAACACATATGAGTTTCTCTTAAATGGGCTCTAAACCTTGTTCTTAAGTACAACATGAGAATGTTTTTTAAAAAATGGTAGAAGTCTCTAAGACTCCCATTTCTCAACATGGAAAAGAACTCATAAACTTGGATGTGACAAGATTAGAGCTTATTTAGAAGACATTTGTTAAAAATAATTTCTAATTAACCCATTTACATTATGTCTTGTCTTTAAATTCCTTTAAATTCAAGCTTTTACATTATGTCTTGCCTTTAAATTCTTTTACATTCAAGTCTTTAAATTTATGCATTCAAGCTTGCCTTGTTTTCCATTTTCCCTTTCTCATGTGTAATAGGGTTTAAGAGTGCTAACTTTCTAGCTAACACCATAAATCCTAGATTACCATATAGTAAAAAGTTTGGATAAACAAACCTCTAAAAAATGTGTTTTCCAAAAGATAAAAATGGTTTCAATGATTATCCCCTTTCTAAAAAATGAATGTTTTCAAAAGAAAGTTTCTCCTAAATCCGTAAAAGCCTTCCAAAGGGGTATTTTTAAGTCTTTCTCTCAAAATCCTTTTTGTTTCCCTTTCTTCCAAAAGGATTTTAAATTTAAAAAAAGGTTTTGGCATCATCTTTCAAAAAAGATGGGAACCTCCTTTTTTGAGATTTTCCTTAATTGGTTCTAATCTTTGTTCCTAAGTAATATATGGTAGAAGATTTCAAGACCAAGACTTCCATTTCTCAATATGGAAAAGAACCCACAAGCTTGGATGTGAAAAGGTTTACTTGCTTAAGGAAAAATCCTTTAAAAATATTTTCTTAAAACAACCTTCTTACATTCTTCAAAGATGAATAAAAACCATGAATTTTTACCTTAAAGCTCCCATTTTCAAAAGAAAACCCATGAAAACTATTTTCTCTAAATCAATCCTTTCTCATGTTTAAATTGGGTTTCAAAACCTTTTTCCCAAATAAATTGTTGCTTCCTTTGTTTTAATTTTCTTTATAAATGATTTCTAAATATAAACTTTGTTTTCTTTTAAACTTTTTTGTTATCTTTTCATAAAAAACACAAAGTTTAACCCTCCAATATTTGCCAACAATGCTTTTGTTGAGGGTTGTTTTAGTTTAATTGCATTCTTTCTTACGTATACATATAGTGTGAAACCTAATTCAAGTTGTGGATACATTACAAATCTAGCAACAAGTCCGACTCAAGTATATAAAAGTACAGGTCATAGGTCAGAATTTCACAAATAAATTTAGCTTAAAATGCAAAGTTCACATTCTAAGCTTACCTGAAATTTATTTTAGTCCTCAAATTTTATTTTCATTCAATTGAGTATTTTAAATTTGGGATAATTACACTTTACCTACATGTGGTTTGCTTCTAATTTGATGTGCCTACCGGTAGTTTAAATTTTGGCACTTTACCCACCTGTGATTCCTGCCGTTACTCTGCTGTAACCCACCTCTCCCTTAGCCGTTACTCTAACACAGAATATGTAAAAAACCAAAGCCCAAACAGATCAATCAGAACACATGATCAAAAAATTTTCAAACCCAGAACAAGATAAAAAAATTTGAATACCTGAAATATCTCTCTGAGATCTTCCTATTGGGTTGGGCGTGAGTGTGTTTCAGAGTGTAAGTGTGGTGGGAGAGAGCTCAAAGCCAACGATGGAGTCAACGGAGACATCGGCGATGCCCGAGGCTACGATGGTAGGTACATCGCCGATATCCAGCTCCGATCAAGATTCGGAGCTTCTCGCACCCATCCAGTCGAGAGTTCTTGGACATCCAATGGCTGAAAAAGCCTTGGCGGCTTGTAGTAACTCCGACGCAGTGGTTCTCGGCTCCGTTATGGTGGGTTTCTCACTGGGCTCAGTCTTCGATGCCAAGGTTATTCATGGACGAGGCTATTGTGACTCTGGGTCCACCGGTGTTATGGTGGGTAGCTGGACAACGGCGGAGATTAAGGCTCCGAGTCTGACAGTGGCGTCGCCGATCCTTGGTCGGTATCCATGGGTACAGGGCCTTCACACCATTGTTTGGAGCTCCACGCGCTGCTTATGTCCCTTCTAGGTGGTAGATCGAAGAGTGAGTTTGAGAGTTAGGTTTGGAAAGATCGGGTAGAGAAGTGGAGAGATGGTGGTGGCTGAGATCGGGTTAAGATAGAGATTCCAATGAGAGGGAGGTTCGAGCTTGAGAACCACCATTTGAGGTGGTGTTGGAGCAGCAAAGATGTGCTATGAGTGGTCGGCCATGGCTGGGTTTGGGGTTTCGAGAGAGATTGTTGAAGAAGAACAGGTGTGAGTGGTCGGCCATTGATTTTTTTTTCTTTGAACAAATTAGTAACCATTGTGGTGAAAGAGAGACAACAAGGCAAATATATATTTGTGGAGGTTGATTTGAGTTTAATTTTCTAGGTCTATGCTTCATGTTCAAGATTTGTGTGAATTGAGGGAGAGGTTAATACCACTTTTTTATCTTGTTTCTCTTGTGTTTTTAGTTGTATTTTGATAGATCTGTGGTTTGTACTTTGATGGTATTGCTTGATTTAATTTGTATTAGTTTTCTAGGTTTATGTTCTTCACGTTTGTGTATGTTTTTCATGTTTGTGAATTGTGAGAAACTAATACCATATTTTGAACTTGTTTTTCTTTTGTTTTTGTTTTTGTTTTTTTCCTTCTTGTTTTGGGAGGAGAGAGACATAAAATAGGTGTAAAAAGACTTATTTACCTTTTTTTTTTAACAGAGGTGGGTAATAGAGACTACACGGAAGTAACCTCATATGGGTAAAGTGTCAAAATTTAAACTACGAGTAGACACATCAAATTAGAGGCAAACTACAAGTGGGTAAAGTGTAATTATCCCTTTAAATTTTAAAGTTATTCAATTTAAATTTTTCATCTAATTCCATTAAAAATTATTATTATTAATTTTGCAATTAACTAATAAATTTTTTTTTTTAAAATCTCTCATAGAGACTTGAGTCAAATAAATTTGAAATTTAAAAAACTCAGTTCAACGAAAGTAACACGAAATGAATTTCACCTATGTACAATTTGTATAGAAGCCTAAGTGTGAGTTTGGATAGCGGCATGTCTCTGCGTTTTGCTCGTTTGTGTTTTTGTGGCTGGATCCCATGCATTGTTCATGGAATCCACAAATACACAGAATTCAACAAATATAACTTTAAAACTAAGTTTCACGATACTATTTACACATTTAAAAATTATTTTATTACGATACTTTTAATAATAAATTTTTAATTTTAAACAATATACGGTATCAAAAGCGTTAATTTTGGGAATATTTCCATTCCTCTTTGGTCCTTCGTAATTTCTTCTTTACATTTTCAAGTTCTATTAAAAGCCTATTTTGTATTTTTACGTTTTTGGCTGCCGAAAAGCCGAAGTTCGAAGGGGAGAGACTGGACAGAGGTAAAAGGAGATAAAAGCAGAAGACCAGATAAAAAGGGCCATTCTAACGCTGTAGAGTGAGAGTAGCTGAGGAAAGCGTTTTGAGTGAAATGATATTATTACACTTACAATGCTATCCTGTTTATCCTACACCACCTAAATTAAGCCTAGAGTTTAGCAAAAACCCAACTTTACATCCATCTTCGAGTGTTCTTCTCTGTTCCTCGGGACGCAAACTCAAGCTAAGCTCCAAAGCTTCTTTCCAGTGTTATTGCACCGAAAATGAAAACACCCATGAAGCCTCTTCTCAGGTTGATTCTAAATTACTACTTGCTTTATCTTAATATAATTCCATTCGTATCGTATTCTGGGTTTATCCGAAATTTTGTTAAAGATTATATTTTTTTTCTACATTAATTGATAAGTAATTCTAACAATTCTGACATACTAAAATACAGACGTGGGTGTTTCTGAAATGGGTGTGCAAGACTTTGGTTGCCAAGGTTTTTCTGTTATTAGAAGGAAAAAAAAAAACATTATAGGCTATATATATATTGTGAATGTGAAATGGGGGTTTAAGTGTTTTCAATTACTTTTTTTTGGGGGCAATTGCATAAGCAATACAGAAAAGGTGATAGTGACATATATGCTGAATAATTAGCGTGCGTTAACTACCATTTTCAATTATGTGTATTTTGTTACTAATACGGGGATGGGGTCTTTTGTGATCCTTGATTGTAGGGCTTCTCGGCTCTGTCAACAGATATTCCATGGGATAGTGGGAGTATATGGAGCTCCATGGCTTTTTATATGTTTATTTTGCACATTCCTTTGAGTTTTGGAGGGTTGTCTGTGGTTGCTGAGATTTTGCATGAACCTCATCTGGATCCACAGACTGAAGTGAGTGCATTTGATCTTTCTGATCAATAGTTGCCGTTTATTACACCCTGTTTGGTTACTGGAAACAATGAAATAGGAGAGAAGAAAATGATGAAAAGTGATTTACAAAGGAAACCAATCATCATTTTGGCTTTTTTTTTTATAAGTAAGGAAAAATGTTATTAAAAAGAAACTGGCCAACCCGAGTACATTGGGGATGTACTCTGGGGGCAAAAGTCAAGAAACAAAATAACCAATCATTGTTATTTTATTTTCTTTTAGTATTTGTTATTATTATTATTATATAAAACTCTCTTTGTTTCTCATAAAATGCAGCTTATCTAGCTCAGAAGGTGCTTTTGGGTGGGGGCTTATATTGTTTGAAATTGGACAAGTTTGAATAGGCATCTGCAATTTAGGCTAATGACACACCATGTAATCAAGCACTCGCCAAACCCTTGCTGTTTTTTTGGTAAAAGGGACAATGATTACTTAATCGCAACGAGTCTTGTTTTCGTGCCTCTTGCTCTATAATGTGGAGACTCGGATTAAACAAGAAGCTAAGCAATAGGGTGTGGTAATCTGGACACTGTGTAACCTAGGTTTTTTTTTTTTTTTAATTTTTTTTTTATCTCATGATGGAAAATTCTTCATTTAATTTTACTTTCTTTTTTTTTTCTCTTTTCTTCAATGATGATGCTGAGTGCATCAGTCTAACTCTTTTGTGGACTCTTTTTCTGATTACATTCTTGCACATTATGTTCAAATTAAGAATCCCAAGTTACTTTTTGCTGCACTTGTTTATTCAAACTCTCACTTTTGCCTGTGATTCTAATAATGAATTTGCTCACTGATGACTGATGTTTGACCCCGTTGCAGATATTATCACTGCTTGCGGTTCAAATTCTAGAGCTCATTGGGACTCTGTTTCTACTACAGTGGACTGCTAAGCCACAATATAAGTTTATAAACTTCTTTAAAGCTAACAAGTTATCGAAAGAGCGGAACTGGTTGTTGGCATCAGTACTAGGATGTGGGTTTCTGTTTCTGTTAGTTTTCATTACATCAATCCTTGCTGACAGATTGATTGGGCCCAAGGTTAGTGCATTACAGTTTTCTGCTGATCCACACCAAATCTTGTGATTAGTTTTTTCCTTTTTGTTCATGAGATTATCTATAGTTGTTGAGTAAGCTAATCTTTTGAATGAATAAAAGACTGATATGATCCCAAGATTTTTGCAATATTTATGTCAAACAGCTGAGGAATTACTTTCTCATTTGCCTAATGCATACACGTTTATTAGTGGAAAACTGGATAAAGATGCAGTGAGCCAGTTAGAGTTGGTAGTTGAAGGGGTTGTATTCTTTGCATAGAGCTTGATAAAAAATTTCAGATGATGAAAATTTCATTGAGAATTATAGGTTGTACAACTTGTATTATGATGTGCATAGTTCTTCAGACAACTAAAGCATGTAGAAGAGGTTTTCAGAGCAAGTTCAGCTTCATGAGCTGTGGTGCCTAGCCAATTGTGCTACACCTTGGGGATCAATTAAAGGAAATTTTATAGGTTTAATTGAATAATTAGAATTTTCTGGGCTGATGTATTAAGTAGCAAATCACATCTGTTTTGCAAGCAGTTAAAAAGGAATGCTTTCAAGAAGAAGATGAAGAAGCAATATAGGATAAAAGTCTCAACAATCATTCATGTGTTTCTTAAGCAATCACTCATGTACTCTGTCAAAGAATTCAATCACACCTTCAAAATGAGCTGCTGTCTGCACTTTTTTTAATTGAAGATTGGATTGACATAATTAGGTAATTGGCACTTCTGATTCTAACAGAGACTAGGACTTGAAATTAAAGTTATAGTCCATCGGACCTGAGACCAGACCACATTATTGTGTCTGTTGTCAAATTCTAGAAGTTAACAGACATTCTTGACTCCTGAAACCTATAGAACATGGGTTAACTAAAACATCAACATATAACCTTATAGAAAAGATGGACTATTAGGCATAACTTGGTAACTAGAAATTCCCCAAGTGGGTCTCACATCAAATTTAGATAGTATTTTCTGAGGTATCTTATGCCTGTAATTTTATTTTTTCTTTAACCTCTTCAAATGA
This sequence comes from Castanea sativa, assembly GCF_040712315.1. Lineage (NCBI taxonomy): Eukaryota > Viridiplantae > Streptophyta > Magnoliopsida > Fagales > Fagaceae > Castanea > Castanea sativa. Next base: position 36,593,174 of record NC_134018.1, read on the forward strand.
ACATTGTAATTGCATCTTTGGAATTCAGCCATGCTGATCAAGAGTTGCAAAGGTTGGAGAATTTACACTCATAAATAATCTGAGTTATTTATTTTAATCTGGAATTTATTATATTTTGGAAGCTGGATGGTGAAGGATCACCTGATCACCATTCCTGGTTATGGGTTAATTTCTAAGGCTTTATATTCTATCCAAATGCGATGGGGAACAAAAAGAAGTCGTTTAATTTCCACAGTTGTTTAAATGTTATTTCATTATATATTATGGAATAAGGAAAAAGAGTGATGAGTTTGGTGGCATCTATACTTCAATCTATAGTGTCGCTAAAAGAGTTCTTGATTTCTTGTCTTAGAACTTCATCTTAGGGCATTTGCTTGGGTAATATGCTTCAAGGCTTTGGTGTATGGTGTATGCATACAACACCTTATTGCTTTAGAAGGAACTCCCCTCACCGCTTGCACCGTTTTGTTGAGTTTCTAGTTTTATTTTTTGGGAGGGGAATTAGAGGGTTTTATTTCCTCCATATTTATGTGTTCCTAAATATCTCATTAAAAGAGATATGTAAATCAGTGGAGGCTGGGGTTTCACAGGACTTGGAGCTCTGAATTTTTGGAAATGCAGCTTTCTTTCAAGTAACTTCTATTATGACATTTGCATGCAGGCTGTGAACAACCCTGCATTGAAGGAGATCCTCCTTAGCAGCAACATTTCAAAAGCAACTTGTTTCTTTGTTTACTGTATTACAACTCCCCTTTTGGAAGAAACTGTTTACAGAGGGTTTCTGTTGAGATCAATTTCAGCCACAATGAAATGGCAGCGAGCAATCTTCATAAGCTCAGTCATCTTTAGTGCAGCTCACTTTTCCGGTGAGAACTCTTTACAGTTATTCATCATTGGGTGTGTCCTTGGATGTTCTTATTGCTGGACTGGAAACTTAAGTTCCTCCATTTTAATACATTCGCTGTACAATGCCATGACACTATTATTAACATTTTTGTCTTAAAAATGAAATTTAAGTCATTTTGATAGCCAGGGAATTTGTGGAAGTTGGACCTACTTTTTTCCTCGGGTCATTGATATTAAATCCAACTATAATTTATTGTGCGCACTTACTTTCAGTTATGAAATTGGACCTGTAAGCATCCACAGTAGGAAAACTTCATGATCTATTCTCCTAATGGATCTTCCTTAAGCCAGGTCAATATTTGTCTGTGTGTGTGAGTAATTTGTTTTAAATCTCCTAAGTCTTATTGTTTTCCTTTCTTACTTTTTGTTTTCCTATTTCATGTTTAATTGCTCTTGTAGCAAATTATATAGTATGCTATTTTGGGATAGATATGTTGTAAGATCATCTACGTTTGGAAAGCATGACAAGATGTATGCTGCTTGAACTCAATTGACAAACTCTTTCCTTTGTTTTCCATAGCTCAAGGATTCTTCAAATCCAAGATTTTCTTTTACTCATTAATTTTTTATATTCCTTTTATATAAATCAAATGTGATAACAAGAAAGGCTTTCTACATTGCCCCTATACTGTAATGTATGTAATATACACTACATATGCATTATTTTCTTCCTAGTAATGTATGTAATATTGTTTATCTAGCTATCAGCATTATTTGTTTGGCTATATGATAACGGCATGCAAGAAAGACAAGAAAAGAAAAGAAAAAGACAACGCTTAATAGATTCTCTCAGGAACAAAGCCCAGAGAGAGCTTTTTTTTCCAGGAGAGAGAGCCTTTTTGATAGGGCAGGAAAAGGTTCTTCTAATGCTATTGTATGATTAGAATTCTTTGGATCTATGAATCCACCATAGCTTGGATGGAGAGCTTTACCAATATCATAGTCAGTTGGATTGTGGACCCTCCTAGTGCCTTGATTAGCACCTTGTGAAATTCTAAGATCACTATTGAATCCCCCAAGTACTGCAACATGAAACAATTTCTGTAATCTTAAGCATATGCTTCCTGTGAGCTGAATTTGTCACAAGTGTACGATCATTACAATTGACAAGTCTTCCTTTGTAACCCCTTGCAGCAACACCAAGAGCAACTTAGTCTAAGAGATTGTATTTTCTCTAAAGCCAATCTTGAGGGGACCAAACTAATCCAAATAAACCATTTGTCCATCTTAAATTGCATGTATAAGACACTGATCTGACAAAACTATTAAGTCTAAGCTGTCTTTTGTTGGTGTTTAGTTGATTTTAGAATCCTGGAACTGAAATTTAAAGTGATCACACATTACATTATATAGATGATAGATCATTCTCTTTCAAGTTTTTTTATAAGAGTGAGGATTTAAATCCTAAATATCTTGGAAACACCACGAGGTGTCAATCAGTTGAACTACAAAACTCTTGGCGTACTCTTTCAAGTTGATCAAATCTTGCTCAACAACTCAAGCACAAAGAGAAAGAAGATAATAGAATGTTGCAATTAGCATCCTTGCTCCTTTTACATAACTAGCATGCCACAATTTGTATACATAATTGTGGACAAATAATAGTAGGTTTTTTTTTCACTAACTATTTTATAACATTTTTATGAAATATTGTTGTGGCAATTTCTTACTGGTTTCCATCTAAACTCACAATTAACATTACTTTTTTATTTACCAATAACTACTTACTACTTCAGCCGTTTGTAAAATTTTTTGTAAAAAAATTTGTATCTCTAGCATTACTCTTTTTTTCTTTTCTTTTTTCATTCTTATCATTGAAAGATGTATCTATTTCGGGCCAAGGAATTTTTAGAAGGAATAAAAAACTAATGACAAAGTTGAGACAACAACTTTTTTAGTATTGCAACGAATCACTACAAGATGGCAGCCCCAAGTTAATATTATTCAATTTTTGTTCACAATATTTTCATAACAAATTTTATTTGGCTGGTACCAAAAGAGTGATGTCAATGGTGGGTTGAGATTATAACTAATAATAATTTGTTATTTAAAATTTGTTGTAAAAAAATGGTTAACATAGCGTTACTTGTCACTACTATCATGGGTCTTGAAGGTAGCATTACTTATCATTACTATGGACCATTTTAGAAAAGCTTTAATATCACTCTCATGAAAAATATAAAAAACTCTATGATAAATTTTTTTAAAAAAATACTAGCCTCTGAGCATGCGCTCACGCGCGTGCTCAGAGACTCTTTTATTTTTTGGATAAGGCTTAATTTAGAGCATTTATTATAATTTGAAATTACTACATTTTTTAATCACAAAAAAATCTAGAAGTGTGATGAGTATTATGTGTGGTGAAACAATTTTTTATCACACCCCTAGGTTTTTGTTGTGATTAGAAAATGTAGTAATCGCAAATGGTAATAAATACTATAAATTAACCCTTACCCAAAAAATAGAAGAGCCTCGAGACTAGTCTATATTACTAATAACATGATTCTTTATTTGGGTTTCATCATTTTACGTACCAAAATACCCTCAAATTCATATGTTTAAAAAGATTAAATAATAAGGTTAGATATGTAAAGGTACTAATTCAAACACTCCTGAATTTTAGATACTTATTCATATCCTTTAAATTTAGGCACTTCCATCTCTCCTCACTCAAGATTTTAAAATTAGGTGCTTCCATTTCTCCTTATTCCTTCTTACTCAAGATTTGATAGAATAAATATTTCATTTTGCAATGACATATTTTCAAGTTTGACAGAATAGGTATCATAAGAGTTTCTCATGCTATTGATGTAGCAACATAGTCATTTATATCACCTAAATATGCAATTTGTAAAAATGCAGCTTTATTCATGATAAATAGGTGTAAATTATCACCTGAAGCTGCAAAATTATATTAACGACAAAAAAAAATTACAGAATTATTTGCTGGTACATAATCTATATCACCTAAAGCTCCAAAATTATCACCACCAAATGTATGAGGATTACATAAAACAGATTATTATTAATTCCTAGTTATATGTTCTCAAATCGTCCAAGGTTTGTTCTTTTTCTTGGCCTGCATACTTTGAACTTGAATCTTCAGCACTGGCAACAACAGCTATTGAATCTCCAGCACTTGTAGCAACAACCTTAGCAATTTATTAGTTGTTCGGTTTGATTAAAATTGATTGGTAGCTAATTTTGAGTCTAATATCAATGTCTCACAAAGCTGGAAATAGTATTAAGGCTCGGTTGATATAAAAGAAAATTAAAATAGTATTAATTTCTTACAACACCAAGAATACCGTTTGAGAAGTCCACATATTCTCTAAGTTTAATATCAAGCGATGTAATTTTTTTTGGGTGCATCTATTATTTTTTTTAACCCAAGCCCAAAAGTTATGGATTTGTTCAAAAGCATATTATTTTTTTGAACCCAAGCTCAAATGTTTATCTTTAATTAAGTTATCTTTATCACAATAAATTTAAAGATACATGCATAAACTTCATTTGAAGTACGCATAAACCGCAAATTAAAATTAATGAAATTTTCAACATTAAAAAGAAAAAAAAAATAAAGCACTAAAGTTCTGGAACATCTACGCATAAATATTAGACAAGAAAAAAATTGCACAGGTTGTAGTAGTCTTCAACCACTACAACTTAGTATTTTCCACAAAATTAAGATAATTTTACAAGTACCACAGCCAAGATCCATAGGACCATAGTAAAAAAATACCAAATACGGAGTATATGCTAATATACCACTTTAGCTCCAAGTCATGGATCCTTAAACTCTCTAAGGCACTCTTCCTCTGCATTAGGGTTGTGTCAAATTCTGAATGCCTGAAATCCAAAACTTAGCTATATCATTCCATTAAATTGACTGCTTGTATATTTTCACTAAAGAGTACCAAATTGCAAACTCAATATCACATACAACATCAATTAAAAAAATATACTAAGAAAAAAAAAACTAACAAAATGACAATTCTTCATATTGACTTACCGCAAGGCTGTAAAATGTATATCCAGTGGGATCTTCAGCTTTTCTCATAAAAAAAGAATGCATTTGAAGATGGTAGGAGAGATAGGAGGTTCTTATGTAATTCTTCTTCTTCTTCTTTAATCCCTTTGAAGTCATAATCTTAGTCAACCAATGCACTCTTTAGGCAAGTCCTTCAAATAAGAATTGTATGGACACAATTTGTGCCCAAACCCAAAAGATACGATTGAGATAGGTCCAAAAAGCCCAAAACAATGAATTTGTAGAGAGTGGGTTTGAAATCTAGGTTGTAGTGATTTTTACTAACAAAGATAATGGGCTCGATTACAACATCATACAGATAGAATAGTTTATATAACAAAAATTGTCCTCGGACTCAAGCCTAGGAGGTTGGATCCTATATTTCTCTTCCTTAAAGACAGGTTACAAATATTGATCTTAATGTTTACAATGTTTTCCTTGTCCTATCTCCAATCCCTCTTTCTGAATGTTTTCTCTTCCTTTTATATCATCTTTCTTCATCTCTCCATCCTTCACGTATGGATCAGATTACCGGTTCGGATACTTGTCCCATCAGTCCATCCCTGAAATCTTTGGAGGTAGATGTAAGGCTGAACCCTGATACTCATGCATCACTTCCCCATTAATGCGGCCAGAGGTTTAGCTACAGAGTATTTAATACGATGGTAGCAGCTTTATCTTGGATATTTTATAACCATTCTTCCTGTCTCGTATTCCCACCATGCATATCCTTACTTCTGGGATCTCCTAGAACATCACTTTTGGACATCGAGCAACCCTTTCCTATCTCAGCTTTATCTAGCTGAGGACGGGCTTCTCCTCGGACATCCTTCTGAGATGACCTTGATCAACCTTCTTCTCTTTATCCACCAACACTGCCTCTTGGGACGATATTTCCACATCCTCGGACCATTTAGTATTCTCGGATTGGGCTTCTGGCCCAATACACACTTCTGGGCCCATTGACCCTACAATAATATATATCATAAAGTTTATAAATGCATATAAAACCAAAGTAATGGTAAGTGTTCACAGTGAGCCAAATTAACACGTTAGATTTTTCGATCTACAAACTAAAACTTGTATATAGAAAAATCACCAAAACTCTCTATCTCAAATTCATTTTCTATTGAACACAAACTTTTTGATTTTGTAATATGTAATACATGACACACGTATGACATAGCATAAAATAAAATGTATATACTTGAATTCAAAGCCAATAGCAAAAAAAAGAAGGTTTAAATGTTTGAAGTCAAAGCAAATAGCAAAAATGTATATACTCACCCCACCAATTAATCCCCTTGGCTGGAACTTAAATCCTGCTCCCATATTTGTGCAATGATGAAATCCTAAAGCAGCCTCCATTACGGGCTTATGACAATATCAAATTAGCCATTACAAACACTAACCAAGAATCCTTCATAGCCCACAAACCACTGTCAACCTCTCTATTCAATTAAATGTTTGAATTTTTTGTTTTTTTTGTTTTTTGAGAATGAATTAAATGTTTGTAACTTGAAAGGGTGGAGAGCTATATATTTTGATAACGGTTTAAGTTGGGATAGATTTTTAACTTCTTTAAGTTTTTTTAGTAACTAGATCCGAAATTCTTGTTTAAGATCTAAACGTGGTTTTTTTTTTTTTTTTTTTTTGTATAAGAATTTGAATTTCAAAACATATACACTTTTTGCATGGTTTATATATATATAATTGTATAAAAACATGAACATGGGTTGGGTTTGGACTTTGGATGTGGTATTTTTTTTTATAATAAAATTTTGGACGTGGTATTTAAAATTTATGAATTTATTTTTTAACTTCAATTTTTTTAGCCCTAGTTATCCGAAAGTTTTGTTAAATATTTGAAAGTAGGGTTTTTTTTTTGGATAAATTTGAAAGTGGGGTTTTTTTTTTAGGGAAATTTTTTTTGTTGGGACCAATTTTTAGGGAAAAGTTGAATGTGGGGTTTTTTTTTTTTTTTTTTTTTTGACAGAAGTTGAACGTGGGTTTGAATGTGGTATTTGAAATTTTTTGGATTTCTTATGGTAATGATTGATTTATACTTTTTAGTATATTTTTTTCTTCAAAAAAAAAATGTGAGATGAGATTAAGGGAAACCGACTATTGAAAAAAAAAAGTTAAGTTTTTATTTTTTTTATTTTTTATGCAAAGAAAAAAAAAAGTTAAGTCTTTATAAAGGAAGAAAAAAAAAAAAAAAACTGAAGAAAGAAAAGTGAAAACGTGGAGTTTGGAGTTAAACATGAGAGTTAAAAATTGCATATTTTGTAAGCAAGGTTATATGTGAGAGTTAAAGATGTATTTTTACTATATTATCCTCAAGTTTTATATCTACTTAAATTTAGGTTGCAAGGGTATTTTTTGGAAAAATTTGGTCCAAATAGGGGAAGCCCCTTAAATAGTTATGTGGCTCTTTTTTTTTTTTTTTCTTTCTTTTTTTTTTTTAAAGAAAGCAGCACACAGGCCCAAGTTGAGAAAGCGAGGATCCTAGGCCTAATGCTTTATACTTTAAGGGACTGTGCTTGGTTCACTACAGTTAAATGAAGCTAATTTCGAACCAAGTGGTGCACAAGGCATGGATCCTACAATACATACATGCTAACATACATATAATATATGTATTGAATAGCAGGGAACAACAAGGAACAAAATAATAAGAAAAATAGAATAAAATATGATCTTAGGGATCCTTAAAATAATGTAAAATGCTTCATTATTTTCTTAATTATGTAATACATTATGCTCACTAGGATGTATTACGAGGTCCAAATAAGTTCAAAAATCACAGACTTAGATGGCTCTTCAAGCCTCTAAGACTTGCAAAATTTGAATCCCTTTGAATCTAAGTGTGAGTTCTCTAGTGGCTGTTCTGAGGATCCTGGACAGTGTTTTCCCTCCTTTTTCTCTCTTTTTGAATTTTCACAGAGTTTTCTCAAGTATATTTTTACTCTAATTCATTGTGACTGAATGCCTTTCACTGCTTGCTGCTTCTCCTTTTTATATTGTCATACTAGGGTTTTTGAGTACCATTGATTCCTTCTATTTGTTCATCTGGATACCAGAACCAATATTGTGTTAGCAATATTGGCAATTGGTTCCTTCCTCATTCTTCATTATTTTCCCTTTTTAAGGTTCTCTCTTCAAAAGACCCTAGCTGACTTTCCTGTTTTAGGGGATCCTAAAAGGCTGACCTTTGGTCTTTCTTTTTCCAAGGTTTCTAGACTCCACTTTTCAGACCTATCTTTTAGCTATCTTCCCCTTTGTCATTTTTCCCAAGTGGGCTGATTCATTCCTGCCAGACTGAAAGATCCTCAGCCTCCTTCCTTCATGGTTCTTCTTCCTGGGTTTCCCGAGGTATCAGGCCCTTGCTCATGAGTTATTGGTTCCCAATTGATCCATTTTCTACATCCTTGGGTGGCTGATAAGGACATATTTGTTCTTGTTCTTTGTGTTTCTTGGCATGTCCCCCTTGACTTGTCTTAATCCTACCCTGGCTTTGCTGCATGTCTCAAGGATCCCCAGGCTCCTAGGAATCCTTAAGTATCTTGGCCCAGTTCTTTTCCTGGGCTCCTAGTGATTTTTCTAACCTTTGAAGGCTGGACTTAGTTTTTTCTTTCCTTTGTTTTCATGAAATCCCAAGCTTGCCTATTCATGGATTTGGGTTCCTCCTCATGGACCTTTAACGGGTTCGAGCATCTCCTCATTTTCCTTTATTGAAAGCCCAAATGTTCTTTTACTTTCCTAGATTTTGATCATTTGTGTTGTTTTTTTGGGCTTTGGTACCATATTGTGATTTTTTGGATCTCAACAATAGTAGTATAGATTACACAAATCAATACCTCCATTAGGTTTTTTTGAATATACATCACTGTAAGTTTCTTTAAAAAACCTTCTTCTCTCTCTTTATGTGTGTGTTAATACTTAATATTTTTTTTTTTAAAAAATTACCTCCGTTAACTTTTCCCTCGTTACTATTGCCAATTTTGAGGCTATCTAAATAGATGGTGGGAATTATCAACGAGTTGGAATTAATATGCACTTATCCACCTCAAGGTGGTTGCTTTATAATATTAATTGAGCAAGAACTGACTTATCCCACCAACGTGATCCCACGTTTTATGCCAGATAGGCTTCAAAATTAAGCCCACTACTTTTTTGAGGTATCCTTTTTGTTGGACATGGTGGTATTCTTGAATGAAGAAGCTTTTTCATGTGCCCATGGGCCCATGGTGACATTAAAAGGAGACAGATCAATTTGGCAGTCTGAATTTGGTTTCATCACCTCATTCTTCTAGACAAATCTTTCTTGGTTATCCAAAAATAAATACAAAAATTTCTAGAGAGATCTTTCTTCGTCTTTTGAGTTTTGACACACACAACACTCTTTGTCACCCACTTATTATTTTCTCTGTGCCACGCAACCAACTTATTGTGATGCTTCACTAATTTGACAGGAAGGCCAATAGGCCCCACTCTTAAGAAGAATTTCTAAAATGATTGTGGTCCCAATGTCTTAAACATTACCTTCAACAACTTGAATTGACAGGCACATTTAGCTGGATTACATCAAACCATAATTAACATTAAGTTTTGAGCACCGTACGTTATTGTTACGGTGATTACTTTACAAGTATAAATATTTGTTGTGTATAAAGGGTAAAGATCATGGTTTAAGTTTTCAAGAGGACACTTCACACACATATACACTTAGATTAGGCTAAAGTAGAAATTCTATCTTGTATTAAAAAAAAAAAAACACACACATTAAGTTTTGAGCAATGTTTATTATGCACACATTAATATTGGTGGCAAAAAAATAACTGAAATCAAGTCACGATTTCCAAGTTTTTACCTCAAGTTTTTTATCCATTTTCAAAATTAAACTACTAAATCTAATAACGCACAGGTACATGGTAATTTACAAACTTTAACTTTACTTTCCAAGTCATTGATGTACAATTTTAATGACCTTAAAGTGTCAAAAGGCTCTTCTCTGACTCCTCAAGCTCATTTTCCAGCTGGTGAAATCAATTTCGGTACCTCTTTTTTTTTTATTATCTAACATACTATAGCTGTGTTTGTGTTGGCATTAAAGTTGCAATTATTTTAGACTAAAAAAGTAGGCATAATATTTATAGTTGATTAATCATTAATCCATGGTGTAAAGCTTTTATATTTGACCGTTGTGACGCGCTTCACTTTGGATTGTGTGGCAGATGGATATGCATTTACAAAAAGACAAGTTTATTGGATATCTAGCGTTCTTAAATTGATAAGTTCACCAAAAATTTTGTAAAATCTTATCCCTTCATTTTGAAATGAGTGGATAACATTCTATATCCTCATCAATATTTAAACAATACTAATCATATTTCGTGTTTTATTTTTAGAAATAGTTTGTTATTTATTTGAATTATTGAGGATGATATACTAAAATCCAATTTATTCTCCAAATGATAAGTTTTAAGAAATTTATTGTATAATTTTCATAAATTTTTTTTTTTGAAAATCTCAAAATTCTAATTCATCTGTGATAATTTCAAAATATCGGGCAGTTTGTTGTTGAATGAAATTCACGAACCATTAAAAAAAAAAAAGAAAAAAAAAGAACTATTGAATTTCATTTTAAGAACTCGCTTTTATAAGTCATTATTGATTGTCCATGAATTTACCATTTTAAAAATGCTAGAAAGTGACCGTATACCATACCTAATAAAGATACAAAGGTTTTAAAATGCACCAATCAATTTTTACAATTTTAAAATGTGGTGAACGATTATTGGTAAATAGAAAAGTAATATTAATGGTGGATCTAAATAAAAACTAATAAAAAGTTAGTCACATCAGCAGTTTGTAAAAATATTGTAAAATAATTTATGATTGTGACAGTAGCATTACTCTTTTAAAAATGTAGAAAGTGGCTGTGTGACATACCTACTAAAAATACAAAAGTTTTAAAATGCATTAATTAGATTTTACAAATTTCTATTATATATATAGGGTTGGGTTCAAGATATACTTGAATAACTTAAAGCAATGTTTTATCACTTAATATTTTTTAATTTTATGTGAATTTCAACAAATCTACTGTTAAATTATGTTATCTTTATATATTCTCCATGCTTGTAAAATATCTAAGTAATCAAAGATTAATAGTTATGTTATTAATCAATTATTTAAATTCAAGTTTTTATAGTTCAAAATAATGTATAAAAGATAAGTTTACGATAGAATGGTAAATAAAATCCAATTGACATAAAAATTGGCGTGAATGTTAATAACATATAAGATATGTAATTTAACAGTGAAATTTTCAAAATATAAATTTTATAACAAGTTATTGAGTGGTATAACATTACTAGAATAAGACATTTGGGGTAGACGTTTGAAACTCTCTCAAACAAATAATTTCCAAATAGCAAGTTGTTGTGTTCTTTAATTCTTGCCCTGTTCTTGGGCCAAGTAGAGTGGGCCCCGCGGACATTAGCTAATTAGGTATGCTGAGTTGGGCCGAGAAATAAAAAGGCTACATTAGTGATGTGGGCCCAAATAGATACCCCACATCCACATATGCTTATTCCGCAATTAGCGTGAAAATTCAGCAAGACCCAAGAAGAAATCAAAAACCCCCGAAAACCAAGACAGCTACTAGATCTACGACACGTGTCCCTATATCGCTGGATCCCACGAGGTTATCGTTTTTATTTAAAAATAACAACAACAAAAACTAAACGAAGAGCCTAACCTCCTTAACCCCTCTCTCTCTCTCTCTCTCTCTCTCTCTCTCTGTATAAAATATATTTTCAGAATTCATATCCCTCTCTCTCTAAAGAATTCTATCTCTCTCTCTCTCTCTCTCTCTCTCTCTCTATTTCAAAAGAAAGAAATGGCTGGGTTTGAGCATCAGGTGAAGGAAAGGGCCAGGGAGCTCAAGATCTTGTTCAAGAAAGGTGTGAAGATTGTGGGAGATTCATGCAAGAAAGGCTGGAATAAAGTCAAGCATATCAGACGCTGATATCATCTCAACCACCTCGTATTCCTGCATGTCTAGTTTTCTTTGGTATCGTTATTGCTACTATCATAGCTAGCTAGGTTTTTTTTTAATTTTTTTTTTTTTAATGTAAAGATCTGAGTCCATCTTTGTTTTTCTTTTTTGCACTTATTTGATTGTTCATCTATCTATGTATCTTTTCTGTTTTTAACTATGGGTTAATCTTGAACACTCAAGTATTGGGGTTTGTATTATTTTCCTTTTTGATATATTATATTTGTTGGGTTGGTCTTTAATTTACACAAATTATTTGTCTTTGGAAAGCTGAGGTCTAGTATTTTCAATTGGGAATCTCTATAAGATCTTATCCTGTGGTGACATCACATCACATCACATCAGTGGAGTATGGTGCTTCAACGGATGATAGGGATCTAGATCTGGGCAGAAGCAACCCAAATTGGGGCTCTGAATCCGAACTACCACCAAACACTGGTCCAAACCACACCCGACTCCAGCCTACTTTTTCTTTTCTTTTTGGGGGCCATTAATTGTGTCCAACCAACTACTATAACTTAACTTATCTCAGTTTGAATAGTGTCAATTGTCAACCTTGGAATTTGTTTTAGGTTCAAATTTTCTGAGATTATTTTTATAATAACTCTGTAGTCACAAAATATATGTTGATAGTAGATATAAGTGATTCGATACTGGTCTAGCTAAAATCCAATAAAACTTCGATTATTGTCAATTGTGTGCCCGAAGAGCTTAATGACCAAGGAGCGGATGTTAGGGGAAGAAATTTTATCGTATTTATCAAAATAATAATAATTAAATAATTTTTTCTTTGAGTAAGTCTTAAATCAATTTTGCTGATGCCTTTGTTGAAGTTTAGCATACTAGAAAGTGAGAGGTCTAATGGATCTATATTTTTTTATAATTTTTTTTCTCTTTCTTATTTTGTTCAATTGAAAAAAGAGAACTGAACAATGCGAATGAAACATGAAAGTTCAAAAAAGAAAATTAGCAAGTGCCGTACACCATATGGTTGAATTTTGTTACCCCTTAACGATTTATATCAGTACTAATTAATAATTAAATTTTAGTTAAAATTTATTTGAGTCCATAGTTAAAATATTTTTTTTATCAACTTATAATAGTAAATTTTTTTTTGAACAAATTTATAATAGTAATTAGATTTACAAAGCATCTTATTGCTCCAAGACCCTTGGCATACTAAAGAACTATTAATGTAGCAGAAGAGGAAGGGCGACAAGTTTGGGGTTAATTCTTTCTATAATAAAGTTAATACTTCTTCTCAAAATGCTCAAGTTTATGGTTTCATACATCACTAATTACGTACAATTTCTAATAATTATAAGACAATTTTTAAAATTTGAGCCCAATGTTCCAAAGCCTCAAACCCCAATGCCCTCGAACCTTGATCTATTCCCGCCCGCAATTGCTTTGCCCAATTCACTATTGACAAATATTTATGCCCAAGGTCTTAAGATTCGTGTACTCACGAAGATCTTGTTACACCAAGACCTAATGGAAGCACAGGTATATATAGCATACTCAAGTCTCAAGACATAATTTTTCTTTTTTAAAAAAAAAAAAAACGTCTCAAGACATAATTGTGTTCCTAACTATCATACAAAATGATTAACAGAAAAGGCTTTAAGTGGAAAACATTGGTGGATTTGGATAGTAAGATTTGGGTATTGTGAATTTGGATGTTAAATCCACCAATGACTTAGACCTTGAAATTCTTGAATTTGAAGTAACATCTAAGCATCCAAACTCCATGGAATTTCATAAATCTTTGACCACTTCAAAATGACTAGAATACCACGAAAATGACCAAAATATCCTAGAAGCTCCAAAATAAATAAAATACTCCTAAAGCTCTAAAAATATTAAAATGCTCTGAAAACCTAAAAATAACTTAAATATCCTTAAATCTTTAAAATAATGTTATACCACGCCAAAGCTCCAAAATGGCCAAAATATACCCCATAATCTAATAAAATGACAAAAATACCCGTGAAAGCTCAAATATGACTAAAATACCTCCAAACCTCTAAAATGACCAACATACCCGCAAAATCACAAACAAATAAATATAATTCTTATCTTACCCCTTTATTTATTTAAAAATTTAGTACCCTTGTTTATCTATAGTTTAAATTAATAAGGGCAATTTTGAAAATTTGTACATTTTTAACTAAAAAGCAATGCATTAAATCACGTTCTCATTTTTCGTAAAATACAGTACGTATACAATACGATAAGGATATGGATAGATATAATTTGGCATCTTTAGCAAAAGTACGTTTCAAAAAATCAGCCAAAAAAAAAAAAAAAAAAAAGGAGAAATAACAACACATGTATAGTACATGTATAACACGTTTATATTTCAAAATTTTGCCACAAAAATACGAAAAATATTTTCCATATGCCTTTTAGAGATAAATACAATGATTCAATAAATTACAATCGTAAAGAAATTTCACAACAATTTAACTTCAAATAATCCACTTAATAAAGAAAACTATTTTCTTAATCAAGAATAAGTGACTAAATAGTAAATAATACCACTAAGGCTTGGTTTGTATACAGCTGAACACGTCCAGCGTTCAAGGTTTTCCAGCCTTTTTTTTTTTTTTTTTGCCGCATTTCAGACAAAATGCACTGCGCGCATTGTGCGGGTACTGTTCATGCACTTTTCAGCAATTTTTTATTAAAAATAGGTCCCGCAGTATTATTCACATATTTAAAAATTATTTTGTTACAGTATTTTCAGTTTTCAGTTGTATCCAAACGGACCCTAAAATAGAATCAAAAGATATTGCATAAGAAAATAATATTATATAATACTAGAATAGATATATGAGATTTAGAAAAACAAGAAACAAAAAAAACAAAATTTGACGTTGAAACTTGAAAACCATAAGCACAACCATTACTCCATTAGCCATGAGGAACAATGAAAAATTTATTAAAAAAGAGAAGAAAAGAGTAGGGAACTGGGGTAGTAGGGCGCAGATTTTTTTTTTTTTTTTTTTGACTTTTCAAACTAGGGTGTTGTTAGTATTTCGGGTTTCACAATGCTAAAATGATAAAGTGTTTCTCTATTTGAAATTTTTTCTTTTAAGAATTGTTTAATATTTGGGTAAATTCCACTGAGTAATTCTGAGATCTAAGCTAATGCTAACAAAATTTAAGATATTTCAAAATTAACCAACTAGGTCTCTAAACCAAAGTTGTCAAAATCGGAATCCTACGTAGGATCGTGGAAGATAGGTAGGATTGGAGATCGTAGGATCGGATTGTGGATCGTAAGATCCTACCTATTTTGAGATTTTAAGCAAAAAGCCTATTGATAGTGACTTTGTATGTTATATAATCACTTAAAATATGAATCAATCCATTAAAAAAAATTGCATCATAAAATGTAATTTGCATGAACTACATCGTTCTTATGTCATTTTAATGAAACAAAATATATTTAACTTTTGACATAATGTATCTAAAAAGTTCAGTACATGTTTAATTAGAACTAAGTACCAAAATATTATCTACACAAATGGAAAATTCGCTTAATTTTCTTTCTAGCCAAAGTAGACATTGTATATTTGTACTAGAGCTGCAAAAAAAAAGACACCAAGATACAAAGCATGCTCAAAAAATCACACAGAGAATTCATCAAACAGGTTGTGTGCAATTCTAAACTACTAATTGTGTTTACTAATATTTCTCAAAGATTCAAATACTGAAGATCATGTTTCATAATTTTTCAAATTTTACTTAATTTAGTTAATAAAATAGAAAAATAAAAACCTTAAAAGCTTTGTCAAAATCATATACACAACACAACAATATGAAATCAAACTATCAAAGTACAAATAAATGATAAACTACTAAGTACTAACTACCAAAACAAATTACTAGAAAGCTTAAAGGCAGCGATGGCTCACAACAACATCATTGAGAGGGTTGAGAGGTGCTGGGTTTTTGACAGAGGAGGGAGGAGGCGTGGGATTAAGGTGCTGGGTTTTTGACTGGGTTTTAAAAATAAAAAAAAAAAAACGTTAAACTTAAGTTAAGAAAGCTTCGAGGCAGTGATGACTCACCATTAACAAGGTTGAGAGGTGCTGGGTTTTTGACAGAGGGTTGAGGAGGCGCGGGACAGAGGTGCGTGCTGGAGCTTTGTGTTTCTAAATAGTTTAGGTTTTGTTTTTGAAAATGTTAAACTTATACCATAGATTTTTTTGAGATTTTATGTTGACATAGGGGTAAATTTAGGACTTCAATTCATTATTGGGCTTCTAAAACCTGTTGGACTTGTGGGTTTAGGTTTACCCAAATGAATCCCACTTAAAAAAAAATTTAAAAAAAATAATTCAAGCCAAATGGTAGGATCGGTAGGATCCCATACGATCCTACGATCCTATACGATCCTACACAATCCTACCTACGATCCTAACATTTTTGCGATCCTGCTAAGATTTTAAACTTTTTGGTGAGGTAGGATCGTAAAATCGTGCGATTTTACGATCCGGATCGCGATTTTGACAACCATGCTCTAAACCCAACTTAGTCCCTACGCACCATTAACTCTGTTAGTCATTTTTCTCATTTCTCTCAAACTTGTCTCTCTCTCTCTCTCTCTCTCTCTCTCTCTCTCTCTCTCTCTCTCTCTCCTTGTGACTCTCAACTCTATCTCTAGGAAAAATGCAACCCAAAAGAAATCCACTCCAAAACCCATCTAAACTCATAGCAACAAAACTTAAATTGGAAAAAACCCAAAAATTTTACAGCAAATCACCATCATAGTAAAACCACCACTACCACTTCCAACGGAACCCATAACCACTCCATAGCAAATCCACCACCACCAAAAACCCAAATCCAAAAAAACCCACAATAAACTACAACCCATAATTGGTGACCCACCACCATTACAACAGAACCCACAACCCCCCCATAGCAAATCCACCACCACCAAAAACCCAAATCCAAAAAAACCCATAACAAACTAGAACCCACCACCGATAACCCACAACTACTGCAAACAACCACCCACAACCAACCCAAACCCCCCAGCCACTCTTGATCAAAAAGGGCAGCCACCAAATTCAAACCTAAACCACCAAACCTACGCACCACCACCATCGCTTGAGAGAGGAAAGAGACAGTGAACAAATGAGTCGGAGAGAGGAGGGTAGTGGTCAGATTGAAGAGAAAGAGGGACGAGACAAGACGAGAGGGAGATAAGGACGCGAAAGTTTGAGGGAGAAAAAAGAGTCAAGATTGAGAGAAAGGAGGAGAGACAAGTTTGAGAGAAAAATGACTAACGAGGCTAACAGTGTGTGGGGACTAAGTTGGGTTTAGGGACCAAATTGGTCAATTTTGAAATCTCTTGGTTTTGGTTGGTATTAACAAAAACCTCAGGATAACTTAAGTGAAAATTACCTTTAATCTTTTTAGTTGTGGCTAATGGCCTAATAGCAACATAATCTCTTTAGAGTTTTATCACTTTCTAGATTCTAGGCACTGTATTTATCCACCATTTTTAACTCTTGTCCGTAACTAACATAATGAAACTCCCCATTCAAAAATACAGCGAACTTTACCTTAAAATTGAGAACCAAAAGGCAAACATAAGTATTTTTCATTGTATCAAACGTTTGCATTTTTAGCAATCACGTTCCTTTAAAAAGTTGATTTTTTAAACAAAATCAACAATTTGGGACAGAGAGTTTAATAACAACCGTAAATTTTGAAGTATTAAAAAGGGAAAATTGACCTATAGTTAAATAAGACAAGTTCAAACTTCAAATTGGTTTCGCCTGTCAAACCCAAATTGACTTGTTTATTAAATGGTCGATTAGTATCATCTAAATTTGACTCGAATCCATTAAGCATAAATCTCTATATTTGCAGGTTATGTCAAACATTTCCACCCTTACCCTTTGACAACCCAAAACTTGATATCTAAAATGTTTTTGTAAATGAATGAATGTCAAAAAAAAAAAAAAAAATCGAATAATTTGCATTGAACTTTCTCTGTCTTAAAAGAGAATCAAATGAAAAATTCTATCAAATTTGACAACCACATATGGGCCCACATTTTTTGCCAAAATTTTTAAATTTGGAATAACGCCCATTCTTTATACAGTTATACCCAAATCCAATTTGTTTGTGAGAATACAAATTATCTTGAAAAGAACTACTTGCAAAACAAGACTTTGCACCAAATTTTTGGGCTTGGCCACTGCCTAAACTAATAGGACTTCAAAAGTAGAAAAAATTCAACTAAGAAAAATAAGGGAAAAAGAAATGTAATCACAATATATTGATATATTAATTCCGAATTCATGATCATACAAGTAAGAAAGATTCAAATCACACAAACTCCTAAGTTAAGTTACAAAAAGTGAAGAAACTATTCCTGGATAATTCATGTGAGGCAAAGTGCACTTACAAATATGAAATTATCCTTTCATTGATCGGGTACGTGAATCTAATTTATCAAATTTTCTGTGTCCTCTCTTATAATACCTTAATCTTTATTTATAGTAAACCAAAAACAGTTACTGCACTCCTCCTCATATTCTGGTAACTTCTCCCATACATTGCTCATATGAAAATTGTAACATCCTGCATGCACTAACTAGTTGATAACTGATCCGCATGCTCCCACATGTGAAAATAATTATTTTTAGCCTAACACATGCCCCGTGCGTGATGGGGCATAAATTTAGGTCAATTGGGCATGAGTTAATGCAAGAAAACAAAGGGTGCAAAGAAGATGAGAATATATTTGCCAAAGCTCAAGCCATACTTGATGCCCCAGAATATAGTACCTTCAGCTTCTACACATTTGGATTACCCAATAAAAAACATCTTGTTGCAAATTCGATTTTTATTTGGCCAATTCTGTTGAAGAGGTTCTCCTGGATGACTTTGCTCAAAGTTGCTATTTTGAAAAAAAAAAAAAAAAAAAAAATCTGTCAATCTACTTTCATATGTTCATAAAAATATGATGACCCAGGTTCCATTCTCTCCATGCTCATCATGGACCAATATGGTAATTCTATCAGAGAACTTTCTCAACTCAAGTACAAAGGAGATAAAATTGGGTCTTTAAGTCAGATCAATTCCCTTACCCCTGGTCCAAAAGAGTCCTTCAAGGCTCAGGTGGCTGCTGCTTCAAAAATTTAACTAAAATTAATGCAAGCTGAACAAGAACTTTGAAAAGCACAAACCAAAGTTAACAAATGCCTTTTGAAAAAATAAAGCCAAGACATATCAATCGCTTCAAAAGAAAGGAGAAATATCTAGGCTCTTTCTAAATCTGCAGAATTTGACTTTCTCAGTGGCATACATTGAATAGAAAGTAGAAGTATTTGGAAATTCATTCCCAATGTATTAGACCAATTTCAATTCCGAAATTATATCTGCACTTCCATCATATACAACCCTTCCTTATTTTAAATTTTCTTCTATATACATTCATTGCACTGTGATCCATTATTTTAATCACTAATGCCCATTTTAACCATTCATTTGGCCCTTGGAAATATGCGTACATGCATATCTCAAAAAATTTTATGTGAGTATGCCAATTCATTCATACTTGGCTTATACAATTTAAGAAACTTGCCGTTAATGGATCCTGCATGCTCATTGCCACCAATATCCATTAACATATAAGCATTTTCATCAAAGACCTGATTAAGAAAGGTTCATCCCAATTAGGAGACCATTTACCCAGATATGGATCTTTGACCCCTATAGGCAAAATAATTTTCCAAACTAAATCCCCAATAGCAAATGAATTCACCTTAATTCTCTTGTTAAACATCTCAGATACTCTTTGTTTTTGTACAACAATAGAATCTAAAGCTGCCATGCAAGTCTCATCTATTTCATCAAGTTCTACAAACATCGCATCCTAATAATCCAAATGAGTTAATTCATTTTGCTGTGTAACCCTCATTGATCTCACAGTAATCTCCATGGGTAAAGCTGCATCATGGCCATAAACTAAAGAATATGGGGTAGTGTTTATGCTCATTCTTTTGGAAGTTTTATATGCCCATAATACTTCAGACAATAAATCATCCCAAATTGTAGGATTTCTAGCCACTACTTTCCTCAAATTATTCTTGATAATCTTATTAGTGGCCTCAGCTTGACCATTTGCCTGTGCATAATATGGTGTGGAATTCAAAATTCGAATACCATGTTCTTGTGTGAAGGCTTTTATTTTGGTTCCATTGTCCACTGTTATAGATTGAGGAATCCCAAACTTATGGACTATCATTTCTTTTATAAACTGAATAACATCGAACTCACCCACTTCCTTATATGGTTTTGCTTCTAGCCATTTCGTAAAGTAATCAGTTGCAACAATTATGAAGCAATTTTTCTTTCTTGAGATTGGTCTGATTTTTTCAATTAAATCCATTGTCCATCCTCTAAAGGGCCATAGTTCTATTATCGCATGAAAATCTGAAGCAGGAATCCTATGAATTGGACCATGTTTTTGGCATTCTACACAACCTTGTGCATATTTAATGCAATCTTTCAATACACTTGGCCAATAGTAACCATATCTGTGTATCAACCATTTCATTTTTATACCTGATTGGTGTGTACCACATATGCCTTTATGGACTTCTGCTAAGATTTGCTTTGATTCATCATCATTGATGCATTTTAATAGGATACTGTCAACTCCTCTTTTGAATAAATGTTGGTCTCCCATTAAAACAAATTTCCTAGCTTTAAGTTTTAAAGCATTATTTGTACAACCACTTAGGTTTTTTAAATAATCAATGATTGGGTTTCTCCAATCATTAACTTGGTTATTAGGATGAAAAACCTAGGTCCCTAATTCCCAATCAATTACTGATAGGGCTATCCTTTTACTTAAACACGTGGGACTTTGTGCAACCTGATTGGTTTCCTTATGTCTAGAAGCACTTTGTGCCATGCAATTGGCTTCCTCATTCTTACTTCGAGGAACATGGTTTAACTTAGAGTTGCTAAATTGTTCTAGCAGCTGTCTCGCAGCCACAAAGTAAGGAACAATGGACAAACTGCAACATTTATAATCCCCAGCGAGTTGCCTAATTACTAATTGTGAATCACCATAAACCTTCACACTTTTTATTCCGATTTCCAATAATATCTATAACCCATTGATCAGAGCCTCATACTCAACTTGATTTTTAGAATAATTTCCTTCTAACTTAAAGGCCATTTGGGTTTTAATCCCCATTGGAGATTCTAAAATAACACCAACACCTGCCCCATATGTGGTACTTGCACCACCAAAATTTAATTTCCAAGGGGCTAAAGCTACAAACATGGATTTGTTTATATTTGTAACTTCATCGCATGGATGATTTGCCAAAACATCAGCTAATGCTTGACCTTTTATTGCTTTCTATGATACATAAACTAAGTGAAATTTAACTAAAGCTAAACTCTGTTTACCCATTCTACCACACAAAATAGGCCTAGATAACATATATTTCACTACATCCGTTTGTGTGATAATATAAGTTACATGATAAAGCACATAGTGTTTTAACGTAGTAGTAGTAAAGTACAAAACCAAACATAGTTAATTATCATTGAATTATTTAATTCTGCTTTATTTAATAATCTACTTAAATAAATAAATAAAAGCCTATTCAAGGCCCTTATCATTGTCTTAAGCCAACAAGCTTCCAATAGAATTTTGGTTCGTAGATATATGTGACTTTAAAGGTTTACCACTTCTTGGAGGAATCAACACGGGTGGTGTGGACAAATATCTCTTAATTGTATCAAAGGCCAATTGATGGTCTTCATTCCAAGTAAAATCTTCATGGTCTTTCAACCTTAATAATGGAGAAAACACCTTGGTTTTACCTGCAGCATTAGAAATAAACATTCTTAAAAAATTAACTTGGCCCAAGAACCTTTGTAATTCTTTTTTATTGGAAGGATGTTTAGCCTACATGATTGCCTTGGCTTTGTTTTGGTCTACCTCAATTCCTCTATTATGCACTACAAAACCTAGAAAATTTCCTACATGCACTCCAAAGGCACATTTAAGAGGATTCATTTTCAATTGATGTTTTCTCAACCTCAAAAAGGCTTTCTCTAAGTTTTTTAGATGGGTATTAAAGTCTTAAGGTTTAACCACCACATCATCTATATAAACTTCCATAAAGTTTCCAATCATGTCATGGAAAATTAAATTTATGGCTTACTAATAAGTCGCACTAGCATTTTTAAGCCAAATGGCATTACTACCCATTCAAATGTTCTAATAGAACTTGGACATCTGAAGGTAGTTTTGTGGAGATCCTCTTCTGCAATGAAGATTTGGTTATAACTTGAATGCTTATCAATAAAAGACAATAATTTGTGTCCTGACACTCCATCTACCAATACATCTACAATTGGCATAGGATACTCATCTTTGGGTGTTGCTATATTTAAGTTCCTAAAATCTATTTATACATGTAATTTGCCATTTTTCTTAATAATTAGAACTATATTAGAAAGTCATTCTAGGTAACTAGCTGGTCTTATGAATCTTGCTTGCAATAATCTTGCTTGCAATAATCTTTCGATCTCTTCTTTCACTTTCAAAATAAACCTCTTTCACCATCTTGCGAGGAGGTTGTTGGTGTGGAAGGTGCTCTTTCCTGATTGGAAGTCTATGATCTACCAATGTTCTGTCTAAACCTGGTAATTCAATGTAATCCCATGCAAAGCAATCCTTAAACTTCTTCACCACAGCCAGCACTTCATCGAATTGTTCTTGAGTAACATGGCTATTAATATATATCACTTTCTTTTCTTCTTCAGTTCCAAGATTCACTTCTATCAAAAGGTTTGAGCTTTACTAAGAGAATCTAAACCAATTTTAACCTAGTTTTCTATCTCTCTTTTTTCTTCCAATATGCGATCTGCAAAGAACATACTTTGTTCTATTTTATTCTCAAGAGTATATCTTATTACTCTATCTTCAGCCAGTTTAATGGCTCTTAATTTCCCTGGAGTAAGTGAACTACTCATTACTAATGGGTTCCTCAACTATATATGGCATTTGTGGCTCTATGATGTTTTCGTCAAACCATTCCTTGCCAATTTCTTGGTTAGTAACATCTTCTCCAGCAGAACATGGTTGTTCTCCAGCCATTTCCACCCTTGTTGGCTTGCCATTGTAATCAAACCCTGTCAGTTTCAAAATTCCAACATTTTTGTTAGATAATTGAGCATCAATTGTATTATTACATGCTTCGAATGACCTATTACTAGCCTTCACCATCTCAACAGAATTATCATCATTCCAAAACATTAGAGATTGATGTAGAGAGGAAGGGATCACCCAATTTGAATGTATCCATTCCCTTCCTAGCAAGGCATTATAAGCTGCCTTAGTATGAACAACAACAAAAAACAACATCTGTAATCCTATTCCCCACCTATAATTCTATAGATATAATACCTCTAGTTTTAGTAGATTTGCTAACAAAACCAATGACTAAAACATCTGAATGAATTAAATCTGCCTCTGTTTTATTGATTTTTTTCAACATTTTCCCTAAGGCAAAATATTAACTATAGCATCATTATCTACTAAAACTCTACTAATAGGTATTCCATTAGGGATGGCAAAATTCCCTTGACCCGTGAGTACTTGACATTTGACCCGTGAAACACTAGGGTCGAGTTTGGGTTTTAATTATGAAACCTGAAGCGGGTTCAGGTTGGGTGCGGGTATTAGGAATACCCGCCTTGAACCTGACCCATGTAGACAAAGTTACACCCCCCCCCCACACACACATATATATACCACTCATACCAACCCTAACCCTAACCATTTCAATTCTTATCTCAAAGTCAGTTGCCCCTCACCCTTACAGTCACTCTCATGCCCTCACTCTCACTCTCACTTTCTTAGTCCACCACCTTCCACACCTTCAAGCCCTCCCTCTTCCCTGCATCTCCACCTCAACGTCAAGGCCAAC
Organism: Castanea sativa; assembly: GCF_040712315.1. Lineage (NCBI taxonomy): Eukaryota > Viridiplantae > Streptophyta > Magnoliopsida > Fagales > Fagaceae > Castanea > Castanea sativa. The sequence continues at coordinate 36,617,166 of NC_134018.1, forward strand.
TCCCTTTATGTGGCTCTGTCACCCTAATTTGGGTTCATCGTTCTCCACTTTTTTTTTTTTGATAACTTTGGGTTCTTTACTTGGTCTCCTACATGTATATTTGTGAATTGTGATTGTCCAATTAATAGATTATCGTTTTAATGCAAGTTTATATTAATTTTAGCGTTACCATATTGTTTTACAATTAACATGTTTATTTTTTAAAGACGGATATATGAAACCCAACCAGAAAACTTTAGTTGCTAAAGATTGAGGCAAATATTATTATTATTATTTTTTTATTTTTTTATTTTTTTTAAGGTTGGTTCACGGATTAAGGGCCTTTAGATTAGGCCCTAAAGTGGCATGGCAGGGCAAGGCTCGTGGGGGCCTAATGGGGCAAGTTTGGGGGTTAAAAAAACTCGTTTAGTTAATAGGGCGGGTTCAGGTTTTGGGGGGTGGGTAGCGGGTCAGGTTTGGGCATAAAGAAACCTGCTCCGTTGGTCTTCCTATATTCCATCCATGTGAACTTTAATGAATAAAGGCTTCAAATGCTGTGACATTCTTTTAGATGCTTTCTCAAAAATAATTTACCTAGTGGGAATTCTAGCTCTACCTTTGCTTTAGGTTCCAAATTCTCAATCTCTGTTAGTAGGATATAACATATCCCTCGAGCATATGAGCCTCTAGAATTAAAGTCTTCATCTTTGGTAATGTTCTATTTTACCATAAACCCTATTGGCAATGTGACCACATTACATTCCACATTCCTGGAATTTTCTTTTCTTTGTTCCAATTTGAGTTCATCTCCAAACTCATTGAATGCTTCCAAATCATCCAAGTCTTCAATATCTTCAAGGCCTTCTATCATATCTACATCTCCAAATTCCTCCAAAACCTCGTTTCCTTTAATCTCCTCAATTGGAATGATTGAATTCATTCTACCTTTGCTTTTTTCTACGGTCTCTATTTCAACCAATTTCTCCCCTTCATCCCTTTGTCTTTTCCTTTTTTTTTTTTTTTTTTTTTCATTTTTCATTTTTTGGCCTTCTTGCAATGTATACAGTGACTATATTATCATCCATTCAATCAAACCCCAAATCACTTGTACATCTGTCTAATTTCTTGTGATCTCGTCGCCCTAGTTCTTGGTTCCCTTTTTTAGGTAAGTCCTGAACTATTTATCTTTGTGTGAGTTGCTTTGGTTCAAACATTCTTTGCCGCATATTATTTTCACTTTTGGCTCTTCGCATACTCATTTCATTTTCTATCAACCGAATAGCACTCGATGACATCTTCACATATTTAGAAGTTCATGTGCCTCCTTTTTGTTGTATTTCAACTTTAATCTCTTTCGCCTTGTTAAGTGGTGCATCATCAGAACTTTCAAGAGTTTGTCTTAGGTCTTGTAACTTATACATTTGCTGTCTAAGCCAGTGTCTCCTTTAGGTTTTTGTTATTTGTGGAAAATATGGGTTATATCCATATTTAAAATGAAGCTTTTGTGGTGGTTTATCACTAATAGATTCCATGAAGTACTATTTATTTGGCTCCCCTACTGAAGGTTTGAAGATGCGAGGTTGTTTTGGCCTCTGCTTTAGGTTCCCAAATCTCTGTCTCTGTTAGTAGGATATAACATACCCCTCGAGCATATGAGCCTCCAAAATTAAAGTCTTCATCTTCGGTAATGTTCTATTTTGCCATAAACTGTATTGGCAATGTGACCACATTACATTCCACATTACTAAAATTTTCTTTTCTTTGTTCCAATTCGAGTTCGTCTCCAAACTCATTCAATGCTTCCAAATCATCCAAGTCTTCAATATCTTCAAGGCCTTCTATCATATCTATATCTCCAAATTCCTCCAAAAACTTGTTTCCTTTAATCTCCTCAACTGGAATGATTGAATTCATTCTACCTTTGCTTTTTTTCTTCGGTCTCAACCAATTTCTCCCCTTCATCCCTTTTTCTTTTCCTTTTTTGGCTCCCCTTCATCCCTTCACCTGTCAATGATTTCAAGAGTGTCTTAGGTCTTGTGACTTATACATTTGCTGTCTAAGCTAGTGTCTCCTTTGGGTTCTTGTTATTTGTGGAAAATATGGGTTATATCCATATTTAAAATGAAGCTTTTGTGGTGGTTTATCACTAACAGATTCCATGGAGTACCATTTATTTGGCTCTCCTACTGAAGGTTTGAAGATGCGAAGTTGTTTTGGCCTCTCTACTCTTGAAATCACTGATTCAACTTTTTCAGATTCAACAATTGGCCCAGAATCAATATCAAATAGAGGGGGGTCTATCCCAACAGCCACTTTTCCAAAAATGCGCGCCATTATGCGACTACAATGCTTACACAGGCAATCATCTTCATCAAAATTAAAAACTTGATCATTTGAAAAAGAATTATGCCTTTGTAAGGCTTCTTTATATTTTATAAGTTGTAGGCCTTGGTTGTTCTACCATTTTAGCCTTTCCCTTGTTTTTTTGGACATTCTTGCCTTGAAAGAAGTTTTCTTTACCTTTCGAGCCATATTTATTTACTCGCATAGAAGATCCTTCATTGATTTTCAGTGTCTTTATCCCTGGGTGAGGTGCAATGATTGTTTACCCTGCACATTAACACATTGATATACATTAAACTTTGAGTTCTCATCATTTTTGAAGCTATTAATCAAAGATTCAAAATTAGCTAAAATCATATTTAAATCATGCAAAGGTGGAAGGGGATCAATATCTGCTTTCATTTGCTCTTTAAGCTTTTCAAGGAATTTCAAGATTCCTCTTTCAATTTTATCTTGAATAACATTCCTAAAAGCTACACAATCTTTTGTTTGATGTGTAAAAGCATTATGTCATTTACAGTAATCCCCACCACGTGTTTCTGCATTTGTTGGGATTTTGTGTCTACCTACCAACTCTATCAACTTAGCCTCTAACAACCAATCAAAGATTTAATTAGACTTCTCTATGTCAAATTAGTAATCCCTTATAGATGCTAAGAATTTATTTGCTAACTTAGCCTCAATGTTTTTCTTATCTAGTGCATCACATACTTGGGGATTATGACCTATAAACTCTGCAATGTCTACTTCGTAATTAGGGTCTAGAAAATAAGTCTCATATGTAGAATTATTCTTGTTTCTTTCTTCTTTAATGAGACTCTCGTACCTAGAAATCCCTATCAAACAATTCATATAGATCAAAGAATGTCACCCCTTCGAATTTTTTTCTAAATTCAAAATCTAAACCATCTACTGCAAACTTGACATATTCTCTCACTGGGAGAATAATTTGAAAACACATGTGGGCTCTTTTAAACCGCATGATAAATTGTTCTACAGTTTCACCTAGCCTTTGTCTTAATCTGGCCAAATCAGCAATTGACACTCCAAAGTCTATTGGAGAGAAATGTGTTTGGAATTTGTCCTCTAATTCAGCCCATGAATTTAGAGAATTAGGAAGTAAAGATGCACACCAGGCAAATGCCTATCTAGTCAAAGAGCTTGGGAATAGCTTCATCTTACAATTTTCATTGTTTGAGACTTCCCCGCATTGTATTGTGAATCTGGACATATGTTCTAGTACAGTCTTATCATCTTAAGATTCTAATACCCATCTAAAAAACTTAGAGCAAGCCTTTTTAAGGATGAGAAAACATCAATTGAAAATGAATCCTCTCAGTGGGAGTACATGCCAATCCTTACCAGAAAATGAGGAATAGTAGCAATGAGAATAATTCGTCTTTCAATACACTTGGCCAATAGTAATTATATTTGTGTATCAACCATTTGGCAATGGTAGAGCCCAACAATTTGGTGCAAAGTCTTGTCTCGCAAGTAGTTCGTTCCATTAAAGATGGTTCCATTGTCCATTGTTATAGATTGAGGAATTCCAAACAAATGTCCCTTCTACTGAGAATCCCCCAAGAATGGAGAGTATCCAAGATTCTATTGGAAGTTTGCTGGCTCAAGACAATGATAAGGGCGTTTTCTATCATTGAATAATTTAATTTTGCTTTATTTAATAATCTGCTTAAATAAAAGAACAGCTGAACTTGAATTCTGAATTAAGATATCAACATATTGTGACTACATTACTTGTTCCCTTATTTTTCTTAGTTGCCACTACTTTCCTCAAATTATTCTTGATAATCTTATTAGTGGCCTTTGCTTGGCCATTTGCCTGTGCATAATATGGTGTGGAATTCAAAATTTGAATACCATATTCTTGTGTGAAGGCAAATGGGTAAATGACGTTTAGCTTTAGTTGAATTTCACTTAATTTATGTTATCACAGAAAGCAATAAAAGGTAACTATTTTTGGTCTACTATAAATAAAGAATAAGGTATTATCACATAGGATAAATGGGAATAAAAAATGTGGAGGTTTATGGAGATTCACAATTAGTAATTAGGCAACTTGTTGGTGATTGGACATTTCCTAATCCTAAAGGAACTTCCATATTTTTTACATTCTCAAATAAAGGATTATTATTCATTCCTGGACCCATTCCACTAACAAAATCATTAGTTGATAGTTTGTATTCTCACAAACAAATTGGCAACCATAATGGGAGTACATGCCAGTTTGATTAGAAAGTTTATGGAAGTTTATATAGATGATGCGGTGGTTAAATTTCAAGACTTAGGCATCAAGTTTGGCTTGAGCTTTAGCAAATATATCCTCATCTTCTTTGCACCCTTTTGTTATCTTGTATTAACTCATGAGCAAATGGCCAATGATTGGGTTTCTGCAATCATTAACTTGGGTATCAACATGAACCTCTTCAACAGATAGACCCTTAAATCAGCCAAACGTAAGAACAACTAATGATTTTGTTAGTGGAATGGGTCTAGGAGTGAATAATAATCAAAATGGGCATTAGTGATTAAAATAATGGATCACAGTGCAACGAATGTATATAGAAGAAAATTTAAATTAAGGAAGGGTTTTATTTGATGGAAGTGGATCAAAAGATTATTGCAAGCAGGATTCATAAGGCCAGCCTATGTGTAGACAATTACAATTTTCACATGAGCAATGTATGGGAGAAGTTACCAGAATATGAGGAGGATTGCAGTAACAGGCATTCAAGTTATAACTAAATCTTCATTGCAGAAAAAGATACCCTTAAAACCTAGTTCCGTAATTCCCTATCAATAATTGATGGGAGTATCCTCTTACTTAAACACATGGGACTTTGTGCAACAGAGTATAAGTGGAGAAACTACACTTTACCATCCAAAACTATGCACCAGATTACAGTTTGCACCCTAAACTATCCAAATGCACACTTTGCACCTTAAATTATTACACTTATCACACTTTGCACCCCGGTGTTACTTTTGCTGTTATGTTTAACGGAATCTTGCTACATGTGACAAGCACATGCTTCTTACTTAGGTGGAACAAACTTAAAAGACTAAAATGCCCTTCTTCAAAATTAATTAAAATAGCAAGATTCCGTTAAACATAATAGCAAAAGTAACACCAGGTGCAAAGTGTGATAAGTGTAATAGTTTAGGGTGCAAAGCGTGCATTTGGATAGTTTAAGGTGCAAAGTGTAATCTAATGCATAGTTTAGGGTGGTAAAATGTAATTTTTCCGAGTATAAGTTGATACAACATCCTTAAGTACTTACAGTGGACTCACATTAAAAGTGTTGAAATCCAATCACAAATTGGCACATAAACATAACGTGAATTTGAGAGTAAGAAAGAGTATAACCACATGAGACATTCCACATATGGGGGAACATTATATGATTCCCACTTCCGTCACCATTAGGTGTATCTTCTTCTATTATTATAAAAATCTACTACTTTATATTAGGAAACATTATTAAAGAACAAAATTAAAAAAAAAAAAAAAACAAAACAAAACTAGCACATAGTAAAGCAAATGAGGACGGCCACAAAATATCCAGCCTCAATTCTTAAATCTTAAATAAACTCACAGATGCAGTTAACAACTAGCTTACGTAATAAATAATTAATCAATTATCTCCCCTTTCTCCACCTAAAGCATCCTCTCACCAAAATCCGAATCTACTTTTTTTCTTTCACTCTCATCCCCAACTATCTTATCCTCTTAAAATCGATCCCCATTTTCCATCTCAACCGTCCATCATTTCCACTTCTCTAATCACCCAATATCAACGGCCCACAATCAAAATCAGAATCATTACCATACACTCTCACACTACACCACACTTAAATCGCTCTATAAAGTTAAAAAAAAGTTCATAACTAACACGAAAGAGAGCCTCTTGAAATTCAGTTAAACGATTATAGTTTCTTTGTTTTCTCATCACTCTCTCTCGCTCAGAGATTTTTTTAATTTTCCCTCACTTTCTCTCCCTCCAAACAGGTTTCGGAAGCTTTTTTTTTTTTTTTTTTTTTGTTCTTATTTTTTTCTACTCTTTTCGCTTGCGAGAAATGGAGATGGCTATGGAAGATTCGCACTGCTCGCACGATCTTCTCCTTCTCTCCATGGCTCGCGCGGCGGTGATTGTCAATGGACGGAGCCCTCTGTTTCCGACGAAACCTTTACAGAATACGCGACGAATAAGTAAAGCTGTTAGGGTTTGTTAAACCTCTCTGTGTTTTTTTTTTTTTTTTTTTTTTACAACTTTGAAAGTGTGTTTCTTTTGGTTTTTGTGTGTTTCTCTGTTTTGGACCTGAAATTCGTGGAATTGAGTTCAAGAACTCTAGGGTTATGGTGAATTTCACTCAGTTTGTGAATTTCATTTCTGAATATTAGTGATTTTCTTGAAGATTTGGAGTTCGAGATTTGAGTTCCATGGCTTCTGGAATGTTCTTGTGAAATTTGAGGTCCTTAGGGTTTCACATAGTTCGTGAAATGTTTGTAGCTTGGGATTTGTGGGGGAAGTTTGAGTTCAATTTCTAGGGTTTGAAATTGTCAAACGTTGAGTTCTTTAGGGTTTCATGTGGTTCTTGTGAGTGCTCTGCTTCTGAATATCCAAGAATTTATCAGGAATTAAGAACTTAATTCTGTGTAGTCTTTGAAGGAGTTGGGTGGGTTATTTGAATTTGAATTTTGGCGGGAAAATTTGAATGGCTAAAAGGTGGGAATTAGGGTTTCCGAAGTCTGATGCTTGTAGTCTTAAAGAACAAGTAGCAAGAACCATTCTCCGGAATGTAAGGGCGCAAGGGCATCCATACGTTGAGATTCGGGAAGATGGGAAAAAGTTTATTTTCTTCTGTACTTTGTGTCTTGCACCATGTTATAGTGATACTGTGTTGTTGGATCACTTGAAGGGGAATCTTCACACTGAGAGGTTATCTACTGCCAAGGTTACACTTATGGGACCAAATCCCTGGCCCTTCAATGATGGTGTTCTTTTCTTTGATAATTCAGTGGAAAGTAATAAAAATTTGGGGGTTTCAAATACTAGTAAAAGTAGGTTGTTGGAGTGGCACAACGATGATAACAATCTTTCTATTGTCAATTATGATGGGAATTCGAAATCTAGCGGTAATGGGTATGTTGTTGATCATTCAGATACTGAAATTAGTTCCGATGATTTGACTTTGAATGCTAATGGGGAGAATGGCGGTTTGGTAATTCCTGGTGTGCGGATTGGGCATGAAATTTCTGATATAAAAGGGCAGGAGGTTGGTTTTGGACTAATTGGTGCCAGGTTCTTTGAGAAGGATGATGTTTCAATTGGGATTAATAGAATATGGTGCGAGTGGTTAGGGAAAAAGAGTCCTGGTGGAAACAACAATAAGTTCAAGGTTCCAGAGCATGATTTTGCTGTTATTACTTTCAATTACAATTTAGATATGGGTCACAAGGAGCTGTTTGATAATGTGAAGTCATTGCCCTCATCTAGTCCAACAACAGAATCAGAGATTAGGAATGGCACTAGCAGGAAAAGAAAGGCAGCATTTTCTGACCCTGAGGATGTTAGTGAGTCCTTTAGTAATCAATATGATTCGTCTGTGGAAGATACTTCAGCATCAAATGATTCCTCTTCAAGATTGCTTTTGACTCACTTTGATGATCAACTTCTGCATACGAGGTTTATTTCAAATAAGTCTATAAGGCGGGAATTGAGACGACAACAGCGTGTAGCAGCAGAAAGGATGTGTGACATCTGCCAACAAAGGATGCTTCCTGGGAAAGATGTATCAGCACTTATGAATATGAAAACTGGAAGGCTTGCTTGCAGCAGTCGAAACGTGAATGGGGTAAAATTCTCTTAGCAACTTGTCGCTTTTTTCTTTTGGCTGTGTTTCTTTGGAACTTATACGTCTTGATAAATTTTGAACTATGATGTACTCATTGTGGTCTATTATTGCTCTGTTTAAAGTTACAACTTGGAAATTGTTTACATTTTGCAGGCATTTCATGTTTTTCATACTTCCTGCGTTATTCACTGGATACTTTTTTGTGAGTTTCAAATAATTACAAAGGAGTTACATAACAAAAGAAATGCAGCCAAATACGATGAAATAGGAAAAGATGGTGAGGCACAAGACACAAGAACACAAGATGATTCTGTTTTCTGCCCTGAGTGCGAGGGCACTGGAATCATAATTGAAGGAAATGAGCTGGAGACACCAAATATCCTTCCTTCTGAGGTTTGTTCACTATGGGATAATTTTAAATTCATTCAAGACATCATCTTGTTGGACGTATCATTCCATTTTCCCCTTTGCTTATGTACATTTAACAGAGTCTATAACAGAATAGGCTTAAAATATTATTCAAGATGAACTATAAGCTATGATGAAAAGTATTACTTACTGGGAATTTTTTGGTTTACTATTTGTGTAACAGTTGTATACATCATCTCTTTTACATGGGTGTGGGTCTCACACTTGTGGGGTTCACCCATATGAGAGGGATGTTGTATGCAACCGTTACACAAGATATCACCTCAAAATTTTGAGTCAATTTGTTGTTATAAGTTCTAACTAAAATACCCAGTTACCTTTGACTTTTATAGAATACTGAGAAATTTGCATATGCTAATTGATTTTGGTTATTTTCTTTTTACCATCAGATGTTCAAGTGTAAAATAAAGGCAAGTGATGGACGTAGAGCATGGATGAAAAATCCTGAAGTGTTGGAGAACTGCTCAACTGGTTTTCATTTCCCTTGTCAGTCAGAAGAAACAAATCAGGTATGTTACAGATCTGTGCAAAATATATATTTCTTTTCTAAAGTAAATATTACCTGGTGTTGTTAATTCTAGGATGTTATTTCTTGGTCATAGGAAAAGGCAAAACCCCTGAAATTGCTGCGTTTCTATGGATGTGATGTATAGATCAGCCACAAGATCCTCTGAACCTGTACCGATTTTAGTCTCACCGTAGCATGTAAATTTTGCTTTTAACATGTAAGTTGTTGTTCATGTAAGTATCATGATTCTAGTACAAACCATGGGTAGGATTTTATATATAACCAGGATTTCATAAACATTGTATATACCTGTTGTTGGACAGAGGTGCATACATTCAGTATACATTGCTGAGATATATCTGCATGGTAAATGAATTAGATTTGCTCTTAATGGATGCAAGTGGTAACCTGCATTTTGTCATTCATATCAAATTTGTGCATTTTGTCAATCCATGTTTACTCTATGATAAAGGATTTATTTTTATTTTTTTGATTTAACGCTGAAGACTGAAGTCAATGGGCTTGTCAGATGAATTTTGGTATTCCTATGGAGTTTAAGGCTTCTAAGAAACTAGTACATTTTATTTGTATTAAGTACAGGAAACATGTTTTTGTTTTGTTATTGTTAACAAAGTGAATAGATGTGAGAATAAGATGGCTAGCTGTGCACAAGCATGACCTTTGAAGCCATGAACTTGCATTTTTCAAGGATGCATGGGTGACAGTCTTACAGGGCAAGCTGCAAAGCTGCGTGTTATCAAGGGAGTAACTTGAGATCTTTCTTTGGCATCGTGACAGACTTTTCTGTGACTTTGAAATAAAGAGTATAATCGCTATATTATTTTTGTTCGATATATAATATAATTATCTCAAAATTAAGAGAAATTTGGGAATATAAACTTGCCTGCTATTTCATAGGCAGCATGACTATATTCAAAAGTCCTCCATGTTTAAAATTCTTAACCAGCATCTTATGGTGATATTAAGGGATTCTTTCTTGTTTATACTATTATTTAAGGGGTTTTCTTGGTTTGGATTTTTCATTTTTTTAGTTCAAAAATATCCCCATATTCTTATGTTTAAGTAAAGATAAAATTACAAGACAATTTGGTAAAAATGCAACTCTAACTCTCACTAAAACATTGCATAAAAAATAAGACTACTTTCTTATTAATTTTCAAATTACTTTATTCCCTTGTAAATTAGATTTTCAAAATAAAAATTATATATATAAAATAAAATAAAAACGCAATTTTTTTTCCTACAAAATAGGACCACTAAAAAAAAGTATTATTTCTAGTTAATTTTTAAATTACTTTATCTATTTATAAATGAGATTAGTAATTATCTAATATGTGTGAGATGGGGGAGCTTCCATCTACTCTCCTACTTTTTTCTCAAATCATGGAAAGGTTTAGCAAATATTGTTTACTAGAGGAGGATGGGGGATTTCACTTTTATCATACACATGGCATTCTAATTTAGGCAAGACTAATTTAGAAAAAAGGGTTCCTAAGAAACAATTTGAAACTTGTGAAAAAACTAATTTTTTCTGTAAAAGATGAAAAATGTTATATTCACAATATTTTCACAACAAATTATAAGTAGCAGATTGTGATTAAAGTTGGTTGTTATTAAAGTAATTTAGTAGTAGGTTGAAAATCAAAGCTAATGATAGCTTATTACCTATGATGTTTTGTAAAAATGTTGTGAATATAGCACTTTTCATAAATGATGGGTTGGAATTTTAAGTAGCTCTAGGGATTAGACCATGATCATGTGATCAAATAGAAATGAACCGGAAATTTCCAACTTTAAGAAAAAAAATCACACGCATGCAAGCCGTGCACATCACAAGCAGCTCTTATAATAGAAAAAAGCCAAATAGATGTTTCTTTACGCACCTAAGAAAAATCCAAATCCTGCATAAATATTTCAATTTTGAGTTTGAGAATTGGAACGAATAGAAATCACATAAGAAAATCACTAGCCGGCCCATTGAGATCCTTCGTTTATTATGAAATTCATTTCTGTCACAATCTGCCGGCTCTTACGTCCAACAAAAGATGACCTGTAACAAAATCTCAGTTCACAAGCCGGCCTACCAATCTTCCATGAAAGACTTTGTCATTTTCAGAAATCACACTATATAAACAAAACCATTTACGCATGAAACAAAAGATAATCGAAGAATGAGGTACTTTCACTTTATAAGCATCATGTCCCTGCTAATAGCTCTAGCCACGGTTCTTTCCCTAATGGTGGGATCAGGCTCTCAGGCTCGGCCACAACACTCCGAAACATTTTTAAAAAATCAAATAAAAAAAACTTTTAGCTGAATAGCTAATTAAGAGCTACGATCAAGGACATAAACAACCCTAGTTGAGCAAGGTTTTCAAATCCGGACTATTCAATGAACCTAGGGACGGAACCAGGATTCAAACTTAAGAGGGGCAAAGTTTTTTATTCTTAAACTTAAAAAAATTGGAATATCAATACTAGAGGTTGACAAAACTGCATTATTAGCATTAATTTATTAATTATTATTTGTATTTTGTCTTTAAAAAAAATTAATAATAAGATTTTATAATCAAGAGTTTTGTAATTCTTTTTGTTGATACACATACTAGTATATATATTTTTTTCAAAGGTTTAGAGGGGGAGGGATCGAGGTTGAATCGTGATGACATTATAATTAATTTAAAATATAAATAAATATATTAAATTAGTACAAATAAAAAAAATTAACTAAAATAATCCAATTAAATATAAAGACATACATTTCTTTATATATTATTGATCAAAATCTGTTGGTGCAAACACTATGATAATGGAAATAACACGAAGAGAAACTGAATAATACTTCTGAATTTTTTATTAGTTTAAAGTAAGAGATTACACAACACTATTTGGACTGAGGTGCGACACTCGTTCTCTTTAAGGAAATTCAAGCCCTTGGTTGACTAAACTTTGTAACCGGTGCAGACCGTTTCTAACTTGTCTCCCCCAAGATACAACAGCCCAACAAGTGTTGTATGACTAGAACAACTTATGCACAAAGTGTTCAAGCCCAAAGCTCCACCAGAAAGAACACCCTTCCTTGCCAAGAATCTCTCTATTTTTTTTTTTTTTTAGTGTATATTGCAGTAACTTGGATTGTGTCTGAATGGGTCTATTTATAGGCTCAATGGGCCTCACGAAATTATTACCCAAATTAATATGATTAATTAGGTCCATTATTCTGATATAGTGGGTGTTACAAGATTAATTGTTGGATATTATTCTGATGGGCTAGAGTTACACAATTAATGGTGAGATAAGGAGTTTTCTGAATAATGAAAAGGCCCAAACGGATAGTCCATTAAGTGGGTTAATGGCTCATTATTTTCCACAATAAAAATGGAATATTAATTCGGGCTATTTACTCACTAACGGATATGGTAATTACTCTGAATGGGCTGTCAAGTAGGAGGATCCAAGGTGCTGATTCATTTCCAAATTTGACACCTCCACCTTTCACCTCCCCCTTCCGTACGTATCTGGCCCAATATTTGAGACAATTTATGTTAGCCCATTAATCACCACAATTAAAAAGAACAAAATAGTTTCTCTCCTTTTCAATGTGAGATTAAACATTTTCACTAACTCCTCATCTTCCACATTCACTCCCACATCTTTACATTTATGTTATAATATTTATTCATTTTAATTGTTTAATATTAAAATGCTCCAACAATCTTCCACTCATTTTAATATTAAATTTTTAGTTAGAGAGAGATTACCAGGCAAAGATGGGTCACTATACATCATGAAAGTGTGCTCTGCATTGAACCTTCATTTAGTAAAACAGCGATCTCAACTCCAAAGTCGTAGTGGTCTCCGACTTGAATTAGGACTGCTTTAGGGAAATTAAGCGTCACTGCTTACACATAACAACCCAAGTGTTGACATGAGCTTTTATAGCTAGCACTTTATGGCCATGTGATGATCCCGGTTTCATGAATGTATTTGAGATTAAGTCCAAATCTCATAGGGAGCGGCCCCACCCCCACACTCACATAGGTGAAATTTTGTCAAGGGTGCTCCTGTAATTTTGACACCCCACTCATACGAGCTACAAATTTCATTAAAAGTTTTTTACTTAACCTCACCACATTACAGGATAAATGCACTTACATCATAGGGATGAACAATTAAAAAATTATTTACAAAATAAATAATTAACAAAATAAATTGTGCATTTCTTATGACCATCGTATGATTCGTTTTTCCCATTGAACCCAATTCTCAGGATCTTTGGTCTTTGGGTTGGGTATCCTCATACATGGCTCATGATTTTTTGGACTTTAGTCCCATCCCCTTCGATGTATTCTAGACTCTATCTTTTGCCAAGGCCTTGGTAAATGGATCTGCAAGATTATCATTAGATTTTATATAATTCACAATTATGATGCCACTACTCAAATAAGATCGCACGGTACTGTGCTTTCTTCTTATAGGTTTGGATTTACCATTTTAATAACGGTTTTTAACTCTACCAATTGCAGCAGTGCTATCACAATGAATTAATATAGGTGGAATTGACTTTTCCCAAAGTGGAATTTCATATAACAAATCTCTAAGCCAATTTGCCTCTTCACTAGCTGAGTTAATGCTATTAATTCAGCTTCCATTGTTGAATTAGCAATTATTGTTTGCTTTTTAGATTTTCAACAAATGGCACCACTACCTAAGGTAAAAATATAATCAGTGGTAGAGAGAGAATCACCTGATAAAGTATTCCAATTGGCATCACTAAAACCTTCAATCACAGCAGGGTATTTTTTTATAAAACAAACCATAACTTTTAGTACCAATTAAATACCTCATGACTCGCTCAATAGCTAGTCAATGATCTTTACTAGGCTTGCTAGTAAATCTGCTTAGCACTCCTACTGCATATGCAATGTCAGGTCTAGTACAATCAGTAGCATAACGCAAACTACCAATGATGTTAGCATAATCCTTTTGATTAAAAATCTCATCATCATTATTCACAGGAAATAAATGAACACTAGAATCAAAAAGAGTAGCTACACTTTTGTGATCATGTAAATTATATTTTCTCAATATTTTATCAACATAATGTGATTGATCAAGATATATTCCATCACATGTTTTTGTAATTTTCATGCCCAAAATAAAATTAGCCTCAACAAGATCTTTCATATCAAAATGGCTTTTAAGCATATTTTTTGTCTCATTTATAACATGCATATTTGAGCCAAAAATCAACATATCATCCACATAGAGGCTAATAATAACATGTAAATTATTCCATGATTTAGAATAAATACATTTATCACATTCATTTGATTTATAACCATTCTCAATCATGCAAGAATCAAACTTTTCATGCCACTACTTAAGTGCTTGTTTTAAGCCATATGGGGATTTAGTTAGCTTACATATCTTGCTTTCTTGTCCAGGCTCTACAAAACCTTCAGGTTGATCCATATAAATCTCTTCCTCTAGGTCCCCATTTAGAAAAGCAGTTTTTACATCCATTTGATGAATTTTCAAATTAAAAATTGCAGCAATAGCAATTAACAATCTAATAGATGTAATTCTTGTTACCGAAGAAAATGTATCAAAGAAATCAAGATCAGCTTTTTGTTTAAAGCCTTTTGCAACAAGTCTAGTTTTAAACTTATCTATTGATCCATTTGGTTTCAACTTTTTTCTAAGGACCCATTTACAACCTATGGTCTTATAACTCGGTGAAAGATCTACTAATTTCCAAGTTTTATTAGAAATTAGATATTCCATCTCATCATTTACAGCCTCTTTCCAAAAAATAGTATCAGGTGATGTTAAAGCCTCTTTTAAATTTTGGGGATTTTTCTCTATATTAAAAACATAATAATCAGGACCAAAATCCTTTTCAACTCTAGCTCTTTTACTTCTTCTAGGTTCCATTTCAAGATTTTCTTGATTTTTTAGATGTGAAGTAGAAGAACTAGGTTGTGACAAAATATTTTCTTCACCCCCACTATTTTTCAATTTAAAAGGGAATTTTTCTTCATGAAAAATTGCTTCACCAGATTCAAAAATTATTTTGTTTTCAAGATCAAAAAATCTATAGGTTGTACTATTAAATGCATAACCAAGAAAAGCACAGATAGTAGCTCTTATACCTAATTTAGGCATTTTAGGGTCAGTAAGCCTTACATAAGCAAGACAACCCTATACTCTCAAATATCCCAAATTTGGCTTATATCCTTTCCACATCTCAAAAGGTGTGGTATGTGACTTTTTATGTGACACCCTATTTAAAACATGACATGCAGTTAAAATAGCTTCACCCCAAAAATGTAAAGGTGTACCAGATTCAATTAACATGGCATTTGTTAACCCAATTAAAGTTCTATTTTTTCTTTCAGTCACACCATTAGAAGCAGGTGAATATGGTGCAGTAGTTTCATGAATAATTCCCAAAGACAAAACAAATAAGTTGAATGCACTTGATTCATACTCACGGCCTTTATTACTTCTTATTCTTTTTATTTTTTTACCGAATTGATTTTCAACTTCTTTTAAAAAATCTTGAAATTTTTCAAAAACTTCACTTTTATTTTTCAACAAATAAATAGTTGTATATTTTGAGAAATCATCAATAAAAGTGATAATATATCTATTTCCTCCACGAGTTAAAATTCCCTCAAATTCACATAAATCGGAGTGAATTAAGTCAAGCAATTCGGTATTTCTTACAATACTTTTATGAGGCCTTTTTGTAATCTTAGCTTGACTACAAGTTTCACATTTTTCAAAATCTTTTGACAGTCTTGGAATTAATCTTAAACTACTCATGATTCCCACATATCTATTATTTATATGACACAAACGAGCATGCCAAAAATTAACACAAGAAAGCATATAAATTGAACTAGTAGATGCTTTATTATTCTCAACATTCAATTTAAACATTCCATCACAAGCATAACCCTTGCCCACAAATAATCCCTTTTTAGTGATTACATAATTATCAGATTCCATAGTTTGCTTGAAGCCAACATTATTAAGCAAAAAACTTGACATCAAATTCTTCCTCATGGACGGAGTGTAAAGTACATCTTTCAATGTTAGCACACGTCCATAAGTGAATTTCAATTCAACCTCACCACTCTCAAGAGCCTTGGTTTTGCTAGAGTCACCAAGCATAACAGTTTTTTCTTCTTCAAAAGGAGTGTACACCTTTAACCAATTTTTGTCATAGCAAACGTGCCTATTAGCACCCGAATCTGCCCACCACCCTTCACCATATTGCACCATATTGATGTCTGTAATCATAGCCACTAAAGGCTCTTCGGTTACGTTAGCCTGTGGGACAGATTCACGTTTTTGAAATTTGCAAAATCGAGCAATATGCCCACTCTTGCCACAGACAAAATAGGATCTATTAAATTGATCTTGTAAAGGGGGTCATTGGTTCTTATTATAATTTTTATTTGGGTTTGCCCTTCCTTGAGGTGATCTATTATTATTTTTAAAGGCTTTCTTTTTTGGCTTCAATTGACCATTTCTAGGAGAATGATTTTTGGGCATATTATTATTTGATGAAATAAGGTTTACCTTTGTGGTGGAATTACCATTGCTCTCTTGTGTCATGAGTGCATCTTGTCCTCTAGCCTCCTCCTCACGGATGCGTGTGATCAAAGTCTCCAAGGATGTCTCCTTTTGTTTGTGCCGCAAAGTCATTTGGAACTCCCTCCAAGATTGTGGTAGTTTGTCAATTATGCCAGCTACCACCAAATTGTCTTCGATCTTTATGCCTTCGGATCACAATTCTGCTACAGTCATTTGGAAGTCTTGTGCTTGATCCACCACCGATTTTCCATCCACCATTTGGTAACGGAAAAATCTACTAGCAGCATACTTCTTTGCACCTGCCTCCTCGGTATCATACTTGCTTTGTAAAGCTTTCCAAATTTTTTTAGCAGACTTGTAAGTTGTATCATAATAATCATAGAAATGATTGGCAAGACAATTTAATAGATAAGAGCAACAATTATATTCATCTTTTGTATACTTATCTATTTTTTCTTGATAAAGAATATATTCTTCGTCACTCATCTCATCGGTAGGAACCTTTGTCGGATTCTTTTCAGTGAGGATGTAGGCAACTTTGAGAAGGCTCAAGTAGAAGATGACATTTCCTTTCCACCTCTTGAAGTGGGCTCCCTTAAAGCGGAAGGGCTTGTTGAGATCTCCAACAGGCTAATTTGGTTTCTCTTGTGTAGGCTCCATGTGATGAATCTCCTTAAAATTGTTGGTGCAAACACTATGATAATGGAAATAACACGAAGAGAAACTGAATAATACTTCTGAATTTTTTATTAGTTTAAAGAAAGAGATTACACAACACTATTTGGACTGAGGTGCGACACTCGCTCTCTTTAAGGAGATTCAAGCCCTTGGTTGGCTAAACTTTGTAACCGGTGCAGACCGTCTCTGACTAGAGTTACACAATTAATGGTGAGATAAGAAGTTTTCTGAATAATGAAAAGGCCCAAACGAATAGTCCATTAAGTGGGTTAATGGCTCATTATTTTCCACAATAAAAATGGAATATTAATTCGGGTCATTTACTGTCAAGTAGGAGGATTCAAGGTGCTGATTCATTTCCAAATTTGACACCTCCACCCTTCACCTCCCCCTTGCGCACGTATCTGACCCAATATTTGAGACAATTCATGTTAGCCCATTAATCACCACAATTAAAAAGAACAAAATAGGCTCTCTCCTTTTCAATGTGGGATTAAACATTTTCAATAACTCCTCATCTTTCACATTCACTCCCATATCTTTACATTTATGTTATAACATTTATTCATTTTAATTGTTTAATATTAAAATGCTCCAACAAAATCCATATAATTTTTTAAACTATTTCAATTATTATATCAATATCAAACCCAAATCTTTACTCAAAAATAATAATAATAACACCTCCACTTTTTAGAATATTATAAATATAATATGAACTTAAAGATAATGAAAAAGAAAAAGAAAAAGATGGTCTAACACTTTCATTTTCACCGTTCATTTTCCACCATTCATTCAGAATATTAGTCATCTACCACCATTCATTTTCACGTAGGGAGGGATCCAAAATTGAAACTATGGTCTGACACTTTCAACTCCCACCATTCATATTCCACTATCCTTTGTTATTTCCAATGCTAGTCACATGCTTGAATTGATGCTTGGGTTCATATAACTTAAAATCAATACCAAAAAAAAAAGCCAAAAGAAATTGGTCATCTGGAGGAGAGGACGAAACAAAGAAGAAGAAGAGAAGAGCAAGAAGAAGGGGTTCATTCAAGTGACCTACGGCATGATGAAGGCTGCCTACTGTGAGGGTTAAGTTCTTCATTTGTGCTTTCTTCTTCTTCTTCTTCTTCCTCTGCTTATTCTTCTTTGCTTTCTTTTTTCCCCTTTCATTTGGTTTCAAATCTGAAAAAACGCAAGGTATTACCATTGTTATTAATACCGTTTTAGACCCCGTTTCGGTTTGTCCAGTGGAATGGAATATTTCGGTACCGGCCGATTTTAGCGTACCGTTTTAAGGTGTTTCGGGTTCCTAAAAATTAAATTATATATATTCTTGTAAAACATAAAATTGTCAAATCTAATAAATAAATAACTAAATTTCAAATAATACAAATCATTTAGTCTTAACTCTTAAGTCTTAAACATCAATATAACATCTATTTAACATCACACAATAAGAAAATTTACAAGACAATAACTAAACATCAAATAATACAAAACATTTAGTCTTAACTTTTATGTCTTAAACCTCAATACAACATCAAACAATAAGAAGATTTATAACAAGTCATTACTCATTACATAAGCCCATAATAATTAATAACTAATAAGCCAACAAAATTTATAACATAATATTAGCCATCAAATTTTTTTTTTTTTTTTTCCATAGGCCAAATCATGTACCGGCCGGAATTCACATCTCGGCCGGAATGGACCGGAATGGCCGAAATGGACCGGAATGGCCCGAAATCTGGCCCGAGGTGGAACGTTGGGTATCCTGGTACCGGAACGGAACGGAATCAATAACAATGGGTATTACTAAAAATTTTGGCTGGTATTGGCTGAAACTTTTCCAAAAAAAAAAAAAAAAACAGTGCGAACTGTGAAAACCGGCCACAGTTCTCAAAACTGTATGTTCTGATCGCGGTTTGAGAGGTTTTGTGCTTTTTTCGTATGGAGGGGTTCTTATAGTTAAAAGAACCGCAATCTTGAGAGGTTCACTGTTAACCGGGTCAGACTGTACGGTCTAGTTCGGGTTTAAAAACCTTCTAGTTGTGTCGAGCACAAAGCTGCAATTTTTATGTTTAAGCTTGATATCGGTACTATTCTAAAATGTATTGAATGAAATACTATATTGTACTAGCCTGTACCCATTGTACTGGAATTTTTTGTGTGCTTCAACAAGCACAATAAAAATTAATAAATTAATTTTTTTTGCAAAAAGTTTATAAACATGTTATTATGCTAGTACATTGGGTTAATGTAATTAGACTAATATTTGAGCTTATAAAATATGTGAATTTTAAATTATATATTGTTGTGAAATACAAGCAAAACAAGAAAATAAGGTACCATCACACTTTTTTATAAGGAGTGACACTTCGTCTTACTTCATTTTAGGGATAGCAATGGAGTTGAGCACTTGAGCAACGTCAAAGGATGAAATTATCACCCCTGCCCTGCATGGATATGTCTTTTCCTGTCCTCGCCTCACTCTGCATGATAAGGCATACTACCCTCTCTAGGGATAGAGCTATGTTTTGACTTGGGGGCAATGGCCTCCCCAACTTTTAAAAAAATTCAACTTCCATATATTTATATAAAGATTTTTAAAAATTGACATATGAAAGACAAGTTGAAGACAGATTTGGGTTCGTAGTGGCAACATGCAACCTAACAACCATGGTCACTCTCACCATCCTGACCCAAACCCTAATCATTAACCACAAATTGTAAGTCCTCTATCCCATGATGAGAATACCTAGCAACACTTAATCCTACCACTTCTCAACATCAACAGGCTGATCATGCAAATCTATACTCGGCCATTTTCTCTCTCAATTTAGGAAATGCCTCAGTACCTCCTACTCCTGTGAATTCCCCTGCATTCTCCCCTGCCAATACCCCTTTACACCCAAACAACAACACTGACCTTAATCTGGTTCCTAAGGAGGCCTCATAGGGTTCCCTTAATGAAGGAAATACCCCCAATTATTCACTTAGGAGGACTTGGATAGATGGTACAAGTCCTTATATCACAACTGGGAATTGCGAACTCAAATAGATTTAAGCTTAGATATAGAGAGTGATTCTAAAAATGTGAGGATGTTTAATATGGATAAGTTGAATGAAGTTCATCCTAATTGGTTACGTAGAGATGCATGGGATGTGGAACAAATTCCTAAAGCTTTTGACTCTTTTGTACAACCTATGGTCAACAAGGTGGATAGAGATAGACTGAGGTTTGAGATTGTTAATCCTATTTTTGGGCCAAGCATAAGGAGAGCTTCCGAGGTGGGCCAACACTCTTTCACAGCCCATCATAGGTCTGACTCAATGATAGGAACATGCCATTCACAGACTGTGAGCTTAGACACTAGCCTTAATATCACGTCTGCTTCTGAGCCCTATGGGCTTGGCCCAGGTCCACCTTCCCTTATCTCTATTAATTTTTATCCTGATTTTCTGTTAAGTATGCATCATAATGAAGTATTTCTAGAGACTTGGGGAGGCTAGGAAGGAACATTAGACAAAAGTTACTCTGTGGTTTTCTACAAAAAGAAGGTACCAATGATAATTTTCTGGCTAAATCATTTTCTAATTCCATGCCTTATGTATTCCCTGTTGATGAGATGATCCATGAATATCCAAATGGGTGTTAGGAAGTTGGCTCTAAGCAACTTCCCCAACAGCCATAAGGATTATAAGTTGGAATTGTAGAGGTTTGGGCAAATCCTCTACAGTTCTAAAGTGTCAAAAAAAAAGCCCAGGAAACCATACATTTTTTTCCTTATGGAGACTAGGCTAGCTAAAGACAAAGGACAACAAGTTTGGGTTAAGTGTGGTTTTTTGGATGGGTGGGAGGTTCCAAGAGTAGGTTTTGGTGGGGGGTTGATCCTAGCATGGATGCCTAGACAGAATTTGCATTAGAACATCTTATACATATTAGTTTACTTGACAATAAAGGGAATCCAATTTCAATCACTTTTGTGTATGGACGCCTTGATCATGCCAAAAGAGACCTTGTCTAGCAATAGCTTAAAAATTTAAAAGGTCATTCTTATCCAAATTGGCTCTGTATTGGGGACTTTAATCAAGCCCTAAGCTCTTAGGATAAACTGTCCTCAATCAAGGTAACATTGTTGGTTCTAATTTGCTTCAACAAGTAATAGATGATCTACAGTTGTGTGATCTAACTGCCACGGGTTAGAGATATACATGGATAAATAATAGAGAAGAAAAGGATCTGGTAATAGAAAGGTTGGATAGGGCCTTTGCCATAGTAGAATGGGTCAATATGTATCCCTTATACTCTCTTAGGAATCTTCCTATCATTCATTCTAATCATGGACCAATTATCTTGGATCTGGAGGTCCGTGGCCCTTTTAGGAAAAGACTCTTTAGGTTTGAACACATGTGATTACACATCCTACTTGTCATGATATGATTCAGCAATCATGGAATTGCAACTCTCATGGTTCTAGAGTTGCCCAATTGAGAAACAAATTATCTTATGCGAGAAAGAATACTTTGGAATGGAATAGAGTGGTTTTTGGTAGAGTGGAAACTAAAATAAAAGAGGAACAGACCTAATTGCAAATTCTCTAGAATTCCATCAATTCTGCTAAGGATGCTAAAGCTGAAAAAAAAAAAAAAAAAAAAAAAAAAAAAAAAAAAAAAAAAACCCTTTAGGATGGAGATTGAAGACCTCTTAGATAGGGAAGAGTTGATGTGGGCTCAAAAGGCAAGGACTAAATGGTTCCTTCATGGGGACAAGAACACAATTTTTTTTCAAATAGTGGTTAAACAGAGAAGAGCTAGAAGTAGGACCCTCCACATCAAGAATGGTTAGGGCAGTTTCACTATAAGCTTGAGGAGATTGAGGCCATTCTTAATGATCACTTTCAGGAAAACTATGACATTAGGGATAACATTAGTGTGGAGGAATTAGTTGAGGAGCTCCAAGGCTTACCTATTCCAACATTATTTGTCTAGGATTGTACTCTTTTTAATAGACCAATCTCAAGTATGGAAATTGAAGACATTGTGTTCCAATTGGGCCACATAAAGCCCCTAGCCCTGATGGTATCCCTACCTTCTTTTATCATGAGTATTGGTCAATTGTCAAGTCAAATGTTATTAATACTGTCCAAGCCTTTTTTCATTCTGGATCACTTTTCAAACCTCTTAAACATACTTTCATTACCCTTATCCCTAAGGTCACTTATCCTGAAGAGGTTAATCATTTCAGGCCTATTAGTCTATGCAATGTCATATACAACATTATCTCCAAAATTCTTGTTAATAGGCTGAAATCTCTTATGGAAAATCTCATTACACCTTTTCAAAATGCATTCATAAAAGGAAGAAACATTTCTGACAACATTATTTTAGCTCATGAAATCATGGATGACCTTAGGAAAAAAAAAAAAGAGAAGAAATATAGCTTTGGGGCTTTGAAAATAGATATGAGCAAAGCTTATGATAAAGTTAGATGGAATTTTCTTCAGGCAGTTCTTGTGGTGATGAAGTTTGATTCAAAATGGATAATGGAGTATGTCACCTCAGTGTAGTATACCTTGCTTATTAATGGTCACATGTCTAAGTCCTTCACACCAGCTCAAAGGTTGAGACAAGGGGACCCTCTATCCCCATATTTGTTTATGTTATGTGCTAATATCTTATCCACAAGCTGAAACCTCAAACAATTTGAAAAGGGTAAAAGTTTGAAGAAATGACAATTCATTTACCCATCTTTTGTTTGCTGATGACTCCCTCTTGTTTTTCAAGAAGGATAATCACTCTCTAGACACCTTACTGAAAATTTTGGATTGGTATTGCAAGGTATCAGGGCAATGTATAAATCCCCTCAAATCTGATTTATTCTGTTCACCTAATATGCCTAAGGAAGACCAGGAAGCCTTGGCTAGAGATCTAAAATTTAATCTGGTGAAAAATCCTAGCAAGTACCTTGGCCTTAATTTTAAGCTGAAGGGTAACAGAATAGCTGATTTTCAGTTTTTGGTTGGAAAGCTTTAGTCTAAATTGCAAGGTTAGAAGGCTAGGTTATTATCACAAACAGGGAGAACAACTCTTATTTCCTCTGTGCTACAATCTTTATCTTTATATACCTTTTCTTGCTTTAGGGTCCTTGATTAGGTGTGTAATAAGATGGATTCCATTATTAGAGCTTTTTGGTGGGGGCATGGGCAAGGTGAGAAAAAACTCCATCTTTTGAATTGGGAAAGAATCTGTCAACCTAAGAGAAAAGGAGGTCTTGGGTTTAAGAAATTTGGCCCCATGAACCAAGCCATGCTTGCAAAGCAATATTGGAAACTGAACCAAAATCCTAACTCTTTGTTGGCAAGGACTTATAAGGCTAAATACTACCCAAACTGGTCCTTACAAAAATGTACTCCAAAATCTCATCATTCTTGGTTTTGGAAGAATATTGTTAAGCAGGGTGACTTTAGACTAAGGGAGAGGCAGTGGAGAATTGGTATTGGATTTAATATTCCACTTAATCATCAAAACTGTTTTCCTAGTTCTCATGTCAACTTGGATCATCCTAGTTTACACACAGGTACAGTGGGTGACCTTATTGACCACAATTCCAAATCATGGAAAGCTGATTTGGTTCGAACCTTATACCCTTTTCCTTTGAGCAAACAAATTCTTTAGGTTCCCTTACCCAAAACTCATGATGTGCAAGACACGTTGCTTTGGAAGTTTTCAAATGAGGGCAATGGTAATTACAAAGTCAAAAGAGCTTATGAGATTATTATGCAGGATTTCCATTCTTCTTGGAATACACATGGCCAGTAAAGTTTGTGGAATCTGATTTGGGGAGTCAAAGTACTATTAAAAATCAATAAATTTTTTTGGAAACTCATCCAGGACAGATTTCCTACCCTTCTTAATCTAAGCAACAAAGGCATCCCAACCCAAACATCATGCCCTTTGTGCAATTCTGATGTTGAATCCTCAACTTACCTCTTTCTCCTCTGCCCTTTCAATAAACCTAGTTGGCATGGATCCACCTTGGCTGTTCATTCCACTGACTTTAGTGGTTCAAGTGTCCAACAATGGCTTACCTTACTTCTCATCAAGTTTAAATCCAGGGAGACATCTTCAATGGCTTACTTACAAGCCATTTTTACAACTTTTTGGCATATCTGGTTACATAGGAACAGGGTGCTCTATGATGGTTTACATCCTAATCCTATGAATGTGATTTTAATATCTCAATCTATGGCTTGTAGGTATAAAGAGGCTTTCCTTGATCAACCAAGCCACACCAATCAGCCAAGCAGGCCCCAATCACACCAGTTAGTCAACCATCTCTAAGGGCAATGGCAGTTGATTGTTAAACTTGTTGGAGCTAGGAGCAGGGAGCCCAACAGATGGTCTTCTGCTTATGAAGCTATTACTAGGTAGGGAGATAGCTTGTTTTATTGTGTAAATAGCAGTGTAGTAGGAACAACATGTGGGGCAATGCTGGATGCTTTGGTAGAAGTTGCTAACAAGGCTAAGAATCATGGTTTCCAGTGTATTTTGTTTCTAGGAGCTAGTAGGCATTTAGTCCAACTATTTCAGCACAAGATGACCTCAGACTGGCTTCAACAGATCAGACTAGCTGATTTAGATTTTTTAAACCATAATGGACTTTGTTGTGATTTGTTCTTAGTGCCTCATTTGGTTGTTAAATCTGTTTGGTCAATTGCTAAACTGGCATGTCAAATGTCGTTGAACTGTTATCGGTTTAATCCAGCTATTGTGTAAACATTTGTATGCTTATCTCCCTTTTTGGTATAAAAGAAAAAAAAAGTTGGACTCAACATATATTTATAAACATATAAGTAAATAAATAAATGCATACATACAAACATATATATATATATATATATATATATATATAAAATAAGGATTTTGAATTTATGTTGACCTTTTTATGTTATGCTGTGTAGACCTATTCTTACAATGACAAGTGGCCAAAGAAAACACTAACTACAACCAAAAAAAAAAAAAATTGTTCATCTAAAATTAATTCAAAAAAAAAAAAATCATTTATCCAAACTTCAATGGCATTGTTTCACCACATACATGTTGATAGTTGTTCGAGTGCCTTTTCTCGGTGCTCGGCCATGTGTTGTCCGCTGGAAGGGTGACCTTACTAAACCCGAGTTGGTATGGGGAGTTGCATCCGGAACTCAACATTGGGCCACATGGTCCAATGGCTACCGGCGTATTTTCAAGCCTACAAAATGCATAAAGTCCAAAATCTAAGAATCATGATAATGGTTGAATAAATATGTAATATATGTTTGATATAATAGCTTTGATTAATAAAGTAATATGTATTTAAAGGTGAAGTAATCATGTACTCAATGATGTAAGTTTAAAGATATGGAAGCAAGGTCACTTATCTTTATATGGTTTGTAGCTCCAACTGTATAGCATTAGTGAGTTGATAGCATTCCAGCAAAATGACTCCAACGATGGAGAGACAGAATGCCATGATAACTTCAAGATTGAAAGGGAAAAATAGGTGCAACTGGAGGGAGAGAGAGTATGTCCAACTATATTTAGAGGATGGTTAAGCTTGCCCCTCTTAACATGTACTTAAATGAGTTTTTCCCTTGACAATGCTCTTTTAATTGTTGTGAAGTTATGAATAGTATTTCCTTCCATGAGAATGGATTTTGTATGAAATATTTGTGCCTCCTAAGAGAATGGCTTTATGTAAGATAGATTTGTGTCTTCCATGAGAAGAGCTTTGATATGAGACATTGGTGCCTTCTAGGAGAAAGGTTTTAGTAGTAGAAATTTATACCTTTCATAAGAAGGGCTTTTATAAGAGAGGTGGAGAAGTGTATTGAGATGTGTTTATGGGCAGCAAAACAATAGAATTTCAGAGAGAGAGTATAAGAGTGGGGCTTAGAAGAGTTGTGGTGTGTTATATGTAATGGTGTAGTCAGTGTGTATGAGATTGTGTAATAGTTGCTGGAGGAAAGAGTAGCAGAAAAGAAAAGTATTTTAGCAAGAAAAATATCATTTCTTTAGTTGGATTTGGTCTTTAGCCAAATGGGGAAAATCAGTAATGTTAAGGCTGTTAGGTTAGCTGTCACAACTATTCTGAAAAAGCTGTCATAGCTGTTCTGAAAAGCTATCCCAGCTGTCAGGAAAAGCTGTCACAGCTGTCATAAGATAGTTGTTGCTTGGGGTAGAAGTAGATGAGGTCAATTGAATGATATCAAGCTGCTGGAGAGAATATTCAGCATTTATTTCATGAGTTTGGTTGAAAATGGTAAGATCTCTTCTAAGGGTATCTTGCCATTTTGGGTATAGCAGCTGGCTGTTGAGATTTTAGCATTAAATGGTTGGTGATGTCACTTTCAGCCAAGTGTTAAGTACTGAACACACTGCTGGTGTTCTACTGGAAATGTTTCATTTTTTGGGTGTTTATATTTTTGGTCCAAGATTCTATTACAACACATTCTTAGTAAGTAATAGTATGATTGATTGATTGATTGTTAATGAAGCTTTAGAGATCTAGTCAATGTCTCATTATGTTCTGACTTAATCTTGGTGAGTAAGAAGAGCATCCAAAGCTCTGCTCTAGCAGTTGACAGGGAAATATTTGGTCTGATTGTGGCAGATGGCAGCTAGGTATCAGAGATATCATAAATATTTTATATATTTGGAGATTAAAGATAGCTAATCAGATTAGGTCATGTGTTTGAGTTGGATTTTAGCTCAAAGTAGTAATAAGATTATGTGGAATAATATGATTGTGTTTCCAAATCATATAAGGACAGCTAGAGATTGAATGAATAGTTATTTTCTCAGCATTTAGATGTCTAGAGTTTTTGAGTACTTGTCATAAGTTTTAGGAAAAGAGCAATGGGGAGTTTTATCATTTTAAGTGCTATGTGATAAGAGATTCTTACTATTTATTACCCGCTACACACTGGCTCATTTGAGTTCAAGAAGTTGGAGAAGACACACCAAGCAACATGTTTCTTTTATCAACTTTAAACCGTTAGAGCTTTACTGAACATACCTCTTGGCCCTCCAAACCATGGCTCCCGAAGTTTCTCTGAAGAGACTTATGAGCTTGGATCATAAACCAAAGATGAGATGACTTACCTTGGATTTTGTTGTCATTTTGTGTAAATATGGGCTTTTGTTGGAGAGGCCGCTTTCCATGAATATGAGAGGTAATACGAGCCGTGAGCTTTGATTCATTACTTGGGCCTAATCCATATGTTGATTTTGATGATGTTGTGGGGTTATGATCCCAATTGATGAAGAAGAAATGTGGACCTTGAATCTGCCTCTTGAAGTAAGGATCTTGTGAGTTATGTGAGCCCAATTCATGTAGTTGAATGAGATATGAGCTTATTTGGGGTTTTAAAGAGATTTACCCCAAAAAAAAATCAATAATATGTTGATGTGGTGTGGGCTACCAATGAAGTAGTGTCACGTGGGGCAAAAAAAGAGTCTCCAACAATAGTTATGTTTTGGGCTTCAATTATCTTTTTTTTCCTTTAAACCTCACCTCATTTTGCCCTTCCTATTCTACCTTCTTTTTAATTTCTATAGAATTGTGAAAAAAAATTCCCAAAACAAGGTTTGGCTTTTCTGTAGGATAAAATATTGAGGAAGCAAATTCTTCGATTTTCTGCAAGAAAAATCATGAAAGCAAGTTGAAAGGCTAGGATAGCGCCATTGTTTTTCTTCTCACTTAATTTTATATATTCATGAAATGTCCTTTCGTTTGCTATTGTTTGATAATTGATATGATGCTATAATTTACAAAAATGAATAACCAAAGAAGGTTCAATGCAACAATGCACAATAGAAAAAAAAAATAGAAATTTCATATTAGAAAACAAATAGAATGCCAAAAAAAAAACCTAAATTATTTTTATATAGAAATAAAATTGATTCTAAAATAACAAAAAAAAAATTACTTTGCAATTAAATTGAATTGCAATCAAATTCAATTATTTTTTGCCCTCAATTATTGTTTGCCCTCTCTCTTTCATCACCACAAAATCTAACCCAAATTAATTTTCAAATAAAAGCCTTCATTCCATGGCCATTGTCTATGGAATGATTTTATTTTAGGTTTAGTCTTGATTGTTAACAATTAATCTATGTTTTAAATAAAACTTTATTTTCTCGATAAAGAAATCATGTTATTATTATAAGTGTTTGTAACCATATGTTTATAAACATAACAATAAATAAGTAAATGTATGTATATGTGTGTGTATATATATGTGTGTGTGTGTGTATCTATTAATGTATATGTGCATTTATTTTTGTGTAAGTATATAAATAAAGGTACCCTAAAACAACACATTGTTATCAACCAATATTGAAATATTTAATCATCTAGTATGAAATTGACTCTCTAATAAGAATCA
Source organism: Castanea sativa (assembly GCF_040712315.1). Classification (NCBI taxonomy): domain Eukaryota; kingdom Viridiplantae; phylum Streptophyta; class Magnoliopsida; order Fagales; family Fagaceae; genus Castanea; species Castanea sativa. The sequence continues at coordinate 36,646,050 of NC_134018.1, forward strand.
CATATCTCCATACATTTGTTATATATGTTTATATGTTTAGGAATATTTAACAAAGTTTTAGAGACAAGAGAATTAATGAGAAAAAAATCTTAAATTTTCATTGATTATAATTAATTAAAATGCTCCATTTTATATATCAGTAAGAGAGAGTAATCCAAACTAACTAACTAACCAATCATTGGGCACTAACCTTTGTGTATTAATTAACTAACTAACTCATACCACTCACATGAATAGCAGTAGGATTGTGACAAGTATATTAGTAACTTGTGCACATATCACCAAAATTCTTGAGGAACAACTCAGCGATGAACTGTTACTAGTTTCTTGCATAATTCTTGAGGATCAATTCAGAAATAAATAGACCACCAGCTACCATTGTAATGCAACAAAATTATATTCCTAAATTGCCAAGTTCGGCACACCAACGATAAACTTTATATTCCAATTTTCTCATGGCCTATAGCTATTCACATCATAGCTCTACTATTAGGAATTTGCATTAAATAGTGAATTTTTGGCGTTTCCATGTCTTATAGGGTTTTCTTACTATTGTGTTAAGGACAGATGATAGGCTACTCTAATTCGTATGCTTTTTCATTTATGTTATGTAATTGGGGATGAAATAATTCACATTATCTTCGTTGAAATCTAGTTCAAGGTCATACCTTTGGCTCCAACTTAGTCAAGAAATTTCCACTCCACACCAAAAGATTTGCGGGGCTCTGATGATGTTCTACATGAAGGAAATATACATACCAAGGACCATCTTAAGATTGAGCATTCTGGTTCTTATAGTTATGTTGGTAATTTTATTGTTATATTTATGTTTAAGTGTAAACAGTTGTTCAACTCCAATTATTATAACTAGTATATAACTCATGCTACCGCACAGGAATTGATATAATTTAATAAAATAATGGAAATAAATATATTGCATTTTATTATTTAAGTGATACTATTGGTTTTGTTTTATTTATTTATTTATTAATCATGAGTTTAGTCATGTTTAAAAGACTTAGTTTATTCATGTTTAATAAAACTTCGCATTATGTAATTTTTTAACAAATATTTTTATCATACAAAATTCTAATGAAAGAATGTTACATAGACATATATATTCAAGGTTGATTTATACACGGTAGATGTAGCTATGATTAAGTTGCTTTATCACAAACCATTTTTCGCAAAATATTTTAATCAATTAAATGTGAATCTCATAACGTGCATCAATATATAACAATAGAATAACGTGAATCTCATAAAAAAATTAATCAATTAAAAATCACTAAAATTATGAGCATAAAACGTAAAAACAAACAAATAGGATAAGTACTAATTCCTTAAAAGAAAACTTACAGCGAGTTGAGAAAACTATACAAATAATCTTTGATGTTTGAAGAATAATGGGATTACAACTTCCTTTCAAACTTGGATAGAGACTCGTGCTAATAACATGTTATGAAAATGAAAAGAAACATGCAACATCAATGATAGGAAAACAAAACAATTTTATAATTAAACAATAAAAATTATTGACAAAAAAGAAAGAAAGTATAGGCAGATGAAAGAAAATAAACATGCAACATCAATCATAGGAAAACCACAAAATTATATAATTAAACAATAAAAAATTTACACAAAAAGGAACGACAGTATAGGCAGATGAAAGGAAGCAGTAATCAAACCTTAGGAATGGTTGGAATTCGTTTAGCAGAGCATAAACCAGGACCATGAAAATTGTAAAGACAAGTACAATCGGAATATTTGGAGAGCCTCTTCTTATATAAGATACAGAAATATCCAAATACATTTATCATTGATAATGAGAGATTCTTTTGAAATTCCATAGCATTGATTGAAGAAGAGGGGAGCTGTATATTAAGGTGTCTGAATCGATATGGAAAAAGGAGGTGAACCTAAAAATACGTGGGTGTGAAAAAGGGGGATGAACCTGAGAATACGTGAGTGTGGAAAAGGGAGGTGAACCTGAAAACACATAGGTGTGGGATAAAAAAAAAAAAGCACATCGGAATTACAATAGATGGAGGAAAATTAGACTCAAATTTCATATTTACATTGACATATGGCACAATATAGATTAGAATTCCAATTTAGAATTGCAATTAGAGTTTCTCTCTACTTCACCTATTATAGTATATATAGATTTCTGATCTATAATATGAGATATAGGGAAGTTTAAGAATCAAAATATAGTATGGAAATAGTGTTTGCTTTAAACAAATATTGTTACTTATATGTATATTAATATGTTTAGTGCATTGTAAGCGAAAAATTTTACTCCAAAGTTTAGGGTTTGGGTTTAATGGCATCTTTTCCCTTGTATTAGGAGATACTAGAATTTTGCACCAAGCAACTTCCGGTTCATTGTTGGAGCGTGTTGCTACAAAGAAATTTGCACCAATCAACTACAATAATCCAAAATTGTTGTAGGGAGTCAGTCACATCAATAAGATATTTGTGCAATCGTTAGCTATATTGATAGGAGATCTGTGCTAACTGAAGAAGTTTACAATCAATCAAAAATCCAACTCAGTTTAAGCTAAGCTAAGATCAGTAAGTCCAACTGTATGTAGGTATTTGGGATTGTGTATAGTCTCTTGTACTTATGACCTCGATTTTTGATTAGTATATTCTTCAGGAGTAGTGACCAACATAATCACTTGTTGGGTTTTATCCTACAAAAGTTTTCTCCATTGTAACCGTATAGTTGTGTCTTGTCAATACTATATTTTGTCTGCCCTCATTTTACTTGTCAAGTTACTAATTTGTGCACAAAAATGATCGTTTTGATCATGGGATCATGGAAATGTTTAAAAGGTCAAAATTTAACTGAATTGGACGTTAGATTATCCACTTTTTCATGTTGAAGACTTATCATGGTGATAGTTAACGACTTTACAAAGTATACATGAATTGTTCTTTTGCCTGAGTAACTTCAAAGACCGTTTAAAATAAATTCACTTGATAAAAACCAAGTGTAGATAACCAAAACTTAGAAGGTTCAAGAGATCAGCAACATACCTGATGTGAGATTAACCGAAACTGAAAATTATTGAACTCATGCCAATACCTGTTACACATTGAGATCAAGAATCATTAAATATAGCTGAGGATCTCGAGTGTCTACTTATACAAAGAAACACATAAAGCACTTCAATTTAACAAAGAAATTTAAAAACAAACTTTGATGTTCGTTTTTGTTTTATCATGGAACATATGAGAAAAATAACTTTACCAAACATTATGAGGAGAAGAAACTAACCACTCATCCAATTCCTTACAAACAAACAAAATTCATCATACCAATACTAACAAATTCCCAACACCAAAATTCATTGTGATTTACAAAGCATAATCAAAATCCTAAAAAACTTTTATAAATAAAATAAAATGAGAGACAAAAATGAGTTCTAGCGGGTCACTAGATCAAAAGATGGTCATTGGAGGGTCATGGTTTTGTCAACCGTGTCACAGTGGCCATGGGTTCGTCATCATCGTCAGTCCCAATCTGAGAGAGAGAGAGAGAGAGAGAGAGTCCCAGGTCCCAATCTTGTCATAGGTGGGTTGCAATAGCTTGCAGTGTGTCTCAGTGAATTGACTAGGTTGTAGTGGTAAGGAGTTTGTTGTGACTCTTGTGAGGCATAAATTTTTTTTATGCCTCTAAGGGGATTATTTATCGATCAATCTGAAAATATTTTTCAAGTTAACCACTTCAAACCAAACATCCAAAAATGGAGAAAATATCTTCCAAAAATTTTTTTAAAACTGAAACAAAATCAACCTTAGAGATGATAAGTGTATTTTCCTAAATTTGTTGCACCCTAATTTGTTCCGTCACTGAAATTGAATTAACATGGTTATTGTGTAATTAGTTCTCTATTTCTGTAATGTTCTCATTATGTAGGATTAATACTATTCTTCTTCACAATTACATTATATAAGGTTTTTGTTAAATGACCACTTTTCATGCTAATTGTAGATAATTAATCTCAAATTCTTAGACCACTCGTCAAAATAAGAAATTTAAGCATGCTTTATATTATGCTAGGCAAGGGTATATGCTACATTCCAAACATCTTAATAGTTTGACAATACTCACATAATGAACTCATAGGTATTTAAAATAAACTTATTGAAACGGTCTACTATCTATACACCTAGCACAACCACAATTAGATTTTAAACACTAACTAAATATAGATACCATTTAGAGACATATAGCTGATTCCAAATATTCATTGTTTGTGGTTTATTAATGACTTGAAAACTCATTTTTTCCCTTTGGTTGGGACTTGAACTCATTCAGAAGTTATCATAAGAGATATAATTGGATGCGGAGAAGAGATTAAGTAGACAAACCTCTTTAATTTCTAGAAGAAGAGTTTATACTTGATCACTCACAGATGCACAGGCACCAGCGACCCTAACAAAGCTTACATGGAATTCAAAAGAATCAACAGTTAATTCATCACCATAAATGTGGTTCTAATATAATTTTATATCCCTTTTTGCTGAAATAATTTATTTTTCATCACTGTTCTAAAACAGTTCAATGCAAGAGCTAAGACACAACTTCTTTGTATAAGTCGGGTATAGAGTCCTTTCATGAAAAATCAAGTAATTAAGTTCTTGTTTTGGATACTTGTCTATTCTGAAAAATAATTGATAAAACTTAACGAATTTCATTGCACTAACATAATGGAATGATAAACTACAATTCCTCATTAGATCATAAATTCTCTAATGAGGCATATCCACTTTCTTAAATCGTAAAGATGAATTACACTAATACTTACTCAAGAACCATAAAAGCAAATAGAAGCAAGTATTGGTCATGATGCATTATTTTCGTGGAGAAGTATATAGAAGCTAGTGAAGTGCAGCAAGGAGGTACAAGGTAGAGAATAAGGACTGGAAGAGTACAGATATGGGGCAATAAACTTCAACACTGAGATTTGAGAACATACAAATCTAACATCCAGTGGTCTAGGGAACAAGTGCTACTATAAATTGGTTAATATGAATTTAATAATAGAAGATTTGAACTTTAGGTATGTTGCTCCAACAAAAACATTAGTAATATCTTGCATAATAATTTGAACTCAAAAAATTAATAAAGCACAACCATCCATAAATTTCATCAAAAGAAAAGGCAATTTAACATATCATTCAACTCATTTCAACTAGAAATTGAAACCCAAATCCTACATTAAAAGTACTTCCATCCAAATCAACCAATGGTGATTTAACTAAATCATAATAAAAATTAGAAAGATGTTTTACAAATCTATATCAATAAATCTAAACTAATACTTATTTTATTGGTTATTGCCCCAACCAAGCATGGCCCCATGCAAACCAGTATGGGGAAAATTTTGATTTTGAACTTGCTGCAAGCCAACTTTGCCCGGATATGAAGGTGAACGTAGCAAGCTTCTTCTAACATCAGACAAATTCAAACCAGCATTGTTAGCCATAGATATAAAAACTGTGTCATTAAGCGGGTGGCACCCTGTCAATCTCATAAGTTGCATCTCAATCTTATAGACCTGAAAAAATCCATATGATATATAAACAGCATATTCTATATGAATGCAAAAACTACAAAGAAAAGAAAGAAATAAAGTGAAAGTAATTTTACATTCTGGCACTTCCATGAATTGTTTCTCAGACTTACCAATAAAGGTATTGTCACATAATCAATTTCTGCAATTCTATTCTCAAAATGAGCTTTGTCACACTTTTCTTTAAGCTCCCGGGGAACCTGTGATAATTCTGAGGCTGTATTCCTAAGAACTTCAACCTATATAAAACCATGAAAACTTAAATTATCATTCATATAAGAATATTGTTGGTGAGAATGTCTAGCGTTAACAAAAAACATAAAGCATTACCTCTTTTTCAATGTTTTTCATCAAGTCTTGTCTTCTTTTTCTAGACCGTTTAGCTGATTCTATATTTGCTTGCTTCCTAATATGGAAAAAAAAAATCAAATTGGCATGCAGTCCATTTTAAATATAAAAAGAAAAAAACAAAAACAAAACAAAACAAATTGAGAAGCATTGAATAATATTTGAAAAAACAAACAATTTCTTGTTACCAACCTCCTTTGACGCTTTGCCTCATCAGAATTGTCAGTGATTTATGCCGTAGATTGAAAAACTGTACACAGTCAAGAGAGCAAATTCAGCAAGTGATGCAGAGGCAAGTGAATTGCAGACACCCACAACCACAACACAAATTTTTGTTGTAACTATTCAAAAATCAAATAACTATTTAACACATCATGCTGAATTGGAAAAAAATAATAATAATAAATAAAGCCTCTATTCTCAATGCAAATAAACAAATAATAGGATTGTTTTATTAATTTGATAAATCAGAAAGATTTATTCATTAGAAGAAACAAGGCTAGTTCCAAGTAACAATAAAACAGAGACCTAAAAAACACAAAACAAAGAGCAAAAAAACTCTCAAGCTAATACACAACTGACCAATCTACAACCAAAAAAAAAAAAATCGTTTTATGAGAATCCATTCATGACAGAGAGCATGGTTGAAATTCTGTAAGCATGCAGTACATACAAATAAAATAAACTCTTAAAAGGAAGGAAAAATTATGATATAAGAAGTAAAATACCATTAGTATTAGGAATAGGAGGGTGCGAATGAGTATTGTTGACTGCATTGAATTGTTGATTGAGTGCAGCAGCGCAAGCGCGCTCACTATCAGAATCAACAGCAGCATTATTCAATGGCAGAGGAAAGAAGTCGAAGTACTTTGTCATGGTAGTAAACAAACCAAAGAAAGAAATAAAGTGAACTAGTTAACTTTGCTTTTTTACGAGGAATGGGAATAGGAATAGGCCAATTTATATAGGTAGGAGAGGGCGGGGATGTCCAAATACTCTTCGGAAAAGGAAAGACCAATCACCGCCTTACCTTACGTGTCATACAAATTAATATTTTATCTCAAATTAATTTTATTTTGGTTTTTTTTTTTTAAATATTATTATTATTAAGCCAAGTTTACCGGCATTAAATTAGACAAATAAAATTTTAAAAGAAGTTAATTTTAAGATAATATAATTGCGTAATACCCAACACAAACAATACATCTATCCGATTCCTCCTCTTCCAATTCGTAATAACACATGCACAAATACTGATCGAAAAAGGAAATAGCAATCACTGCCGTACGTGTCATACAAAAAAATATTTTATCTCAAATTAATTTTATATTTATATTGGTTTTACAAAATAAATTATTATTAAGCCTAATTTACCGACATTAGATTAGACAAATATTTTAAAAGAATTTTTTTTAGATAATATAATTGCTTTATACCCATCACAATAGATCTATCATATTCCTCCTCCAATTCGTAGTAAATTACTACAGAAAAATTCAAAAATTCAAAAATAAAGTTTGTACAACAAACCCAAAAAAATACAAAATTCCTTTCCTCCAAGCAAATCCCTATTTACAATATATATATATATATATATATATATATATATATATATAAAATTTGTCTTCCTCAATAAATCCCTAATACCTAGTACAGTTTTGAAATACAAACTAGACCGTACGGTCCAACCCATTTAGCCGTGAACCCTTTTTTTTTTTGGTTCTTTTAGTTTGAAGAGCCTCTATGAAAAAAAAACATGAACTGTGCAAATCGCGATTGAACCGCACAGTTCTTAGAATCGTGAACGGTTCTCACAATTCTTTATGTTTCGACAAATACGAGCCGAAATTAGAGATTTGGCTAGCATGCACTTAGGACCTTTTTTTCAAATCTGGAACTAAAGGATTTGAAAAAAAAAAAAAAAAAAGGGTTGCACGAAGTTGAAGCAGCAAACCAACAACCCAACTCAGGTCGCTAGTCACGGCCTTCGTCTTCTACTTTTGTTTTTTCTATTCCTCCTTCTTCTCTTTCTTTTGTCTATCTCCGCTGTTGTGGTTTCTCACTTCCTCTCTTTTTGTTTTGTATTCCTTGTATCATAGAGAAAATCTAATATTGTTTGGGATGCGATTATGAAAAGTTTAGCTTATTTGAGTTTTTAGCTTCTTTTTGGTATTATTTATGAGTTTCATTACACTTTTTAATATTATTCATGGGTTTCATTGTACTATTCAGCTAGTTTTTAACCTTTTTTTTATACATTTGCAGCAAAAAGTTTTTCAGTTTCAACTAAATAAGTTGTTCCTAAATGGAGTATCACAAAATATTTCACAAATTTTTTGTTACAATTATGAAATAGCAAAATGTAAATGATAAAAAAAAAATAGTGAGTCCATGTGTAAGTGACAGTTTAACAGACAACCACTCCTAGCATGTCATGTCATAATTGTGGCAAATTATTATAAAATAGCGTGTGATTCTAGAGTTACTCTTTTTTTAAGGCAATAAATACAATTGAGTATATAATAATAATTAATAAATTATTTAAATTTAAATTTAAATTTATTAAGTAATTTAAATTTTTTATTTTTTTTAATGTTAGTGTCCGTATAATTCTTATATTCTAATAATATTACTATTATAATTACTATCACAAGTTTAACTAATCAACATATAAATAAATAAAGAAATATTATATTTATGTTTGCTTTGGATTTTAATATTTCTTTTTTGTTCGATAAAAGTATGATATGCAAAAATACATTTAAAAAAAAGATTTTTATATTTAATTGGATCATTTATTTAATTTTTCTATTTATTCTAATTTAACATATTTTTTATATTTAAATAATTATTAAATTAATTATGACATCATCACGGTTTGAACTCGATCTAACTTTAAAAACTTTGAACCTCTTTCTTTTACGGTTCATTGAACAATATGAGTCTAAAAACCATTACCCAGTATAAAAACAAAAACAAAAAACCAAAAATTAGTCTTACAATAACTCCATAGTGCCATCAATCTCCATACTTGCCAGAATTCAACTATATTATATTCTCAAGAAAATAATAATAATTTATATTTGTTTTCTTAAGAATATAATATAGTTGGTTGCAGGGACGGATCTACACTCCCCCCCCCCCCCCCAAAAAAAAAAAATCACCTGAAGGTTGAACTGAGTTTTAAATCTCACTTTCTTTTATGAAGTAGCTTCTTTGAAGCCTTTTTCCTTTTTATTATATATTATTTTTATGTGAAAAATGGCCCCCCAAGTAAAAAAAAAAAAATGGTATACATATGTAATTTGAAAAATTAAGATTTGCCCTTAAATATATATATATATATATATATATATATATATATATATATATATATATATATATTTTGGATCTCCTTTGAAATAGCGTTGATTTCCATTTTGATGAATATATTGAAATGTTTAAGAAACACTTATTTTATATGTTATACTTTGTTGTATAATATCAAATGTTTAAAAAACACTTATTTTATATATAGTATTTTGTTGAATATGAAATAGATGTTAGTTTTTATTTTCATAAAAAAAAAAAAAATATATATATATATATATATATATATATATATATATATATTGTTTTAAGCTTTGGCCCCCCTCAAGTTCGAATTCTAGTTTCGTCCCTAGTTGGTTGATAATGGTTTACGATGTTTGAGTTATTTTCTTAATTTCAGGAGGTATTGCTTTTTAATAAAAGTGTTTAAGTCTGTTTAAGATTGAGAAGCTATTACTCAATCATTTGTCTTAAATACTGAAACTTTAGACATTGAATCCTCTAAAGATGCCAAAAAAATGCATTAGTTTACTCTTTTTGTTTCAATAACTGCAAAATATACATTTTTAACTACGAAACTTGTCAATACAAAACTTAGTAACAAGATGAAAAATGATTTTAAGTTATTGTCTAACAGTGTATATAGAAAAAGACTTCTATAATATTTAATTGATGATCTATTTTTGTACCATAAAAGAATGTATGTCAGTGTGTCACAGCTGTATTGAGCCAAATTTAAGTAATAAAATAAAATATTTTTTTTACTTAAAATTTTGTTATATATAATTTGACAAAATTTCTGGCTCCGCGTCACTGATTATGCAAGAAAGATTATTTTAATTTCATGAAACTTGTGGAGTATCAATCAAGGGCAATGCTTTGTGAGAGAGAGGGTATTATACAAGTACGTATGGGTGATGGAAGATTACTCCATGTGGAGTAGGAGACAAACAGTGAGAATCAAAGTATTGAACTTACGGACTATTGTATTGGTTTGGTCACTTTGCATAGTTCTGATGTCGTGTTGATGAAGAGCGATTACAACACCAAGTACTACGACTATAGAAGTTACAAGTTGCACGTGTGCAATATGTGGATTGATCCATAAAAAAAAAAAAAAAAAAAAAATTCCTTTCATTCTGATCTTTAAGTTGTTAATTTGAGTATTTTTAAAAAAAAGTTGTTAATTTGAATAATTAATTGTTAGAAAGAAACTGTTTTTTAGTTGGAATAATATAAGATAATTAATACTAAAGATACAAACTTTTTTACAAACTTTTTTACAAAATTTTTTACAAACTACTGATATAGTGAGTGATTATTGATAAATGAAAAAGTAATACTAAAAATAGACTCAAATAAAAACCAATAAAAAATTGATCATATCAACAGTTTGTAAAAATATTGTCAAATAATTTATAACCGTAACATTACACATATAATATTGCCTGTCTTCACTAGCTACAAGTGGTTGGCCCATCCCAAGCTAAAGTTATTATAGCTTCTGCTCATCCAATGTAACAACAAGAAACCTTAGATTGTAATTCGGTGAGCATGAAATTATATCTTAATGTTACTATTTTAGGGATGTCAATTTAAGTACAAGAATAACATCTACAAGCAGCTTATATTTCAGATTAAAAACTTCTAAATGAAACAATATGAACTTACAGTAATAAGGAAGCATTCCCTTAAAGGGCTTCTTTCTTTTTTCTTTTTTCTTTTTGGAATGTGACTTTAGACTAGCATTTTAAATAAAAGTTGGCAAAAGTACATTTATACCTATAAAAATGTTGAATTAAAGAATTTAAGAAATTTTACATAAGCAAATAAATTAATGAGCTAATGGCAAAAGGGAGCAATAATGAAAAATAAAAATAATGAGTGTATTGAGGCATATAATTATTTAATCTAACAAATTAATTATAGACCAATGCTTCAAGTCCTTTTTTTTTTTTTTTGATAAGTAAATGCTTCAAGTCCATTTTCAAATGGGGGTAAATTGTCTATTTAAATATATTTAATCATTTCCTATTTCTCCCATCTTAATTTTTAAAACATCAAAACAAAAAGAATGACTAAATTATTCTCTTCCCCCTACTTAATTTTAAAAACATCCAAAAAAGATAGAGAGTAACCATTCCGCCCTACTCTCCCATCTACCTCCAAATTTCCAAACATAGCATCCTATCACATTGTTGTAGCACTTCCGAAGTTATGATAGCATTAGCACTCAAATGGCTTTAGATACCAGCGTGGATCAATAAATTTCATCACTAAATTCAATACTCACTCAGAAGTGAAGAACTGGTCAACCATTTATACCACCAAATTATGGTAAATTCTTTTTAAAAGATGCTGACTAACTTCCTATAAATCAAAAGCAAAAGCATGTCCAACAAAGTGATTAATGGATTAGATCCAGTTGCTGAGTAAGCACCAATAATTTCTCCTTAAAAAAATCAGCCTCACTAAGAATATCGTGTGCCTCTCCCTCCAAGTGCAGAGTAAAGACATGCCTCATATGCTTCAATGTCCCTGTTCACATCTTCAACCTCCTTGTCAAGTTTGTCAGACAACACTAATGCATTCAAGACATAAAGGTTGCTCAACCTGTAAATATGAACATGGAGTCAAATCTTCAAACGAACATTCAACTTTATATCCAAGTTCCTCTGCAATAAGTATACCTGGGTCTAAATTGTGGCAATCTCAAATGCAAGTTTGAGCACGGTTATAGTCAAGTAGAACTCCAAGTTGTGAGGCTGCAAAGGAACATTGGATCATCCTTCAGGAGAAGGTAACCCACAAATGATTCTTACATTGTCTCCCAGGCAGGCTAATATCCAGCTGGACAGCTCCAGCCCCAGCATGAGGACAAGGAGGAATCCCCTGTGGCTGCTGCTGGGGTTTTTGCTTTGGTAACACAACAAAAGAATTGTCCATACGCGTCGAACTTATCACACTATTGACCCCATGAATTGAAGACCCCTGCATTTCTGCACATCCTCATTGCCAAAAACCACATACCATACTTGTCAACAACCAACCAACCAACCAAACATATCATATCACTTTTTAACATTAAATTAAGCAAGCAAATCCTATAATATTAATCTCCCATAATGTGTTACACAAATACTATAATCAATCAAAAAAAATGTAGCTTGAATATGGCTGATTTTTTTACAAAACCCAGATGCTATAATTACTCAAAATACAGAAACTAAAGAAGAAGAAAAAAAGGACTTCTGAGTTGAGTTACTCAAAAGGGTATCATATCAAAATCTGAAAGAAAATTTATAATTAAATTTTTTAAAAAAAAAAGCAAATTCGATTGATTACTGGAGCAAGAGGAGTTGCTGTTGTAAGAATTGACGCCAACGACACAGAGGGAGTGGCAGCAGTTCTGGCAGCCCCATCGGGGCAGATTCGGATCCATGGGGAGCCTCCAACTCTTATCCCCCATGCCCAGCTTCTCCTTCTTCCTTTAATTCTTTCAATTTCTTTAATTATTTATTTATGATTGCTCAATGGTCAGTATACACACTATTGAGCCTTGGCTTTTGCTTTGATTTGTTTTTGTTTGTTCCTAGTTTCTTTCCAGGTTTCCTTTTTATTTATTCTTTGTGTATCTTTTAGTGTTCTTTCCCAAACCCCCCATAATAAAATCAACAAGTCTTGCTTGCTCTATCATTTAACTCTCCCAATTTCAAAATTCACCATTCCTTAGATTTACTTTACTCCCTTATTGATTTGTTAACAATAGCAACATGGAGATCAGTGAAATAAGTTTTATTAGAGAGTAATGGTTACTTCTTAAATTAGTAAAAGTACAAGGCCAACTTTGTTTCCTCTTAGCAAGTAAAAGAAATATCATACATCTTTTACTTATAATTGTATTAGATTTCACAACTCAAAAAATGAAAAAAATAATATATATTACATTTCAGATTTTCTTTGGATGGAATGTGCTTACATGACTATTGATATTTTTCGCTTTGCTTCATTGATGGTTCAGAGAGTTGTTATGCCAACAAAATTTTGGTGGTTAATATCAACAAGTGAGAGTGATTATCTCACTTGTCTCATCAGTATGCTGGTTTAGAAGAAAGTGTAGAGTGCCTACAGCCTATCCTACTTGTGTAAGTTAACTGCTTGGTAGCTTTGCATCTTTCCATTTTTTTTTTTTTTTTTTGAGAATACTAAATATTTTTAACACGCACACCGGGAGAGGGGAGAATGAAAATAAATTCATTGAAAATAAATAAATAAAAGGAAAATGAAAAAGAAGAGAAGATCAAGCAGATAACAGGAAGTTTAAATGCAAACATGTGATAAATCCATATCAACAACCAGGTCAATATCAAAATACAACTAAAGTGCCATTTAGTAATAAAAAAAATGGTTCTTAAGAGTCTTCAGTAAAATGTTAATAAGTAAAGATAACCTTTGAAGCAGAGCACAAAATCTGCTACATGCTCAAAGTAAGAAATCTGTATACAATTGCCCCTTATTATGCCTGAAACAGTGAGATTACCAACAAAACAGTGGTTTGTCAAAACTCAAAAGACTCAAAACACTGTTAAGTATGTTACTCTTTTTACAAGCAAAAATTTCTTTAGTTTTGCTGTCATAGTTAAAATAGACATACAACTAAAGGCTAATTATTAAAAGTTACAAGGAGAGGTCAGGCAATGAAAACCGCACAACCCCATACATTACAAGGAAAGCTCAGGTATATAGTACATACAGCCTTACCAGTTATCTCCAGATGCTTTATTCTCATTCTCAGCTCCAAAGTTCATGGTTTTGGATTTTTCAAAACCTGCTGGAATAAGATGTCTAGCTTCCATCTCACTGCATGACATCTTTGCCAATTGACTTTTTCCACATTGACAAAGTCCAACAAAAACTTCAGATAAGATGCCTGAATCAGGAGTCATAGATCTCTCAATCATTTCCCTCAAGACTTGAACTGCTTCATCAAAATCCTCATTCTTGCAGAAGGTTGATATCAACATCTTGAGAGCTTGTTCATTCAGATGACAACCACTCCTTACCATGCTTTTATATAGCTGAAAGGCACACTCAGAGTTCTTCCTCACACACTGACCTCTAATAAGGGCAGAAAAGGTCGAGGCACTTGGAACTAAGTTCTCCTTATCAAGTTCTTTAACCAAATATGCTGCTTTCTTTGTCTTACCCTCCTTGCATGGTCCCAAAATCAAGGCATATATTATAAGTCAAGATATCAGCCTTAACTTGACTCCTCAACATCTCATCATAAAGCCTACCTCCCATCTCACTGCTACCCCCTTGGCTATACCCATTTATCAAGGCATTGTAGGTCACAGTATTAGGAGAAACATTCACTGCTTTCATCTCATTGAAAACCTTACCAGCATCATGTAATTTTTCTTCCTTGCAAAACTCACAGATGAATGTGTTAAATGTAACCACATTTGGATGGACCCATTCTTCCCCATTGAGTTTTTAAGCTTTATCGCAAAGCTCAAAAGAGCCTTATTGCAATATCCTGCAATCAGCGTATTATAAGATGCAATATTTAGGACACTTAAACAAGACTAGAATTTCATACAATGGTGCTGACATCAGAAACTAAACCTCCACCAACTCACTCCAAGACAGATTGCTCAATCTGAAAAGAAAAGGAAAAAAGAAAATTTTCTACCATCATTTCCAATAGCCCAAAATAAGATAAGCAGTATGAATGAAATAAATAAACACACAAAATCAACACATGGAGTCCATCAACCAAGTTGAGTAGGTTGATTCTGTTGCTGATCCCCTACCCACTTTGTGCCTGTTTGGTGCAGTTAATTTTCAGTTTTTTTAAATAAGGTTGTTTGAAAAAGCTGTAATAAGAAAAAAAAAGTGAGATTTGAAAAAGTTTTATTTCAAACAGCGTTACCAAATGGGCTTGCCATTAGCTAAATCAACTGAAGGGAAACAAACACACCCAAGCCCTCTGAAATCTTTACCCCTTATTGTTGCTACATACAAGAACTTCAAAATCCCATCTAGTAATATGATCAAAGTGGAGAACAAATAGGTTTCCACACCCCATTTTTATTGTTCTTACACAGAAACAAAAAGCAACAGAGCTAACAAACATAATACAGTGAGAGGATCAGCAAGAAGAATTTGATCAATGCAGGAGAATTCCTTGATCAGCACAAGAAAAATGTGCAATTGTTAAGACACAAACAAAAACAAAACAGGAGCTAAGTCAGCTAACACACATAGTACAGTGAAAGGATCAGCATGAAGGTTTGATCAATGCAGGAAGCACATTGGTAGCGGACAATATGTTGAAATTAGAATGTCGGGAGAAGTCTAGATTAGCATTCCATACTAGAATGTAACCCACGCCTTTTCGTACAACCCATTGCTACGCTTAATTAAGCAAATAATAAAATAAGCAAAAGCATAATTTTTTTTTTTTTTGTAGAAGAGGTTGCGAATGTCACAATGCTATAACTTTAACAAGGACTAGGGCCCTCTTCTTTTTTTTGCAAATTGTCACTACTACCAACATAATCTTCTTGCTCATACCTTTTACTTTATTGCCATCATATCCAAATCACTTCAAACTAAAACGCGCACAGTAATAATCAAACAAAACCAGAAAATCCAATACTCTCATTAACAATCAAACACGATTCATTCATGGAAAAAAAAAAGTAACTATTTGAAATAGAAGAATTCCACCACATTAATATACAACACTACAAATTTTTACAAAACAAATTGAAGGAATAAAAGGAAGACCAACCCTCAAAAAATGCAGATCTCTCTGTGTTCGTCTGTGAAAGGGTTGTAGTTTTGACCGGTGCAGCGATGAACAAGAGGTGGTTTTGAGCGGCAGAGACTGGATGTGCCAACAGTGACAGGTGATATTGGATTCTATTTTATTGAAGACTGTTATATCATTCACGTGAGCATGCACGCATCACAACTCACAAGCTATTATGATAGAAAAAAGTCAAATAGATGCCTTTTTTTTTTACGTAGGATTTTTCTTAGCTGAATTGCTTATGAAGAGCCACGGTCAAGGACATAAGCAATCCTAATTGAGTCAAGCACGAAGAAGCAATTTTGATGTTTAACATTCACAATTTCTACTTCTACTTCTACTAACTCTATAAAAAGCGCGAATAGCTTTTCTACAGTAAGTTTGGTTTAGTGTAGTTTTTGTCTATTATTGAAGTTTGGTTTGGTATAGTTTGTCTTTTATTGAGCCAAAATGGTGAGTTTGGATGAGAAAGAAAAAAAAAATTAATATAAAGAAATGTTATGCCTATAACATTTTCACAACACTTTCCTAAGTGGCAAGTTATTACTGACTATTATTGAAGGAAAAAAAATAATTTCAGTGGTAAGTTCAAATTAGAACCAATAACAAATTACTTCATCAGATTTTGTTGTAGAAGTGTTGTAGAAATGTCGTTAATGCAGCACTTCTCATTTTAATATTATATTACCTAAATAAGGAGAAACACTTCATAGAATGCCAAAGCAATATGCATCCTGTGCAAATCAAGCAAAGAATTCATGTATGCATTACATGACTCAATAGTAGAAAAAACCCATAATCTTTCATTTCAAAAAAAAATCAGTGGCATTCCTAAACTTCTTCATGTGCGCAGGAGTCTTGCAAAGTGATTCAAAAACATGAGGTGAAGAATCACACAAGTGGTACAAGTGCGGCATTTCTTCAAACAGATTCAATGGCACATCTATTGAACCTGATACAAGAATCTTCCTCAAAATGGACTCTGCGGACTTGAATTTCTGGATTTTAATGAGAATGTGGAGGATTATCGAATGGGTTTCTAGGTAATCACAACATGGTTTCTGAATCCAAACCCAATTAAAAAACTCCAGGGAAAAAATATGGTCCTTCTGAATCTTTAACAATATATGTTTCACTCTAAGGGGTGTTAGACTGGTTGGTAAGGAACTGACCTTAGACCAATCAGAGTGAATTAGATGGCTGTGTGCAACATTTATGAAATCAAGGTCCTGACCTCTGGGTTCAGGGATTGTTCTGTGGGGTATTGGAACTGGTTTCCAATTTCTAACTAAATCCACAGGGATGCTGGGCTTTATAGTACTCTGAGTTTTAGCTGCAGAATTAAGGAAAGTAAAAAATCGACAGAATGGAAAACTATTATTCATAATTTCCTGATAAAACAAAGAAAGTGGCTTTTCTTTTTTGTTTGTGAAGAAGCAGAAAATTTTGGCGCATAACCAAAGTGATTATTTCCTCCCAATTCAGCAAAATGAAAATGAAATGGAACTGGGTCTTGACGAAATTAAGAGGACTAAAAGGTGTAGCAAAGGAAAAATGTACATGATTATTTAAGATCCACTAACTTTGGTTGAATGCAGAGACCAAAGGAAATGTTTACCTTTTGGGTTCAATTTACTTTGTTTATGAGCTCTGACACTTCACTGGGGCATTATAACAAGCAACGCCTGCATGTAGACTTCTCTGAGCTTCTCCAACAAGTAAATGAAGAAAGAACAGAGTTTGGAACTTATAGTGGCGATGAAATAGGGGAGGACGGGAGTGGATGAGATGACAATGCATGGGGATGACGTTGGCGACAAAAATCATGATAGAGTAGAGAGGAAACTGTTATGATTTGTTTGAAAGAGTAACGTAACCCGGTAACTAGTTTATGCAGATTATATGATCGGTTAAGATAAAGTGGGCAACAAAATTATAGGTACTTTAGAAGGACACTTAAACAATACTAGAATTTCATACAATGGTATTGACATCAGAAACTAAGCCTCCACCATCTCATTCTCCAAGAGAGATTGCTCTATCTGAAAATAAAAGGAATAAATAAAATTTTCTACCATCATTTCCAATATCCCAAAATAAGATTAGCAGTATGAATGAAATAAATAAACACACAAAATCAACACATGGAGTCCATCAACTAAGTTGAGTAGGTTGATTCTGTGGATGATCCCCTACCCACTTTCTGCCTGTTTGGTACAGTTAATTTTCAGTTTTTTAAATAAGGTTGTTTGAAAAAGCTGTACTAAGAAAAGGGTGAAATTTGGAAAAGTTCTATTTGAAACAGCGTTACCAAATGGGCTTGCCATTAGCTAAATCAACTGAGGGGAAACAAACACACCCAAGCCCTCTGAAATCTTTACCCCTTATTGTTGTTACAGACAAGAACTTCAAAATCCCATCTAATAATTTGATCAAAGTGGAGAACAAAGAGGTTCCCACACACCCCATTTATAAAACTCAAAAAACTCATTGACGACAGACAAATTGTTCTGACACAGAAACAAAAAGCTACAGAACTAACAAACATAATACAGTGAGAGGATCAGCATGAAGGCTTTGATCAATGCAGGAAAAATCCTTGATCAGCACAAGAAATATGTGCAAATAAGATGCACGGAAATGTGAAATGTAGCAATTTTCCATAAATAAAAAATAAAATAAAAAACAGCACGTGCAGCTACCCACTTCGGCCATTAGCTAATCCAACTAATATTACCACCTTAATGTTCTCAAATACCACATTTATAAAACAAAACAAAAAAAACAAAACAGAGCTAACAAACATAGTAGAGTGAAAGGATCAGCATGAAGGTTTGATCAATGCAGGAAGCACATTGGTAGCGAACAAAATGTTGAAATTAGAATGTCGGGAGAAGTCTAGATTAGCATTCCATACTAGAATGTAACCCACGCCTTTTTCATACAACCCGTTGCTACGCTTAATTAAGCAAATAATAAAATAAGCAAAAAGCATAACATTTTTGTTTGTTGTAGAAGAGGTTGCGAATGTCTCAATGCTATAACTATAACAAGGACTAGGGCCCTCTTCGGTTTTTTTTTTTTTTTTGCACTTTGTCACTACTACCAACATAATCTTCTTGCTCATACCTTTTACTTTTATTGCCATCATATCCAAATCACTTCAAATTAATAATCTTTAAACTAAAACAAGCTCAGTAATAATCAAACAAAACCAGAAAATCCAAAACACCCATTACTAATCAAACAAAATTTATTCAGGGAAAAAGAAGCAACCACATTAATCTACAACACACACTCCAAATTTTTACAGAACAAAGTGAAGGAATAAAAGGAAGACCAACCCTCAAAAAAATAAAAAATGCAGATCTTTCTGTGTTCATCCGCGAAAGGGTTGTAGTTTTGACCGGTGAAGCGGCGGAGCGATGAATAAGATGAGCGGCGGAGAGTGGGTATTTTGTACCCCAAGGTCAAGGACAAGGACCTACGCAACCCTAATTGAGTCGAGCACAAAGATGCAATTTTTATGTTTATTTATACTACTATGTTTGGATTCCACAAATTTTTTTTTTTTTTAAGGCTGTGTTTGGTTCGACGGTAAACCAATTCCGGACGGAAAATCATTTCCGGAAAAAATATTTTCCCGTAAAGAAAATGTACTCATGCTGTTTGGTTGCACCATGGAAAATAAGGGCAGCAAACAAATTCCACTGTTTGGCATTTTCTGAAATTCGTTTTACTGAATTCATTTTCCCATGTTTGGTTTGTTCACACATTTTACGGAAAATTGGGAAGAAAATTTACAAATAAAAACCTGCATTGCCTAGATGAACCTGTAATAGCACAAAAATAATCATCCACTTCAACAGTTACAAAAAGCATCACAAAATTAATCATCGACTTCAACATCAACAAAGAGCATCCGAATATCACGTGGTAATATTTATATCAAAACGCACATAATGTTCTTTCACCATTACAAGTCCATGGTATGCAAAATTGATACCTACACGTGGTATCTGAACAGTACACATGTGCCCTACATGCTTAAAGTCACCACACATAACTTGGGCAATTGTATCGTCCCAATAATACAAAAGAGTTCACATCCTACAGGTTATAAATACATACATAGGCTGCTTACCGATAATACAATTGTCACATATATCATACAATGTTAGGATCATACTAGTACTACATCACACACAACTTAGCCATCACAATCAGCACTAACCAGACAAGTCAGAGTCGAGTGAACAAATAACTATCCATCCAAAGTTTCCTCAACTTAGCAGTCTTGGCCAGGAATCCCCTAGCTACCTTCTTATTTTCACACAGATGGTCAAAGGCAGTTGCAAGCATATCTTCACTATACCCATCCGCCGCCATAGCCATCACCTCAGAGTAAAGACTATTAAAATCAACAGGCCCCCGACTGATTTCTTTCAAGGCCACAGCAATTTCCTTAAGCTGATCAGACAAATCAGTCAGAGCGCTATCATCAGAGGGAGGTGCACGGCTTCTTTTGCGGGACTTTGAAAGTGTGGACCCAGTGGTGGACGATTCGACCACATTCTTCCCCTTATCCACCACACCCTCCTCCCCATTATCAGCCACCATCTCAGTGCTCTCGCATTGTCATGCTCGTGTCAATATCAACATATGACTTAGCAAAGCTTCCTGTGTCAAAATCCTTACCAACTACAATGTCAAACTCATCATACAACTCTATCTTCTTGTTCAAAAAATCTGCATGGTTCCGATGCGCCCGTAACGGAGACAGGGAACATACAATAACAATGCAATGATCACTTCACTCATAAATTCAATATTCAATTCAATATTGATGTCATTAGATGATTTATGTGAATGATAAACAAGTATAAGCTATTATTACCACAAGAGACATAATCCATGATTTATGGGATAAAAACAATAGAAAATATAATGCACAAATATAGTTGAAAGCCATACCATAACTTCCTCTTGGTACGTCTTCGCATCGCACGTGATCATTTTTAAGCTATCATCCCAACCGAACCCACTCTTCTTTTGAAGAGTTTGAATGGTAGTCCACATTGTCCTCAAAGTACGCATTCGATTCTCAACATACCCGGCATGGCACTCGACCCCAAACCGTTCGGTTATCGCCTTGGCGACAGTAGCGAAGGAACCGGGCTTAAAAGTGTTCGAGGGCTTGTTGCCCTTCGTGGCCTCTTCGGCAAGTACAGTTAGCATCGTCGTGTGCATTGGTGGCAACCATCGAAATTGCTTACTACCCACCTTTTCTTTCCCTTTCGACATTACTACATATGATAATTGCATAGTGAGACTAGCATTTAAACAATCCAAGTAACATTCACAAATTACTGTGCATATGAACAACAAATCAAACACACATACAACCATGATTATCGATGTGAACAACGAACGAAACAACTACTGGAAATAATGATCCTTACACCACCAGAAGTCTACAGTAAATAGATTAAACATATATAAAACAAGAATATAGTACATATGACAAGCACATAAATCTAAATAAAGTTCTACTCTCCACTCCTGGTATAATCAGACCACATAGCTTTGCATATCTCATCTCTCTTAGCATTCCACACTCTACTGTCTTCAAGGGACTCCCGACGTGACTGTGTTTCTTGTTGAGAGCCACTACCCTCTACTTGGTTCATTGCAGCTTCCATAATATAGTCAGCAGGATCAACCCCCATAATGTGATTATGAATCACACAACATGCTAACACTACTTTCACTTGTGTTTCAAAAGACCAAAATGGTTCTGCATCCAACACTCGAAAACGTTTCTTCAACACTCCAAATCCTCGCTCAATGGTAGTTCTCAAGGAAGAGTGTCGGAGGTTGAACAATTCTTGTTCATTCTCAGGAGGACGATCACTAAACTCTTTCAAGTGATATCGCACACTCCGATAGGGTGACAGAATTCCATTTTTATTACCATACCCAGCATCACCAAGATAATACTTACCTACATATGTTAAAAAATAAAACCAAATCACTACTATGCTTCGAAAAATGCACAAAATTTATTAAACTAATAAACTCAAAAGGTGAAGTCATCCTATAATACCTGAGGGAATTGAAAATCCCCGTGGCCTAGCAAATGCATCATTTAACACACGTGAATCATGTGCACTGCCTTCCCATCCAGCCAATACATAAGTGAACTTCAAGTCAAAACTAATGGCAGCTAACACATTTTGTGTGGTTCCACCTTTGCGACCACGAAACCTTCCTTGTATCTCAGGTGGCACAGATGCACGAACATGTGTACCATCTATCGCTCCAACACAATCCTAATTTTCGACAAACATAATGATTTAGAATTACACAAACTTTCACAATTTACACATATACACAAGTCTTAATATTTACCTTGAAATAGGGGTAGAACCTTCTGCTATCCCTTATCTCTGGGGGTGTATCTTCGCTAGGCAGTCTTATTAGAGCTCTAAATAATTTCAAGACCCCCCTAAGGACGACGTTGAAGTATCTATGGACAGTTTCAGTTGATCTATGGAACCGACTACCAATTACACGAAACCTCACATTATGACCAATAATGTGTAAAAAAATTAGCACTTGCTCCGTAACGGACATGTGCGTAGTAGGGCGTATGTGCTCCCCCTCAGTGAGGATGTGACATAAGTGGTGAAAAGCTATAGGTTTCATCCTAATTTGACTAACACAAAGTCTCTCACTTCCATGCAGAATACTATTTATGTAATGCTCTCTTTCGGCTGCATGATTAACATAAGGCGCCCTAGGCAGTCGTCTACGTCGCAATTTCCTTACCAACGCAACCCCCACAAGGAGGACAGATGCAACTGAGGCAAGAACTGCTGCTTTGATTTTTTTCTTCATCTAAAACATCACAAACATTGTGGTCTAAGAGGTATGCAAACAAGCATGATATTGAGTACACAGTATATAGAAACAACCACAACAGTAAAACAATCCAAATTCAAGCAATCTATAGTATTTTTTTTTTCTTGAACAAGTGAGATCAAAACCATTATGAGCAGCCATAAAATGTTTAATTCCCCTCTAAATAATAATCTAAACATTTTCTACGTAAACAGTAGGGTACCCATCAACAAAAACACCAAGAGCAGAAAATCCCCAACAAATCACATTGCATTTAATTAAATAATTGTAAGAGCAGCAAAATTGATATTTCTGTATAATTGTAAGAGTAGCAAAATTGAATTTCTGATATCAATAATTTAATAAATAACTAGATAATTATAAAAAACAAAAAAGTAAATCAATAATTAAATAGGTATTTAATTAAATAATTATATATATATATATATAAAAGCCAGAATGATGTCAACCCAGAGCACCATTTGCAGAGGGTGGTCGGAGGTTTGGTCGGGTTTTGTAGAGGGCTGGGTCGGAGGTTTGTGGGTCGGAGGTAGGTGGATTGGGGGTGTGGGTTTGTCCAGTGGGCCGAAGCTTTGTGGGGATCGGAGGAGTGTGGGTTGGGTTCTGTGGGTGTGGGCCGGAGGTGTGGGTCGGAGCTGGGTGGATCGGGATGGGTCAAGTTCGTCGGCGGTGTGGGGCTGTGGGTTTGTCCAGTGGGCCGGAGCTGTGTGGGGATCGGAGGAGTGTGGGTGGGGTTGTGTGGGTGTGGGCCGAAGGTGTGGGTCGGAGGTTGTGGGTCGGAGCTGGGTGGATCGGGATGGGTCAAGTTCGTCGGCGGTGTGGGGCTGTGGGTTTGTCCAGTGGGCCGGAGCTGTGTGGGGTTCGGAGGAGTGGGTGAGGTTGTGTGGGTGTGGGCCGGAGGTGTGGGTCGTTTGGTGTGTGAAGGGGACTGCGAGAACCGGTGGAGAAAACTCACCGTGGGAGTGGCGGTGCTCGTCGGACGGGGGTGAAGATCGGACCGGCTTGAGGCAGGGAGTGGAGCTTGACTGGAGCTGTGTTTCTGGAGCTTGACTTGAGGCAGCAAGAAGGCGAGGGGAAAATGAGGGCTGAATTCAATTGAAGGTAAAATACAAGTGGAAAAGGATTTCCGGGTCAGACAAAGGCATTTACGGTCAACTGTTTCCTATTTTCCATTTGACTAAATTTTCAGCCCGTGCCAAACATCCGAAAACGCGGAAAATCATTTCCTGAAACCGTTTACCGTCGAAACAAACGGACCCTAAATGCACCTGTAATCGTATGTTTAAACAGAGATATAACCTAATAAAAATATATCTTTAACTTTTATATGTAACCATGTCTACAAAATAGGCAATATTTAACTTTCACGTTTTGATTTGTTGCTTGGAAAAAAAAAAAAAAGTCCAGTTTTTTTTTCAAACTAAGCATTACTATTCACTTTTTTTTTACTTTAACCTTTTTTTTTTTTTTTAATACCTGGTTTCCCTTGACAAAAAAAAAATAAAAATTGTGAACAAAGAAAAGTAAAAACATTACAAACCCACGTAGGCACATACAGTTGTACAAAAATCAAATTAAAAAAAAACGGCCCGTATTCAATCTTTCAAACCCACCTTCACTGCCAATACCATTAAGGCATTAACCCACCCACCTGCACTTGAATTCAAAATGGGGATCAACCACGTACAAGTTGGATTCAAATTTGAAATGAGGATTAGCAAATACAGTTATAATTACCATTTCCTTATCCCATCAAATCACTACATATCAATTTATTCTGAATATGCATTACAAACCAATGCGTCTGAAATCTTTCACTCTGACCACATCAACAAATTCAGGTTTGTTTAGGTCTCTCTCTCAAATTATTTAAATATAAAACTAATTGGTTCATAATGGTTTTAAGATTGCAACAACACAGTCAAGCAAGTTATGTGAAGACTCAGTTGAAATTGACTCTCCAATGAAGAAGCCTTTGGGAGTAAGTCACTAGAGAATATTTCCTACCGCAATAATGCCACCCAAGGTAGAGATTGAGGGATTCTTCACTATAATAGAATGGTGTTTTTGGGGTCAAAATAGTTCTTGGCTTTTTACTTTTGCTCTAAAATGAGTGTTTTTTTTTTCCAGTATTTGTTTTATATTTGGTTTCCTTACTTTGTTATCATTATTCTTTCCATATCATTATCTTATCTTATCTTATTTTTTAATCTTTTCTTTACTTTTATTTGGTCAGTTTGATGAGTGTTTAATATTTTCTCTAATTAATGAGTCTTTTTTAAAGAGTGGGAATGATAAATATTTTTGTCTTTTTTGTGGTCATTGGGTTTGACTAATTATTTTAGTGTATTTGTTCTAACTGGTGGTCTCTTTTCCTCCTATTATTCTTTTCTGTTGTTTTTCTTACATTTAAGCCTTACTCTATTTTTTTGTATTTTTTTTCGGGTAACATATCAACAATTTTGTTAAATTGCATAGCAAGCATATTGGATGAATTTATATTTGAGAAATAGTGAAACACCCTTGCTTAGATTATGGTCCCGATTCATGATATGTATACATTAATACATTTTTTTTTTTTATTGGAGGAATCTAGAATTATACAATTCATAATAGTATTTTATCAATAAAGACTATTCCAAGTATGAATGCAGCCATGGAAATTATTTGGAACGACAAGCAACCC
Organism: Castanea sativa; assembly: GCF_040712315.1. Lineage (NCBI taxonomy): Eukaryota > Viridiplantae > Streptophyta > Magnoliopsida > Fagales > Fagaceae > Castanea > Castanea sativa. The sequence goes on from NC_134018.1 coordinate 36,671,725, forward strand.
TTGATATTCCTCCTTAATTTAAATATAGATTTTTTTTATTAAAAAAAAAAAGGTTTGAATTGACTCCTCCAATGCTTCTGTACCCTAGAGTTTACACAGGCACGACATATGTTTTTAAAAAATTGAATAAAAAAAATTTTGAGTTTACAATGTGAGAGTCTTTAGCATTTGAAATTTTTGTTATGGCTATGGATGTGTAATAACTAGCTGCCTTTTAGGATTAAATTTTTTTTATAACTCTCATTTTTTTTTAAAAATACATTTTTTTCTTAAAATTAAAGCAATGGTAATGTTGATAGCCCTTCTTAGTTTTTTTTTTTTTTGGACTTTTTTAAACATCCTAAATTTTATTTATGGATGTGTACTAAGTGCCTATCTTTAGGATTAAATAACTACCATTTTAAAAAAATGGAATAAAAAAAATTCTGAGTTTACAACATGACAGTCTTTAGCATTTGAAAATTTTGTTATGGATGTGCAATAATGAGCTACCTTTTAGGACTAAGTGGCTGCCTTTTAGGATTAGAAAAAAATTGATAACTCTCATTTAAAAAAAAATAATAATTGTGACACTCAATGACCAGTATATCTTTTTATGTCATTACAAAGTTCACAACACAAAATGATTAATTTTCATGTATTAAAATTTTGGGCTTGGGTTCAAAAAAATAATAGATGCACCAAAAAAACATTACATCGCTTCAAATTAAACTTGCAGAATGGCTGGACTTTTCAAACGGTATTCTTGGTGTTTTAAGAAAGTAATACTATTTAAATTTTCTTTTACTTCAACTGAGCCTTAATCCTATTTCCATCTTTGTAAAAATTAAATCTCAGGGTGTGAAAGACATTGAAAATTATTTATACACTCAAAATCAGCTACCAATCAATTTTAATCCAACCAAAAAATTAAATAAATTGCTATACAAATTAAATCACACAAAAAAAATATGCACAACAAAAAAAATACACAAATGTATACTAGCCTCAGACCACGCGCTCACGCGCGTGCTCAGAGGCTCTTTTTTTTTTTGGTAAGGGTTAATTTAGAGTATCCATTATAATTTTGGATCACTACATTTTCCAATAACAAAAAAAAAAACCTAGGGGTGTGATGAGTATTATGTGTGGTGAAATAATTTTTCATCACACCCCTAGATTTTTTTTGTGATTGAAAAATGTAGTAATCCCAAATTATAATGGATACTCTAAATTAACCCTTACCAAAAAAGAAAAAAGCCTTTGAGCACACGTGTGAGTGCATGCTCAAAGGCTAGTCTACATTCACGCATTTTGTTAAGAGACCAACGGAAATAATTACGCACATTTTTATAACAATTTCAGAATAAATTATTGTTATTATTTTATTATATCTTATCTAAATCAATCACTAAAATTATTTTTACTCATAAAAAAACAAATTACTGCATAAAATCTTGTTGTAAATTTGTTATCCGTACTAAACATTAAATTGATACCAACACTATTCTAATATATATCGAATAAAATACTACACTGTACTGGCATTTTGTCTAATTTGTGTCAAAATACCAATTTAAGCCCTAAAATATCAAAAATTGTATTATTAAAAAAATGAAAAAAAAATTGAGAAATTTCATGAAATATTTTTTTTTTCCTAGTCGGATGTTGGATAAATAATTTTGATGGTCCAAGAGTTTAAAATCCCAAATTTGTCACTTTGGCTAAGTTTGACCAACCCTAAATGAGACTAGTCAAAGTGTGTCCAAAAATTCGACTGCTCGATCGTGATGAATTTTGCTTATTTTAAAGATCATGAATTTCCAATCAAAACAATAGTTCACATGCCCAAATCAAAGTTGAAACAGATGAGACAGCACAAAAACATCAAAGCCTTAACTTTTTTGCAAAGTGTGATTATATTTTAATTTCAATTAAATTATAATCAAATGTTAACCAATTTAGAAAGTTTATATAATGAATTTTCAAATTGATATGATTCAATGGCCACCCCCCCCCCCCCACAATTAAATAAAAAGTATTTACAAAAATACTAAAGTTGAAATTTTATATTAAAACGTGGTTTTTTCACTATTTTTTCAAGACCTCTCATGTAGGGATGGCAATGGAGAGGGGTGACGCCCATCCCTCATGGTTTTGTCTTGCCACATCCCCACCCTACCCCGTATGGCCGAGAAAATTTCCTTGCCCCATAAAACTCTTCTTAGTAATTTGCCCCACAACTATTACAATTTTTTCAATAAAACATGTTTCATTAATATAAATAAACTTGAAATTTCAACTAAATTTATCCCATCAAATCAAAATTAATTTTAAGCAAAAACTAAATAAATATTATCAAAGTGTTTAATAAGATAATATAACAACAAAACAAAAATATTAATATTCATGCATGTAAATAAGCTAGTATTGGTTTGTTTATTTAAATAGTAGGGATTTAGGATATGAAAATTTTACAATTATAACCGTTATCAAGGCAGGGTAGAGCCAAAATGGACTAAAATTTCTAAATCCATTCAAGGTGGTAAAATCCACTTCACCCCAAGCAGGTAAAATCCTCTCGGGGCAAAGTGGGGAAGGCAAATTAAGGCGAGACAGGGCAAAATTATCGTCCCTGAGTTTAACTCATAGCTTCGTTAAGTTTCTTGTTAGTGCCTTTTAAAGGTGTTAAGATCCAAAATATAACAAGTATTGAAAACAAAAAAACTAATGAGCCCTCAAGGATAGGAAAAGCTCAATTCGTGAGCCAAGGCCCATTTAAAATAGGTAAAAGGAAGCCCAAGCTTATGAATAGGTAAGCTTTGGGGCCTTGAAAAGAAAGGAAAAGGAAAAAGGAAGCTCAGCCTTGCGTTTGTAAGGAGAGTTTTCTCGGAGCCCAAAAAAGGACTGAAGCAGGATACCTAGGGACTACCAGAACCATAGGATCCTCAGGAAATGCATCAAACAATCAGCTGGGAGTTGGACAACTTAAGGAAGCATGCTCATGGGCACAAGGAAGGAAGAAAAACATGTTCCATCAGCCACCTGCAACTCAGAAGAAAGGACTTTAGAAACAGCTAATGACTTAGGAACCAGCACCTATAAAAGAAAGCCTGGTACCTTGGGAAGAGCAGCAAGGTGAACCATAAAGGAAGGTGGCTGGGGATCTTTCAGCTTGATAGGGGGAATCTGCTTATTTAGAGAAAAAAGACAAATGATGAGACAGCCAAAAGGGAGGTTCTGAAAAGCCTCTTTAGAAGCCTTAAAAAAGAAGTTAAGAGTCAGCCCCTAGGACCCCCCAAAAGATGAAGGTCAGCAAGGGACTTTTTGGAGGGAAATCTCAAAAGAAGAATATAGTGAGAAAATGGGAAAAGGGCCAGCCACCAATGTTGCCGACACAACATTGGTTCTGGTACCCAAAGCAGCAAATGGAGGGAATCAGTGGTACACCAAACACCTTAGGAAGGTACTATAAAAGGAGGTGAAGCCATCAGTAAAAACCATTCAGCAATAGTGAACCAGAGAGAAAAGATTCTTTAAAAAACTTCTTTAGAATTCAAAAAGAAAGAAAAAAAAAAGAAGGGAAAACCCTATTTGGGATCCTAAGACAAGCACTAAAGGATATACTTTGATTCAAATGGATTCAAACCTCACAAGTCTTAGAAGCCTAAAATAGCTATCTAAGTATGTGATTTTGAACTTATTTGAACCTTGTAACACATCCTAGGGCAAGAGAGACATATTGTATTGAAAATTCAAGAAAATAATGAAGTATTATTTATTATGCTAAGGCCCCTAACGTTTCTTATTATTTTTCCTTTGCTTCTATCAATCTTTAATGTTCCTTACTGTGCAATACGTATATACCTTGTATGTATTAGTGTGTATTGTAGGGTCCATGTTTTGTGCACAACTTGGTTTGTTATCAGCCCGATTTAACTGCGGTGAATCAAGCCCAGTCCACCAAACAGCAAGTATAAGGCCCAAGATCTTAGTTTCTATATGGGCCTAGGTATTGTTCAAAAAAAGAACCCACATTAAAAGGCGACTCTGCTAGGGACTAGGCAAAGAAGAAGGATGAAGTAGTCCTTTCGCAAAGCATGGCTCCAAGGCTAAGGAACAGCGAGGGTCCTATAAAGGTAAAGGGAAAGGACTCCACTACATAATAAGCATGGAGAAAGATTCTAGGTTCCACCGATTATAGACCTAGTACCCCTAGGAACTACAACATCACGTTCGGGGTACCACAACATCACGCTTGCGGAACCATGATCCACGTCCTGGGATCCACTAGGGGAGGAACCACTAGTGGAGGAACTAGTGCAACACTTTCCCAAGGAAACATCATGGAGGAACCAAGTGAAGGAAATCTTTTTTTAATGTTCACACAATAAAATATAAGCCCCAAATATTCTATTTTAACTTCCTCCTCGTCATGAACATTATGAATAATTATTTTACTCATTTTGTAAGAGTAACAAGTTATTTATGATATTAAAACACTTATAATATTATTTTATTGCTTAGGAGGAAATCGTATTTTTTTGCCTTGAGAAGCTCTATGTGACTTGCGCACAAACCGTTTCATATAATGACCCCAATAGGCCGCGGAGAGCCAGACCCAGTCCAACGATCTACCTTTGAAGGCCCAGGATCCCTCATCACCAATGAACTTGAGTACCATCCAAAAAAGGGAACCCACCGAGGATTGTTCCTCTTAGTTGCATTCGACATCAAGATCCCAAAAGTGCGGATTCCTCTAAAGAACTTCCCACTGAGGGACCTCATATAGAATTTTGGCAAACTTCCCGACGCAAGATAAGTGTATATTGTGAGCATAATGGATCATCACCCTACTCTTTAAAAAAATAACGATAATAAGGGTAAAAAAAATGGTCATGATATAACATTTAAATAATATTGCCTCACGTTCCAGGGCTGAAGTACTTAAAAATAAAATTCATAATATTTTAAATGAAGAAATAAGCGAATCAAAGAGGCTTGATGAAATGTAAATTACATAGCAAAGCAATTGCCTCATGTTCTAGAGCTAAAGAATTTTGTGGCAACTTGATAATAACATCATATGGTGCAGGTTAGCAAAATGGACTAGTTCCTTGGCTCCGGCCATGGATCTAGCAAAATGGAGTAGTTCCATGACCCCAGCAAAGCCTAGGAGATCCTTGACTCCAGGAAAGCAAAACTTAGGAGATCCTTGATTCAAAAGAAACTGAGGAGATCCTTTATTCCAGCAAGGCTGAGTACACCCTAGATTCCAACAAAGCCTAGGAGATCCTTGACTCCAGAAATGCAAAGTCTAGGAGATCCTTGATCCTAGCAAAGCAGCAAAGCTGAGCAAATCCTTAATTCCAATAAAGCCTAGGAGATCCTTGACTCTAAGAAAACAAAGCCTAAGAGATCCTGGATCCCAGCAAAGCTGAGGAGGTTCCTGATTCCAACAAAGCTGAGCAGATCCTTATTTCCAAAGGAGATCCTTGATTCCGACAAAGTGGAACAGTTCCTTGGTTTCAACAAAGGCGAAGTATTTCCACAAATCTAGCAAAGTAAAATGGTTCAAAAAAATGGAGGTATCACGAAAGTGGATAGAAGCTCCACAATAGCATCAAGAGAATGTAGATTAAGCATGATTCAACAACTGCCTCATATCTTAGGGGCTAAAGCCTATTATGCAATGGACCTTGAATATATTATGAAGAAAATCAATAGAAACACTATATTGCAAGTCAGTATCAAAATCAATATTATTGAAAGCTCAACAACTATACGGTGCATCTATCATTTATTGCAGTTCAACAATTAGGGTCACCCATGGAAATAACAAGATTTGGAGGAGCTACAAAGCCCACTGAAGGACACCTAAAACTAGCTCTAAGGGCCGATCATGGCATCACAAATATTGTCTGATCCTCTTAATGTACCATTGATATGTGAAAGAGGAACTGAATGGGAAGCCCACAAAAATTGTTGCCAATCCTAGTCCCTTCATCCAGCACGAAGTAAACTTTGTGAAAAACGTATTCTATGATGAGTCGGCTCCAGCTGAAGAATAACCCATCTCCAGAATCCCGAAGGGCTCCTATCCCAGACAGAGAAGAGGCCTAGATGAAAGGCAGAATATCGCTTAAGAAGGTACGCAAGACCTGAATGTAACCTATAAGAAGATCCCGAACCACCATCTTATATGATAGCCCAGGAAGAGATCCCGGAGAAACTTAGGGATACGATGAGTCAAAATATCCCATCTCTAAGATCCCGGGGAGCTCCCATTCCAGAAGGAGAAGAAACCTAGAGGAAGGGCAAAATATTGTTTATGAAAATATGTAGGACGTGAATGTAGCTTATCGAGGAATACTAGGCCATCATTTTACATGATGGCCTAAGAAGATATCACGAAGGAACCTAAGGATATGGAAAAGGAGGAACAAATCCTACCAAAGGAAGAACTAAAAGAGGTGAACTTGGGAGTTGACTCAGGGAACTAAGCCCTATCCTCATTAGCAGTCAGTTATCACAACAACAACAACAACAACAAAAAAAACAACTAGAAGAACTATTGAAGAAATATGAAGATTTATTTGCAATTTAAAATAGGCATGTCCAAAGAATTAATTTCCTTTGCCTAACATCAATCTCCTCATAGATCCAACTAAGGCAACAATAATATCAACCACGAAGAGGCATACTACGGTCAAGGAATTCAAGAGCTTCTTGGAAAGAGTTTCTTATGTTAGGAAGTTCACACCAAGACCAGCATTGGTCAATAGTGGACTATCTAAACTATTGAAAAAGTGGAATGTTTTCATATGAGAGCTAAGCAACCAAATGTCTTTCATAAAACTTCAACAGATCATGAGTCATTTGCCTACCTAGTTCATGGCAAAATCACTATTGTTGTACTTGGGATCCTAATCCCAAGCATACAAAGCATTGAAGGACATCAAAATGAGATATCCCAACATAGAAAGGGCGTGTTTGGCAGTCATGCATCTCAACAACTAAATCATTACTTTTCATCCCACCAAATCCTATTGGTGACGAGCTCTCATCCAATAAAAGTCCTCCTCCATCAGCCCTTGCGATCTTGAAGAATAGTCCAGTGGCTAATATTAATTTTCCAATACAACATAGGTCTAAAGAATCCCTAAAGTTGTTAAGAGCTAGGCTATAGCAGACTCACTGGCCTAGTTCCCCGAAGAAGAGGAGTACCTATTGAGTGAGAAGATCCCTAGAAAAGTAGTAGTGGTAGAGATCTCTAGAAAGAAATAGATTATGAGGCTTGTGAAGTCAACCTCTAACAAGCATGCCTAGAGGAAGGCTTTCTCTTCCAAGATCCTTGTAAGAGGATCCCCCACTTGAAGAAAACACTATGACAGAATCATCTTGGTGGAGCTCCTCCTAGCCACTGGTTCACCAGTGAGGGCAACTTTGGATGGCTCATAAAAGAAGAGTATTTCTATAAAGGATTTGTTCACAGCCAAGAGAGGATATTTTAGAAGATTCTCGAAGAAGAAAACAATTCCTTAACCCTTTGAAGAAAAGAAAAGAGATCAGTTCAGTGACCCTACTAGCGAATGGAGGGCTATGAAGGAACTTTTTTGAAGATGGAAGAATTCAATGGCCATGAACAAATTTTCCAAGTGACATGGCCTAGGACTTAGGAAGAGCAAAATTTCCATATACCTGGCCCAAGACTTGGCCAGAACAGATTTTTTCCAAGTGACATGGCCTAGGACTTGGAGAGAGCAAACTTTCCATGTACCTGGCCTAGGACTTGGCCAAAACAGATTTTATCCAAGTGATATGGCCCAGGACTTGGGAAGAGTAAATTTTCCATGTACCCGGCCCAAGACTTGGTTGAAATAAATTTTCCAAATGACATGGCTCAAGACTTGGGAAGGGCAAACTTTCCATGAACCTGGCAAAGGACTTGATCAAAACAAATTTTTTCCAAGTAACATGGCCCTGGACTTGGGAAGAGCAAACTTTCCATGTACCTGGCCTAGGACTTGGCCAGATTAGATTTTTTCCAAGTGACACGACCCAAGACTTGGGAAGAACAAATTTTCCATGTACTTGACCCAGGACTTAGTCAGATTAATTTTTCCATATACCTGGCCCAAGACTTGGCTTAGAACAAATTTTTCTAAGTACATGGCCCAGAAATTAGCCAAGAGCAAAAGTTTCCAAGTACGACCAAAAAATTGGTCAAGAGCAAAATTTTACGGATACAAGTCGTAGCATGCCCCAATAATGGGTGCAGATTGTAAGCATATCCCAGTAATTGGTACAACTTGTAGCACATACCAGCAATGGATACAACTCGTAGCACGTACCAACAATGGGTACAACCTGTAGCACATCCCAGCAAAGGGTGCAAATTGTAAGCAAGGCCCAATGAGGGGTGGGTATGAAAACCCAAAAGTGGGTGTATAAAATGCACAAGATTGACCTCCTTGAAAGGAATCGGCTCAAAGGAGCCTAAGGAAATCATCTCAAGATTTATGTAGAAGGAAGGAAGGCGTAACTTAAAAAAAAAAAAAAAAAAAAAATCTAAGAGTACATCACTCGAAGCTGCAAAGGCATGGATAGTTTTGCAAATCTCTATACAATAAGGTTAGTCAATGACATTGCAAACCAGCTAGCAACATTTCCCTCCTTCTACAAGGTGCAAACTCACTAAAGGATTGGAGATACTTCAATTCAACAAAATAAAGGTACCCTTTCAGTAAGCCCACTCATTAATACCATGTTTGAATATATCAAAACACTACAACATGTTGTGCAAGAGGTATCACCCATGCACTAATACTTTATTCATGCAGATTAAAATGAAAATCCTAATATTTTGGCCTTCTTACATGACCAATTATCAAATATCAGAATTTGGAATTCTTACATGGTTGAGACCCCCACATGGTTTCATAAACATGAACTAATCCTTATTGCTATGATTTATTTGGCAGTTGGCTTTTTTCCAGTGCATACACCGGGGGCTAAAATAAGATTAAAAAATTTTCCTTACATATATCGTTCACTTAATGAAAATTGAGAAGTCTAGTGCAAACTTTCCGTACATAAGTTCATCCATTATTATTTTCTTTGGCTCATTATTATTGTTGTTGTAGCAATTCAACAACAATATAATTCGTGGCATGATATGTGAATAATTTGCTGCAATCTAAAATACTATACAATCTCTCACAATCTAGGAAAGAATAAGGCAAAGATCAATAGCATCCACCAGAAGAGCAAGGTCTGTAGCTAAAGCAAGGCGTAAGGATGTTCTTAAGCCTTCTAAGCCATGTCCTCAGGGAAGTCTCTAATCTCTTAATACATTTTGAGAAGAGTAGCTAGCCTTAATTGTATGACATTCTTGGACTCTAAATTAGCATGTTTATATGATTCAATGATTTATGATATCATGGTCCCATTGGTAAGTCATTATCCATGGGCTAAAAATTCTCATGTGGAAAACATCTTGTAGTTATTCACCCTAACCATAGCAAGCATGTACTACAATGCATAGAATATCTTTGGCAAAGTTCATGGGGGCTTCCCTTACTCAACTTATTTTGTAAAACAAACAAAATCTTGTTGACAAAGCAATGCTATCTTATATTGAGATTTAATATGCATTCAACGTGATTGTTGTATGCTACTTTCAAATAAGTATATCCTAGACTTACTAGCAAACACTAGTGCTAGAAATATACTCTTAGGATCAAATGCAATACCAATATAATTTGGTTATACATACATATATATATATAGGTGCATATATCATTGTCAATTGACAAAGTTGATATATTTTATGGAAAATTGAATACCAATCTACAGCTTCATATTGACATGAAGGTGAATTCTAATATTTGGCAACATGTTAGTTCATTCCATGAAGGAAGTGTAGCAATTCCTTTGGAGTTTCCCTCAAGAATTATTTGTTCTACACATTGGTTCTACAAACCAGGAAAGTGTCCAAGAACAATTTATTTTACTCACGTGTGGGCTGCAGGCAACCCACGAGCTCGGGAGGAGGGGGGGCTAAATGTTGAGGTCTAAAATATTATAAGTATTGAAATCAAAAAAAATTAATAAGCCCTCAAGGATAGGAAATGCCCAATCCATGAGCGAAGACCCATTTAAAATGAGTCAAAGGAAGCCCAAGCTTATGAATGGGTAAGCTTTGGGGCCTTGAAAAGAAAGAAATAGGAAAAAAGGAAGCTCAACCCAGCCTTTGTAAGGAGAGTTTTCTAGGAGCCCAGAAAAGGACTGAACTAGGATACCTTGGGACTGCCAAAACCACATAATCCTCAAGAAATGCAGGAAACAATCAACTGGGAGTTGGATAGCTCAAGGAAGCATGCTCATGGGCACAAGGAACGAAGAAGCATGTCCCATCAGCCGCCTGCAACTCAGAAGAAAGGACGTTGGAAACAACTGATGACTTAGGAACCAACACCTATGAAGAGAAGCCTGATACCTCGAGAAGAGTAGCAAGGTGAACCATAAAGGAAGGTGGCTGGGGATCTTTCAGCCTGATAAGGGGAATTTGCCTATTTAGAGAAAAAAAGACAAATGATGAGGCAGTCAAAAGGGAGGTTTTGAAAAGCCTCTTTAGAAGCCTTGAAAAAAGAAGTTAAGAGTCAGCTCCTAGGACCCCCCCAAAGAGGAAGGTCAGCTGGTGATTTTTTGGAGGGAAACCTCAAAAGAAGAATATAGTGAGAAAATGAGAAAATGACTAGCCACCAATGTTGTTGACACAACATTGGTTCTGGTACCCAGAGCAGCAAATGGAGGGAATCAGTGGTACATCAAAAACACTAGGAATGTACTATAAAAGGGGGTGAAGCCATCAGCAAAAACCATTTAGCAATAGTAAATCAGAGAGAAAAGATCCTTTAAAAAACTTCTTTAGAATTCAAAAAGAAAGAAAAGAGGGAAAACCCTATTCGAGATCCTAAGATAGGCACTAAAGGATACACTTAGATTCAAAGGGATTCAAATTTCAGAAGTCTTAGAAGCCTAAAATAGTTATCTAAGTCTGTGATTTTTGAACTTGTTTAGACCTTGTAACACATTTTAATGCAAAGAGAGACATATTGTATTGAAAATTCAAGAAAATAATGAAGTAATATTTATTATGCTGAGGACCCCAAACGTTTCTTATTATTTTTTCTTTGCTTCTATCACTCTTTACTTTCCTTACTGTGCAATACGTATATACCTTGTATGTATTAGTGTGTATATTGTAGGGTTCATGTTTTGTGCACAACTTGGTTTGTAATCAGCCCGATTTAGCTGCAATGAACCACAGTCCACCAAACAGCAAGTATAAAGCCCAGGATCTTAGTTTCTATTCGAGCCGAGGTACTGTTCAAAAAAAGAACCCATAAAAGGACATGACAAATTTTAAGCCATGTATTGATTTTTTAAACCAATCTACTCTCCATTTCGTAGAAATGGAGAGGATCTGTATCTGATTCAAATCCACCACCTAGCTATGTTTTTAAGTGAATAAGAGCATTCATAGTAGTGGTGCTAATAAATTTAGCTTTTAGCAACTTAAAAAGCTACTTTATTTATTTTAACACATTACTTTACAATATACCAATATCAAATGTTCTATATTTTTTACCACTTCATCTTAAATATTCTCTCTCTCTCTCTCTCTGAAACAAACCAACCAATAAACTCAACCCTTTTTCTTCTCAACCTAGCAAACTCACATTGCCAAGCACCACCACTAAAAAAAGCAAACACTAGCTACCACCAACCGCAACCCACTAGCCACGAAACCCCCTCAACAACCAGCCACTCAACCACCGCCACAGCCACCATTGCTACCATCATCACCACCCACAACCGCAACTCCCAACCACCAAAATCACAAACCCAAAACCAAACCACAACCAAATCACAAACCTAAACCCACAGCTGCATTACCACCACCCATTGGGAGAAGAAAAAAAAAAAACTAGTTATCGTCAAAATCAACAATCCACTACAAACCCATTAAAATCCACACAACCACTATAACCCATGATGCATAACCACCATAACCGTACAACCTAGTAAACCCAGACATCTCACTCACACAAGTCCATACCAGCAGCTATAGTTTACAGTAGCGAGGTGTTAAAATTATTAAAATAAATAATTTTTTTTTTAACAACAAAATAAATAACTTTCATACCTTTGATGCAGTTGCTTTTTGTGTGTTTAAGGCCTTGTTTGGTACACCATTTAAAAAAAAACACATATTTTTTAACAACATCACGCATATTTTTACGCACTTTTTCAATTACATGTATTTTTACACATATTTTCAAATAACAAAATACATTTTTAAGTGCATGTACCAAACACCCTAAAATGCTAAAAAGCCTCAAATTGCATTTTAATTCTTTTTTACGTGAACGCTCTAATGTGTTTGAACTTTCCAAATATGAAAATATATCCCCTCGTTGTGAAGGGGTTTCTGTTTGCCTCTCCGGCCTCCGCTTAAACCCCAATCTTCATTCCAGCTTAAACCCTGACTATAGTTCCCTCTCTCTCTCTCTCTCTCTCACACACACACACACAGAAAATGAGGCTTCGCTGCCTGAACAATATCATTCCCACTCTGCCTCAAAACCCTCCAAGTCCTTTAACTTTAGCTTCACTTTTTTCCACTAAAACCTTAGCCCCACCTTCCTCCTCCTCCTCCTCTTCTTCTTCTTCTTCTTCTTCTTCTTCTTCCAGTTCTCTCTACGATCGCATCCAAGTCATTCGAGATCCCAAAGTCTCGGTAGTTCCAGTGCTGGAACAATGGGTCAATGAGGGACGACCCGTTCAAAAACAACACCTCCGATCACTGGTGCGACTCATGAAAGACTTTAAGCGCTTCAATCACGCTCTCGAGGTCTCTCTCTAAAACCATTTCTTCTTCCTTTTCCCTTTTCTTATACGTGGATATTGGATTTTATTTCATTGAATTTTATGTCATAGTATCTATTCATACCCAGTTCGATTTACTCAATTTTGTGTTCTTGTAACTCTTTTTTGTGCTTGATTTATTCATGAAAGCAATATGTACTTAAGTTGGTTTCTGCAAATAATTTTTTTTGTTTTTGTTTTTAGATGGACTTTACCATTTGAGAATGTAAATTGTGTATATATGGCTGAAATCATTTTCAATTTTTTCCCCCTTCAGTTACTTGTAATTTCCAAAGTATTTCATTGCCCCGTGATTGTCTATTCAAATTCGATACAATCTTATTATTTTTAACATTTTGGGTAGGTGAATTATTCTTGCTATTTGATTCTATGGAGAAACTTAGGTAGTTTTCAGTCTACTTTCTGGCTTTAAGATTGCAAATGTTGCCCAATTCTGATCTGGATTTTTTTTTTTTAACAATAATGAATAATCTGATTTTAATTCTTTTTTACCCCTTTGTTGTTTGATCTATTTACTGTCATATAATGGTTCATGCAGCACCATAACAATATGAGAAGACTAAAGTATTGCCAAAAAATTCTGATTATTTGTATGACGTTTCAATTAATTGTTGACTACATGTGAAGTAATTAATTTCTCCCTTTCTCTCTCTCTCTCTCTCTCTCTCTCTCTCTCTCTCTCTCTCTCTCTTTTTTTTTTTTTTTTTTTTGGTGATTCAGATATCTCAGTGGATGACTGATCGTAGGTATTTCACATTGTCACCAATAGATGTTGCCCTTAGGTTGGAATTAATTCACAGAGTTCGCGGACTAGAGCATGCAGAAAATTACTTTAACAATATTTCAAGTAATCTAAAATCGGTCAATGCGTATGGTGCTCTTCTCAGTGGCTATGTTCGAGAGAAATCTGTTGAGAAAGCTGAATCCATTATGCAAAAAATGAAAGAGATGGAGATGGCTGTCTCATCCTTTCCTTACAACATGATGGTTAACCTTTACACTCAAACTGGAGAATATGATAAAATTGACATGTTGATGCAAGAGATGGAAAGGAAGGGAATACCTCAAGATAAGTATACCATGCTAAACCGAATGGCTGCTTACATTGCAGCATCTGACATTTCTGGAATGGAAAGGATTTTGAAGAGGATAGAGGAGGATAGGCACTTTTCTGTTAGCTGGAAAGTGTGTTCCATGGCAGCAAGTGGATATCTGAAAGTAGGGATGATTGAAAAGGCTCTTGCAATGCTGAAGAAAATGGAGGGAAATATTCCCCTTCAGGGAAGGAAATCGGCCTTTGACTTTCTTCTTACACTCTATACAAACACTGGCCATAAGGAGGAGCTTTACAGAGTGTGGAATACGTACAAGCCATCAACCAAACAAATAGATGGATCATATGCCTGCATGATTTCATCTCTTGCAAAGCTGGATGATTTGGAGGGGGCTGAGAGGATCTTTGAGGAGTGGGAAGCCCAATGCACTGTGTATGACTTTCGGGTGTTGAATAGCCTTCTTTCAGCTTACTGCAGAAAGGGTGTCTTCAATCAGGCAGAATCAGTTTTAAAAAAGAATATGGAAGCAAGAACACCTTATGCTAGTACCTGGAATGTGTTAGCTTTGGGGTACATGGAGCATGAGAATATGCCCAAGGCAATTGAGATGTTGAAGAAGGCACTATTGGTTGGAAGACAAGGTTGGAGACCAAATCCCATCACTTTGTCTGCCTGTCTCAATTACTTAGAAGAGCAAGGTGATGTTGAAGGAATGGAGGAATTCTTGAAATTATTAAAGAACTTGGTTCCTTTGAGCAGGGAGATGAATCACAGATTGCTGAGGACTTGTGTTGGAAGTGGGAAATCAGTTTCCGAGGTTCTTAGTCAGATGAAATTGGATGGTTTTACTACTGATGATGAAACACAGAAGATCCTTGAAATAAAACCAAGTTTATAGCTTAGAGGAACTCTATAAATGTGAGCTCTAAAAGGTTATAGCTGGTTCAAGGGACCTTGAACTTACTGTGATCCATCAATATTCAACTCTGGATGCCATTTTACATTTGACCTTTTGTTGGCTGGATCTTGCATTTGCACTAAGAAATCATAAAGGTATAGTTGGAGATGAGGAATTGATCTCATAGATTTTGAATCTCTTTGGGAAAAATTACATTTTAAACCCTATAGTTCAGGGATGTAACAAATTAAATCCTATAGATTCAAAAGTAACATGTTAAACCCTGAGGTTTCAAAAAGTAACAATAAAACCTCTACCCATTTAAGTGGAATCTCGTTGTGCTTGAAGTTTAATTTGTTACCTTGCCAAATCTCAGGATTTAATTTGTTACTTTTGAGACTATAGGGTTTAAAATGTAATTTACTCTAATCTTTTTTATCCATCACAAGTCCTAGTATCTTGGACTTTCATCAATGTGTGATAAAACCGTAAAACTTTGTTCTGTATTGTAGCATGGTCTTTGCTTATACATGAGTTCTCATCCTATGCTTTTATGCTACAGGAGTTTTTCCCATAGAGAACTGGATAATGGTGTCTCTACTCTCTAAATTCAGACTGGGAGCTCGTTTAGGACAGGACTGAACAGAACATTTACAAAGAGGATGCTAAAATTGAAGGAAAAATCTTGAACCTTAGCCATAAAGACCATATTTTATTTTTAGATTAAACCTCTGCCAAGTGCCAAGGCTGATGTTGCTCAATTATTCTTGATACTATTGTATATCTTCTAGTAGTAGTACTTTTATTTAGACTTTCAGATGCTCTTTAAAATTATCTGATCTCTGCTCTCCTACGAAAACACCAAAAGTTTCAGAATTTCAGTTGGATATTCTAATTAAAGCGGTTGTTTGCTTTTCTTCCCTGAACTTGTTTGTTTGGTTAGACCATATATACGTATGTATTTATGTAAAAAAATAAAAATAGAAATTGGCCCCTCAAATATGGGATCTTGTTTAATTTTGGCTCCTTAATTTATAAGGTTCTGATTTAGTCCTTAAATTGAAAAAAAGGAGCAATTTTATCCCTTTGTTTAATTTTCATACATCTTTTGCTTTCATTTTTTGTATCTTAAAATATGAAAGTTGATATGATATTAGTTCCTTCATATAAGATGTCTAAACATTCTATTATGATCAAGAAATAGACAGAGGGACAAAATCAGGGGCGGAGGGACCTGCCCCCCTGAAATTTCAAATGTTTTCACTAACAATACTGAAATACCATATTTGCCCCCCTACACAAAAGACAAAAAAAAAAAAAAAAATCTCAATTAAGTTCATTCACGTTACCTTTCTTTTCTAGCTTTCTTTTTTTTTTTTTTTTTGGACAGAAGTGATAAAACCTTTCCAGCTTTCCTAGTAGTAGTAGACTTCTACCCTAGAAGTAGTACAATTCTAATGATCTCTATAGTCTATACCAAGCTGTAGAAGTCTATCAGTCAATGAATTCACAATATTCAATAAAACCGTGGACCCCACTTGGAAATGATTAAAAAAATAACAACTTTGCTACACCTACCCGGATTAGAAGTCAGTAGAACTCTGAAAAAAAAAAAAAAAAAAGTATATATAATGCAAACAAGGCACGCCTCCCATCACAAAGAAAAAAAAATTATTTTCAATCCAGTCTCTTTCTTTGGATCTCAGAGTTGCTGTGCAGTTTTTAAAAGCATTCAAGTTGGGTTTTTAAGTTACATTCAAATATTCATAAGTATGCATACTCTTAATACTTTTGCTTTAATTTATTATTTATTTAATTTTTTAAAGAATCAAATTATATGTTTAAACTGTTTATATTTAGATAGATTTCTTAATTTGACTATTCTTAACCATAAATTTATAATTCAAATTATATGTTTAAACTATTTGTATTTATAATAATCTCTTAATTTGATTATTCTTAATCATAAATTGTAATTTTTTTTCTTTATTTTAATGGTATGACATATATATTTGTAGTTAATTGAAATTATGGAGAATCCTGATCATAATAATGAGTCCGGATCAAATCCTAAACGAACTCGTATCGAAGTGGATGTTGCAAATCTTCCCACGGATCCTGGTTTAAGAATAAAAATTTCTAACTATCATCCTAATGAAAGAGATCAAATTAGAAGTCATTATCTACAAAATAAACCTTGTCAACCAGTTGATCATGATTTTCCACAAAGTCAATTTGGCAAAACAAAGCGTCGATTTAATCCAGTGTGGTTCAAAGAATATCCTAGTTGGTTGGAATATAGTATTACGAAAGATGCTGCATATTGTCTATTTTGTTATCTATTTCGACCTGATACTGGTGATCAAGGAGGGGGAGACTCATTTGTTACTGAAGGATTCAGAAATTGGAAAAAGAAGGAGAAATTACAGAATCACGTTGGGGACCACAACAGTGCACATAATATAGCTCAAAGAAAATGTGAAGCTTTGTTAAACCAGAGACAAAGTATTCAAACAGTTATAAACAAGCAATCAGATGTCGAGAAAAGGGAATATCGAACTCGTTTGAATGCATCAGTGGATTGTATTTGTTTTCTACAACGGCAAGGATTAGCATTTCGTGGCCATGATGAATCTAAAGACTCCAATAATCAAGGAAATTTTCTTGAATTATTACGGTTTCTTGCAAATCACAATGAAGAAATTGATAAGGCAGTCCTCGAAAATGCTCCTGAAAATTATCAAATGACCTCTCCTGATATCCAAAAAGAAATAGCAAATGTTGCAGCCGTTGAGACAATAAATGCTATTATTAAAGATATTGGAGATTCATTATTTGCTATTATAGTTGATGAATCACGTGATATGTCTACTAAAGAACAAATGGCAATTGCTTTGCGCTATGTGGACAAATTGGGACATGTGAATAAGCGCTTTTTAGGCATTACACATGTTAATAATACATCAGCAGTGACACTAAAGAGTGCAATTGAGGAAGTATTTAATAAACATAGCTTAAGCATTAGTAGATTGTGGGGACAAGGCTACGACGGGGCAAGCAACATGCAAGGTGAGTTAAATGGACTAAAAACTCTTATTTTGAAAGATAATCATTCTGCCTATTATGTCCATTGCTTTGCACATCAACTTCAACTAACATTAGTTGTAGTAGCAAAAAATCACATCCAGATTGCAACCTTTTTCAACTTGGTTGCAAAGGTATTCAATATTGTTGGAGTATCATGCAAACGTCATGATATTCTTCGTGAACAACGTAATGCTGAAGTTATAGAAGCACTAAAAAATAATGAAATTTCAACTGGTCGTGGCTTGAATCAAGAAATGAGTCTAAAAAGACCTGGAGATACACGTTGGAGTTCTCATTATGGTGCACTTGTTAATCTTATTCACATGTTTTCTTCTGTAATTGATGTGATTGAAACTATTATAGAAGATGGTTTAGATTCTGATCAGAGAGCATAAGCAAATATCTTAATTGGTTTACTCCAAACATTTGAATTCGTGTTTGATTTACATTTGATGAAAGGTGTGCTTGGCATAAGTAATGAGTTGTCACAGGCATTACAACGAACAGATCAAGATATTGTGAATGCTATAAAGTTGGTTGACATTTCAAAGCAACGTTTACAAGTCATGAGAGATGATGGGTGAAACTCTTTGCTAGAGGAGGTTTCTGCATTTTGTGCAAAAAATAATATTGATGTTCCTGATATGGATGATTTTTATCAACCTCGACCACGACAAAAAGCTCAAAACATGAAAAATTCACATCATTATTAAGTGGAGCTTTTTTATACTGTTATAGATATGCAACTTCAGGAACTTAATAGTCGTTTTGAAAATTCTGAATTATTACTTTGTGTTGCGTGTTTGAACCCAGATAACTTATTTTCAGCATTCAACAAGGAGAAATTGATTCGGCTTGCTCAGTTTTATCCAAGTGATTTTTCAACAGTTCAAGTTTCTTTCTTGGATAACCAACTTGAGACATACATCCATGACATGCGGTCCTCTGAAGAGTTTTCAGCACTTAAAGGAATTGGACAGCTTGCTAAAAAGATGGTAGAAATGAAAAAGAATGTTTCATATCCATTAGTTTACTCATTAGTAACTTTGGCATTGATCTTACCAGTTGCAACAGCTACTGTTGAAAGAGTTTTTTTAGCAATGAACATAATTAAAAATCGATTACGCAATCGAATAGGAGATCAGTGGATGAATGATTGCTTAGTCACATATATTGAGAAAAATATATTCAAGACTATTGAGTGTGAAGAAATCATGCAGCGGTTTCAAAATATGAAAAATTGTCGAGGGCAATTGAGTAAGATAAGCTAGGTGTGAAAAAATAAATTAAAGTTTACATTTTATGTTAGATTCTGTATGACAATTACATTATCATATAGTTGTTTACTTATTTTGTTATTAATATTGATTAATTTTTTACTTCCAATCTTGTCTTTTAATCTTGCCCCCCTGACCTAAATTCCTGACTCCGCCACTGGACAAAATTGAAAATTGCTACATATTATAATTTTAAAGTTTTAAAATAAAATATTTTTAAAATATGGGACCAAGATCAAACAGATGTCATTTTTAAGACCAAAAAAATAAAAATAAAAACAATTTTCCCCTATTTTAGTAATCTTATTTCTCATATATAGAGGCATATAAATTGAGGGTTCGGGTGATAGTCCATCAATAACATCCTTTATTAGAGTGTTGAGTTTACAAGTCAAATCAAGTCACACAAAAGTTTCAGGCAAACAAGATAAGCTATCCACTTCTTCACTTTAAATAATTCTTACATTTTATTATTGTTTTTCTCTATATTTCAGTTTTGCACAACATTTTAATTTTGTTACATCTTGTTAAAGTGGTCAATGGTAAGCGATAAATAATTACTTTTATATGAACCAATTGATTTTTTACTACTTGCAAGTTGCAATAGATCATATCAGAGTTGTAAAAATTATGCCGTTAAACTCTCTCTTACTAGGAAGTAGAACTCCACATAGTATTGAGGTTCATAATTTTTTTTTTTTTTTTTGAAGAGTGAGGTTCATCAATTTTAAAAATACACAAATTAACATTTATATGTTCCAAATCAAGCTCTACAAAAAAAAAAAAAAAAAAAAAAAAAAAAACCTGAATTATGTGCTAAACTTGACAAAACTTTTTCATTTTATCAACAATTGGGACACATATTTGATATTTCATTAAATTTTTCAAAATGCCAAACAATTAAAAATCCATGGGCTTGACCAAAATAGCCCATTAAAAAAGCCTTAAACCCTAACCTCTCAAAAAAAAAAAAAAAAAAACCCCTTAAACCCTGTCTGGCTGTCTCAAAGACTCAAACCCAGTAAAGGTTTCAAAGGCTCAAACCCATTTTCTGCTCTCTGGTTCATCGACCAACCCACAAAGTCACTCCTAAAGTCCTAATAATGAAGCTTCTTAGCTTAAATCCATGGCGTGGCTATGGCATTTCGAGGGTTTTGGGTGTGTTCTTCTACTCCACAAGAACCCTAGCAAGACCTTCACCCCCAATCGACTCTCTGTACAGTCGGGTATCGCGGGCCGGAGACCCTAAGGTTTCTATAATTCGAGTCATCGACCAATGGCTCGAAGAAGGACGACAAGTCCAACAATCTGATCTTATAATGATGATCAAACAGCTTCGCAAATTCCGTCGCTACTCACAAGCTCTTCAGGTTTCATTTCCCTCAAATCCAAGTTTCTTTCTATATAAATACATACATGTGAATGTATGTATGATTGTCTATATGTATATAACAATGTATTTTGTAAATGGGTATTTGTGAATTTGGTTCAAAATGTATGCATAATAGGTTGTAAATGAAGTAATGAGTGTATGATAGAGGAGCCATTAGCCAAAATTTTGACTTGTATTTTATATTTGTATATGTGTGGTATAAGCTAGAGGTATGGGGTTCAATACCTGCATTTCCATGATGTTTTTAACTTATCAACAAAATTTATGGGATGAAGAAAATTAAACTTATTTTTTAAGGCTCACTGAGTAAAGGATTTATGGGCTTTTAGAATTGTTTATATAATGCAGGTGGATGTGTTTTATGGGTATGTTTTTGGTCTGTTGATTTGTGAAACAATTTCCAGATTCTAGGAAAACCAAGAAACATGAAATTATGTCTTTTGAATATTGGAAAGAAGGGATAACAAAGTGGCATGCAGAAGGAGTTTAGGTTAAATCACAAATACACTGATGGGTTTAAGAAATTCAAAAGTGGTTGCTATCATTACCTTTCAGTTACTACTACTGCCAATCTTTACTAATTGCTACCACTTGCACCATCACTAGCAAGAGAAATTATTAGGTCTACCGGGAGGACTGCTGAAGTGGTCCTCCCAACTAATGAAATAATATCATTTATGCAAATGTATAAGTCATATTCCTAATTAACACAAGAATTAAAAATAAAAAACTATTAGGTAATGTCACATTTGCATAAATAATAATGTTTTATTCTTTAGAAGGACCAGGAGGACCACTTCAATAGTCCTCCTAGTGAACCTAATAATTTCTCCACTAGCAGCAGCAGCAGCATTATTACTATAACCACATTGTTGCCATTGCAAATTTTTACTAAGCTTCATGAAACCACCTACATTAATTATGAAAAATTTATATATTTAACTAGAAATAGATTTTCAATATTTTTTATGCTTTTTTTTAAAATAAAATAAAGCTGTTCAATGATCTTAAAAATTGAAGATAAAATGAGAGACATTTGTTGGTTTCCTGATTTCAACAGGCCCTAAATATAGAACTCTTAAATTAGTTTAAGAGAAGGATTAGTGTAACAAATCCTAAAATAGTTGGGTTAAGTTTGGATGATATTGCAATATTTGGCAAAAGGCTGAACCTTGGAAAATAATGCATTGATGTAAAAGCAACATCTTCTTATAGAAAACTGAACAAAGAAAGTCAGATGGAACAACTGTGGTTTATAACATCTATCAGGTCATATACAACTTAAACTCTAACTTCTTTCACATGTCCAGACATGCCTATACTGAGATACTGACGTATTATTAATTTCCACCATTGATTTAATGATTGCTGACATATTTCTGCTACTTAGCACTGTAAGTCTGACAATTTTATTTTTATTTTTTATAGGTAATAAAGTTTCACAAAGTTAATATCATTTTACAAAAATTTCATGAGTTGAGTTTTGCTAGTTGGAAATTGGTTTCCATTATGAACATTTGCCACCCCTTTGCGCGTGCTATTTTTTTTCCATGGTTGAACAAGTTAGTTGCAGAAAAATTGTATAGGAAATTGATTTTCTACTGAAATTATCTTAGTTTGGTATAATATGATCATAGTCTTCATATTGATGCTCCCGAATCTTGTTTTGTGTCAGATATTTGAATGGATTAGTGACCAAAGGCACGATGACCTGTCTCCTGGAGACATTGCAATTCGACTAGATTTGATCTCAAAAGTTCATGGCCTAGAAGAAGCAGAGAAGTATTTTGATAGCATCCCAAACACTTTAAGAGTCTATCAGGTATATGGTGCTCTTTTAAATTGCTATGCAGAAAATAGATCTTTGGATAAAGCGGAGGCCACCATGCAGAAAATGAGGGAGCTAGGTTTTCTGAAAACATCTCTGTCTTTTAATGTTATGTTAAACCTCTATTCTCGGATGGGTAAAACTGAGAAACTACACGTTCTAACCCAAGAGATGGAAGAGAAGGGCATTGATTGGGATATGTTTACATTTAATATCAGGTTGAATGCTTATGTAGCCATGTCTGACATCAAGGAAATGGAGAGGCTTCTAACAAAGATGGAAGCTGATCCTCTAATCACCATTGATTGGAATTCTTATGTTGTTGCAGCAAATGGCTACTTGAAAGCCGGCCTACATGAAAAGACTTTGGAGATGCTGAAGAAAGCGGAGCAACTTGTTAGCAATAAAACAAGGAAGGTTGCTTATGAAATCTTCCTTACTCAATACACTGCTATTCAAAATAAAGACGGGCTTTACCATATTTGGAATTTGTACAAAAATATGGGGAGATTCTACAACTCTGGCTATCTTTGTATGATAAGCTCATTACTGAAGCTAGATGACATTGATGGTGCTGAGAAGATCTTGGAAGAGTGGGAATCTGAGAACACATTCTTTGACTCTCGGATTCCACATCTGCTGATCTCTGCTTATTGCAGGAAGGGTCTTCTTGAAAAGGCTGAATCATATATGAACAGGCTTATAGAGTGTGGGAAGGAGACAGAATCAACCAAATGGGGTCGACTTGCAACTGGATATCATGTACATGGTCAGATGGAAAAGGCAGTGGAAACAATGAAGAAAGCAATCTTGGCAAGTCAGCCAGGATGGATGCCCAACCGTTTTACTTTGGCTGCATGTCTTGAATACTTAAAAGGGAATGGGGAGGTGGAAGTGGCAGAGGAGATCTTGAAGTTACTTAGAGAACATGTTCATTTCTCAACTGGAATTTATGAAAGATTACTAAATTATATTCACAGTGCAAATACGGATTCCAGAGCCTTTGATCATATGAATGCAGATGTTCGGATGGAAGGGGATGATCAAGGTCAGGAGGGTGAGATTCAAGGGGGTAATGGATCTCGAGCCTGATGGCAGCAGCTGAGTTATATGTAAAGCTATGTGAAGTATTCAAATGATTGCTAACACAAATGATGAATTGTCTAATCTATAGCACTTTACTTAGCAAACAAAGACACTCGTTAGGTTCTAGTTAGTTTTACTAATTATGCATTTTGCAAACAGAGTCTTCCCCCTCATATTTCTTCTCATAGTTATCACGGTGATCAATGCTAGTTAGGATTGTTGCCTCTTAACCTAAAAATCATCCTCATTCGATTGTTAGTCATTTCATTACTATAAGCAGGATAAGAAACCAACACTTTCTGCAACACCACAAGGTTTATTGCCCTCATTTGATGAGCAGTCAAGTAGATGGCCCTAATCTTCAAGATTTGAGTTCCTTTTCCCCTCCTTAAACCGGCTTAGATTTAAGTTCATTTACCAATGTTCTTGAATTAGTTAATCATCTATCCATATTGCAGATATCTCTCTGCCTAGTAACTATGTAACCCCTCCCTTTGCATCCAAAGATATAAATGCAAATGTTTATTCTTATTGAGATTTAAAGATTTTCGTAATGGTTCACTGGAATAGCTCATGGAAAATCGTAGTCATCACACCAATTCACCAACAAAAGAAAAGTGGCTTGTTTTTTACTAGGGGCTACATAGCAGTGGATTGAGCACATTTTGCTCCATCACCTTCCTTCTATAATGACTCTTGGGATGGGATGCACCCTATATACGAGCTGACTACCAGGACTGGTGGCATTTCAGCTACAACGATAAACATCTTCTGCGGCATAATGTTTTTAAAAATATATATATTTGGCTTTATATTTGAAATACTGGTTGAAGAATTATTATTATGCTAATTTTATTTAGAATGCCCCAATTGGCAAATTCAGTCATAATTTGGCAACTTGATAAAAATTAGTCAGTTATGTATAGGTGTGGCACATGGATTTTACATGGTAAAATAAACTTATTATACCGTATATTGTATGTATGCATGATTTAAAAAAAAAAAAATCCCATTTGCCATTTGAAACAAAAATATTCAAGAAAATTATTATTATTATTATTATTATTATTATTATTAAAGGTATAAAACATGTATTGAACGTTTTCTATTGTTTATTTTGTTAAGGTATGTCATTGTGTACAAACATTTAATTAAAAAAAATCAATATTGTTAGTTCCATTAGCTACCTATACTAAAGATAAATATTTCTTTTTTATTATAATCTTTATTATTATATATATATATACAAAACACGCACACACTTTGTCCCTTAAATAATACTTGTGAATGGTTTTTTTTTAACTAGCACGTAGTGAGTTGCATAAAAATTCTTACAATACATATTGCATAAAAACCTTGCTCTTATGAATTTGAACAAAAAAAATCGGGACTAAAAAAATGACTACATGCGAAAGTAGAAATTTTTTCTTTTTTCTTTTTTTGAGCGAGGTAATTTCTTTTATTATATTATTATTTATTAGCATACTTATTTAGTCTTTAAAAAATGACAAAATTTGATTACAAATTTGGTTTTAGCCTAAGGCTATAGCTTTCTTTAACAAAAATTATCATTGCTACACGTTTTTAGAATCTAACCGTTGAATTGTATATTTTTTACGTTCTTAACACACATGTTAAATTTTGTACCAATCAGATGTTATTTACTATATGATCCTTAAACTTATTTTTATGCATAATTTTATATTACAAAAACTTGCAATTGAATAATGACATAGTTATTAATCTTAATCTTCTAGAAATTTTGCAAACATGGAAGATATAAGAAGAAAATGTAATTCAATGGTGAATTTGTAAAAATTCACATCCAATAAAAAATTATTTGGTGAAGTTATAGCTTTATGCTACAAACTTGTCTTTATTTAAGTAAGTCACATAACTCATTAAAAATGTTACATAACTATAAGTATATGTGGATGGTACCATCACATACTGGGTTGCAAAAAAATTCTTACAACCTAAATTACATAAAATACTTTTCCAATTTGTAATATACGCATACATACTTTTATTTAAGTTTTCTATGCCATATTTTTACTGCATATTTGTAAGGACAAAATTTAGTTCCAAGCCTCCAAACTAGTTTAGAGTTGGCCTATTATGTGACGAATTATACGAATATTTATGTATATTATTTAAAATAGTCACATAACATATTAAAAAGGTAACATGGCTAAAAATGGAAAAAATTTTCAATTGTCATATAATAGATTGGAGGAATATAATTTCAAACTGATTTGGTGCTAAATGTTTTTTTTTTTTTTTTTCTTGTTTGTCAAATGGTAAGTTTTTTTCCTACTTTGAAAGGGCAAAGTACCTTGATAAACAATGTGTTAATCCTAAAACTCATTTTCTACATGTAACTACATTTTATGGCCTAGAGTTGCTATTGATATTGCAGAAACCGATGGAAAAGCTATCTGAACATACTTCAGCAGTTCAGCGATAGAGGTTTAGAAGAACAATCAACAATGTGTTAATCCTCAGGCTTAAAGGGCTTGAACACCAAATTGTTCACATTTGAGCATGATCAACATGCTCGATTCATAAACTTGCAGTAATGCATTTTACATTATCACGGGCCTTTGCTTGGGGTTGGGGACAAACAAATTGACTAATGTGAAACGCGAGAGAAGCATGTTTTGACTATGTCGGTGGTTAAGATATTTCTATGGTTTAATTTAGTGTTGTACCATATGAAATGTCCTTTCGTCCTTACAAAACAGTGCTCTGCAAGGGCAAACACATCTTGGAAATTTGAAAAGCTTTAAAGGTGAAAAGCAAGAGACAAAGTGTGAAACGCATTTAATTAATAAGATCTTTATCTGAAGATTATTTTTCATCCAAAGAATCCGTGGAGCATTTTGCTTAGATTAGCCAGTTAAAGAACATTTATAACAATCGCCGCTTTATTTTTTTGTGTGGAAAAGGAATTAGCGTGTGGTAAACGTGACAATTTTTATGACATTTCAACATGGATCAAGTTGGATTCGAAAGTTTACTCAAAAAAAAAAAAAAAAAAAAAAAAGTTGGATTCGAAAGTTTTGGATTTTTTTTATCTATTGAAAGTTTGAAACAACAGTTTTACTTACTTTATTTTTTTGTTGTGGGTTTCAGTTAGCTTAACTGGTAAAATTTTTTATTGTTGAATAAGAAATTTGAAGTTCAATCTCGGCCTATATCAAAAACTAATTGATGCCTTGGTATGATGATAAAAAGCATAATCAAATACCGACGCCATAAGTTAAAACTCTCCGCCTAAAAAAAAAATAACTTTATCTTTTTGTTTTTTTCTCCAATAAAGTTGTTATCTTTTTCTTTCTCTTACACCTTCCCAATATTCCACATATAAGACAAAGATATATAGTAGTCAATTATTAGGAGTCTTTTGGATAAAAATTGTAAAAAATGAGTTTATTATTGTTATAGGTACTGTTTAAAGTTATTTAGCAAAATGAGGAGAGAGATTGAATTTCGGCAACGGTATTGCCGAAATTGCAAGAAAAAGTAGAATGTGTCAGGGGAGAGAGGAAAATTGAATTTCGGTAATGAGATTACCGAAATTCTTGTCCTGCCCTTACTTGCGAGCCTGCCCGTGAAGTGTCCAAAATGCTGAAATAAAAAACCAATTGTGGCAATGGCATTGCCGAAAATGGGAGGAAAAAAAAAAATTTGTGGCAACCAAGTTGCCGAAAATGGAGGGGAAAAAAAATTCTACATCCACAACATTTTTCACAACAAATTACATATGGTTAGTTGTTATTGGTTCAAATTTGAACTTAACACTAAGATAACTTTTTTGCTCCAATAATAACAATAAGTAACAACTTGTCATTCATGATTTGTTGTAAAAATATTGTGAAAATGTTGTAAACGTATCATTTCTAAAAAAAATTGTGATGCCGAAATAGAAGGAAAAGAAAAAAAAAAAAAGTGGCAATGTGGCAATGCCATTGCCGAAATAGAGGGAAATTTTTTTTTCCCTCTATTTCGGCAATGGCATTGCCACATTGCCACTTTTTTTTTTTTTTTTTCTTTTCCTTCTATTTCGACTCCACGATTTTTTTTGAAATGATACATCCACAATATTTTCACAATATTTTTACAACAAATCATAAATAGCAAGTTATTACTTATTGTTATTATTGGGGCATAAAAGTTATCTTAGTGTTAGGTTCAAATTTGAATCAATAACAACTAACCACCTGTAATTTATTGTGAAAAATATTGTGGACGTAGCATCTTTTTTTTTTCCCTCCATTTTCGGCAACTTGGTTGCCACAATTTTTTTTTTTCCTCCCATTTTCGGCAATGCCATTGCCACAATTGGTTTTCCATTTCAGTATTTTAGGCACTTCACAGGCAGCAGGGCAGGACAAGAATTTCGGTAATGTCATTACCGAAATTCAATTTTCTCTCTCCCCTGACACATTCTACTTTTTCTTGCAATTTCGGCAATACAGTTGCCGAAATTTAGTCTCTCTCCTCATTTTGCCAAATAACTTTGAACAGTACCTATAACAATAATAAACTTCATTTTTTGCAATTTTTAGCCAAAATACTCCAATTATTAGAATTATGAGCTTTTTAAATATTTATAACTATATTTTGATGCACGAAGCATTGTGGGATCCTCCTACTAGGAAAAGAGAAAGAAACATTATGTATATATAACTTAAATATTATGACTTGCCGTGGAGCTTTTGGAAAGAATAATTAAAAAGAGTTGGATGTGATATCTTTTCAAGTCTTGGAACAGATATGGTGGCCTTTATCATATATATTGTCTATGCTTTAAGAATTAAGATATTAGTATATGAAGCAAATTACAATTATACTTTATTTGCTTGATGCCAAAGCGATCCACTATGATTAAATTTCCCTTTCTTTACTTATGGGCAATATTAAAATGAAGAAGAAAGGCATCCTCCTGTATAGTTACTTCGACCTAGGACACAAAATGAATCTATTGCTTCAAACTGTTCGATCAAGCTAAAAAAAAAAAAAAAATCAAAGATTAGTATTCCCAAGTCTAAAACACATTTGGTTTAGGACAACATAATGAATTCCCCAACAATCTTTTACTTTTGGGGTTAGTGAACTGTCATTATTCCACCACAAACCAAACCTAAAATATGACCCAATAATATTTAATCCAAAAACTTAACCCTCTACCAGTTTTTCTCAACTATATGATACCAACCATGTTTTCATGGTAGCGAAGCTTCATTGCCAAGATCAAAAATAGGTGAGTGAATTAATGAAATGACAAATTGACAATGGACCAACTAGTAGGTCACTAAGGTTAGAAACTTCGAATACGTAAGAAACTTGAATTCAAAATTAGAACAGCTCATTAGAAGGAAAGATTGCTTTAGCTTTGTTCATACTTGAAATTACCAGAGTCAACAAAAATCAAGAACAATTTCAACAAATAGAAATGCCAATACATTAGAAGTTGAAAAATTTACAAAAGCTTGGAGAACATGAATTTAAGCAATTTAGACTTGACAAACTGACTAAAAACTAATGAATTCGCCATATAATATCAAGTTCAAATTACCTCAAAGTCATAAACAAAAGATTATAAAGCGGTTAGAATTGACAAAGAGACTAAAAGCTACCCCGGAGACAGATAAAGGGCAAGCCGAAATTCATACTAGTAAGTAGTAACCCATGAAATTAGGAGTAGGTGCATTGATTTACTTCAAAAATAATTCAGCATTCTAGATGGAGTTTCTACTTTCTTAATAGAGGCCCCACTATTGAAATTTAATCAGAAATTAATTCAACTTTTGATTATGTAAACCCCGACTCTTACAAATACAAATGATGTCATGTCACCATAATCTATTGAAAGAATATGAATAATTTGAATTTCCTCTTCTGAATGTGAAATGAGAGATTGTATAAGAACTCACAGCACTTTATTTAATAAGAAAATGTTAAGGAATGCCCTAAATGTATTAGTTTTTGAATAATTTTTAGAAATAAGAAAATGATTAACTAATTAATTTTGTTGACAGCTTTTTATGGTTTTTATGAAAATGACATCAAAACTTTTCTATTATGATTTATTAATAAGGGAAATACTAATAGATACCCTTAGGTAGGGAAATAGTTAACAATCTATTTCAAAAAAGATTTTATGAGAAAAGAAAAGAAAAATTAATATTTTGATAGTTTTTTTTATTTTCAATAAAAGTAGTGTCAAAACTTTCTTAAAATAGATTGTTAACCATTGCCTTAAGAGCACTCGTTAGCATGACCCTATTAATAATTGTTCTAAGAGCCTTTGTTAACATGACTCTTGACTCTTTATTTAATGACACTGTGGCCCAAGAGATATTAGAAGTTAAGACACATAAAATTAAAAGGTTTTACTAACCTATGCTCTTAGAGCATAATTAGTAAATTATTTTAAGAAATTTTTTATGAAAAAAAAAATGATTAATTGTTTTGACAACTTTTTCAATTTTTCATAAAAACTTTCTATATGTCCTAAGCTATACATTAACCGAACCCAAAATTAAATTCTTATATTAAAAAAAAGGGATGGTAGTTAGATTTTAATTGAGATAACCCAACAACATATGTAATGAAATGAAATTTAAACCCAACAAAATAGATAGGTTAATATGTGCCTATGCCACGTTAATAGAACCCAAAATTAAATTCATTTGTTTAGATGAGAGGATGGTAGTTGGATTTTTATTGAGGTGACCAAGCAACAAGCTCACGGAATTTTCACTCCATAAATATGAAAGGATATCACAATGACCAACATTCATTCAGAAAAAGGATTGTCCTTCCTATACGGTCTTTTGATGCCTACGCAATTAATGCCTACGTTTCACTTTCTCGTGAATAATTGAATATAACGCGTTTAGATTGGCCTTTTGTCTGATCCGTGTGTTCAGTTTTTTTTTACTGTTTATGTATTATTAAATTCACTTTTTTACAAATTTTTTAGTAAATTTTTTAGTAATAATTATTGTTTAACAAATTCACTTTTTATTTTTTAACAAATAAACAGTATCAAAACACACCAATAATTATTGTGCGTGACATAAAATGTCTCCAAAAAAAATGCAAAGAACATCCTCATATTAATAAATAGGGACCTCCATTCTAACTATTTCTAAACCCCCTCCGCCCAAAAAAAACACAAAAAAAAAAAAAACAAAACAAAACAAAAAAGGAGAAGGAAAAGGAAAACACAAACATAATTTCATTGCCCAACTATCTGAAATCTTAAGATATGGTTGCTGACATTGCACGAAGTGATTTTGCTTCTCTGAACTTTACGTTCCCTATACGATTACTATCATTTATGAGGAAAACTTTATATGATTGAAAACCAAGATTAATATAAATAAAAAATAAAATAAAACAAAACAAAATAAGATTTCCAAACCCAGCTGGAGAAAGAAAATGAGAGGCTACCTGCCTGGCCAAAATGTTATCAAGAAAAACCATGTCACATCATCTTGGTGGGAATTCTTTTTTTCTTGGGAGGAGAATTATATCTGTTGACTGGTTCAAAAATTGTATATATAAAAATTAAACTATATGTAATTTCTTTGAAAGATTTACGGACTTTTTTTTTTTTTTTTTTAAATTTTTATAGATAGAACTAAAAGCTAATATTGTTCATGGGTTGAGTTTGTATCAAACTCGAACTCAACTCAATGACTACAGGTCTCTAAGAATTGGACCCAGCGCCAACCAGGAAAAAGAGTCGGTTCAGGAAAGTTGGATCTCCGCCAATGGTAGTCGGTTTTCAGTCAAAATTGAAGAAGAGTACATTGGGCGAAACTTATTGGATCTAATCGAAATTCTCCCAAATTTGGCTATATCTCTACAAGATCTCACCAAATTTGACAAGGTATAACCAGAGACAAACTAATATTGACAGAGAACTATGACTTTAGTGCACGGAGATCGGTTGAGTTGGTTAGATTTAAGATTTTATGCAACGACCCGCTAGAGTCAGTTTTTGGAAAGTGAAAAACCCACTGCTAATCACCATAGGCGTTAAGTTGTCCGATTTTCGAGTCAAAGCAGAGACAGTTTGAACTAGTGGGTTAGGTCCACAATTTGGAGGGACATCCCACCTAAAAAGTAAAGGCACTAGAATTAAATCCCCATGCCCAATTGACGCCGAATTACTACTAATCATCTTTAGAGCATCCATAGCAGTGGATCTAAAATTTTAGCAATTTAGCTATACAAAAAGTTACTTTATCTATTTTACCTATACACTTTACAAAACATGCTGCAGCAGTGCATCTATTTTAGCTTTCAACACAATAAAATAATATAAACATCACAATAAAATAATGTATTTTCTACAATAAAATAATATATCCCACAACTCAAAAAACATTCATACAACCAACCACAACCACATTTACCATCAGCCACAGTCACAACAACAACCACCACCACCACCACCACCAGTCCACAGCAGCAAAAAAAAAAAAAAAAAACCAACCGAAATCTCCAATCTTTTTCCTCAACCCAGACCAAACAAAATCACCAATTATAAACAAAATAAAAATCATCAATCATAGAACTGGGCTTCGGTGAGGAGGACAATGTCGGCGTGGGTCTGATCGGCGGCGAGCTTGCGTGGAGCTGAATCGGCATGGGTCTGATCGGCGGCGAGCTTGCGTGGAGCTGAATCGGCGTGGGTCTGATCGGCGGCAAGCTTGCGTGGAGCTGAATCGGCGTGGGTCTGATCGGCGGCGAGCTTGCGTGGAGCTGAATCGGCCTGGGTTTGATCGGCGGCGAGCTTGCGTGGAGCTAATCGGCCTGGGTCTGATCGGCGGCGAGCTTGCGTGGAGCTGAATCGGCCTGGGTCTGATCGGCGGCGAGCTTGCGTGGAGCTAATCGGCTTGGGTCTGATCGGCGGCGAGCTTGCGTGGGTCTCAGCTGATCGGCGTCGGCGTGGGTCTCAGCTGATCGGCGTCGGCGTGGCTGAGCTTCAGAGTGTGATTGTGAAATGGAAATGGAGAGGAGAGAGTGAAATGAAAATGGAGAGGAGAGGAGAGAGTGAAATGAAAATGGAGAGGAGAGTAGCTTCAGTGCCCGACTAAAAAATTATTTTTTTTTTATAACTTTCAGCTACAGTGCTCATGTATTGATACATGAGCACTGTAGCGCAAAGCTAAATTTTTTTAGCTTTGCCTCCACTGCTGCATGTGGGTTTTTGGGGTTTGAGTGGAGCTAAAATAGCAATATAGCTATTTAGCTCCACTGCTGTGAATGCTCTTAGCTCATTGATGCTTCTTGCAATCTTCAACAATGACGCTTAAGATTTGATCCCCATACCCGACTTGTAGCAAAAAAGAAGAGTCATTTGAGATCTATCCTATTAATAGGAGTTCAATTGGCGCTTGCTAACGTTTTCAAACAGAGCCTTGTAGCTAAAAACAAGGGCTACTGCCTCAATGGGGGCGTGAAGGAAGTAGGTACTATGATATAAAATCTTTTTATTGTTGAAAAAGCTTACTCATCGGGTAATTCCGTGTAAAACAAACCCACGTGATTGAAAATTGAAAAACAAGCTTTTACTTTACTCTACAGTCTTATACCTATACCAAAAGAATGAAAAATTACTTGTTCTGGTGAGAGAGAGAGAGAGGTGGCTACTAAAATTAAGTTAATTAACAAAATGAAGTTGGACTGGACAGTGACTTGCTTTGGCTGCTTTCCCAAACATGAGCTGGAGGCGTCAAAAGCAATAGCGACGGACATGACATATTGACCTCTTTAGTCTTTCTCTTGGAACGTTGTCTTTTCAATTACCCCCCATTACGGCCGCCACATGGGCCACCACCACCACCACCACCACCACCTTCCACCCATCTTCATCAACTTGTTTATTACGAAAAAAAATAAAGTAGCCATGGACGACAATAATTTAAAAAAATGAAAGTGACATTTGCACCGTGACTAGCATGGCCTACTAGTATTGGTTTCGAATCTGGACAGATCCTTTCTCGATAACCAATTAGCCTACTTCTATTCTCGGATCTTTAGACTACTTGCTTAATTGCTTTTTTGAATATTAACTTTTATTAGTCCCTTATCAAAGTTGACAAGACAGACTCTTACGAGCAAAAGAGACCACACAACTTTTTAAGATTACTATTAATTTCGTAATAGTCGGCGATTAGTCTTCATCTGAATCAAGCTTTTCTAGCTATGGTGGGTACCCCACTCCACTACTATACACAGAAATGTGGGATATGATACGAAAGAAAGATAACTAAATCTTATCATCAGAAGTACCTGACATCATTGTTCATAATTAGTTTTAGACGTGTCGATAATTAGTTTTAGACGTATTTCAGGATTGCTTGCAAGCATTGGTCTCCACTTTCCAACGTATGCAACTGTCCATTTGAGTGTAACCGTAGCGGCTTGCCCATACCTAAAACCATCCATATCCAAAATAATTGAAGGTGAAGTCAAGCACGAAATAAGGAACAACATTTTATAATATATATATAGTTTTAATTTATGGCGTTGGTTTTTTTATATTATGATCTTTATTATTAAACTAAAACTTCAATTAACTTTTAACGTAAACTAGAATTGAACCATAAATTTTTAATACTAATTGAGCTAACTAGAACTTGCATTTTATAATATCTTATCAAAAAAAAAAAATCCCTTCTTCTTAAATGTAGATAAACCTATAACAAATACTCCCTCAATCCCAATTTATTTGTTTGTTATGTTTGAAAAGTCAAACTTTTTAAGGGAATATTATTTATTGTCTTTTGTCTGCGTGTATAAGTTTACAAAACTACCTTTAAATAAATTTATCAGTTTTTTTAAAAGAGTTATTCTTAATAGAGCAACTAAAAAGATACCCAATTAGATTGATTTTTTAAAATATTTATTAGTTTTTTTTTCAAATAGTTTTGAAAATAAAATAGTAGTATAATAAGAACATTAGTAAATTAATGACTTTTATTTTTAAAAATAGGATAATATTTTGAAACATCCCAAAATGAAATAGATGACAAACAAACTGGGACGGAGAGTAATTAAATTACGAGCTATTGAAGGTAGAAATCACATGCACATTTCATGATATGTTATGCAGAAAAATGCTAAGTAATGATTAAAAACTCAATTAAAGAAAAATTTTATAGGAACAAATAAAAAAACAATTAATATTTTGATAACTTTTCATATTTTTCATAAAAACAATTAATGTTAATTCTACAAATGTTCTTAAAGTAATGATTAATAATTTATTTAAAAAAATTTATAAAAAAAATTAATATTTTGATAACTTTTTCTATTTCTCATAAAAATGGTGTAAATTTTTTTAAAAAATAGATCGTTAACCATTAACCCCATGGTTAACCCCAAACGAGACTGCACACTATTATGAAAATAGTTACAGTTAGACTTGGGTAAAGATGGCTTGAAGAATTTTATATATTTCCGTCAAAAACATTAAGACAGTTAGTCCCGAGGCTCTGGCTAAAACACCCATTTAGGATTAAACAATTTGGTTAAGTTAGTATTTAGACGTGCACCAAAGAGCTAGGAGTATATTATAAAGCACAGAAAAAGACCCGTAATCACATATATTGCAGCTCTGGAAATGCAACATCTCTAACAACTACTACATCCGGCTGAATAAGCATATCGTTCATCTCAGATATTCGTATTTTTTTTTTACAGGTATACAACGGGGAAAGCAAGAGACTCAGAACAAAAGTAGACACAGAATTAAGCAACAGAAGAGGAAAAAACAGATTCTGTTGAGTGACCTATCAGCCTGCATTACATGCCTTCTGACCCTTGGACTATTGCTCCCTGCAAGATTGTATGAATTTGGATAGGTATATAAATTTGTCATGGTGTTTCCAAACACCCTTGCATAAACCATTTCCCCGAACACACCGATCATTGGATCAAGCAAATTTGTCACCGTACCACCTGGGTAAGTCATGGGTGAAGTAGAATAACTGCCTGAGTTGGGTTGGTATAGTTGAGATTGATATGAATAATTCCCATTATAAAGTTGCTGAGTTTGTTGGGGACTTCTTGTTGGGCTGGTTGATCTTGGTGTACCAACCCAACAAGCAGGACCAAGAGGTCTTCGAGGTATGGCTATACCAAGCTGGGGGACCTTGGTTTTAGAAAGCTTTGTGGTTTGGCCCTTCCCATAAAGTGGGACTAGGGAAGATTGAGAGATTTCAGCTTTGCATACGGGACACTGCTGTTGCTGCTCTTCGTTTTCAGTGGATGCATTCTGGGAATGAAGCCACTTGTAAAGGCAAGGCCAACAGTAAAGGTGACCACAGAGTGTAACCACTGGATCTTGCACAAGTTCAAGACAGATGCTGCAGTCAAAGCCACTGGAAGCATTATTTTCTGACTCTGGGATTGTATCCGAGACAGATTTCCACTTATCTTCGCCAAAGGAATCAGTTTGAGTCATGGTCTCCTCAAAGTACTGTTCTATGGCCATTTATCTGTTGCACAATTGCGTTTTCCTTTGATGCCTAAATCTGAGATACATAAGCAAAAACAACGTTAGTAACACATACATTTAATTGCAGATCAGTAGTATGTTTAATGAAGAAAATTCACATTTAAAAAAGTAGAGATATCTCAAACCACTTTTAGTTATTGATATCTCACACATACAAACTTTCTAGATGCTGACAAATCAATTGAAGAAAACATTAGACCCCACTAAACGACTCTTGTTATGGCACTCTTTAACATTTCCGGGCAGGAAACTCAAACACGGAACAGTATTCCAGCGGCAACCAAAAGCACATCAACTGTAATCTATACAACTACCAACGCATGAAATCAGACCCGTATGTTTATTCTTAACATCCAAAGGGCAATTCAGCAAAAAAAAAACATCCGAAGGGCAAAAAGAAACTCAAGTCTCCATCCACCAAAGGGCAAGTTAGAATAAATAATGAATGCATGAGGCCCACTGAGTTAAATCTAATCAAATTGCAATAAATTATGCATTGATGAGAAATGGCAGAGAGGCAGAAAATTGGAGATTGAAGCAATCAGCAATTGGTTCTTCTAGAAAGTTTTCATCCATAAAACTACTCTATATTGCTTTTAATATTCTAAGAATCCAATCTCCAGGAAAGCGAGTTCATTAGTATTAAAAGACTAGAGGAAATTAATTGGAGGATGGCCTTCTAGAAAAGCTTCCGTAGCGATTCAATCACGGTTTAAGTCCCAGATACCATAATTAATTAATATTTTTTTTAGGTAAATAAGGAGAGGGGAGCAGGTGGGGTAGATAGATTAAACTTCTATAAACATAAAAAAAAAATATCCCAACACGATTGAAACAACAGCAATACCTCTTTTTTTTTTTTTGAAAATTTATTATTCTGTTTAAGCATACAGCAAACAATTTCCTGTGTCTTCTCTTTGGATCAAGTGAGCCTGACAGTTTTTGGCAGGTAAGAAATAGCCTAAACATGAGGTCCTCTAACCATTTTTATAAAACCCTCCAACATAAACTTGACGAGCTCAACTCTCATCCAACTACTGCCCAATTCATCTTTCAATTCAATGAGTGGGCCACCTAACAGCGATCTAAAAGCTTGACATAATTTAATTTGCTAGTTCAAAACTAGCTGCAAAATCACCTTTGCAAGAAATAAAGGTCTCATTAGGAAGACTTATGAGCTTTAAACAATAAACTTTATTAAGCAATAGAGATCTAGGTTTACAGAGGAACCAATTTAATCATTGACCCAATAATATCTACTATTTCAGACTTCATAACACAACAGAAAATAACAAATATTGAACACTTATAACATTCCCAACTGTCATGTATACAAGGAAGATGACTAAATCTAAACATTTAACAGAATTTGTGATCCTATATCACAAAACTAAGATCTCAAACCTTTTATGCGTGCCAGTAGAGATGCAAGTCTCATATTCTGCATCAAATCATGTGACTTTGAGACTTAATAGAGCACGTAAAGCTGGGTATGAGTCCAATTCCTAAGCAAGGCACTAGATCCTCAACTAGTGAAGAACAAACTTCTACGAGTGCCTCTATAGCTGCCTATAGCTATAATCAAGGAGACAAATAACAAGAACAACAAAAGCTCCTAATCTTCCTAAGTTGTACACCTTTATATACATGCATGCACATATACAAGTCCTTATGCATAAGCAGAGCAAAAAGTTCTTAGGAATCGCCTATAATAGCAAGAAATTCCAAGTGACAAGGACGACTAAAGACAAATGACAAACCAAAGGATTCTAGCACAGCATTTAAATTACTTTTATGGAAACATGAAAAACAAGGCAACCTGCCATAGACTTGAAATATAGCAGAAATCACTTCGATTTTTTTTTTTTTTTTTGGGGTAAAAATTAACTCTTTAAATCATTAAAGGAAAATATAGCAGAAACCAGAACAAACCCAGATAGCAAAATCTTTTTTTTTTTTTTTAAATTTCTCGAGGTTTTATATTCTATAAAAACCCACGCCCTGGTTCTTTGAACCATAACAAAGAAACTAGCAATAAGAATTCCTAGCCTAATGAGACATTATCCTTAAAACCTGGCCGACAAGTTACACACATACACACACACACACACACAATACTCACGGTTTGGAGTGTAAAAAAAATTCCCAACAAAGTAATTTCCTTCAACGTTCCATTGAAACAAACACAACCATAGGAAACTTAAAATAATGATATAAACTTATAGGAAAGATACAAACCCCGGATCCGAAAAATCATTTTAAAAAATTGAATGTTAAGAAGTGTACTTAAAGATTCAGCAACAAAGCTTGGTTAACTGAATTTGGAGGGGGAACACTTATGAGTAAACCAAAGAATCAGATTGTCCATTTGACCCATTCAAGAAGAAAAGACACAGAGGTTTTATTTTATTTAAGCTTAAACCCAGAGACAAACAGAGAGAAATAGAAAAGGAAATCAAAAGGATTTCATAGACAGATCTAACCTCATTAGATTTTCTAAAGAAATACATAGAAAACAAGAGAGAGAGAGAGAGAGAGAGAGAGAGAGAGAAAGATTGTGAAACGTACCAATGGTAGAGACTGGTTATTGTTTGTGATATATGCCTTTGAGGCTATCTAGCTATAGCTTTTTGTGCCAATGGCGAATGTGAGAGAGAGAGAGAGAGAAGTTGCGTGGGAATTGGGTGAAAGGTGAGGAGAGAGTGAATGAATATGAGATGTAGGGAGGTATTGGCGAGAAGAGCACTAGCTATTTATAAATTGTAAATACTACTACTACTACTACACAAGTCACTACTACTCGTCTATATTATTTCTTTTTATTATTATTATTTTTTTACTAATATTTTTTTTTTTTATAATTTATAACAGAAAAGAGAAAGACCACGACACAAATGACAAACCCACTGTTTAGCTTTCTTTTATTGTTATTTATTTATTTGATGAATTTATAGTTTCTAGAAATCTCTATTTATTTATTTATTTGATGAATTTATAGTTTCTAGAAATCTTTATTTATATTACGATGATAAACATTGCACTTCCTCGTTCTCACATTCTCTGCCTCTGCTTCTTCCACACACACATGGCCACACGTCACAGCCCTTCTCCCTCTCTCTCGCTCTGCTCTTGACGTGGCACAATTACTTCTCCCTTATCCTTTTTTTAATAACCACCTTATATTTTTGTCACAATAATACACTTTAACGACAGTAATATCACTTTTATGAGCATCTAAATCATTCTTAGATGCTCTCGAAAACACAGAAGAATGATCCCTTCTCTCATATTTAAGGTGGAGTCTACTCATTAAATTTAGTGAGATTTATTATAATTGTGAGAAGAGTAAGCACAATTTATTTTTGTCCAAAAATACTTTTTTTTTTTTATTAATCAGCAATGGTTAATAATTCATTTAAAGAAATTTTAATGGGAAAAGAAAAAAAATTAATATTTTGACAATTTTTTTTTTCTATTTCTCATAAAATTAGTATTAAAATTTTCTTTAAATTAATTGTTAATCATTACTATAAAGGCACCCACTAGTATGACACTTTTATTATATTTATATTATATATTATTATGCTCCTGTGATGCAAAACTTATTTAAAAATTTTATGTAGAGTAAACATAATAAAATTTAACCTACGATGACTTATCTTAATAATTAATTAATGAGAATGTATTACTTTGAAACTTTTGAAAATATTATTTTAGTTTAAGTAGAATTTT
The DNA here is from genome assembly GCF_040712315.1 of Castanea sativa. Classification (NCBI taxonomy): domain Eukaryota; kingdom Viridiplantae; phylum Streptophyta; class Magnoliopsida; order Fagales; family Fagaceae; genus Castanea; species Castanea sativa. The sequence continues at coordinate 36,711,564 of NC_134018.1, forward strand.
TAATTTTTAATAACTTAAATAATACAATTTTATGTAGAGTAAATTATTGGTAATAAAGTTTAATTTACAATAAACAATATCTGTTGCAAAGTAAAGATAGTCACTTTGGGTAACCATGGCTTCTAGAACTCAATTTGTATATTACTTTGAAACTTTTGGTAATAGAATTTTAAAGTAGAATCTAAAATTTCTTCAAACTTAAATAATAGAGTATTATGTAGAGTAAATTATTATTAGTAATATAGTTTAATTTACGGTAATTAATAATTGTAGAAACTTTGTTGCAAAGTAACTATGGGCACTTTGCATAACCATGATTCTATTTACTAACTTTTTTTTATATAGTATATGATTTGATTGTTAAGACGATAATGTCACCTCAACAAATTAAATTTGATCATTCTACATCTCAAATATGATAATGTGGTAGGTCAGTCAAAGCACGAAGAGCTCAAGACAACTGAGCTCTACTAGGCAAGAAAGTAACAAAAGCCCACTTATCTTGTGCGTGAGCATTTTTAAACTTGATCTACCACCATCAAGATCTTTGGACCCTATCCCCACCATCATAGGATATCCTTTAAAATAGAAGGCGATATTACAATTCAAATTTAAAATCGAGGCTACAATGACAGAGTAATCTACTGTCCTAATGAGTACAAAAGGAGGTATAAATCTTCAACGAAAGCATAAGTAGATCAACACACCCTTAGCAATTCTTTGTTTTTATTAACCTTTTTACTTATACAAGATATAAATTTTAGTCTACCTTAATCTAAGTGTATATGTGTGTGTAGATTTCTCTTAGAGACTTGAACTCCGGTCTTTACCCCCCACACTCCACAATCACTTATACTTGTGAAGTGACCATTGCACCAAGAGTGTGCGGTAGACATTTTTATTACCCTTTATCGCAAGTGTTTGTGGATCAAGTCATATAGTGATTAATTGCATCATTAATACAAATCACATCAACAAATTTGAAAATTTTTCTAGTACTAGACTTAGTGGTTTCAAATTACATCATATTCATTTCCAATAAATTAGACATTGACCACCTTTCTTAAAATAATATATATTATAAGTTTTCATTAACAAAAAAAATTAAAATTTAAAAAGCGTTTAAATGTGTAAAATACTTGTCTAATAATTAGAAGTGCAACAGGTTAAGTTAAATAAGCTAGTGAACAATTGGAGGACAGTCTACTAGTGTAGTGTCTGTTTAGCTTATTTGCTTAAACGTGAGATATAAAGCTTTCTCCAAATAATCTGATAGCCACTTTTTGTTCATATCTTCACCAAGTTGCTTGCTTCAAAGCTCAAATCGCTTTCACACGGCCTTCTTCCCATACTCAAAGTTGTCTTAGATTTGCCACGAGTCTGAGGAGAATGTTAGACCCATTTGATCCTACGCCTATTGTAGTCATAAACTTGTAAAAGAAGTCATTTGACTATACTTGCAAAAAGTAACAAGTAAACTAATCCTAATACATTTATAATACGGTTAATTTTCTAGGTTATTTCTTGTAACAAAATTCTATGATGTACAGTCTTTTTAGACATCAATTCAATGTTTGTATCTCTGTCCACAATATGGACTAATTATTACGAACATTAGCAAATAGAAAATGCTTAAGCTACTAAAATAAAATTTGATTCCATTCGCAGTTCTTAGTGATGGAATTAGTTTTTTTTTTTTTTTTGGTTGAAAAGTTTATTTTCTAAAAATTGATAAAAAAAAAAAATTTGAGACAAACGATAGAAAATATAAAGAAGTGAGATTTAAAAAATAAAAATTTTAGATAAACAAGTAAACTAAATAAAATAATTTTTTTTAAGAAAATAAATATAAAAGGCAATTTTGGGCATCAAATATATATGAATTTGCAGCCATTCCGTGTTTATGGAAAAGTGGTTTATACGTCGATTTAGCTTGGGAAGGCGTTAGGGCTAAACTGATTTGGACATTCCTATTGCTATTGTCATCTCATATAGTTGAAAATAATTATTTGCCTCCGAGAAATAAAATCACCAACTGTGATAAGAAAAATTATTATATAACCATAAATATATATTTCTCCTTCTCGTATTAACAGTGACTCTTATCATAAATTTAATTAATAAAATTAATTATTCATGTGATAAAAAAATACGCATTTATATTACTATCGTAATAATTTCCCGTGGACCAAAACACAATCCACGCTGCTCAATTAATTTCTGGGTTTCTAGAATTGGCCAATTTGTACGAACACGTGTCCTATAAAAATTTAAAAAAATTAAATATATATATATATATTTGGATTTCCTTTTTCATCAAGCACTCGAAGGTTCTTAATGGAATTGACACTTGACAGGATCGTTTAACTGCAGACGAGAATCGTGACTATTTTTTTCTCCTTTAAACACCATTTATTATAGTGCAATAAATAAGAGATCTATCATCTGTACCGTTGTATCTAATATATAAATAAATAAAAACCTATACTATTCTCAATATTTATCATTTTCCCTTCATTATTATTTTTTAAGATAAAAAAAAAGTAGCCCCTATGTGTGGTTATTGATGCCGGACTTCAGCTGGTTAGAGCAACCGCATTAGTAGTTGTAAAAGTTTGCAAAATACAAAAAAGTGTTTAATTTTACATATTCTAACCAAAAAAATCACATCAGTCCTTGCAAAAGTGTGCAAATATACAAAATTGCGCAAATATACAAAATTGCTACAGTAACCGTGCATTTTTTTATTCTCTTTTTTTTTTTTTCATTTTTTCTCTCTTTGCATCATGTCATCAACCCTCTTAGCTCTCTCTTTCTCTCATCTCATAAGCTTCCTCTTCCATGGTCAGACCCACAAATCAACAGGGTTATGCATCGTGGGCTTTGACGCACCTGGGGTGCAATGTTGAAGGCGTCAATCAGAGCTGGGTTGAATGGGTATGTGGTTTAGACGCACTTGGGCTTTGACGCAACTTCCATGGCCGGATGTTGAGAGGCATCGATCTTGTTGCACAGTGGCTGGGTTTGATGAATATTTGGATTTCATGGATGGTAGCTAGGTTGAACGGGTATTTGGATTTCATTGGTGGTGGCTGGGTTGAATGGGTATTTGGGTGGGTTGGTGGTGGAAGCTAGTAGCTTGATGATAGTGGTTGAATGGGTTGATGATAGAGGCTGGCTGCTTGATGATGGTGGTTGGGTGGCTGGGTGGGTTGATGATGGTGGCTGAGCGGGTTGTGTTAGGTCTGTGAGAGAGATGATAGTATAAAAAATGAATATTTTATTGTATAAATGTTTAGAATAGATAGACTAATGTGGCTGTTTTGTAAAAGTGGGTGTACAAAATAGAAAAAATGTGTTTTTTTTGTGTGCAAAATAGACAGAAATTATACACTCACTGATGCGATTACTCTTAGGAAGTTCTTAAGAGCATTAGTATTAGTGGTGCCAAAAAGTTATATATTGTTATTTTTAGCATTATCAAATACAAATTAATGGCTACATTGGTAGAGGCAAAACCAAATAATTTGGCTCTATAGCTACACTATAGCTCATAGGTGAAAAAAAAAATTATTAAATTGTGTATTTACACTGCTTTATATTAAATATATTATTTTATTCACGTGTTCATATTGCTTTGTAGTGAATATATTATTTTATTGTAGTAAAAATATTAGTTTATTGTGTTGTTTATATTATTTTATTATGTTGAAAGCTAAAATAAAACTACTGATATTATGTGTTTTGTAAAGTGAGAATGTAAGATAGATAAAGTAGCTTTTTGCAAAGTCATATTGCTAAATGTATGGCTCTACCAATGTGGATGCTCTAGATAGGAATTGTAGAGGGAGTGTACGTGAATGGTGGAAAAATTGACTTAATTTGAGATAATCAGAAAGAAATAGATTAAGAAATTGGTTTATTCTTCAATGATGAAAATGTGATTACAAGTAGGTATTTATAGAACTATAAAACTATTCTATTGACCCACATGGCCTTATCCTAAAGGTCTTATTGTTCCATGTACATTAATAATTCCATTATATATTAAATGTGATTAACATGTTTGGAAATATAACTGACTAACTAAATGTAATATTACGACAATTCTTATTTATATACCTATAGGGATTCTTAACACAGCCCACTTAATTTTTATTCATGAATGGCATGAGACTGCCCATGTAATAGTAGAACTTGTCATTTCTCATACCCACAATCTCGGACTTGTAAGGTGGACACGAGGACTTTCTACCACTAGACCATCTCAGTAAATAATGCATTTTTCCTTTACTCTCTCTCTCTCGGCATTCCACCACAAGGACACTGGTAGGGCTAGAATGTCTCTCTCCCTCTTTTTCCCCTTTCGGTCCGTCTGTTGCATACAACTTTATACATGTTTATAACTGCATATGCGAATAGTGGCATACTATTGAGCCAACTTCTAAACTTGATGAATTGATGTCTTAATTAATCAACTTCGGTTGGCAGCCCTTCAAAACAGTTGCATTAAAATAAAAATAAAGACATATTGTAGTTGATGATACATAAAATAGAACACTTCAAAGTGAGATAAAAGGATTTGTCCTCGCCAAATTATATTTTTTGTTAGATTCCCGATGAAGTGAATAGGAGAAAGATTCTCCCATACAAAGGAGTCTGGTTTTACAAACCACGGGGTCTTTGTGCATTGATACATAAAACAAAATAACGAGCAGCCATGGTTTTATGTAAATCTACAAGCATGAAAGCTACCTTCCGACACATCGTGGTTCGCATAAAATGTACCATAAACCATCTTCAAAATCAATTGGACAAAAACTTGAGGAGTACAAAGTACAAACCGTTGGCATGCCCACGAGAAGTTAGAGAACAATTATTTATTTACTTTTTATATGATTGGAGCAACCACATCAGCTCGTTCATAATTTTTGTCTATTTTACACGAAAAAAACCTACTTTTTCTATTTTACACCTTCACTTTTACAAAACACCTATATCAGTTTATCTATTCTACACATTTATTTAATAAAATATTCATTCTTTTACATTTTTTTATTATTTCTTTTCCTCCCCACTGCGTCTTCTCCGTTGAGCTCAGTGCATCTTCTCCGGCGAGCGTCTTCTCCGTCAAGCCTCACTGTGTTTTCTCCGTCGAGCCTCACTGCGTCTTCTCCGTCAACCCACTCTCCCTCCCTCACTGCTTCTTCTCCGTCTCCCTCACTGCGTCTCCCTCACTGCATCTTCTCCGTTGAGCTCACTCCGTCGAGCATCACCCACACCCAAACCCATTCATCGCCCACCCAATCGGAGCAAGATCGACGCCTCGCAGCACCGCCACCTCCTCGCGATGGCCATCCGGCAACTCGGCTTGCTCAATCTTGTTCTTATCGGCGGCGATGGCGATCGGCGGCTAGAGGAAGAAAAATGGATGAGATGAGAGAAAGAGAGTTGTGCTGTGTCTGAGAGAGAGAGAGAGAGAGAGAGAGAGAGGGAGGTGAGAGTCAGTAGGAGGAGAGAGAAAAAATTATAAAAAAATCAAATACACATGCTACAGTACCCGTGTAAATTTACACGGTACTGTAGCAATTTGAAGGAGAATGTAAAATATAGACAGTTATGCACAAGCTGATGTGGGCTGTTTTTGATAAAAAATGTGTAAATTTGAGCATTTCTTTTATTATACACACTTATACACCAACTGATGCAATTGATCTTAGAGAACAATTATGTATCGAGCATTGACTGCTGTCCAAATCTGAACAGAAAATTTTCATATTATTTACCTTCCTCGAAATTTCTACCTGAGGAAAGATATAGTGCTTTATCATCCCCCCCCCCCCCACCCACCCACCAACCAACCAAAAAAAAAACACTTCTCACAACATTAGGGTGGGTGGCAATTCTTTCACATGCTCGTGCTCAATAACTTAAAAGAATAATTCTAGAAAAAACACCAAATCTCATATTCAATTTCATAACATGATAGTATTCAATTTCATAACATGTTGATATGGTGTGAATGGTGAACTCAATATCACTCCCAAATTTTACAAGCACGCACATAATTTACTAATTTAGCAAAATGAGATGGCCAACGAAGCTAATAATTTTTTTTTTTTGAAAAAAAGGTCTTACACGTGTGATTATTGACTCGGTCCATTTGAACCCGAAGAACTTATGACGTGGGATACCCCTAGGTGCGTTAGGGCTATCCTCATCGTGGCACAGCATTTTTGCGAAGCACAATTCGAGCCAAGTAACTCCTGGATCTGCAAATGTAACCCAATCTAAAACTCTGACCAATACACCATTGTCCCGGGGCAACAGAACTAATAAATTAAGAATAATGAAAGCTTTTTTTTTTTTTAGGGTGTAGAATAATGAAAGCTAGTATCACATTCTTGCCACATGTGATAAATAAATGAAGGGTCATACTAACGAGTACCCTTAGAGTATTGGTTAACAATCTATTTTAGAAAAGTTTTGATATCACTTTTATGGAAAATGAAAAAAGTTGTCAAAACATTAATTTCTTTTTTTTCTTTTCCCATAAAAATTTTCTTTAAATGGATTATTAAACAATGCCCTAAGGGCATTCGTTAGCATTTCCCATAAATAAATGAAATTTTAAATGTTTTGTTTACTTTTTCGGAGGCTTAAGAGTAATACTTTACACTGAGTCACCCACAGCCTGCCTAAATTAATTTTCAAATGCTTATTGACATTTTTTTTTTCATCTCCCTGGAGTTGAGATAAAACGCACACTCCCTGCTGGGACTCTAACCCAACGCGTTTGGCTAGCTACCTTCCTTTTTTGGAGGGTTAGGATTACTGGATTAGCTTATTTTATTTTAATTAGCTAGCTTATAACTTTAAGTAAAGAAGTTAGCTTTTTTGTATAAAAAACTTTTTATTCTGACAAAAACAAATGAAAAACAACTTTATATCTTACGTGCAAACAAATAAACTAATTGCAAATAAATGTTACTAAACACCCCCTTATTATAATTTTTTTTAATCAAATGTTACTAATGAAGCAAAGGTTCGTCAGTTATAGTGGGATCGTCCAGATGGGGCCGGGTGCTCCTTTGCATCACCGTGGAAGTAAGAGCTCCCTAAAATGGTCACCGGTGTGGTGCCTGCCACAATGCCTCTGATGCCAAAGTCAGCACAAAGGAGCTTATAATAACAGTTCAGAATATTTTAGTATACCTTATATTTTGTATCCGTCCCTGGTGTTGGCTATGTGAGGGCTTTATATATGTTGTTCCAGATTCTAGCTGTTGTGGTTGATATTATGAGGTTAATGCCTTCTTTGATAATGCTTCCTGCTTAGTAATGAGGTTTAATATGCCCTCAACGGTCTGTCTAGCTGGTTTTGTAACCACCCGGGGCATTATTGGCAGCATTGAATGATCCTGATTTCTTCGTCGGTGATGTGGACACTTGTTTAGGCTCGTCTCTGAGAGCGGTCTCGTCTGTCTTATTGACCTTGTCGGTGGTTGATTTCGTTAGTCCCATCAGTTACCAAACACACTTGAATGCCAAATGTGGGGTTTTTTTTTTTTTTTTTTTTTGAATTGCTTGAAAAAAAGGGTTACAACTTTTACATATACATCTCGTAAATTGGGAAGACAGCAAACAACAAATGATATTCAACAAGAAGAGAGACCTTCCCAAAGAATTAAAGGGGTATTTAGTCATAAATTAGAAATTTATTTTTTTTCGGATTGTTGAATACAAGCAACAAAAATAATTTGGAAGATGAACTATATACTTTTGAAGATTGGGAGAGATTAATTGTGTCTAATGTTCTATTATTTGTGCGTAAAAAAAAGTTAAAAACTGTAGAAAGTTGAAAATTGTAAAATTCGAGTAATAGTTCAGTAGTACTGACATTTTCTATAATGTTTAGTATATGAGATTCAAATACCTAAGAACATTCACATTGAGTCTTGTTAATGTCATATGTTAGTAATATTTAGCATTAGAGCCTCAAAAAGCTCCATTACCTGGTCTTGCAAAATCTTCCAATTGCAAAAAAATTTACAATCTTGCTAAAATAAGATATGGTACTGTAGCAGGATTGTATAATAAAAATTGGTTTATTTATTTATTTTCTAATGCTTCTTCTCTCTCTCTCCTCTTTCTCATTATTTCATTTTTCTTTCTCTCTCTTCTTTCTCTCTACTTCGTTCTGCTCTCTCCTCTTGAAACTCGAAAACAATCTCAGCACTTCCTTCCTTTCTATCTCATATAAGTTTGCTATGGATTCCGATGGATTTGTTATGGATTCCGATGGGGTTGCTATGGATTTGTGGGATTCTGTGTTGATCTAGGTGTGAGGGTTATGAGTTGATCTAGGCATGGTGGTAGCTGGGTTTTGTGTTAATGGTGGTGGCTGGGTTTTTTGCGGTGGTGGTGGTGGGTTTTGTTGGCAGAGGCGGTGGTGGGCTTTGTAATTGTTGTCTTTGAATCAATGGGTTTTATGTTGAATCAAGCTCCGTTTGGTTTGTGATTGCGTTTGGAGCGTCTGCATTTGGGGCCTTTTTTTTTTTTTTTTTTTAGTCTAGCGCTTGGTGCACTGTTCATGGGACATGAACAGTGCATCAAGGCAAATGCACAGTAAATTCATTAATGAATAGTAACCAAAATTTTTTTTTTTATTGTTTTCAGTTTTCAGCAAAATAAGCGATATTCAAACGCACACTCAGTGTGATTAAGGATGTTGGCGATGGTGGGTGGTACTGCGGTGCTGGTTTGATGAGTTTGGGTTGGGTGTGGCTAGGTGCTCCACGCAAAAAATGAAGGACAGTATTCTTCAAGACTGGGTGCTGGTTTGATGAGTTTTTTTCCTAGTGACGGTGGGTCCAATGGGGTTACTATAGATTTGTGGGTTTCTGGGTTGATCTAGGCGTGACCAGTTACGGGTTGATCTAGGCATGGTGGTGGTTGGGTTTTTGCGGTGGTGGTGGTGGTGGGTTTTGTGATTTTTGTCTTTGAATCGGTGGGTTTTATGTTGAAATAGTGTGATTGAGGATGTTGACGGTGGTGGGTGGTACTACAGTACTGGTTTGATGAGTTTGGGTGTGGGTGTGGCTAGGTGCTCCACGCAAAAAATGGAGGACAGTATTCTTCAAGACTAGCGCTGGTTTGATAAGATTTTTTTCCCTAGTGATGGTGAGTGGATATTTTTAATTATTTTTTTATGAAGAGGAAGAGAGAGAAAGAATTGGTGAAATTAATATTTTAATGAATAAATGAGATAAATAGGAAATAGAATGTTGAGTGTATTATAAAATAGTATGATATAATTGATAAAGTAATTTTTAAAATAGTAAAATAGAATAGTTTGAAGATTCTGAATGTGAATGCTCAAATTCGTAAGTTGAAATTTGTAGAAAATGAAGGAAAAGCAAATTGATGGTTGGGCCTGGGGAAATGAAGATGTACAGCATCATTAATCAATGCAAAATGATGGTTGGCAAAATAATCATGGAATGTTAGTTTATCTAGCTTTCAGATCCTGTTGACTTCTTTCTTTTTCATTATTAATTGTATAAAAAATGAAATTCACGTTCTCGAAGAATTCACAATTAGGAAGGACCACCAAACAAGGCTGTAAGCAAAGGAACCCTAAAAGAAAAACATAACATGATAACATGACTTTGAAAAAAAAAAAAAAAAACTTATAATTAATAAACTTACAAACGTGTGTTCATCGCTTCTTGCCTGACTTCAACATCTTAACCGACATTTGGTTTAGTATCTTATAATCTTCGTTTATTCAAATAGTTCTAGACCCTATCCAAAAGAATATCAATTACATAAAAGAAAACCAAAGCCAAGATTATAGGCTTTAATTTAATTATCCAAAAAATAAATCTTTTTCTTTTCTTTTCTTTTTGCTTAGACAAGAAAGGAGTTTTCCTTCACAAATACACCGCCAAATTAATGAATTATTCAAGTCCACCGCCATAATTATCATGTTATTTTAGAGTTCTTATTCGTAGATGAGTGTAGTGAGAAGCATGAGTTATAAAGAAAGGCCAAACTCCAGACTCCAGAGTATTAAAAAAACAGAAATGCTATAAGTAGGTCCAACCGTAAATTAAATTCATTGTATAAGAATACCAGTGGATTGTTCCATGCAAAAATATACTATATCTTTTGATAGTGACGTTATTACAAGCTGACGGCACATTAAGAAGCTGACGGAAATGCACTTATTACATACTGACTGCACGTTAAGAAGCTGACGGAAATACGCTATCCGTCAACTACTGTCATTGACACCTCTTTTGACATTCAAGGCCACACCCCTTACGTGACGACGTTAGGCTAAAGGGATCAAGATAGCGAAGTCAAGACTGACGGCCAAGGTGAGAAGGTCCTTAGCTGACGATATCTTTGGAGATGTACCTAGGCTGACGGCGGTATAGGAGGTGCACATTGGTTGACGACCTAGGCAGAAAAAAGCTGAAGGGGTAATCCAACCTCCATTCTTAATCTATCTTGACTTCTACATACGTGAATATAAGGAAAGTTCTTTCGCTACACGTTTGGTCTTAGTCAAAAGGATCCCTATAAGGAAAAGAGCTCTATACGATATGCAAAGATCCGCGAATTGCTCTTCTAAAAGGAAAATACTTCCTCGCCAAGGCGTTTATTTCGGCTCTACACCACTATATAAACCCCAAAAACCTTCATGACAAAAGGTACGCACAAGTACCTCAACTCTGGCACTCTAGGGTTGTTTTAAAGGCTCTAACTTGATCGTCGGAGGGTCTTTGGCCGGCACCACACCGGTGCTCTCTGTCGATCACCTACTTTCTCTTCGCAGATGTTGCTTCAATCGGAGGAGTATTCGCAGCTTACTGGTGATTTCTTCGGGATCATCAGTTGGCGCCGTCTGTGGGGAAAAAAAGACATTCAGCCTTGCTCTATTCCTGAGACAAAAAGTTGTATGGTACTCACTCGATCGATGGCAACAATCAACAACCAAGGCGACGAACCGCATGCTACAGCGCTAGAAAGGCAAGTTCAGACGCTGGCTGCTGCCGTCGAGCGCCTTACTAAACAGAATCACGACTTAGAAGAGCAACTACGGCAGATGACCGCACACCAAAGTGCACCAGGGGAGGACCAGGAAGTAGCAAGCTCGGAAGGGAGGAATGCCGCCAGGCCTGAAGGTAGCACCGCACCAACAAGGCTGGAGCGGCCGGAGACAAACCCGCCATCTGCCTCGGACTCCCTACCACCTCATATCACAGCCGAGATGCAGGAGATGAGGGAACGCATGGATGTGATGATGAACGCCCTCAGAGGACGGGTATCCAGCAATCTGGACGACCTAGTTCATAGAACGGATTCGCCTTTCACAGCGTTGGTGAATTCATGCCCCGTTCCTCCAAAGTTTCGCATGCCCCATGTGGAAAATTACGACGGATCCAAAGACCCGTTGGACCACCTGGAGTCTTTTAGAACCCTGATGCATCTTCAGGGTGTACCGGATGAAATCATGTGCAGGGCTTTTCTTACCACCTTGAAGGGGCCTGCGAGGGATTGGTACACCAAGCTGACGCCTAATTCTATCGGCACCTTTAAGGAACTGGGCGCACAGTTCGTGTCACACTTTATTGGAAGTCATCGACACAAGAGGTCTATTGCGTGTATACTGGGCATTAAGCAGCGAGAAGACGAGACGTTAAGGTCCTATATAGCCCGCTTTAACAAGGAATCCCTCTCGATAGACGACGCGGACGACAAGATACTTGTGGCAGCATTCACGAACGGGCTACGAGAGGGTAAGTTCCTGTTCTCTCTATGCAAGAATGACCCAAAGACTATGTCCGACGTATATTACAGGGCGACGAAGTACATGAACGCGGAGGATGCCTTGCTGGCCAGAGACGACTATAAACCAAGAAAAAGGGAGAGACAGGAAGATACGAAACCCGATAATGGACGAAAAAGGGGGAGAACCAGAGAGGGACGAGATGATCGACAACCCAAGCCGCCTACAGGAAGGTACACGAACTTCACTCCCCTGAATGCACCCATCGACCAGGTGCTGATGCAGATTAAAGATGAGGAAACTTTGGCCTTTCCTGGAAAATTGAAGGGAGATCCCAACAGGAGACCAAGGGATAAATACTGCCGATTTCATCAAGACCACGGCCATGACACCGCCGATTGCTACGACCTGAAACAGCAAATAGAAGCTCTCATTAGGCGAGGGAGGTTACAGAGGTTCGTCAACAAAGAGAGGGCGGACCCGCCACAAAATCAAGCCCCTCGGCGAGATAATGATCGCCCCAGGCAACCCGTAGCAGACATAAGGATGATTGTAGGAGGCACCGCGAAGGCCGGATCTTCCAAGAAAGCCCGAAAGACATACATCAAAACGGTCCAGAACGTCCAGTCGGCAAGTCCTGCGCTTGGAAGGTCACGGATTGGAAATCCCCCCATTGAATTCTCGGAAGTAGACGCCCAGCGCCTTCACCATCCCCACGACGACGCTTTGGTCGTCACCATACAGGTAGGAGACTACAACATACACCGAGTTCTCGTAGACAACAGTAGTTCGGCAGACATCCTTTACTATCCTGCTTTCCAACAGATGCGAATTGAAAGGGAGCGACTAATTCCGGTTAATGCCCCACTCATTGGCTTTGGAGGGGCGAGGGTACACCCACTTGGCACTGTCACTTTAGGGGTAACCGTTGGAGACTACCCACAGCAGGTCACTCGGAACATAACATTCCTGGTAGTCGATTGCTCGTTGGCTTACAATGCCATCATAGGACATCCAACCCTCAACTCATGGAAAGCTGTAACCTCGACATACCATTTGATGATAAAATTCCCTACTGATCACGGAATTGGAGAATTGAGAGGAAATCAGGTATCCGCACGAGAATGTTACGTGGCCATGATGGAGATGGACAATCACATTCAAGCCATGAACATAGAAGAACGTCGGGTGGCGACAGAGCTCGTCGAGAGGCTCAAAGATGTACATCTCGACGAAGCCCACCCGGAGCGAACGACAAAAGTCGGAACCTTGGCCGACCCGGCGGTACGTTAGAAACTCGCAACTTTCTTGAAAGAAAACAAAGATGTATTCGCATGGAGCCACGAAGACATGCCGAGAATCGACCCGTCGGTCATGGTACACAGGTTGAACGTGTCGCCATCTTTTCCGCCCGCCCGACAGAAGAAAAGAACCTTTGCCCAAGAAAAAGACCAAGCAATAGCAGAAGAAGTCCGCAAACTGCAAGAAGCGGGATTTATCAGGGAAGTGTATTACCCCGACTGGTTGGCGAACGTCATAATGGTCAAAAAGAACAACGGGAAATGGAGGATGTGCGTCGACTTCACGGACTTAAACAAAGCATGCCCCAAAGATAGCTACCCCCTCCCGCGGGTCGACGTCCTGGTGGATTCTACGGCCAAACATCAGCTGCTAAGCTTCATGGATGCATTCTCCGGGTATAACCAGATCCGAATGGATGAGGCTGATCAAGAGAAGACTTCGTTCGTAACAAGCCAAGGCCTTTTTTGCTACAAGGTCATGCCCTTCGGCCTGAAAAACGCTGGCGCAACCTATCAGAGGCTCATGAACAAGATGTTTGCACGGTAGATTGGAAGGAACGTCCAGGTGTATGTCGATGACATGCTGGTCAAAACCCAAGAGGAAGAAGCTCATCTGGAGGATCTTAAGGAAACATTTGATACTCTTCGCTCCTACAACATGAAGCTTAACCCAAGCAAGTGTGCCTTTGGGGTGACGGCAGGAAAGTTCTTGGGGTACATGGTATCCCAAAGAGGGATCGAGGCCAACCCGGACAAGATTCAGGCCATTATGGGGATGGCCCCTCCTAAAAATATTAAGGAAGTACAAAGCCTCAATGGTAGGGTTGCCGCGCTTAGTAGATTTGTGTTGAAGGCTGCAGATAGATGTCTACATTTTTTCCGAACATTGAAAAAATTCTTTGAATGGACTGTCGAGTGTCAACAAGCGTTCGAAGATTTAAAGGCCTACCTCTCTTCCCCGCCATTGCTAAGCCCCTCGCAACCAGGAGAAGAGTTGTTCCTCTATCTGGCCGTTTCCCCAGCAGCCGTCAGCGCGGCCTTAATTAGAGAAGACGATAAGGTCCAACGACCCGTGTACTACGCGAGCAAGGCATTGCACGGTGCAGAAGAGAGATATTCCCCCATGGAGAAACTTGCCTTCGCTTTGGTTACAGCGGCCCGTAAGCTCAAGCCATATTTTCAAGCCCATACAATAGTCGTTCTAACTGACAAACCTTTGCGACGCGCAATGGGCAGCCCTTCGGCTGCCGGACGAATGGCGTTATGGTCCGTAGAACTAAGTGAATTTAATATACAATATCGCCCCCGCGTCGCCATCAAGGGACAAGCGGTAGCCGACTTCATCGCTGAGTTCACCAACGCGGAAGGCGGAGAGGAGAAGAATCCCCAATGGGGCATTTTCACTGACGGTTCATCCAACAAGAAGGCTGGTGGGGTAGGGGTCGTGCTTAACTCTCCGGAAGGCGACGAGCTCAAATGCATGATTCGCCTCGACTTTCCTACAACTAACAATGAAGCTGAGTATGAAGCCCTGATAGCAGGTTTAGACCTTGCTCAAGTTGTAGGGGCCACGAACGTGGTTGTTCATTGCGACTCCCAAGTCATCACAAGCCAGGTAAACAGCGAGTACGAGTGCAAGGGTGAAAGAATGAAGAGGTACTGGGAGCAAGCAAAAAAGAGGATGGACGGGCTGCAAGCCAAAATAGTCCAAATTCCAAGAGGAGAAAACGAACATGCCGACCGACTTTCCAAAGCCGCATCTGCGGAAACTATGACCCCCATCGACAAGGTACTTTCTTTCATTCAGTCCTCACCGTTAATTGACGTTGTCTGCATACAGGAAATTGGTTCCGAAAACAATTGGACCACGCCCTTGATCTCCTACCTAAAAGATGGCACGTTGCCTGATGAAAAGGAGGCTGCTAGGAAGCTGAAGGTTCGGTCTGCACGGTTTGTCCTGATAAAGGACGTTCTCTACAAAAGGGGCTTTTCTCGACCATACCTAAGGTGCGTGGACCCCGAAGAAGCAAGCTATATTATGAGAGAAGTACACGAGGGGATATGCGGCAACCATTCCGGGTCACGGTCATTGGTACAAAAGTTGATTCGGGCCGGATACTATTAGCCAACAATGCAAAATGATGCCCAGGTTTATGTGAGAGCTTACGACAAGTGTCAAAGGTTCAGCAACATCATTCGGCAACCGGCGGAAGAATTGACCCCCATAACTGCCCCATGGCCATTTGCCCAATGGGGGTTGGACATCATGGGACCATTCCCGATGGCAGCAAGGCAGCTGAAGTTCCTCGTCGTCGGCATCGATTACTTCACCAAATGGGTTGAAGCTGAAGCCCTAGCCACAATTACTGAAAAGAACATAAGGGGTTTTGTATGGAGAAACATTGTTTGCAGGTATGGAATTCCAAGAGTCTTAATCTCGGACAACGGTAAACAATTTGACAACGACTCCTTCCGAGCCTTTTGTTCAAAGTTAGGAATCAAGAACCATTATTCCTCCCCAGCCCATCCTCAAGCAAACGGACAAGTAGAAGTCACCAACCGATCATTGCTTCGAATCATCAAGACTCGGCTCGAGGGGGCAAAGGGCGTATGGCCTGAGATGCTACCCAGCGTGTTATGGGCATACAGAACAACAGTGCGAACCCCTACAGGAGAAACCCCTTTCCAGCTGACATACGGAAGTGAAGCGGTCATTCCAGCCGAGATAGGACTCACAAGTTATAGGGTGGCCAATCACGACGAGGGAAGAAATGATCAAGAGCTTCGTTTACAACTGGATCTAATTGACGAAGTAAGAACATGGCTGAGCAGAGACTCGCGCGATACCAGGACCTCGTAAGCAAGCACTACAACTCCCGAGTCAAGCACCGAGACTTCAAAGTCGGAGATCTTGTTTTAAGGAAAGTAATGGGCGCAGCCAGAGATCCCACACAAGGAAAGCTCAGCCCGAACTGGGAAGGACCCTACAAGATCGTATCATGGCGAAGAAAGGGCACCTATCACCTAGAGACTCTTGACGGGCAGAAACTGCGACACCCATGGAACGCCGAGCACCTCAGAAAGTACTACCAGTAGAAGATAGCAAGCAGAACGTTACTCCTCATTACCAGTTTATGATCCTTAATTATTTGTCTTAGCTTATTCTTGTCTACAGTATATTTTAAGTCCAAAGGACTGAAAACTTATCTTTCCTATTTTTGAACAAAATTTTACTTATGCATTCATCATAATAAGAGGAGGTTCATTCAGAAACGACTAGTGAATTTTTTATGTCTTGAAGAAAATAATAGGTCCTCTACATCTAAGTCCACAAAGTGGACGACCTGCTTATAAGTCCACAAAGTGGACGGCCTACATCTAAGTCCACAAAGTGGACGGCCTACATCCAAGTCCACAGAGTGGACGATTTGCTTATAAGTCCACAGAGTGGACGATCTGCTTATAAGTCCACAAAGTGGACGGCCTGCCTCTAAGTCCACAAAGTGGACGATCTACATCTAAGTCCACAAAGTGGACGGCGTCATAAATAAGTCCACAAAGTGGACGGCCTGCCTCTAAGTCCACAAAGTGGACGATCTACATCTAAGTCCACAAAGTGGACAGCGTTATAAATAAGTCCACAAAGTGGACAATCTTACACCTAAAATCCACAAAGTGGATGATCCCAATCTAAGGACAACAAGGTGGACGACCTCATTACTAGAAGGCCTTACCACCAAGCGCATAAGATGTACAAGGGCAATAAAATGCTGATATGTTCCCTCTTGAGCTCGTCACCTTGCCATGATGCAACAAGGTGACGGTGTCATGTTCAAAGTGACGGCGTTATGTTCAAAGTGACGGCCTAATAACGGTGTTATGTTCAAAGTTAGCTGACGGCATTGTTCGTAGAAAAATGGGCGTATTGCCAAATGGATACATCAAGCTAGATTAGCTGAAAGAAAAAGGCTAACGCTATTAGGAAACTAACGGGCATACAATTAAGTTGTCCAATGACATCGCCCATGAAACTGACGGAATGATAAAAAACGACCCTGAGTTTTCATGGAAAAGAAGCTGACGCCATCATCAGTTCAAAAATTGAATTGAAAGAGAAAAACCCCGTCACCCCTAAGCTGACGAAGCTCATCACGAACATAATTCTGACTTACAATAAAAAACACACATACTTGAAGCATAAAATGACATTAAAATTAAAGTAGGCAATGTCTGTACAAAGGCCCAGAAAAATGGGCGTCAAGTATTACTATTCCGTCTACACTTCTCAAAAAAAAAAAAAAAAGAGAAAACTTTAAGTTCATAGGGGAGCGTCAGTGTCCTCCATCGTCTTCGACATCAAAAGGCTGGGCATGGGAGAGAGAAGGGCTGGCGGCATTTGGGTCGCCAATATGAGGATTTGCCGGAGTCAGGGTGACGGAGTGGTCCGCAGCTGGCTGAGCTAGGACGACGCTGTTGTCTCTTTGGCTGTTGTCGTCAACTTCTTCAGGAACGACGTCGCCTGCAGGGGTTGACGGGATGGACTCATCCATTGAAATCCTTGACAAATCCAAGTCAGGATAGACAGATCTTACTTGCTTCAGACAGTCCTCAAACCCGTCACCATAGTAGGTGGCACAAGCGTCTATGAAGGCTGACGAATCTTTAAACTCCTTCACAGCGTCATTCCTAGCCGTTTTCACTTGGACTAGGATGGACCTTAACTCCTTTTCTGCCACCACCTTGGCCTCCGTCTCCAGCTCCCGTCAACGGGTTTCCTCCGTCAGCTTTTCCTTATAGTCCTTCAGCTCCGTGCCCAAGATTTTGTTCGCCTCCTTGAACTGCGCCTGACCGTCAGCTAGGTACTTGACGCGCTCGTTCAGACGGGTGATCACCCCCTCCTTGGCAGAGCACCTATTCGACAAGGCCTTCACGCGAACCATAACCTACATTAAAAAAGATAGAACAACGTCAGGGTGATTAAGACTGATCGAACACCAAAGTAAAGTAAAAAGAGACACATACCCTAGTGAGGTCAAAAAGGGCTGACGCCCCTATCTCGTCAGTAGTTTGCTCCGCACAAGGATCCGTCTCCTCATCCTTTAAAATGGATTCCGTCACCTCTACAGCATAATCCTTGTGGGTCAGCAGACGGCGTACGGATCCTTGGACAATGGGCCCTGACGAGGTCATCGGACCCTTGCCTGCCCCATGAGCAGACCTAGGAGGTGACGGCCTCCGAGAAGACTTGTCCCGGGAGTGGGGGCAACCTTCTTCCCCGGGCGGTCTTCCCTGCCGTCAGGTTTCCTCTTGGCCGCGACCTTCCCAACGGGCCTGAGGGCTGACGGTGGGGTTGACTCGCCCCCAACATTCTCTTGCTGCTTCTTCTTGGCTGCAGCGGCAGCTCGAACCCGTTGTTTAGCTGACTCCATTTCTGCGAAGAATTAGGGTTAGAAAGAGACGGCGTCAGGATAAAGACAAGAAGTTGAAAGACACTTACGACGACGGGAATAAGCGTTCAATTTGCAAGCTTCCTCCGTCGGTTCAGGACCCCCACAATATAAGTGAAGAGTATCTAACGTGATTAGATCCCGACACTTCCTCTCGTCCAAAGGAATGGTCGTCACTCGACGAATGAACTCCTCTTGCTCCTCGGTAATACGTGGACGATTGTTAGCTGCAATGAAAAGTGACGGGTTAGGATAGCAAAAAAGTAGACGAGGCGGGAAGGGTCGACGAGATTAACCTGAATCTCTAACATAAGCCCATGTGTTATCAAAACCATTGGGCATTGACTCCCACTCCTCTTGACGACATACCTAATTTGTTCCTTCTACAAAGAAGTATCTGCCCTTCCACTTCCTATTGGAGTCAGGCATATCTGACACTAACTTCAACTCCTTATCCCTCACTGCAAAATGGTACACTCCTTTTGACGAGAAAATGTGCTGAGGACGATAACACCAAAAGAACTCGTCCAAGGTCAGCTGACAGTTCCCACCACTCAGACGACCCCACAAGATCTCGGTACCAATGAAGGTTCGCCAAGCATTGGGGGCAATCTGGCTGACGGATATCCCGAGGAAGTTAGCCAGCTGACGGTGTAATGCCGTCAGCGGCAGCCTTAGCCCTGCCGCGAACATGGCATCATACATGCCGACGTCCGCGGTTCGTCCCGAGTAACACTTCTCACCCTCCTCAGGAAGACGGATGGGAATGTCGTCTGGTATTTGGTAACGGGACCGCAAACTTTTGAAGACATTCTCCGACATCGTCGGGAGAAAATTGTTGACGGACCACTCTGAGGGTAAGATGAAGGGACGGTCATCACCAGAGGATCCCGAGGTGCTCTCTAAGGCTTCCTCGTCGCCGTCACTCTCACCCCCGTCACTGATACTTGGCTTTCCACGAACCCCCTGGTCTTCATCGTCTACCCCTTCTTCATCACCACTCACCTCACTTCCTCTAGAACTCTCTACTTCACCGTCAGAAGGAGTTGACGAGTCTCTTTCTGACGACCAGGATAGGCCCTCCGCAGGCTCACGACCTGATGGGAAAACTTCGTCGTAACCCGCTCCGTCGCGGATTGACGATTGATCACTCGGCGTCTCCCTAGACATTTGACTACCTACAAACGACGGGTTTTTCTAAGATCCTAGGCAGATGACTTCACTAAAGGGCGTCACTAGAAAAAGTAAAAAGGTAAAGTAAAGAAAACTTACGTGTAGGAGGACGGTCTCAAGAAGGTGACGGTTGCACGATCGACGGTGTGGTAAAATTGGCAGTGACGAATTCTTTCTCTCAAGATGAACAAGGCGAAAAAAGTGGGAAAAAGGTAAATAGTGAGATATATATAGGAGAGAAGAGGCGCGAAAGACGAAGCGACACACTTGTCCAGACGCGGAGCCAATCAGTCTATGACATGTGTCCCACCATTTAATGAACATGGCACAAATCACCATGCAAACACCATTTCCCCGGTAACACCAACTCCATGACCCGTCGCCCATAGCTGACGGGATAATGGAGTGGGGGGCAGCTGATAGTGACGTTATTACAAGCTGACGGCACATTAAGAAGCTAACGGAAATGCACTTATTACATACTGACTGCACGTTAAGAAGCTGACGGAAATACGCTATCCGTCAACTACTGTCATTGACACCTCTTTTGATATTCAAGGCCACACCCCTTACGTGACGACGTTAGGCTAAAGGGATCAAGATAGCGAAGTCAAGACTGACGGCCAAGGTGAGAAGGTCCTTAGCTGACGATATCTTTGGAGATGTACCTAGGCTGACGGCGGTATAGGAGGTGCACATTGGTTGACGACCTAGACAGAAAAAAGCTGAAGGGGTAATCCAACCTCCATTCTTAATCTATCTTGACTTCTACATACGTGAATATAAGGAAAGTTCTTTCGCTACACGTTTGGTCTTAGTCAAAAGGATCCCTATAAGGAAAAGAGCTCTATACGATATGCAAAGATCCGCGAATTGCTCTTCTAAAAGGAAAGTACTTCCTCGCCAAGGCGTTTATTTCGGCTCTACACCACTATATAAACCCCAAAAACCCTCATGACAAAAGGTACGCACAATTACCTCAACTCTGGCACTCTAGGGTTGTTTTAAAGGCTCTAACTTGATCGTCGGAGGGTCTTTGGCCGGCACCACACCGGTGCTCTCTGTCGATCACCTACTTTCTCTTCGCAGGTGTTGCTTCAATCGGAGGAGTATTCGCAGCTTACTGGTGATTTCTTCGGCATCATCATCTTTAAGGCTTTTTATTTAGTTGACGTGCTGATCAGAAAGGATTTCGTAATTCCATGAAAAAAAAAAATTTGGAATCATGCATTGCTTTTTTTTTTTTTTTTCCCCTATTGTGGTTGTTGTTGTTTTCTCCTACCTTTTTCTTTTTCTTTATAAAATCTACTGTTATTTTGCCCTATCATATCATGTCATATATATTTGATAACATATCATGTTATATATTATTTATACTACTAATAATAGGAATTTATGTTTGAGTTTAATTATTTTGCGTACTAAAATATCTTCACACAAAATCTTAAACTTTCTAAATACTCCTATCTTTTAGTTAAATAATTTTAAATTTAAAAACACAAACCGGTTTAAAAAAGTAATTTATTATTTTAAAAAAAATTCTTAAGTTTTAGGCTTTTTTTTTCTTTTCTCTTTTCTTAAACTCTCTAAAATACTCTTATCTTTAAGTTAAATAATTTTAAATTTAAAAACACAAACTAGTTAAAAGAGTGATTTACTATTTTTAAAAAAGTTCCTAAGTTTTAGGCTTTTCCTTTTCTTCTCTAATCTGGATTACAAAAGATCCTAAATATTAAGACACTATCTCTATCTCACTTTAAAACAAAATTCCACGTTGCCTTATCTCTTTCTTAAAAAAAAAAAAAAAATACTCACCGTTATTTTATATATTCTTTTAGACAGATGAGAGTGGGAAAAAAAAAAAGACAAGAGTTTTAGCTTCAAATAGTTTCTTCCATTCATATCAGTCACTGACTTATGTACAAATAACTAATTAGAAAGAAAAAAAACTCATGTAGAGAAAAATCTTAAGAATTAGGACACTGACTCTATCTCACTTTAAAAAATTATGACACTAAATTAAAAAAAAAAAATGCATCATCGAACTCGCGAAGCACGTATGATGAGGCTAGTATATAATAAATTTGTGACTTACAAATTGTAGTTATGTCCAGTAAATATCTTTTTTTCAATCCACATTGACAATCATTTTGTTCTTTTATTTAAAACAAGTTATTAGTTGCTAATCCGTACAATGTATGAAGAAATTCATCAAAATTTTTATAAATGATACATAGTTAATTTATAAGTATTAATAAATTCAAATTCAAGAATAAATTAGAATTTACTTAGAAATTATCAAACTTAATTTAATCATAATTTTTTTAGTTTTATGTTGCTTTATCCAAAAAGGTAATGACTTATAATAATTTAAATTAAAATAGGGGTTAACACTACACAAATTGAAACTCGAAAATATACACTTATTAGGATGATAACATTGTAAAATGTTAATTTGCAAAAAGACCTGGTTTTCAACATTATAATTTATTATAATTCAACAAAAAAAATCAACTAGTTTCATTATATAATAATAATAATAATAATAATAATAATAATAATAATTATAAAAACTAGAAATCTAAAGGCTCAAGCCCACTTAGAATAGTGTTGCCTGGATCTCTAATCCTAGCCCAAACAATGAATTTTTAATAAAGCAAGGTTCTAAACCAAGTACAATGTTGAGATTGTTCCAAGTTTAAAGCTAACATAGCTTATGTGAGTAATAGAAGTAAATTAACCAAATATTCCATGAAAATACTTCCTTGGGCAAGTCCGAGGAAGGGTCTTATATTGATAAGTAAGGATGGTATTGCTTTTACAGGGTATTTCTTTGTACTCTCACTTGTTTCTTTTTTCTTGTAAAATGTTCATCCTCTTTTTCTAGGAGTGTTCCCTTCCTTTTATAGTTTATTCCCTTGCATCCTAGTCCTCCACCTGTACGTTTTAGATGATCCCTCAGGATACTTGTCCCATCAGGGCTTTTCTGGAGATGGTAGAGAGAGTTGTTAGCTGTGATGTTGCTATTTAGGGGTTATTTCCTCATTAATGTAGCTAATTAGGTTGGTGCAGAGTATTGAATGCGGAGGTGGAATGTGTCTTCTTCAGGAAACTTCCTCCCACCACCCTTGCAAGTTTTGTTTCCTCTCGTTGCTATCTTTTCCCTAATCCTTGGGCTTTTATGGGGTGCCAATCATCCTTTGGCTTGCTTGCTCTCCTCTAGTAGGCACAGTCCTTGGAGTTTGCCTACCTTTTTTTGCTTGGATTGGACGAATTCGTCCTCGGATTGGGCTCCTTGGTCCTTGACTTATTATTATTATTATTATTATTATTATTATTATCATCAATGTGATATAGATCATATACTATATAATAAAGGTTGTAGCAAACCTGTAGTTGCATCAAGTGGATATCCTTTCTCCTATCATATAAAAACAAAAAAAACAGGTGGATACCCTTTCTCATAAAAAGAAAAAAGAAGAAAAATAAGAAGAAGGTATTTTAGAGAACACACTTGTGTCAAGTGCTATATATGTATGTGGTTGAGCATTAGTATTGGTGGTGCTAAAAAGCTATATTGCTATTTTTAGCACCACCAAATACAAATTTATGGTTACATTGGTGGAACCAAAACCAAATAATTTGGTTCCACAGCTACAGTGCACAGCCAAAAGTGGTTGGCACCGTAGCTCATAGGTAATATATAAATATTAAATTTTGTGTTCACACTGCTTTATATTAAATATATAATTTTATTCATATGTTCACACTATTTTTAGTGAATATATTATTTTATTGTGTTGAAAGCTAAATTTGTGAAACCATATTACTAAATTTATGGCTCCATCAATGTGGATCCTCATGTATAATGTATAATATACTTTTGCCATATAATTCATTCATTTTAATATAATTTAAACTAAGTAAAACTCTATTAGGAAAGTTTCTAAGTAGCCAATTAATTATTAGGATAAAAGTGAGATTCTATCACTACTAAAAAAGTGTTCTATAGCCTTTTTTTTTTTTTTTTTGCTGTTAAAAAAAAAAAAAAAAAAAGGCGACTACAGCTAACCTATTGTTGCGTTTTGAAGAGATGAACTTAAATTACTAACCTATAGCTATATTTTTTAAGCATTGCAGTAGGTTAAGTCTATAGTCGCGTTTCTAAGAATTTTTAGCCACATTTTTGTGGAAATAACCTATTGCAATGTTTGAGAAGCGAGGCTATAGGTCCATCCGTAAATTATTTATTTATTTTTAAAAAAAAAACACAAACGACCTATGTATTACAGCTCTTTTGAAGGGCCGCAATAGGTCCTATGGAAAATTTAAAAGCACGACTGTTGACCTATTTTTTTGTAGTGTACAGCCAAAATTTCAGAAATTTAAGGTACTGTCTCTATTAAATTCTGTTACAAAGTTTCAGTAAAATTAAAAGAATATTAATGATTTATTTAAACTATTGCAAACATTTATCATAATTTATTATTTTAATAAAAAAAATTGGTCTTACAATGTGTGCTTACATCATGTAACTTAAGTCTTTTTTTTTCTTTAAAAATATATTATCTATTTTTTGTTAAGTTTTAATGATATTATAGGGAAAAAATTATATCATATTATAATAAAACTCATGCATCACACAAGTATTTTACTAATAATATACCATAAATGTTATAATATACTTTGATTTAAACTCAATTATTAAGAGTTTATGAAAGTTTTGAAAAATAATTGTTTGTTCTAAATTATTTTTATAATAAAATTTGGGAATTATTTAAACTCAATATAAGTATTAAATGTTGTATATACGACGTTATTTTCACCACTTGGCGCATTCTAAGTACATTAACTTTATTAACATAATTTTACTAATTATATTATGATGTTTATGAAATAATGGAATAGAATATGATATATTTTTCTAATGTTTTTGGGAGTTTATAAAAGAAAGAAACATATACCTTTTACATTCTGCTTTTTTTTTTTTTTTTTTAACGATAAAGTTTGGCAACAAACTTGGTTGTAGCTCAAGACTACAACTTTATGCAATATCTTTTTATTGTGTACAAATTTTGACAAATCCACCATTGAGTTACATTTTTTTTCTTTATATCCTCAATGTTTGCAAAATTTTCAGAAGATAAAAAATCAATAACTATGTCATCAATTAAATGTTTAAATCTCAAGTTTTTGTAATCCAAAATTATGCATAAAAAATAACTTTCTAGATCAAATAGTAAATACAATCTGATTGGCACAAAATTTTATATGTGTGTTAAGAACATAAAGATCATGTAGTCTTAAATCTTACTGTTAGATTTTCAAAATATGTAAGTATGTTAATTTTTTAAGTGAGAGTTGTAATTTTAAATTATAACTAAATTTGTAACTAAACTTTGTCATTTTTTAAATAGAAATACAATAGATATTTCACCTAGATTTTAAAAAAGAAAAGAAAAAAGAATGAGAGTTTTTTCCATTTGCGATGAATAATTAGGCAAGGATGTACATTCTCTCATTTTTATTTAATTCTTTTCTACTAAATTCCAAAACAAGAAAATAAATGAAATATCATTTTTATTCCATTCCAATTTACTCATTTAAAACAAAATCATATTACTAAAGTTTCAATAAATTACAGCTAAAAATGAATTTTAAAATACTATTAAGATCAAAACTTAATTAATGAAAATTTAATTAAATTTATACAGAATTTATTTATTATTAATTATTTCAAAAAAAATTTATAATTTTTATTTTGATAAAAAAAACCAATCCTACGTAACGCATGTTTGATACCTAACTTAAGTTATTTTTACTATATATTATATTATTGAAATTTTTTTATATTACTTATTATTTTTCATTAATCTGTGTATTACACAGGTGTATAATACTAGTCAAATTGAAAATTCAAAGAAAAAAAATTAGTTGCTTATATATATATATATATATATAGTCTAACTTAACATGCACGCAAGCTAGGTATATATTTTGCATAGGTGTAATGCTAGTCAATTGAATATTTAAGAAAAAAACAATCAACTGCTTAAATATATATATATATATATATATATTATAAGTGAGTAAGACTTTATATATGTAGTCTAACATATATAATGCAAGCTATATATACCTTTCTTTTTGGAGAATCAAGACCTCAAAGAAGTATTATTAAATCAACCAAAGTTGGTTACAAGAACATGATGAAGTTGTGGTGGAACATCCTCCATCTACACTGTGAGAGCATCAATATGTTTTGCATACCGGGCTAAATTATGAGCTAAAGAGTTACCCGACCTACGGGTGTGCGAAAAAGAAATACAAGAAAAAGCTCCTACGTTTTGTTTAACTGAGGAAATCAAATGGCCAAAGGAAGACAAGGACTCCTCCTCTCTTCGTAAGGCTGAAATAATCAACTCTGAATCTCCCTCGACAATAATAGAGGATAGATGGAGTTCCATAGCAAAGGATATGGCTCTAACGGCTGCCATCGCTTCCACTTGATCTGAGGAAGAAGGTAATCTGGTTTTTTCGGACATAGAGGCCATCACCCTTCCCTCGTGGTCATGGACAACTACTCCCAGTCCAGCTTCATCCGTCTCATGGAACACGGCACCATCGAAGTTGATCTTGAGGCTCAATCATTAAGAGTTTTTTGTTTCTCAACAAAAAAAAAAAATCATTAAGAGGCCGGCAAGTATATCGAAATGAAAATTCTTAACCAAAGTATAATATGGTTTAAATTGCAATACCTTCTATGGTTGACTAATTGGAAAGGCATTTAGGCGCCTGAAACTTTGCAAATTGTTATGCATGAATAATGTGGATCATAGATTGTTTTTTGACAGATGAATCATGGATTGTTATCCATGAATTGAAAAATGTAGATCATAGATTGTTATGCATTATACTGACTCTAGGAATGTCAATGGCTTTGATAATGCTACCCAAAATGTATGAAGGTTTGACCCCAAAAAAATAAAAATGCAATGGTGCTATTGACTTTGAATAATATAGTCCGTGCACGTATAAAATTCGATGACACATAAAGAATAGCAGTCCAATTAAACTTAAAAAAAAAAAAAAAAATTCAAGAAGCAAGTAAATACTAAACAAAGAGGTTATAAATTTCTAGTACAAAAACACACTACAAACTTCGCCCAAAAAACGTATGGTAATTTTTAAAGAATGATAAGATAAGTTATACTACACACAATACAAATATACTTTAAAAAGTGAGATATAATAAAAAGTCATACGGAAAGAAAGATGATATTTAATTAGCTTTTATATTTAAATTTGTGACATTCTAATGGATTTATTTTTTTGGGGATGGGGGGTGGGGGGGAATATGCATAAAAAAGGCAAGACCCCATTTGGTTTATCTGTAAAACACAAAATTTTGAATATAATATATATAAACTTCATATGATATTATTTTTATGTGTATACCATCAAATATATCTGCTAAAATTAATAGTTAGAGCTACATCATCGCATAAAATAACCACAGAAGGGTTTTGTATTACAATTTAAAAAAAAAAAAAAAACTTAGGATATTAGGTATTACATCATTAACGATGTACACATAAATGATTTTATCCTATAAAAAGAAATTATAGAATGTTCAATGTTATACTCAAAAACTTAACCACACGAGGAAGGTGTATTTTTCTCTTCTTCTCTTTTTCCTTCTCAAGAGACTATACCTTTTAAAATTGAATTATCACTCCAAAATAATCAATAATTATTTTGTGAGTTTGAATATGTTATATATAAAACATTATAAAAAATCTTTGAAAATGTTGTTTTTAAGAAATTGATTTTTGAATCCTACAATGTGAGAACAAGTAGAAACATCAAAAGTGATTTCCTATAACTTCAAGTTTGCATCAAGAATCAACATGAAGTACATGTTTTTTTTTTTTTTTTTGATAGACATAAGTACATGTTAATCAATACCAAACTTGCACAATCAATTCCCAAATTCGCAAATCAACGCAAAAGGCCAAAACTTATCTCTGTCGACTGGAGGAAATTGGGCTTTTGCCCCTATTTTACAAAAAACCTAGCAATATGTCCATATTTTGAAACTATTTAGATCCGTGTCCTTATTTTGAAACTCGATTTTCTCAAAATCGAGTTTCAATGTAAAACTCGATTTTTGAGAAATTGAGTTATGCCAAATCAAACTTAAAAATAAAAAAATAAATAAAAAATTGTGGAACTCGAGTTCCATCATTTTTTTTTTTTTAAGTTTGATTGTCTCTAACTCGATTTTTTACAAATTGAGTTTTACATTGAAACTCGATTTTGCGAAAATCGAGTTTTAAAATAGGGACATGAACTTAAATAATTTCAAAACAGAGATATATTGCTAGATATTTTAAAAAATAAGGACAAAAGCTCATTTTCTCCTTGTTAATTGACGAAAATGCATGTGATCCTGTACTGTACCTACCGAGAACATTGGTGTGGTAGAAGTTAGAAAAGTACGAAGTTTTAGATACATACAATTTAACCATTGATGTTAGGGTAAATGTTTTTTTTTTTTTTTTTTTAAAAAAAAAACAAACAAAGGGTTTTATTTATTTAATATATATAGAGTTCATACACCAACATTATACTCCGACCGTCGGGCACACAATCTATTACCCCCAAGACTGGCCAAATCTCTTACATAACAGTGGTAGACAAAATTGGGACAATTACTATATACAAACATAAGAGTGTAAATGTTCTTTACTAAAATTTATGTGAACCTTTAAGTAAGAGTAGCGCTAACGATGTTATAAATTTTAATGATTTCACTAAATGATAGTAGTGAATAAGATATTTATTATTAGGAAAAGTTAATGAATACTTAAAGAAATAGTTTATAAAATATTTTTAGAATTATTTATTTTTTTAATAGTTTTTTTTAAATATTTTTCATGAAAATAGTATCAAATTTTTCTTAAAATGAACCATTAACAAATATTATAAGAACACACATTAACATGACTGTTTATTATATATTGAAATGATACAAACTATATTCTTTATCACATCAATTTATAAGTCTTAAAAGATAATTTATAAGTCTTAAAAGACAATTTATAAGTCTTTGATGGTTGTATAAGAGATCTAGGGTTCAATTCCCGCCTACACCAAAAATTGATTGGTGTCTTGGTATGATGATAAATAGTTATTATGAATAGAAGCGAACGCTATAGGTTGAAACTCTTTAAAAAAGAAGAAGATAATTTATATTTTTTTTTCCAAAAATGTATAATCTATAATTATATCATATATAATTTATGATAATTTGATATTTTTCCTTTAAATAAAACACATTTCTTGAGCATTTACATCCACTAGTGCAAATTTTTTTTTTTTTTGTCTCTTTTAGCAGAAGAACCTTTTTTTTTTAATATATTCAATTTTCAAAACACTCCACAACAAATTATTTATTTTACACTATATTTCATTAATATAGCAATATTTTTATTTTTTATTTTTCTTCACACAAAATAAATATCATCCATCCTCTTTATTCATCATTGAGATACATAAAGAAAAAAAAAAAAAAGAATGCAAATGAATAATGTCAAGTGTAAATTTTGCATAATTACTATGGATTTTACTATAGTGTGACCAATTTTGGAAAAAGTTTATCGAAAATTGAAAAAGTTTCAAATTTTTTTTCAATTCCCAATAAATTTTTTCCAAAAATAGATTTGTTAATGTGTGCCCTAAGGGCACACATTAACCGGACCCAATTACTATAGTGAATTTGTAAATTAACATAATTATAAATTAACAAATATATGTCAATATTTGGAAAAATTGTATAAATTTTACACATTTTCCAATATGTCGTGCTAAGTAATGCCTACACCCCTATGTTTAAGTAAAAACAAAATTAAATGACAATTCGGTAAAAATACAACTCTAACTCCCACTAAAATATTACCTAAAAAATAGGGTCGTTTTCCTATTGATTTTCAAATTGTTTTATCCACTTGTAAATTAGATTTTTAAAATAAAAATTATATATAAAAAATAAAGACACAAGTTTTTTTTTTTGGCTATAAAATAAGACCACTAAGCTCAATGTTTTCACTTTTTTTTTCTCCTCCTCTTTCCCCCTTTATCAAGACTTAAACGTTACTCTCTTTTTTTCTTTTTTCTTTTTTCGGTTTCCTTTGTTCTAAATTTTAATCTCTTTTTTTTTTTTTTTTGGTTTTCGTTTTTATTTTTTCAAATCTCTTCTTCTTTATTTTGAATTATTAAAAAAAAGTGATTTTTAATGTAATCCTTTTTTTTTTCTTTTTAATGATTTATATATGTTAGTATTTGAATTGGTTCCCTTCACTTTTGTTTGCACTGCCCTTATTTTCATTTTAATAAATGTATTTTCTATCTAATATAAAATTTATTATGCGTGTGGTTTAATTGAATAGAAGAGATAAACGTTTTAAATTGAGATGAATAAAAAATAGTAAAATTTAAGTAAAATACTTAAGTATTATTTTAAAAATTTTTCTATTAAAATTTTACCATATATATATATATATATTTTTTTTTTTAGAGGTGGAAAGTGTATTTTTAAGTAACATGCGTAAATTTTGTCCAACAGAAAATTAGAACACAGAACTCAGAAAAATGCTCATCACCCACGTTATTAGCTACTGATGTGAGTGATGTAACTGCTGAGTCAGGCAAGAAGTGAAATGAACCAACCAACCAAAGGGCTCCCAAAACCAAAACCAAAACCAAAACCGTTCACGGCTCAAAGATTAGACCTTCTAGATTGAGACCAAATAATGACGTGGCACATAGAGAGGCGTGGCAACCACTGCGCATGCATGATAGTGGTAATTGATAAAGCCACCGCCCAGGGCACGCTGACTGTGTTGACCAATCACCGAGCCCACCTTTTTTTTTTTTTCCTTTTCTTTTTAATGGTATAATTTTTCTATAGTGTCTTTTTGGATAATTGACATTCCTCCAAGTTATAGACTAAACAGTTCCTTGTTCATGTATCTCAAGGTCAGATATGTTCTCTGTTTTTTCTTTTTCTTTTTTTAATGTACCAAATGCATTAAAAAAAATTCAATGACTATATAGTGCAATTTTTATATAGATTTTAACAATGAATAAATGTTAATAAATATGGAATGAAAGTTGTTTGTATGATAATAACGAAAAACTATGTTAAAAATAGAAATTAAATATATAAATAGGTCAACAAATTATTTATTTATACTAAAATAGACCAATATAAAACTAAGAGCATCCCGCCCTGGTAGGTGCAATTTTAGAGACTGCATATAAAGGATCTATAACTTACAAGCTAGTTTATAATAAATATCTTCTAAAAAAAAGGTTTTTAATATTGATATCAAAATTCTAGATCTAGTTTCTATGTCAAAATCACATAACAATCCTGATATTCATGTTAACTGGGCTATCGATAACCAGCTAAGCTCCAAGCCTTCCTTTTAGTTTTTTTCTTAGATTAAAAAATTAAAACAAGGTTGTTAAAATCAAGATTTTACGTAGGATTGTGGAAGGTAGATAAAATCATGGATGGTAAGATCTTACATATTTTCAAATTTAAAACAAAAAATATATTAATAATGAATTTATACGTTGAATAATTATGTAAATTATGAATTCATCCAAAAAAAACAAAAATTTGCATCATATGATGTAATTTGCATGTCATACATTGCTATGTCTATACTAACGAAACAAATATGTTTAAGTTTTAACCTAATGTATCTAAAAAGTTTAATAAATGTTTAATTGACAATCAAATACCAAAATATTTACTAACACATATGGAAAATATTTTTCACGTTTTAAGTTCCAAGTTTAAAATCCAAAGTAAGTTAGCAAACGGAAACTAACTAACTACAGTATGAAAAAAAAAAATATATATATATATTAAAGTGAAGTAAACATTTATTCACATTCTAGGGTTCTTATAACTACCGTCCTAATTATCATCATCCCTTTTATCATCTATGTAGACATTGTATGTTTGTATAATAGAGCTACAAAAGACATTAAGATATAGCTTTACACTCAACTATTCAAGCTATACCACTTAACAACAATTACAGAGCATGCTAAAAAAAAAATCAATCAATCAATATACAAGCATAATTGATAAAATTATATATATAAAAAAAAACATTTTAATGATATAATAACACAAATTAGTATATTCGTCAAACAAATTTAACAACATTGTAGCTTAAAAGATAGCAAACCAATATCAAATTCCTCATTTAGAAATGATGAAGTATTCCTTCATTTTGATTACAAGTGAACTAGAAACTATAAAAAAATTTCTTAAGTCAATATAATTTTGTAAAAATAAAAAAATAAAAGTTCATACCATCACAACATGAGAATATAAAAACCCTTAAAATTACATCAGAACCAAAAATTCATCCCATAAAAAAGGCCAAAAACTTATGTTTTGGTAGGATCAGGAGAATCTCATATGATCCTACATACGATCCTAGTGCAATCCTAAATGTTTTGATGAGATGGAATCGTAAAATTATGTGATCGTACAATCCAAATTGTAATTTTGATAATCATGATTTAAAAGAGATCTTAACTCAATGGCTTATAATCTTGTCAAATGTTCATGTGATGTTTGCATCATCATTGGTGGTAGTAAAATAGCTTTTACCAGATCAAACTGCAATTAGTGCCCAATATTAGTGGAGATAAAGGCATTTTTATTTTTGCTTTCTTGCTACAGTGAACTGCTAGGACTAGCAATTCACTGTAGCAAGGAAGGCACAAAAAAAATTATTATCTTATCACTTATTAGGTTTCGTGGGAGAGAGAAATTAATAAAAAATAAATAGTATTTGGCTAATAGAAAAAATAAGAGCATTGATAAAAAGTATGTTGTGAAATTATCTACTAAAATAGATAAAATAATTTTTTGAAGTATAAATTACTAAAATTTTTATCTTTACCGATGTAGATGCTCAATATGCTTTGTTTCTATTGCTGTTTAATGAAGTTTTTGATTTTAGGAAAAAAAAAATACAAGTGATCAGCTAAGCATAGCTCGCGCGTGTGAGTTTCTTTGTTTGTATTTTTTTTCCCCAGAGATAAATAATATAGCAAAAGATATAATTGAAATTCAGTTTAATCTCTTCTAGAAGAGAGATTTTCATTTTTTATTTTTGTTCTTTTTGAAGTTGAAATTCTAGAAGAGACGCAGTAAAGGACAAATAAAGCCGCGCAGTGCATTGTTTTTTTCCTCCACAATGTGACGATGCAGAGTGCAGAGTGCAGAGTGCAGAGTGCAGAGTGCAGAGTGCGGAGTCATTATGCGCTATCTTAATCTGGGGACACGCTTGTCTAGGCAAAAGTAACTTTGACAGTAAGCCTAAAGTGTTTGACAAATTGATCACTATGATGGCCTTCCTTCAACGTGTCTAGAAACTTTTTAAACCAAACCCATTCCATTATAAATTTAGAGGTGGTTGTGTATTGTTGATAAAAAATATGTGAAAATTATGGTTTAAAAATGTTGTGAAAATAAATATTTAAAGTATTCATAATGTAAAAAATGTGCTTGGTATTATCTTTCTAATAATATATTTTTAAAAATAAAAAAATATAATTGTGTATTTGGTAGCTTAAATATTATATTTTTTTGCCCTTGAATAAAAAATTTGATATTCAAATTTTGACAATACCAAAAATTAATTGTTAATTTATAGTGATGATAAAGAATAATCTTCATAAACCGAAAGTCAAAAGTTAAAATCATATGTCATTTATAAAAAAAATGAATGTTTATTTATATTATATGCATTATAGTGGGTTTCAGGTAACTCAAATATTAAATTCTCTTGCCATTAAAAAAATATTTGGTATTCAAATCCGACAATACAAAAACTTAATTTTTATCTCATCCTAATAATAAAGAGCAATCATCACAAACTAAAAGTCATAAGTTGAAATCTTACCTCATTTATAAAAAAATTATTTTTTATTCATATTATATGCATTATAGTGGGTTCCAAGTTGCTCAAATATTAAATTCTCTTGCCATTGAATAAAAAATTTGTGATTCAAATTTTAAAAATACAAAAACTTAATTGTTATTTTAACATGATAATAAAGAGTAATCATTGCAAACTATGACTGGTAAGTTAAAAATCATATCTTATTTATTTAAAATTATATATATTAAATAAATTATCCCATTTCTGAGTGAAATGTTGCTTTCGAATCAAATGCAATCATATCAATAAATTATAAATGTTATTATTTAGCTAACAACAAAGTTAGTGGCAGCACAATTGGCGCTTCCTATGAACACAAAGTAAACTCTTACACTCACTTCACGTGAAGGACTTAATTAAGTTAATATGGTTATTAGTTAATTTAGTACCACCGAATGTCTCATTTGATTCCAAGGTCAATGTTGAAGATAACAAAAAAATTATATATATATATATATATATATAATTAAGTAAATTAACAGTAAATTAACAAAGGATACTGAACTTAATAGTCAAAAGTATAGTTTCTTTATAATTTCTTTCAGCATGCTAGTATAAGTGCTAGAGTAGCAACATTTTTGAGTCTTCTAATTTCATTTGAAACATGAAATTGTGGAAAAATATCTTATGCGTCAGGCGCATGAGACCTGCCTCTCACAGGTAGCTGGGCTCTACACCTTCTTGTGAGAGACAGCATGCTAGTACTAGTGCTAGAGTAGCAACATTTTCGAGTTTTCTAATATTATTTGAAATATGTAAATTGTGGAAAAATCCCTCATGCGCTAGGCGCATGAGACCTGCCTTCCACAAGTAAGTGGGCCCCACACTAGTGCTAGAGTAGCAACATTTTCGAGTCTTCTAATTTCATTTGAAATATGTAAATTGTGGAAAAATCTCTCATGCTCTAGGTGCATGAGACCTGCTTCTCACAAGCAAGTAGGCCCCACACGTGTGGGGCTCACTTGCTTGTGAGAGGTTTGTCTAATGCTCTTGGCGCATGAGATATCTTCTTGTAAATTGTTGTGATTTGCCAAACTAGTATCTGCAGCAATCATTTTCATCCTCTAAATTAAAGGAGTGGCTATTCTTTTTCTAGGCATGGATCATGCGATGATGTGATACTTAATATTTAGTGAGAATATTATATAGTAGTAGTTCATTGTTAAATAATGTCTGAAATACCTTCTATTTATAAAATTACTTGTTTAAGTTAATCCTACACCAAATGCTTCACTTCTATTTTGTAATGAGAAATATTATATTTATAATATTTTTATAATACTTTTTAAATAGCAAGTTGTTACGGGTGGTTAAGAAAATAATTTCAGTGATAGATTCCGATTAAAACCAAAAACAACATACCACTTAAAATTTGTTGTGAAAATACTATTAATATTACACTTCTCTTTGTTGAATAAGGGTTTTTTCACATCTAATCGTAGTAATAGATAGCTTTCCAATTTAGTATGAAAATAACTCTCTAATTCATTTGAAGCAGAAAATGGGCACCATGTCTCAATTCGTCATGATCCCAAACACTAGATAAAAACAGAGCCACTTTGACTTGTAAGTTAGACATTTTAGTGTTGTTGATGTGCTAAAATCGTCAGTGAGTTGTAAGCTCCAAAGTGCTCCAATGGGTACCTGTGGAATTAGAACAGATGGACCAAACAGTAGGCACTGGCGTAGTACCAGCCAAGAACCCTTTGAAGGTCAAGTCAGTGAAAGAGAAATCTCTAAAAACTCTATAGTGAGAGAGTTAGGGAGTTTCTACGTACTTGAGAAAAGTAGAGGTCTAATGCTTATATAGTAGCGAGTGGTGAATTGAAATCCCTTCAAAGTAGGGATCTTTCCTTACTGAGAGGGTTTGGCATTTATGGTTTCCAAGATTTCTAGGTGTCTTTCCATATGATGGAGACACAATTTCGTAGCAAATTTAATTTGCGTGATATGTAAGATATTTCCTAATGTGGACTTTCGTGGGGACCAAGACTCCGCTGGACCTGTCAGTTCCATGCTTGCCTCATCGG
Source organism: Castanea sativa (assembly GCF_040712315.1). Taxonomy (NCBI): domain Eukaryota; kingdom Viridiplantae; phylum Streptophyta; class Magnoliopsida; order Fagales; family Fagaceae; genus Castanea; species Castanea sativa. The sequence goes on from NC_134018.1 coordinate 36,747,354, forward strand.
TCTTTCCTTCATCCGTGGGATTTTTGTCCGTTGGCTTTATAATGCGGTCTCGTCTCTTTTTGTTGCCTTTGGGTTCTTCGTCAGCTAATGGGGGACTGACGGACCCGTGGGTGTCGTCAGTGCCTATGTGTGACGTGTCTGGGCTATGGTCGAAAATACCCCTATTAGCTGCCCCTACTCCATGGTTTCGTCAGTCTTAACTGACAGGCTATGGAGTATTATGAGTATTTATGACCATTAATTATAGCTTTCCTCGAAGATGGTGTCATTAAATAGCTTAAGCAGCCTTAGTTTAAATGCTAGGCGACACGCGGCACTAGCTGGTTGGCCTTGTTTCAAATCATAGGCGTCGCTTCGTATGCCATGCCCCCTTGCTCTATAAATAGTTCCTTTCCTCCTCTTTTATTCCTTTACTTCTTTCTGAGAGCTTTATGAGACCTAGAGTTGTCGCGCCATCGATCTTACTACCTGTCGTTCTCGCATTGTCGTCTTTCGAGAGACTTGTCGTCTAGATCCTTCGTCTGTTAACTTGGTAAGCCTGCTTCTCTTCTTTTTACTTTTACTTTTTACGACCGGTCGTCTTTTTGTATTTCGAGACCCATCAAAATAGGTTCTTAGAAAACCTTCGTCGCTTGTAGGTGGATAGATGCCAGATAGAGAAGCGACGAGTGAATTGTTGTCGTCAGTTTGTGAGGGTGTGGGCTACGACGAGATCTATCCATCAGGGCACGAGCTCGAGGAAGATTTCCCTTGATCCCCAAAAAGGGAACCGTCTACCAACTTTCTTAGTGATGAAGAGGAGAATGAGGAGGAAGAGGATGAGGGAGACGTGGAGGGAGATGAGTATGACGAGGGAGAGGAAGATAAAGGAGACGAGGAGGATGAGGAAAACAGAGGGGATGAAGAGGACAATGGGAAACAATCTGGGGGAGATGAGTCAGTAGGACAGGACGGGGGTGCCTGTCCCTTTATTCTCCCTGCGATATGGACGGTCAATGATTTCTACCCGATCATGTCCGTTAAGGTGTTCAACACCCTTTGAGACCATTACCAAATCCCTAATCATATCCCTATCCGTCTACCCGGGAAGTTTGAAAGGTGCTATTCCGGGAGGACTGTGGACGTGGGCATGTATGACGCTATGTTCGCCGTGGGGTTGAGACTGCCAATAATGGACTTACACCGTTAGCTGGCCAATTACTTGGGTCTGTTCATTAGCCAAATCGCTCCCAATGCTTGGAGAATTTTTATTAGAGCTGAGGTGATCTAGGGTCAGCTCAGTGGGGGGAACCATCGACTTACCCTCGACAAGTTCTTCTATTACTAGAGACCCCAGCACATCTCCTTGTCTTAAGGGATTTACGATTTCCTAGCGAGGAAGATGTTGCTTAGGCTAGTGTCAGACATGCTTGATTCAAACGGAAACTGGAAGAATAGGTGCTTTTTTGTCCAAGGGATGGATTGGGTATGTAGATGGGAGGAATGGGATAGCATGCCCCGCGGGTTTGACAATACATGGGGTAGTCAGGGATTCAGGTGTGCAATCCATGTTCTTTTACTCTTGCTTTGTTTTTGTTATTCATTTAACACCGTATGTTTTTTCTTCAACTCGGACCCGTCCACAAATAACTGACGAGCAGGAGGCTTTCATTCGTCGTGTACTAGAGATTCCTCTAGGCCAAAGGAAGTGAAAGGACCTCGTCACTTTAGACACCTTTCACGCATATTGCGGTGGCCCTGAACCGTCACCCGAAGCCCATCATTTAAACGCCTTTTCCTGTCAATGTAAATTCTGAATTCTTTATTTTCTCCCAGTAGTCTGTCTTTTCATTTTTTTACTAACATCTATTCCCTTCCTTGGTAGAAATGGAAGCAGCAATACAGAGGGCAGGTGCTGTGGAATGCAAGCAGCAATAGCAAGGTGGGTCTTCAGCTTCAACCTCCAAGGTCGCTAAAGGGACACTAAAAAGAAAAAGCGATGGCAAAGATGTCTGTCCGAGCAAGAAGGGGACAAGCCCTACCGTCGGTGACAAGTAGCCAAAACAGACATCGCCATCCAAACCTAGCCATGGGTTTGGTAAAAGGTTGATGATGAGGAAGGGCCTCGTCATTCAAGGCATCGTCCGTATACTGCTTACACATAAGGATCACGCTGTTGAGATGGTTGATTCAATCATCAAGGAGACGGACCTGGATCCTTACATCGACCAGACCACGAAGGACTTGGGGGCGTTTGGCCTCTTTAACTTTTCCAGGGTATGTTCCCCTTAAGTTATAGCATTGTATGCTTTCTCTTCATTCTTTTCTCGACGGAGGTTTTGACTCAAGCGTTGGTGTGGATGAGGGCGCTTCAAGATCGGTGCGTTGCCAACAAAAGGGTGATCCGTCGGTTCCGCAAGTGTCAGGAGATTGAGAACAAAGAACGGGACCAATACAAGGGGGCCATCAGTACACTCAATGAGGAGCTGATGGTCACAACTGCGAAACTGGCAACGGAGCTGGCTACTCTTCATGAGCAAATGGAGAAAACTAAAGTTGACGCCGTGGCAGAGTTTCGGACCTCCCAACCTTTCTTTGATGCTTGCGGCGTCTTCTAAGATGACGGATTTGACTACTGCCTAAAACAAGTCAGGTCCGTCTACCCTAATCTGGATTTGTCCAAAATCAACATAGATGACACCGTGCTGCAGACGCCCAGAGGAGATGACACCATTAGTGATGAGTCCGACAACCCTTCCCACATAGTTGAGTAGGAGGCGAAGGAAGACGGTGTGGTCATTGTCCAACCTGCTCCTAAAGGCGTTGTTGCCACTATGGTCCCGTCTACTGTGGATCCATCGGCTGAGGGTGGTCAAAGCATCGTGAACCGGACTGTTTCAGATGTTCTCCCATCTTAGTTCTCTTTTAATTTTTAACTTAAGCATTTTATCTTACCTTTCAGACAATAGTGGATGCCCCTTCATTTTTGGGCTTTGATGTAAACATTTTACCCTCTACGAGCTTTTATCTACTGTTTTTTTCCCTTTTATATCCGTCGTTTGCATTTGGTTTTACTTGCTGTTTAAATATGCCTTTGCCATATGTGGGTTTTTTAATCTACCTATCTATCCCGTCTGTCTCGGTACCCGTTGGTATCTGTGGTCGCTAGTCCACCCTAGGGGTTGGACTAGGTAGAATTCTTAAGACCAAGCACCCGTTAGTGTCCGTGGTCATCTGCCCACCTAGTAGGTTAGGACTTGGTAAAGTTTTCGAGGACCAGGGCCTCAATATGTTACTTAAGGTCGTAGCATTCGGAGGTGTCGTGCCCATGGTCTCGGTGGAAGTGGCAGTACTTGATTCTGGGTCTTTTGTTTGGGTCGCCCTTCAGCTTGTCCGGTCATGTTAAAGCCACGTCATCTCTTATCTACATGAGGAATTGATCTAGCGGGGCATTTAGGGGAGTGAAGTTTGTGGTTCTCCCTGACGGAGGTCTTGATCTCCTATTGTCTCTTCTATCGTTTGTTCAGGCCGACTTCCTCCTTCGGTCTAGGCGAGGGTCCTCCTGTCTTTCTCTTTTCCTTGGTCTGTCTCTTCGTGCTATCATCGCGTTCTCGACGTTCATATACTTCGTGGCCTTGTATAGCGCTTCAACGATCGTTTTCAGATCGTTCTTGTAGATGGAGAATAGAAACTCTCCTCATTTTAGTCCATTAGTGAAGGTGGTGACAAGGACCTTGTTGTCTACTTCATCGATCAGGAGGGCCTCTTTGTTGAAGCGGGTGACATACGACCTTAGGCTTTCGTCCTCTCGTTGCTTGATGTTCAGTATGGCTGTGGAGGACCGTTTGTGTCTTTGCCCTCCGATGAAGTGTGTAACCAAGTGTCCACTTAATTCTTTGAAGGTGGAGACTGTGGTCGTGGTAAGCTTGCTAAACCATACCTTTGCCGTCCCCTTCAGCGTGGTAGGGAATGCCCAACACATAATCTCATTGAGTGCTCCTTACAGATGCATGAGTGTTTTGAATGACTCCAGGTGGTCAAGTGGATCCCTTGACCCATCGTATGTTTCCACTTGCGGCATCCGAAACTTCACTGGGAGGGGGAAATATGTTACTTCAGCGGTGAAAGGGGAGTTGGTTCGGTGGACTAGTTCATCCAAGTTAGTAGACACTCGTCCCCTCATAGCGTTCATTATCATGTCCATCATCTCTTTCATCATCTGCATCTCCTAAGCCATGCGCATTGCATTGACTTCTATTTCGGAGGGACGGCTAGTGTCTACCGAACTGTCCTTGCAGCTGGGCATGTTGCTTTCTTCTTGATACGCAAAATATTTCCTAATGTGGACTTTTGTGGGGACCAAGACTCCGCTAGACTTGTCGGTTCCATGCTTGCCTCGTCGGTCTTTCCTTCGCTTGCCCCGTTGGTCTTTCCTTCGTCCGTTGGGTTTTTGTCCATCGACTTTATAATGTGGTCCCGTCTCTTTTTGTTGCCTTTGGGTTCTTCATCAGCTAATGGGGTACTGACAGACCTGTGGGTGTCGTCAGTGCTTATGTGTGACGTGTCTGGGCTATGGTTGAAAATACCCCTATCAAGTGTGATGAAAATCTTTAAAAGAAAGAATGTATAAAAAATATTTACTAGAGAAAAGAAAATGCCCTCCAATCCCCATATGTGCGCATGCATTCAAATGCTGGGTATAATGAATATGAAAATAAAATTATCACTCTATTTAAATTCTTAATTTTTTTTAAGAAATAAATTTAAGTTTGGGTGAAGAGATTCAAGAGTTGGTCCTATCAATAGAAAGAACCGAATAATGACATTGAGTCGCAAGTTTCAGCTTTCCAAAGTAAATAATTTACATTGCATTGTTGTATCCCTTCTTCTCACGGCAAAGTTAATTTTCTGTATTTTTAAGTACAGTAATTTTAAAGTTTACATGACATTCAGTTTTTGTTTTTTGTTCTTTTTGTTTTATGCGAAGAAATTGGTTCATTTAGTGATCCACTCCAACACAAAGCCCAGGTGACATTATTTAAAGATTATTTCTAACGCGGGTCATAGGATATTAAAAAAAATGAAAAATCAAGTGGCACGATCTGATTGGTTACACACAACAATAAGAAATTAGAATTAAAAAAAAAAGTTGTTTTTGTGAGAACTTGTCACAAGAGTCCTATAATACTATAGTATAATATAGGTTATTCTTTCTCTCAACTTTTTATTTATTTATTTTTATATATTTGGCTTCACCCTTGAAATATTAATCTGACTGCAACTACATAGATACATAATATGGGTCTTTTTATGATACGTCCAATATTTTATTTTGGGGGAGAGGGGAGGAGCAAAGAAGTATGTTACCTATTGTTGAGTTACTGCTCAATGTGAATTTCTATTGAATGTCACAAAGTTACTGTTATGTCTAATTATGTTATTGCACATAAAAAAAAAGTGGGTTTCAGTTAGTTCAACTAGTAAAGTTTCTAATGATTGAATAAGAGACCCGAGATTCAATCTCCGCTTACACCAAAAACCGATTGGTGTTTTGGTCTGATAATAATAAGCATCATCAGAAGCGGACACTATAAGTTGAAATTCTCTATATATAAAAAAAAAACATAAGTTATTATGTAATGTGGCAAAACTTATCCATGTGGGATGTGGCATTGCAAGGCACGAGGTGTTGATACAGTGAGGCTACATGGCCAATTGGTTTTGTCAAGGAGGGTCACTCTCGTGGGGTATCGTATCACGGTGATCGATTTTTGTCATTGTCTTGTGACATTGCAATGGCCAGCCATAGCTAGTTGATTGGTGTCATCAAGGTCGTCAAGTCGATTTAAATGTTGTAAGGAAATAAAAGAAAAATAAAATTATATGAAGAGTGAGATATAGGGTGCATAAAAAATGTTAGGTTAAATTACAAACTTCCCTTAAAGTTTGCGGGTGTTTGGATTTTACACTCTAAAATTTTATTCTGTTTGCATCAATAGCTCCTTCCATATTTTCCGTTAAGTGCCACATAACCTTGTCACACATGATTAGTTCATCCAATAAAATGATGTAATGTTATTTTTTGTAGACTAAAAAAAAATTTAAATAATTAAAAAATTAAAAAAGACTTTGCATCATTTTATTGCATGATCTAATCATGTGTGGCAAGCTTATGTGACAGTTAGCAGAAAATATAGATAGAAAGGCTACTTATGCAAACGAAATAGAACTTCAAAAGGTAAAACTCTCTAAAACTTCAGGGTATAAAATCCAAATATCCCAAACTTTAAAGGTGTAGTTTACAATTTAGCCTTTTATTTTTAAAAATATTTGATGAAAAATTACGAAATTATTCACTCCTACTGGTGGGTCTCTTTCCTTAGGGTGAAGAATTTTACCTGCAATAAAGGCATCATTATGCTTAGGGCTGTACACGATGCAGTGCGGCCGGTTTTTGTGGCTGTTTTTGCACCACACCGGAATCTTCGCTTTCCTTAAAACCCAAGCAGCCACCGTGCCTGAGGAACGGTTCTCCGGCAACCTTGGTGGCGGTTCCAGTCGGCACGGTGGTCGGTGTCCACCTGTCTATCACACACACACAGAGAGGAAGAGATATCTAAATTCTAAAACCAAAATTAAACCCAGAAAACTCAAGGATTCAAACCACAAACAAAACTTAGATCAAATCTAAATATCATAACATTCAAAACCCATCACAAATCCAAATATTAAAACCCATTACAAACCACTTGTTTGAGTCTAATTGAGCTGAGTGATGGAGTGAGTGGAGTCTTAGAGACTGAGAGCAAAAGTCTAAAAAAGAGAGAGAGACAAGTTAGAGTGTTAGACAACTGGGTAAAGTGTACGGCTGAGAGAAAACAAGAAAAAAAATCTAATACAATGACTTAAAAGTGCAAAAGTCTAAAGAGTGAAAATGAGAAATGAGAGTAAGGAGGAGAAATGACTAATGAGAGTAGCTAAGTAGAAACAACTCAAGAGAAAAGACTTGCGTGGCTGAGATCAAAAGGGGAAAAAAAATTGCAGAGTGACTAACTCAAATAGTGACATGCATTGTTTTTTATTTTATTTTTCTATTTTTTAATTTTTTTTTTCAAAAAATACAAGTGGCAAGAGAATGACTAACCATGCGGCATTTTTTTTTTAATATATTTTTTTTCAAAAACTCAAGTGGCATGACTGTAACCCACTAACCCATACGGCCATACAACATTTTTTTTTTTAATATTTTGTTTTTCAAAAAATGCAACTGGGAGACACAGACTTAGACAAGACCACTCATACTATTCCTCTGACACACGTTTTGGACTAAGAAAAGTAGCTTTCAACCTCACACACATTAACTTCCTTTTTAATTCAAAATTTCTTTTTGATAAGGGCATGTTCATGGATGAACGTTAGACCTCTTCTTCTTCAGTTCTTTTTTTTTTTTGCTAACCTTCTTCAGTTCTTTCTTATACATATTAACACACACACACACACACACACATATATAAAACATGCTCGGGGCCAGTTCAGTCTTTGTCGGTGTGCACATCTCGGCGTCGATGGCCGTACCGTCTAATGTCGGCAGTGAAAATCTACCACCGACCACCGTGCCAGAAACCTTCGGCGGAGCTCTGAGCGGGGTGGGGTGGTGCGGTCAGACCGGTTTTGTCGCCGGCATATCCTTGAATAGGCCTAATTATGCTAATGACTATAGAAATTAAAACTAAGTGCACAAATGTGAATATCTTGTTGATTTATTATAGCTCTAGATGGATGTGTTATAAAATATTAGTATATAACCCATACAAGCGCATGAATGCATTTAAAATTAAACGCAATTTTATTATAAAAATATAAATAATTTATCAAATTATTAAAAAAAATAGCTTGTAACACATGTATACATATGGATACATTTAAAATTAAACACAAATTTTATCATAAAAATATAAATAATTAGTCAAATCATTATTTTTTAAAAAGTACGTAAACGTAATTTGCCATATATTAAAATTTTTACCTAAATGTAATACTGCTGATGACATTTTTTTCTTCTAATTTTTAATGAGATAGAACATGTGGTGATATTTGTTGTGTGGTGATATTTATTCAGTATATGTGATTGGTTTTTTTTATTTATTAATTTTTTAGTTCATTAGTATTAGATTTTTAGTATTTTGCACTCATTAACTTACTTGGCACAAAGATTAAAAAATTTAAGTGAACACATGACACAAACTTAAGTGGATAATTATAGAGTGGTCTTCACATAAATTTAGACACATGACACAAAATTAGAATCTAATTTCAAATTTTAATTGAATTTTCTCTGAGCTTTACCTATTAATATATATTAGTATGTAACCCATGCTGTGGGGGGTAAAAACTCTTGAATAAACATTTGGGCTTTGGGCCTGATTAGCTGGTACCGGTTTGTTTTGATCAGGGCCTCTAGGCCCACAAGTCAGTCCGCACTGTAAAGGTCCGAGGAGGAATGTCTCCTCGGACAGGCCCACCAATGACCCTGGGGCTTGCTAAATGGGTTGGAGGCAAAATTCTGAAAAAACTGATGGGTAAGAGGGTGATCCAAGCACCCTTTAGAAGTAAGGATGTGTGAGGAATATCTAAGGAAAAGACTGCTACCTCCACATTAAAGACCCTGCATCTACCTCCCTGACCGCATTAATGGGGAAGTGACCTATGAACAGTAGAATTCAGCCTCCCTGCTATGGTTTGAAGACTTCAAGAAGGCGGTGGATGAGACAAGTATCCAAGGGAAAGATTTGTACGACACGTGGATAAACTAGTGAAGAATAAGAATTATATAAGGAGAAGAGAGAGGAAAGAGAGGGGGGATCTGCACCTTCTACTGAGAAAAATAGGAACTAAGGATTGTAAACTTTGGCATAGAAAGAGAATATTTATACAACTCGTCATCGGCTTACGTCCAAGGAGGTCTCTTTGTCATATTCGTTTATCATTTGCACAGATAGTGTCACTCTAACCTGTTAATCAAACTTCCAACATCCCGAACCTAGATTTCAAATCCATACTCTACAAATTTTATTGCATAAGGCTCATTGGGCCTGAGCCCAACACTTATTTTTGGGTCCGGGTACAATTGTGCGCTTACACATGCTACCGCACGAGAATAGATATAATTTAATAAAAAATGGAAATAAATATATTGCATTTTATTATTTAAGTGATACTATTAGTTTTTATTTTTATTTTTTATTAATCATTAGTTTAGTCATGTTTAAAAGACTTAGTTTATTCATGCTTAATAAAACTTAGCATTATGTAATTTTTTAACAAATATTTTTATCATACAAAATTCTAATGAAAGAATGCTACATAGACATATATATTCAAGGTTGATTCATACACGGTACATATAACTATGATTAAGTTGCTTTATCACAAACCATTTTTAACAAAATATTTTAATTAATTAAATGTGAATCTCATAACGTGCATCTCAAAACAATATATAACAATAGAATAACATGAATCTCATAAAAAAAAAAATTAATCAATTGAAAATCACTAAAATTATGAGCATAAAACGTAAAGACAAACAAATAGGATAAATACTAATTCCTTAAAAGAAAACTTACAGTGAGTTGAGAAAACTACACAAATAATCTTTGATGTTTGAAGAATAATGAGATTACAACTTCCTTTCGAAATTGGGTAGAGACTCGTGCTGATAACGTGTTATGAAAAAGAAAAGAAACATGCAACATCAATGATAGGAAAACAAAACAATTTTATAATTAAACAATAAAAATTATTGACAAAAAAGAAAGAAAGTATAGGCAGATGAAAGAAAATAAACATGCAACATCAATCATAGGAAAACCACACAATTATATAATTAAACAATAAAAAATTTACACAAAAAGGAACAACAGTATAGGCAGATGAAAGAAAGCAGTAATCAAACCTTAGGAATGGTTGGAATTCGTTTTGCAGAGCATAAACCAGGACCATGAAAATTGTAAAGACAAGTATAATCGGAATATCTGGAAAACCTCTTCTTATATAAGATACAGAAATATCCAAATACATGCATCATTGATACTAAGAGATTTTTTTGAAATTCCATAGCATTGATTGAAGAAGAGGGGAGCTGTATATTAAGGTGCCTGAATCGGTGTGGAAAAGGGAGGTGAACCTGAAAATACGTGGGTGTAGAAAAAGGGAGATGAACCTGAAAATACACGGGTGTGGGAAAAAAAAAAAACACATCAGAATTACAACAGATGGAGGGAAATTAGACTTCAATTTCATATTTACATTGACACGTGGCACAATATATATTAGAATTCTAATTTAGAATTGCAATTGGAGTTTCTCTCTACTTCACCTATTATATATATATATATATATATATATATATATATATATATATATATATATATAGATTAACTTGTAACCCTATGCATATGCATAGACACACTTAAAGATATACAATAAGATAAAGATATACAATAAGATGTATAATATAATTCCTATATATATATAATTTAAATACTATTGATAGTCATTTTTTTATTTTATCAACTCTTTTAAAAAATTTGTAAGGATATTGTTAAGTATAAAATGTAAATTGTCTATATTTTTTTAAAAATTATTGTGAAGCACTTTTGTTTATGGTTTATTTATTTTAGACTCTTTGGTTTTTGTACTTAATAACTCACTTGGATGAATATTTATGAAGTTTTTCCACATTTGATTCTATAATTAAAAAAGAAAACTCTTTAAGAATAAATAATTTAGGACACATGACGTAAAATTGGAACTCTAATTTAGAATTCTAATTTGAGTTTCTCTTAGTTTCATCTATTATTATATATATATATATATATATATATATATATATATATATATATATTATTCATCCAAAATGCATAAAAGATTTCATTATGGATGACTATGTGGTTCTCAATCCCTAACTAAGTAAATTGATGATGTTTTAGATGACATTGGTGGATGGTTTGGAATGTATGGGTCCGTTTGGTTGGGAGAATGGAAAAGTGAGAGGATAGAAAATAGAGAGAGGATGGAAAAGCGGAAGGATAGAAAAGTTTTTAGTTTTCCTCAATTGTGTTTGGTTGAGAGGGTGGAAAAGTAGAGGGATGAAAAACTTTTTGGTTTGGTTGAAAATAAGGTTTGTATAAATTTACCATTATGTCCCTCTTAAATAAAAGAGAAAATAATACATTATACTTTTTTAAAAAATTGTATATAGATGAAAGTGGATATTTCAAAAAAATAGCACAAGAAATCATCCAAAAGTGTTTTCTTAAAAAATAATAAAAATAAAAATTAAGAGAAAAAAAAAAAGAAAAGAAGAACCCACCGCCTGACCAAACAAAAGAAAGAAAAAAGAAAAAAAAAAAAAGCAAAGAAGAAAAAAACCAACATTATAGTGGAAAATCAAAAGAAAAAAAAAGAAAAAAAAAGAAACCATCGTCAACGTTACGAAAGGGGGGAAAAAAAAAAAAAGAACCAGAAAAGTGGGGACAGTTTTGTCAAAAAAAATTTCTCACTTTTCACTCCAATTTGGAGAGCTTGTATTTTGAAGGGGGAGAAGAGAAAACTTGTGGGCCCCACCACTTTTTTCTCTCCCTCCCCCTCTCAACCAAACAGTGAAAAAATGGCATGCCATTTTTCACCATATTTTTCTCTCCCTATTTTCCATCCTCCCTGTTTTCACCCCAACCAAACACACCCTAAAATTTTGAAAGCTAAGCTAGAGTACAGTAATTTTGTACTTCCTTCTCCCACATAATAGTAAATCTTATTAATTAAATTCATTGTATCCTTGGAATACTATATAATTTCCTAAAACTTACTTCTAAGAATATCCTTAAATATTTGAATTTTTTTTACTATCTTAAGCAACATGTAAAGTCTAGTTTCGCATCGGTTTTCAAGAATTATCAGAATTTGTGTTTTTGGTCAAGATGATAATGACCTGACTATTGCTAGGAGAAATTTAATGGGTGGGTTTTGGGCCTTCTAGGTCTAGAAAGAAGAGAGAGACAATGGGTACAAAAGAAAAACGACTTGACTAAAAAAATAAATTATATATAACATTGAAAATAAAAAAGGATCTCATTTTCATATACAATATTGGTCAGTAACCTGAATATTTAACAAAATTTGATCTATTCTCGATATTGTTTTTGTAATTGTGAAATTAGATAATTATGGTAGTTATTAACAGGTATTTTATTATGATTTTGTTTGTATATTGAAATATCTATTCTACCATTTGTTCGGGGGCCTTTTTCGGTTGCTTGGCCACTTATGGTCCTTTGGAGGGGTGACCTTGCTAGACCCAGGTTCATTTGGAGAGTTGCATCCCGGAACTCAACATTGGGCCACGTGGTCCAATGGCTACAGGTGTACTTTTAAGCCTACAAAACCATCAAAACCAAAGTCTAAGGATCACGATAATGGTTGAATAAATATGTAATATGTGTTTGATGAAATAGGTTTGATTAGTAGTTGAAATAAAATAATATTTATTTAAAAGTAAAGTAATCATGTACTTAATGATGTAAATTTAAAGATATGGAAGCAAAATTACTTATCTTCATATGGTTTGTAGCCCAGCTGTGTAACATCAGTGAGCTGATAAGATTCCAGCAGAATGCTAGCGATAGAGGCTAGTTAAGCTTGCCCCTCTTATCATGCATTTAAATGAGTTTAAACCTTGGTTAATAGTTGTAATAATAGTTGGAATAAAGTAATATGTATTTAAATGTGAAGTAATCATGTACTCAATGATGCATATTCAAAGATATGGAAGCAAAGTCACTTATCTTTGTATGGTTTATAGCCCAGTTGTACAGCTTCTGCGAGTTGATGATATCCCAGTAGAGTGACCCCAGCGGTAGATAGACAATTTGCCATGATAATTTCAAGATCGAAGAGGAAAAATGGGTGCAACTGGAGGGAGAGAGTATGCCCAGTTGTGTGTAGGGGCTGGTTAAACTTGCCCCTCTTATCATGCACTTAAATGAGTTTTTCCCTTGACAATGCTCTTTTAGTTGTTGTGAAGTTATGAATAGTGTTTTCTTCTGTGAGAAGGGTTTTTGTATGGATTATTTGTGTCTTCTGAGAGAAGGGTTTTGATATGAGATCTTGATACCTTCTAGAAGAAGGGTTTTAGTAATAGAAGTTCATGCCTTCCATGAGAAGGGATTTTATAAGAGATAGAGAAGAATATTGATATGTGTTTATGAGCAGTAAAACAATAGAATTTCAGAGTGGGAGAGTATGAGAGTGGAGTTTAGATGAGTGTAGTGTGTTATATGTAATGGTGTAGTAAATGTGTATGAGATTGTGTAAGAGAAGTGGAGAAAGTGATGTTTTGTGGGATGAAGTATTTGTAACATGTATGATATATAGAAGTATGAGAGATATGGTGGTTAATGATAGTAAAAATATGAGATTATAACCGTTGGAGAAGTTGTAGAGATTGCTTTCCAAGAGGAAAGATTTTGTAAAAGAAGAGTATGGAGATGTGTTTAGATATTTGGAAATAGGAGTAGTAAGATAGACATATTTTTTGAATATAGAGAGTGAGAGAATAGGCATAAGAGAGTAATGGTGTTGTGGTATGTTTAGTCATGTTGCTGGGATTTACTGCTGGGCTTTTCTGCTAGGAGGGTGTATGAAGGCTTATGAAGGGTATTTATGAGCTAATGGCTGAAGAGTTTAGTTCCTGATTTGGAAACTAAAAACTAAAAACTTCATTAAGAAATTTAGAAGATGATTAGAGGGAGAGAGAATAGAGAGGTTTGTGAAAGAGTTGCTCTTCTCCCTTTGTTTCCCCCTTTGAGGTGTTGATGAAGGGTCCTAATTAACTGAGTTTAAGGGGGTATTTTAGTAAAGAATTTCAGCTAAAATTTGTCCTAAATAGTAATGAATTTTCAGAAAACCATCTTAAGATTTGGGCAAAAAAATGGTATGTTTAGCTTTAAGGTGTTCTTGCTATTTTGGATAAGAGCTGTTGGGGAAAGAGTAGCAGAAAAAAAGGTATTTTGGCAAGAAAAAGATAGTTACTTTAGTTGGTTTTGCTTTTAGCCAAATGTGAAAAAATCAGTAATGTTCAGGTTGCTGGGTCAGCTATTACATCTGTCAGGAAAAGCTGTCCCAGCTGTTAGGAAAAGCTGTCCCAGCTGTCATCAGGCAGCTGCCACAGCTATCATAAGTCAACTGTTGCTTTGGGCAGAAACAAATGAGGTCAGCTGGGTGATTTCAAACTGCTGGAAAGGACATTCAGCATTTATTTTATGGATTTGGTTGAAAATGGTAAGATCTATTTTAAGGGTATCTTGCTATTTTGGGTATAATAGCTGGCAGCTGGGATTTCAGTATTAAATGGCTGATGATATCACTTCTAGCCAGGTGTCAAGTGCTGAATACACTACTGGGGTTCTGCTGGAAAGGCTTCCCCTTTTGGGTCTTTGTGTTTTTGGTGCAAGGTTCCATTACAACACATTTCTAGTAAGTAATAGAAGGATTGGTTGAAAGTTAATGAAGCTTTAAAGATTTAGTCAAGGTCTCATTGTGTTGTGACTTAATCTTGGTGAGCAAGAATATCATTTAATTCTCTGCTTTGGCAACTGGTAAAGAAATATATGGTCTGATTGTGGCAGACAGCAGCTGGGTATAAGAGATATAATGAATATTTTACATATAGTTGGAGATTAAAACTAGCCAATCAGATTAGGTCATGTGTTTGAGTTGGATTTTAGCTGAAAGTAATAATAAGATTTATGTAGAATAATATGATGAAATTTCCAAATTTGTATAGCAACAGCTGGCGATTGAATGAACAATTATTTTCCCAGCAGTTAGATAGATGGGGATATTGAGTATGTGTCATATGATGAATATTAAATTTTAGGAAAAGAGCAATGGAGAATTTTATCATCTAAAGTGCTATGTGATAAGAGATGCTTACCATATGTTACCCGTTACACACGGACTCGTCAGAGTTCAGGGAGTTGAAAAAGACACGCCAAGCAACATGTTTCTTTTATCAACTTTGAACCGCTGGAGTTTTACTGAACATACCTCTTGGCCCTCCAAACCACGACTCCCAAAGTTTTCCCAAAGAGACTTATGAACTTGGATCATAAGCCGAAGATGAGATGATGTATCTCGAGTTTTTGTTGTCATTTTGTGTGAATATGGGCTCTTGTTGAAAAAGCCACTTGCCATAAGTGTAAGAGAGGTGATATGGGCCGCGAGCTTTGATTCATTGTGTAAGCCCAATCCATATGTTGATGTTGATGATGTCGCGGGGTTATGATCCCAATTGATGAAGAGGAAATGTGAACTATGAACCCGCCTCTTGAAGTAAGGATCTCATGGGCCATGTGAGCCCAATTCATGTAGTTGAATGAGATATGAGCGTATTTTGGGCTTTAAAGAGATTTACCCCAAAAATCAATAATATGTTGATGTGGCATGGGTTGCCAATGAAATAATGTCACGTGGGCCGAAAAAAGAGTCCTCAACACCATTTAAGAAAAATACAATGTGGTAAGATTCATGAAGTGTGTATATGGCTTTTGCTTACTTTTTGTAGTTTATTTGCATGGTATTTTTTTTAAATAATCTTTGGTAACTTTTATGTTAAATATGTTACAAAAAACTAAAAGTTAATTTATTTTTAAAAACTAAAAAATAGAATATTTGCGCACAAAAAAAAAAAAAAAACTAAGAAGAAAAGGCAAAAATGTCCCTTAAAGGGATTATATTGTGAGTTTGGAAAAGAAATGAGTTTCTTTAAATTATATTAAGTTGATTAAAGATATGTATGATTGAGTTATAAATAATTAAATAGTGTGAGAACAAGTGAAGGCTTCAAAAGTTAAAGTTTCCTATCACTATAGGTCTGCATTAAGGATCAACATTAAATCTTTATCTCTTTTGCAGATGATATAATTTTAGTAGATGAAACTATAAGTGGAGTTGTTGCTGAGTTAGAATTTCGGCAAAATGATTTAGAATTCTTTCGATTAAGTAGGACTAAAATAGAGTACATGGAATGTAAGTTTAGTAAAAGTAGAAATAAAAATGAAGGGGCGGTAAGACTTGATGCCTAAGAGATACAAAAAAAGCTAGATCTTTTGATATCTTGGATTAATAATTCAAAAATGAGAGATTGAAGAGAACAAAGAATAAGAGCATGGTGGATGAAGTAAATAAGCGTATTAGGAATCTTGTGTGATCATAAAATAACTATTAAGTTAAACAAAGAATGTCATCAAGATCAGTTATGCTTTATGGACCTAAATTGTTAAGAAGAAGCATATTCATAAAACGAGAGTAATTGAAATGATAATTTTAAGATGGATTAGTAGAAATACATGGAAATATAAAATTCAAAGTGAGAAAATCCACTTAAAAATATGAGTGGCTCATATTGATGAAAATGTGAGAAAAAATTGCTTGAGGTAGTTTTTTTTAAGAGAGTTTCAACTTATGACGTTCATTCCTGATAATGGTTCTTTATCATCAGATAAAGACAACAATCGATTTTTGGTATATGTGGAGATTGAACCCCAAATCTCTTATTCTACTAACAGAGATTTTATCAGTTGAACTAACTGGAACCCACTGCTTAAGGTAGTTTGGTTAAATACAGAATCGAGCAATTAATTCACTAATAAGAAAAGGTGAGTTTATTTAATTTAAGAGAAAAAAAAAGGCATCGGAAGATAAAATTAGTTTCTGTAAAGATAGTTTTTCACATTTTTCAGTGTTTGGTAGCACAAAAAAAAACTGGTCAACGGAAAACTATCTTTAGTCAATGGAAAATCCTAATAAAAATAAGGCTTGTTTTTTATAGGTTGTTTTCCGAAAATTTTTTGGAAAAAAATCTCTCTCTCACGGTACGCTCTCTCACTCTTTCTCTCTTCCCTTTTTTTTTTTTCTTTCCTCACACCCTCACTATCACTAACTCTAGTCTCTCCTCTTCCATAGATCTGTCTCTCTCTCTCAATATTTCTCTTCCCCTTTATAACACAGTTCTCTGATTAGATTTTTTTCCCTTATTACTCAGTAATTATTTCATTCCTCTCAACCAAAATCCCAATTCTTTACTTTGAATTTCAAACTTAATTTGATTTTCCTCTAAGAAATTTTTGGTTTGATGGATTCAAGGTAGAAGTTTTTTTTGCACGTAAAAGTACTAAAAAAAATTTAAAAAAAGAAGAAAATATGAATGAATGAAGTAAAAGACGAAATTTTTTAACATAGTGCCTATATGACTCTAAATTGCTTTTACATAGGATAATCTTTTTTGTTGACAGATACATTATGCAGATACTATGTAGTGATGATATATTATGTAGATACATTATATAAATAAATAATTTTGAGTAATATAAAAGACTTGTGGTTGACCATAGTAGACAATTAGTGTACCAACAAAAAGAGTAGACAATTAAAAGTTATTGTTATTTGTACTTATTAAAGATGCATTCCTCTGTCAATTTTTTGTATATAGACAGATGATTGATATATATGTGTGTGTGTGTGTGTGGACGTTCCTGTCCATATATATATATATGAGTAAGATGAGTGGTAGAGATCATTAAAATTTGACAACTAGTTTTGATTGTATCTATTGTCAAAATTTTAGTATGAAAATCAAATTCATTCTTGGTTTTTTATTATTATTTAGATTGATTATATTAGTTGGTTTACATAATACACACTTTTTAAATTACACAAGAAATATAAAAAATAAAAATAAAAATTTGCATACTAAACACTAGAAAATATTCTCAAGCTCATTTTCAAGGTTGTTACCAAACACTGGAAAATGATATAGTTTTCTAGAAAATGTTATTTGAAAAATAAATTATTTTTCAGAAAACGTTAATGCTGAAATAAACAGAGCGATAATAGTAGTAGTTAAAAAGACTACGTCAATTTAGGAAGTAACATATATTAAATTTTGGACTGAATAAGATGTTGGAAAAGGTTCAAAAGAATACACATAATTGGCCTTAATTAATCATGTTGAAGATCCATTGCTAACTTAAAAAATTTGAGACTAGGGCACTGTTGTTACTATTATTATTATTAATTTTGATGCTATATCATCACCATCATCCCGATATTTTTTTTTTTTTTTTTCAAAAATGATATACTATTGTGTGCTCTAGCAGATACTAGTATAATCCTAATAAAAATAAACAAATACTACCACCGCTTCAGTTCACGTGTTTTTCGAGAATTTTGTTAGAAAATTCTCATTTTAGTTTGACTTTCTCTAATCTCTATGAACTTTCCTTTTTCTTTCCCCTGGCCTCAAAATTCTTCAAAAATGAGTAAAACAAGCAGAGAAACGGTAACTTTAAAGTCTTTTTCTTTCGATTACCTATGCGAATCAAGTCATCGATTCTAGACGGTAATTTTATATGCTTTCAAGTTGAATCCATCAACATCATGAAAAGAAAGCGGTTGGTAAAAGAATAGGACACAAAAAGGAGTTGTAAGATTGTCTGAATTCAACCTACGTATTCCTGCCTCGAATTCTATCTTCAACCCAGCAATTGAAAAAGAACGATTAGTCACCATTTTTTTCAGCCCAATTCCTCAAGTTCATCATACAAATTTCACTAAATCCACGTGAAGAACCAGTCAATTCAAAAGTTCAAGATTTAATTAAAAGTCATGAAAAGCATGTTTTTGTATAGATTGAGAAGGCTGAACCAGGGTCTAAGGTTGAAATGCAATTTTCTAAGTCACCACATTGACAAAAATTGCAGAAGACTTCCCTCTAAAATCTATTACAACATTTTTTATTGAGTGCAATTTTCAGCACAGCTAACATTTATATTGGAGAAGTTCAAATGTTTAACGCACATAAGACGAATAATCATTGTCGAAAGAAAACCTGATACATGAAGCTTCCAAAATTTATACAGAAGGTCAAAAAGATTTTCAGTCTCAACATGAAAAACTTCCAAAAGAATAACGTGGTTTTGTGAAAGAAATTCCGTCTCTACAAGAATTTCTCAATGCTGGCAGTTAGTGTGGCTTTGGGCACAGCACCAATTACTGCGTCTTTCTTCTCAAAGTTGATGAAGATCATGATCGTCGGGATGCTTTGAATTCCATATTGGGTTGCAATTTGAAGCACTTGAGCTTCCCATCATTTTGCTTTGACAGTTCACCAATTACTGGATGGATCATACGGCCTGGCCCACACCATGGAGCCCAAAACTCAACCAGTACAGGCCCATCGACCTTGAGGACAAGTGATCCCATGTAGCATCAGTCACGAACAATATTACCCAGAAGGAAGAACAACACTTCTTAATCTTGGATCAACTGAAACAATCTGCCAAAAATATAAGTTCACATCTCCAGTCAGACAAAAGGGGGAAAAAGGATATCAGAAGCCAGCAGCTTAAGTAAAATATGGGAAGTAAATTTGAATAATATATTCAACAAGAGAATCAAAATACCTCTAGCATCACTATACAGGTCACTTTCTGAAAGAGCACTAACTAATGTCGATTTTCCCTCGTTACCAAAATAATGTAAAAACATGTCAAAATTAAAAAAAAAGTAAACATATGTTGTTTAGATGACGTGCATAATAGCTATGAGGACCAAGTATAATTAGATTTAAACCACCTACAGCATTTGTGTACGCAATTACAGCTACGGTAGCTAAGCCCTGACCATCTGAGCCTCCGTGCCTCTTGCGAGCAGCATGTTGCAAAGCTTGCGTACGAAGAACCTCTTCAATTTGTGATAACAGATAACTTCTCCGGTCTAGTATTCGGCAATTATAGTGCCATTAAGTGGACTTGTGAATAAATGCAATTCGATATAATCAGTACACCAAAGATGGAAACTAAATGAGTCTCATATATCATTAACCAGGTAGACTATATAGTCAGTAAGGCTCCATCTGAAATGCTAAACATAATGCTGCTGCAGGATAAGTTTTAGGAATTGATTACTTAACCAAATTCATATATGTACTTGACAACAAGTTCAAGGTAGATATCACAGGCAACGAAACTCCATATGGTAGAAATCTAAACAAATCAAAGGCTGTAAATCCTTTCAAATGAACATCATCAAACATTCGGTAAGGTGAAGCAAAGGTCTTTGAAAAGCTTATGTTCCCTTCTGAAGATGCAAGCTTCTGCTTTGATGTTACTATGAAATGTCAGAAGTTTAAAGCAGATAACTTCCACAGTTCCCCAATAAAGAGCACATTCATTTGGATTAGAACTTTCATCAGGAACAGGGTTACAGCCACTATTCAACCAGGAAAAAAAGGGTACAATATATAGCATCTAGGAATTGTTATAAATTTAAGAGAATAGTATCATGGACTATTCTCTTAAATTGTGATAAATTTAAAAAGTTATAAATTTTGGGCTATTTCAAAAATTAGGCTCGGCCGATGAAAATCGCTGAAAAATAATTTCTGCAAAATTTTAAATCAAGCCCAAGCCCACGAAAATATTTAGGGTTTCAGTCCAACACTCCTAAGGATAAAAAAAATCCTAACTACGTTTCGAAGACTCTTAGAAGACTTGTGAGTTACTCATGTGAGATTTGAGAGGTTCTATACCTTCTAACTCTACAAGTATCTATCGAAACAACATCTACAATCAATTCCTAATGGAATTTAGTTGCTGCAAGATCAACAAGTGGTGATTTGAAACTTTTGAGTGAGATTTTTAATGTCACAAACGTGGGAGTTTGTGTTTTGCAAATCCAAGAGAGAAACAGTTCATGGATTCGGTGCTTGCACATGGTCGTGTCAGTAAGTTACTTCTAAAGGTAGCAATAGATTTAGGGTTAAATCTTTTGTAAAAATTTCAATTTTCTTTTAGTGAATTTGTTTTACCTTGAGGATAGTTAGGTCAAATCTTCTCTAGGTTTTTACCTTGAAACAGTTCGTTTCATTAGTTTTCCTGGGTGATCATATCGGTGTGTTTTTTTTACTTTTCTACTGTTTGCATGATATGATCTTTCTCTGTTTAATCTAGATCTCTTAATTAACCTAAGTAATCACTTGGCAAATATATTAAATATTAGTAGTTCATTGTAAAATAACGTCTAAAATACCTTTTATATATAAAATTACTTGTAAAAAATTAGGTAGCTACTACTGAAGGTAGCAATAGATTTAGGGTTAAATCTTTTGTAAAAATTTCAATTTTCTTTTAGTGGATTTGTTTTACCTTGAGGATAGTTAGGTCAAATCCTCTCTAAGTTTTTACCTTGAAACGGTTCATTTCATTAGTTTTCCTAGGTGATCATATCGGTGAGTTCTTTACTTTTCTACTGTTTGCATGATATGATTTTTCTCTGTCTAATCTAGATCTCATAATTAACCTAAGTAATCACTTGACAAATATATTAAATATTAGTAGTTCATTGTAAAATAACGTCTGAAATACCTTTCATATATAAAATTATTTGTTTAGGTTAATCCTGCACCAAAAGGTTCACTTCTACTCTGTAATGAGAAATATTATATCTATAATATTTTTATAATACTTTCTAAATAACAAGTTGTTATGGGTGGATAAGGAAATAATTTCAGTAATAAATTTAGATTAAAACTAATAACAACGTAATAATTTAAAATTTTTTGTGAAAATATTATTAACATTACACTTCTCTTTGTTGAATAAGGGTTTTTTCATATCCAATCATAGTAATAGATAGCTTTCCAATTAAGTATGAAAATAACACTCTAATTCATTTGAAGCAGAAAATGGGCACCTTGTCTGAAGTCGTCATGATCCCAAAAACTAGATAAAAACAGAGCCACTTTGACTTGTAAGTTAGACATTTTAGTGTGATGAAAATATTTAAAAAGAAAGAATGTAAAAAATATTTACTAGTGAAAAGAAAATGCCCTCCAATCCCCATATGTGTGCCCATTAAAATGCTGGGTATAATTTATATGAAAATAAAATTATGACTCTATTTAAATTTTTAAATTTTTTGAGAAATAAATTTAAGTAGGGGTGAAGAGATTCAAAAGTTGGTCCTGCCCATAGAAAGAACCGAATAATTACATTGAGCCACAAATTTCAGCTTTCCAAAGTTAAATAATTTACATTGCATTGTTGTATCCCTTCTTCTCACGGCAAAAGCTAATTTTAAGTATTTTTAAGTACAGTATTTTTAAAGTTTACATGACATTCAGTTTATGTTTTTGTTCTTTTTGTTTTATGCGAAGCAATTGGTTCATTTAGTGATCTACTCCAACACAATGCCTAGGTGACATTATTTAAAGATTATTTCTAACACGGACCATAGGATATTAAAAAAAAAAAATCAAGTGGCACGATCAGATTGGTTACACACAACAATAAGATTAGAATATAAAAAAATGTTGTTTTTGTGAGGACTTGTCACAAGAGTCCTATAATACTATAGTATAATATAGGTTATTCTTTCTATCAACTTTTTATTTATTTATTTTTATATATTTAGCTTCACCCTTGAAAAATTAATTTGACTGCAACTACATACATATATCACATGGATCTTTTTATGATAATTCCAATATTTTGTTTTAGGGGAGAGGGGAGGAGCAAAGAAGTATGTTACCTATTGCTGAGTTACTGCTCAATGTGAAATACTATTGAATTTGACAAAGTTACTGTTATGTCTAATTATGTTATTGCACATATGAGGTGTTGGTACAATGAGGCTACATGGCCAATTGGTTTTGTCAAGGAGGGTCACTCTCGTGGGTTATGGTATTGTGGTGATTGATTCTTGTCATTGTCTTGTGACATTGCAATGGCCAGCCATAGCTAGTTGATTGATGTCATCAAGGTCCTCAATCTAATTTAAGTTTCGTTAGGAAAAAAAAAGAAAAAAAAAATTATATGAAGATTGGGATATAGGGTGTATATAAATGTTAGGTTAATCTACAAATTGCCCCCTAAAGTTTGTGAGTATTTGGATTTTACACCCTAAAAACTTATCCATGTGGGATGTGGCATTGCTAGGCACGAGGTGTTGGTACAATGAGGCTACATGGCCGATTGGTTTCGTCAAGGAGGGTCACTCTCGTGGGGTATCATATTGTGGTGATCGATTCTTGTCGTTGTCTTGTGACATTGCAATGGCCAGCCATAGCTAGTAGATTGATGTCATTAAGGTCCTCAAGCTGATTTAAGTGTCGTTAGGAAAAATAAAAAAGAAAAAAAAATAATATAAAGAGTGAGCTATAGGGTGTATATAAATGTTAGGTTAAACTTAAAACTACCCCCTAAAATTTGTGGGTGTTTGGATTTTACAATCTAAAAACTTATCCATGTGGGATGTGGCAGTGCTAGGCACGAGGTGTTGGTACAATGAGGCTACATGGCCAATTGGTTTTGTCAAGGAAGGTCACTTTCATGGGGTATTGTATTGTGGTGAACGATTCTTGTCATTGTCTTTTGACATTGCAATGGCCAGCCATAGCTGGTTGATTGGTGTCATCGAGGTCTTCAAGCTGATTTAAGTGTCGTTAGGGAAAAAATATATATATATATATATATATGAAGAGTGAGACATAGGGTGTATATAAATGTTAGGTTAAACTACAAATTGCCCCTTAAAGTTTGTGGGTGTTTGGATTTTTGCACCCTAAAAACATATCCACGTGGGATGTGGCATTGCTAGGCATGAGTTGTTACAGTGAGGCTAAATGGCCAATTGGTTTTGTCAAGGAGGGTCACTCTTGTGGGGTATCGTATTGCGATGATCAATTCTTGTCATTGTCTTGTGACATTGCAATGGCCAGCCATAGCTGGTTGATTGATGTCATCGAGGTCCTCAAGCTGATTAAGTGTCGTTAGGAAAAAAAAAAGAAAAAAAAATTATATGAAGAGTGAGATATAGGGTGTATATAAATGTTAGGTTAAACTAAAAACTGCCTCCTAAAGTTTGTGGGTCTTTTGATTTTACACCCTAAAAATTTATTCATGTGGGATGTGGCATTGCTAGGCACGAGGTGTTGGTACAGTGAGGCTACATGGCCAGTTGGTTTTGTCAAGGAGGGCCACTTTCATGGGGTATCGTATTGTGGTGATGGATTCTTGTCATTGTCTTGTGACATTGCAATGGCTAGCCATAGCTGATTGATTGGTGTCATCGAGGTCTTCAAGTTGATTTAAGTGTCGTTAGGAAAAAAAAAATTATATGAAGAGTGAGATATAGGGTGTATATAAATGCTAGGTTAAACTACAAACTGCCGCCTAAAGTTTGTGGGTGTTTGGATTTTATACCCCAAAAACTTATCCATGTGGGATGTGGCCTTGCTAGGCACGAGGTGTTGGTACAGTGAGGCGACATGGCCAATTGGTTTTGTCAAGGATGGTCACTCTTATGGGGTATCGTATCACGGTGATCGATTCTTGTCATTGTCTTGTGACATTGCAATGGCCAACCATAGCTGGTTGATTGGTGTCATCAAGGTTCTTAAGTTGATTTAAGTGTCATTAGGAAAAAAAAATAAAAAAAATATAAGAAGAGTGAGATATAGGGTGTATATGAATGTTAGGTTAAACTAAAAACTGCCCCTATGTTTGTGGGCGTTTGCATTTTGCACCCTAAAAATTTATCCATGTGGGATGTGGCATTGCTAGGCACGAGGTGTTGGTACAATGAGGCTACATGACCAATTGGTTTTGTCAAGGAGGGCCACTTTTGTCGGGTATCGTATTGCGGTGATCAATTCTTGTCATTGTCTTGTGACATTGCAATGGCTAGCCATAGCTAGTTGATTGGTGTCATTGAGGTCTTCAAGCTAATTTAAGTGTTGTTGGGGGAAAAAAAAAAGAAAAAAAAATTATATGAAGAGTGAGATATAGGGTGTATATAAATGTTAGGTTAAACTACAAATTGCCCTCTAAAGTTTGTAGGTGTTTAAATTTTACACTCTAAAATTTTATTCTTTATGCATCAACAACTCCTTCCGTATTTTCCGTTAAGTGTCACATAACGTAGTCACACCTGATTAGTTCATCCAATAAAATGATCTAATGTTATTTTTTGTAGACTAAAAAAAATAATTAAAAAAAAATAAAAATGACGTTGCATCCTTTTATTGCATGATCTAATCATGTATGGCAACTTTATGTGGCACTTAGCAGAAAATATAAATAGAGAGGCTATTGATGCAAACGAAATAGAACTTTAAAAGGTAAAATTCTCTAAAACTTTAAGGTATAAAATCCAAATACCCCAAACTTTAAGGGTGTAGTTTACAATTTAACCTTCTATTTTTAAAAATATTTGATGAAAAATTATGAAATTATTCACTCGTACTGGTGGGTCTCCTTCCTTAAGAGTGAAGAATTTTACATGCAATAAAGGCATCATTATGCTAACAACTATAGAAATTAAAACTAAGTGCACAAATGTGAATATCTTGTTGATTATTACAACTCTAGATGGACGTATTATAAAATATTAGTATGTAAACGCATGAATACATTTAAAATCAAATACAATTTTATTATAAAATATAAATAATTAGTCAAATTATTAAAAAAATAGCATGTAACACATGCATACGTATGGATACATTTAAAATTAAACACAAATTTTATCATAAAAATATAAATAATTAGTCAAATTATTATTTTTAAAAAGTAAATGTAATTAGTCATACATTAAAATTCTTACCTAAATTTAATACTACTGATGATCATTTTTTTCTTCTAATTTTTAATGAGATAGAATGTATGGTAATCTTTGTTGTATGGTGATTTTTATTGAGTATATGCGATTGGTTTTTTTTTACTTATTATTTTTTTAGTTCATTAATATTAGATTCTTAGTATTTTGCGCGCATTAACTCATTTGGCACAAAAATTAAAAAAATTAAGTGGACACATGGCACGAACTTAAGTAGATAATTATGTAATGACTACCACCTAAATTTAGATATGTGACACAAAATTGTATTCTAATTTCAAATTCTAATTGAACTTTCTTTGAGCTTTACCTATATATATTATTCATCCAAAATGCATAAGAGATTTCGTTGTGGGTGATATTGGTGGTGTTAAGATTAGTGCCCTTAAATCCTATTGTATGATGCTATGTATGACTTAATGTTATGATTAATAAAGTTGTTTTATTTTTATCTAAAATAATGGTAACATGAATATTTGGGCATTATCATATAGTTCATGAGATGCATAGTATGTGATTTAGTCACTGAAGATATAAGTCACAAGTTCTTTATAAACTCAGAATTTATAATTCATAGTCGGTGATGAAATTGGGCATTTCATCTGCAAAGACTATAACGTATCAACTAAGATGATTTGTCTTGATCATGGAAGTGGAGACTTTTAGTTGATATGTTGATATGTTTTAAGAGTTAAGACATAGTAAACTGGACCACTGTGAGATTTATTATTCTCCAAACGACTGTCAAATGAATAATAAATCTCACGACTTCTATTTGTATGAACTTTTAATTCTGAGAGAATAATGGACCTGATCATGAGGTGTAGGTTGCTTTGATATATCAGGAGTGAGATCTAAAGTAACGGTCAAAATCTCAGTATATTTGGCAGCCACATTTAGTGTTGATAGAACATATATTCTCAAGATAGAATTCATAATCTCTTAACAGAGATATAAAATATTCCCTTGAGATAAGTTTAATGGGTTTAGTTATTCAGAGTGTTAGGCCTAACCACTTTAGTAAGGAGATACTAAAGTATATATTTATGAAATTGGATTTCATAAATATATGATGAATAACTTAAAAGATTAAACCGGGTACTCAAGGATAAAGATGAAGTGATTTTCAAAGTGGTACTCTATATTCATGACTTTATATTACTATGAATATTTTATGAAGGGGTTGCATGTATAATAAAGTCTTGGGATATAATTTATCAATAAGGCCTAGAGTGCAATTATATTTATATAGTGGTATTAAATATAATTAATGGTAACTTTGGACTTGTCAAGAGTTGATAGAAAAGCCCAAGGCCCATTGGAGCTAGTGTCTTATTGGTCCATTTTGGTCTCATTCCAAACCATACACTAAAGCCCAATTGGAAATGCCCAATAGGCCTGCCCAATTAGATAATCAGTTAGTTATAAAAGGAGAAACATATAGAATTTTTTTATTAGAAAAATAATAAAAGAGAGACATCATTGTGAAATGGTGTGTATGTGTGAGTGAAGCCACTCGATTATTCTCTCTTGGAAACTGATTGAGAGACCACACTTTTTGGACGTAAAGTGAAATTAGAGTGAAAATAAAAAGTGTTCCCAAGTGCTTCTAATCTTTGTTTTGAATTTCTCCACACCAAGGTACGCTATCTTGTTCTTAAATTCTGAAATTTGTATAGTACATGTTATCAATCATGAATGAAATAGATCCATGTTTGTTGCTTCCGTTATGTGTTTTGTATGAGATACAAAACCAAATTTTCCAACAGGTAGATGGTTTGGAATGTAAAATTTTGAAAGCTAAGCTAAAGTACAGTAATCTTGTAGTTCCTTCTCCCATATAATAATAAATCTTATTAATTGAATTCATTGTATTCTTGGAATACTATATAATTTCCCTAAAACTAACTTCTAAGAATATCCTTAAATATGGGAATTTTTTTTTACTATCTTAAGCAACATGTAAAGTCTAGTTTCGCATCGGTTTTCAAGATTTATCAGAATTTGTGTTTTTGGTTGAGATGATAATGACCCCACTATTGCTAAGAAAAATTTAATGGGTGGGTTTTGGGCCTTCTAGGTCCAGAAAGAAGAGAGAGAAAATGGGTACACAAGCAAAAGGTAAAAATGCAAAACTGACCCTCTAACTTTCACATTTTTTTATTTTAGTCCTCTAACTTTTAGTTTTGTCAATTCAGTCCTCTAACATTCAATTTTTGTCAATGTAGGGTTTTGTTACAACTCAATTAGTGGCTGTCATTACAACTCCTGAAACGTTGCCGTTTTGCATTTTATTTATTTATTCAGAATTGTAAGAAAATAAGAAAAATCTGTAAATAAATAAATAAAAATAAAGGGCAACGATGTCGACGTCGTTCCCCTTCCCCTGCAATTTTTTTTTTCATGCATTAAAATTCTACATTTTAACCTATAAAGAAAGGAACTTTAAAACCTTGCAAAATTCATTAGGGTCATTAAGAACCCTAAAGGTGAAAGCCTTTACAGTGAGAATAGAAAGATTCACACTCGTGTTTAAGTGAGTGAGTAAAAGCTGTGATGAGTGGGTTTTAAACTTTGAAGTGAGTTTGGAATCAAATCTTTTTGGCTGAAATCTAGTGAAAGTGTACAAACAAACAATAAAACCCTAAACTACTTCAAAAAACTTAGTTTGAGAGAGTGAAGAAAAAAAAAAACGGGTTTTCAAAAAAAAAAAAATTCAGGGTTTGTGATTGTATGAAAAATCAGTAAAAAAAAAAAATGTCAGGATCAAAGACAGAGGTGATGACAAGTAGAGAGCCATTTGACGTTGGAGCACTTCAACAACAGTGAAAATAGTCATCGTCGCCGCCGTCACAGCCACTGGTTCAAAACATGCACTTAGGTTTGTTTTGATACAGGGGAAGGGGATCGATGTCGTCGTTCCCCTTAATGTTTTTTTTTTCTTTTTTATAGATTTTTATTTTTTCTTTTAATTCCGAATTAAAAAAAAAACATGCAAAACGACGTTGTTTCAGGAGTTCTAACGGCAGCCACTAGCTGAGTTGTAACGGAGCCCTGCATTGAAAAAAATTGAAAATTAGAGGACTGAATTGACAAAACTGAAAGTTAGAGGACTGAAATGAAAAAATGTGAAAGTTAGAGGGTTAGTTTTGTATTTTTGCCAAATAAAAACAAGTTGACTAACAAAATAAATTATATATAAGATTGAAAATCAAAAAGGAACTCATTTTCCTATACAATATTATTTAGTAACTTGAATATTTAACAAAATTTGATCTACTCTCAATATTGTTTTTGTACTTATGAAATTAGATAATTATGGTAGTTATTAATACGTATTTTATTATGATTTTGTTTGTATATTGAAATATCTATTTTACCATTTAAGAAAAATACAATGTGGTAAGATTCATGAAGTGTGTGTATGGCTTTTGCTTATTTTTGGTAGTTTATTTGCATAGTATTTAAATATATATATATATATATATATATATATATATATATATATATATATATATATAATCTTTGGTAACTTTTATGTTAAATGTGTAACAAAAAGCTAAATGTTAATTTATTTTAAAAAGATAAAAAATAAAATATTTGCACACAAAAAAAACTAAGAAAAAAAGGAAAAAAAAAATCATATAATAGTGTCCCTTAAAGGGATTATATTGTGAGTTTGGAAAGAAATGAGTTTCTTTAAAATATATTAAGCTGATGAAAGATATGTATGACTAAGTTATAAATAATTAATTAGTATGAGAACAAGTGAAGGCTTCAAAAGTTAAAGTTTCCTATCACTATAGGCTTGCATTAAGGATCAACATTAAATCTTTATCTCTTTTGTAGATGATATGATTTTAGTGGATGAAACTACAATTGGAGTTGTTGCTGAGTTAGAATTTCGGAGAGATAATTTAGAATTCTTTCGATTAAATAGGACTACAATAGAGTACATGGAATGTAAGTTTAGTAAAAGTAGAAATAAAAATGAAGGGATGGTAAGACTTGATGCTCAAGAGATACAAAAAAACTAGATCTTTCAATAATTTGGATTAATAATTCATAAAAAATGAGAGATTGAAGAGGACAAAGAATAAGAGCAGGGTGGATGAAGTAAAGAAGGGTAATAGGAATCTTGTGTGATCATAAAATAACTATTAAGTTAAACAAAGAATGTCATCAAGATCAGCTATGCTTTATGGACCTAAATTGTTAGGAAGAAACATATTCATAAAATGAGTGTAATTGAAATGAAAATTTTAAAATGGATAAGTAGAAATATATGGAAAGATAAAATTCAAAGCAAGAAAATCCACTTAAAAATATGAGTGGTTCATAGTGATGAAAATGTGAGGAAAAATTGCTTGAGGTAGTTTTTTATAGAGAGTTTCAACCTATGGCGTTCGCTTTTGATAATAACTTTTTATCATCAATTCAAGACACCAATCTTTTTTTGTGTAGGGGGGAATTGAACTCCAGACCTCTTATTCAACCAACAGAGACTTTACCAGTTGAACTAGCTGGAGCCCACTGCTTGAGATAGTTTGGTTATATACAAAGTAGAACAATTAATTCACCAATAAGAAAAAGCAAGTTTATTTAAGTTAAGAGAACCAAAAAAACAAAAGGCATTGGAAGATAAAAATAGCATTAGTAGGAGTAGTTAAAAATACTACGTCAATTTAGGAAGTAAAAAATATTAAATTTTGGACAAAATAGAATGTTGGAAAAGATTCAAAAGAATACACATAATTGGCCTTAATTGATCATGTTGAAGATCTATTGCTAACTTAAAATATTTGAGACTAGGGGTACTTATCAGAAGGATTAGCTTCAAGCTTCAAGCTACAAGTTGCAACCTAAGCAGGACAAGCACAAAGAACCAGTTATTGGTTTTGTATAAATAACCTTGTAGACACTCGATTTTACACCCATAATTTAATTAAGGAAGATGATTGGAGTGACCATCCATATACCAAAAAATCATTTTTGCATTACATGCATCATTTGTCTTTTGCATCACATGCATCAATTTGTTCTTGCATTGCATACATCAGTTCATTCATTGTATATCATAAAAATAATCTTGAGATTCTAACGATTACAATGGTGTGTCTAGTTTCTAAATCGAACCATCGGATCAAAAGATATCGCATGATCAAGTTTGCACAGTCCATACGCATTGTGTTTAGGAAGAGTCGACCACATACAATTAATTTAAATTAATTCTGATTAACTGAACAATCAAAATTAATTAAATAGTTTTGTGATTGGTTGATAATTAGTGTCCGGTTTCTAAATCAAACCATCGGATCAAAAGATATCGCATGATCAAGTTTGCATGGTCCATACGCATTATGTCTAGGAAGAGTCGGCCACACACGATTAATTTAAATTAATTCTGATTGGCTGAACAATCAAAATTAATTAAATAGTTTTGTGATTGGTTGATAATTAGTGTTTAAAATAGGGATGCATGCATAGGAATAAAAGGGATGATTGGATAATAATAAAATTGTGGATAATCTGAACTTTATCAAGATTTATTTTGAGGGATTTATCCACAAGATAATTGTTCTTAAAAAGCTTGAATTATCTAGAAAAGAGATTAAAAAAAAAATCATGGACGGAGGATAAAAACACGTCTAGATATAAGGATCGGTCAAAAAACCCTAGAAAATGAGTCCAAATGGCACTTGAACATGAAAGCGTGTTCAGCCTCCAAGAGCCAATTCGACACTTTTGGAGTGTCGAACGGCACTTTGAAAGTGCCCAATTGCACATGGTTGGGCTTTGGCCCAACGGCCTTTGGGTGACAATAAGGCACACCATTTTCGACCTTTTCGCGAGAGGATGAGTCCAAATTCACATCCTAATCATCCGTGCCTATTTTTTAGAGAATTCTAGCCTCTATAAATAGAGACTGGGTCTCATAATTTAGCACCTTTTTTTTTTTACGCTCTGAGAGGCATACATTTTGAGACTAAAAGAGTGTTGATATTCTTTGATCCTCTCTGAGAGTTGCTAAAAAAATTAGGGTTTTTAGGTTTCAAAGAGAATTGAACAAGTTTCTTTGAACCATAAAACACCCTCTTAAGAACAAAGAGTGCTCATGCAAGAGGTTATTTCTTTTACCCTATCTTTTCTATGCTTCCTTTTATGCTGATGAATGTTTATGTCCATAACATGAATGATTCGTAATTGTTTTGTTTAAAGCATGATTATTTTTTTCCTATGTAATTGTCATAATCTTTTTCTTGAATGTCAATAATTTGCATGTGGACAATACTTTTTCTTAAAGTAAAAACAGATCTACATCTTATGAAGATGTAGATCTGACTTTTTTTAAATAAAAAACGGAGTTGCATATTTCTAAGATATAGATCTGAATTTTTCTCAATTAAAAACTGATTTGTATCTTTCCTAGATACAAATCTGATTTTTTTAACATATGTAGATTTTTGAAATAAGGAAAAAGATTAAACATGTTTGTGTTTGTGTTTGTTTTGTTTATTCATGACTGCATAAATTCATATTATGAGTAAAATTCTCTTCAAAAAACCATTTTTAAATTACAAAGTTAAAACCATTTTTTTTTATTTCTCACAAAACAGATCTGAATTTTTTAATAAACCAATAAGCCTTGGTGTTTTTTTACCAATCAAAACAGATCTGAATTTTTTCTTCAAAAATCATTTTTTTTTATTTCTCACAAAACAGATCTGAATTTTTTAACAAACCAATAAGACTTGGTATTTTTTTTACCAATCAAAATAGATCTAAATTTTTTCAAAACAAAAGAAGAGATTTCATTTATAAATAAATTTGTGTTGTTTAGTTTATTTCACATGTTCAACATATCATTCATGACATGCATAAAATGGTACATTGGTCACAAGAGTCTAGAAGACCAGACTCTGTTTGGGCGAAATGGGTGCCTAACACCTTCCCATTCCGTAACCTAGCCTTCGGATTTAGATTTTTGGTTAAGTAGATCTAGCTTTATCTTTACTTTTTATTTTGGGTAGATTGTAACTAGGACAAAAAAGTCATGTATATTTGGTAGATTGTAATTAGGACCCAAAGCCATGTAAAACTCAAATTTTCAAATTTTTATTTTTTTATTCAATCAATGAAATGAAACAATTCAGTCATGTATTGTATTCTTAATTTTTTTTCTTATTTTTTGTACATAAAAAATAAGTGGCTATTCCACATCACTTATCACAAAAAAGGGAGGTGCCCTAAAAAGCACACCACAAAAATCTCTCTTTTTTTTTTTTTTTTTTTTTTTTTGAAGGGCACCACTATTAGTCGAGGTCTCTCACAGACCTGTAGTTTTGTTTTTAGTTCCTTATGCTTTTGGTAGTTTAGTGTTGGTAGTAATAGTGATATTTATGGACACATGTAAGTAGTTGATAGGTGTATTTCATATTGATAGTCTTGGAGGGAATAGATCTGTATAATTTGGGGTTAGTTAGGGAGTACATACACTTCAAGCTTGTATAAATACCTCTGCTTGTACAGTTTTTCATTTTTGGTCAATACAATACAATCTTCATCAAATTTCACATGGTATCAGAGTACTCTAAAGCTTTTCTAGATTCTTCTTATTCTCAATCCAAATTTTCTTTCATGCTTGCATTTTCTCACAAGCTTTTCTTCTCTAGATTTTTGCTTCAGACTCATCTTGGCTTCATTCTGCAGCTGAGTCACCTCAGATTTTCACTTTTAATCTTGAATTTTCCTTTAGAGTTACATCAATTTTCCTTCCAAGCTTGAATTTCTTCAATGGCATCCACTGCAAACACTTCAAACACTGCAAATTCTGCTCCAATTACCACAATTGATGAATCACATCCTTTCTTTTTACACTACGGAGAGAATCCAGGTGCAATTCTTGTTGCTCAGCCTCTAGTCAATGATAACTATGATAGTTGGGCTAAATCAATGCAGAGAGCTTTAGGAGCTAAGAGCAAAATAGGGTTTATTAATGGAAGTCTTTCACTTACTCCTTTCATGGCAAAAAATCCATTACTTGTTCAAGCTTGGACCAAGTGCAACAACATGGTTGTATCTTGGATATTGAATTGCATTTCTCCAAAGATTCTTGCAAGTGTTGTTTACAAGAACATTGCTTTAGAGGTCTGGACTGATCTCAAGAATCGTTTTTCTCAAAAGAATGGACCAAAGCTCTTTCAACTTTAGAAGGAGCTTGCAACGATTACTTAAGGAGATCTTTCTGTCACAGACCATTTCACTCAATTGAATGCTCTATGGGATGAAATTGAAAATTACAGAGCTTTACTATTTTGTACTTGTGGTTCTTGCACTTGCTCAATCAATGAGAAGTTGACACAGTATCAGTTGCAAGATTCAATAATGCAGTTTCTTATGGGACTCAATGAGACATACAGTCAAGCCAGAGGGCAAATTTTGCCGATGGATCCTCTTCCTTCAATCAATAGGGTGTATTCTTTACTGATTCAAGATGAGAGCCAAATGTCAATTGGTCATTCCATTTGTGCCTACATTGAATCCACTGCTTTGGCAACCAAGTCATCTGCTGGAACTGTTGGTTTTGGAAACACTTATGGAAATAATTCAGGTGCTAAAGGTAAAAAGAACAAAGGAAAGGAGAGGCCAATGTGTAGCAATTGTGGGGTTACAGGTCACACCATAGAGAAATGCTACAAACTCTGTGGCTATCCTCCTGGTTACAAACCCAAAGGCAAGAACACAAAGGCTAATCAAGTTGCAGGACCTGATTTTGGAGCAAACTTTGGTGTTATGGATTCAGATTCTATTCATATGCAACAATCCTTTCCTTCCTAAGCTTTCCCATTTACTGCAGAATAGTGTCAAAGGATTTTGGCTATGATTGGGGGTTCAAGCAGTAGCCAAGGTAATATGGTAGCACCTAAAATTGTTCCCACTGCAATGGCCAACAGTGTCACAACCACTACTCCAATTGCAGGTATTTCCTTTAACTTAATGCATTCTATTTTTGCTGCCAAGGTAGTGAATAGAAATGCTTTTAGTTGTAATACTTGGGTTTTAGATACAAGTGCCACTGATCATATAATATGTGCTATTAGCCTATTAACCTCTGTCACCACCTTAACCCAGTGTTTTGTTGAGTTTCCTAATGGTGAAAGTGCTTAAGTGACTCACATTGGCATAGTCAAGCTTTCTGCAACCTTAATTCTTGATCATGTTCTATGTGTCCCTTCCTTTTCTTTCAATTTGTTGTCTATTAGCAAACTAACTCAAAAATTGCCATATTGCCTTCTTTATCTTTCTCAATTTTGCTTTATCCAGGACCTTTCATCTTGGAAGATGATTGGAATAGGTGAAGTGCATAATGGCCTCTACTTGTTGCAAAGATCAGATTGCATTAGTTCATCTTCCTTGGCAGATCACCTTCTCAAGCACAAGTCTGGTCACTTTCTTCTTCTTTTGTTAATTCTGTAACTAGCATGTCTAGAGTGCGGCATTTTAGGTTAGGTCACCCTTCCATGAATAAGCTGCTATCTTTGCAAGATAGCTTATCTATTTCCTTTGATTCTTGTAATGATGTTTGTAACATCTGTCCTAAGGAAAAACAGAAAAGGTTACCATTTCATTTTAATAATAACTTTTCTGCTTTTGCATTTGATCTTTTTCATGTTAATATATGGGGACCTTACTCTATTCCTACTCATGAAGGTTTTAAATATTTCTTGTCCATTACTGATGATGCTACTAGATGTACTTGGATTTATCTTTTAAAAGCTAAATCTGTGGTTAGAGGGTACCTTATTTCTTTCTATAAATTGATTCAAATCCAATTTGGTACCAACATTAAATCTATTAGATCTGATAATGGAAAAGAGTTTCTCCTTACTGATTTTTACTCTCCTAATTGAACCATACACCAAAAGAGCTGTGTTTACACTCCTCAACAGAATTCTGTTTTGGAGAGAAAGCATTAGCATCTTTTGTTAGTTGCTAGAGCACTTAGAATTCAGTCAAATGTCCCTTTATGCTATTGGGGAGACTGCATTCTCATTGCAGCTCATATTATTAACAGATTACCCTCTCCCATTCTCCAAAACAAATCTCCTTTTGAGCTTCTTTTTCATATTAAACCTTCATATGACCATTTGAGATTTTTTGGTTGCTTATGCTACTCTTCCACTATTTATGCTCATAGAGACAAGTTTCAACCTAGATCACAAGCTTGTGTTCTATTAGGCTACCCTCCTGCCACAAAGGGTTATAAGCTCCTTAATCTTATTTTTAGAAATATTTTCATTTCTAGGGATGTGATCTTCCATGAGTCCATTTTTCCTTTTATTTCCTTAGATTCTGTGTATTCCACTCCCTCTGCTACTTCCCTTCCTCCTATGTCAGATTCTACTCTTACCACTTTACCTTTTGATTCTACTTCCTCACCTGTGTTTCATGATTCTTTTATTAATGATTAGCACTTTGCATCTGATGTTGATTCAGATTCTGATATTGATGATGATGCTCCTAGCTCATCACCATCCGATTCACTTCAAGGTGCCCATCTTGCTGATCCTATCCTTTTATCTTCTTCAATTGCTATTTCTGCTCCTACTTCATCCACTGACTCATACATTCCATCCACGATTCCTCAGGCAACTCTGCCAGCTACCTCCCAACTTGCTACATAACCTACTGATTCCTCTCCAGATGAACCACCATTGGTTGTCTAGCCCCAACTTCCAGACCAAGGTCTTAGAAGGTCTACCAGAGTGTCCCACAAACCATCATATTTGCAATCTTATCATTGCAACTAGGTGAGTGCTTCACCCTTCATTCCAACTCTTCCTAAGAAAGGTACTTCTCATCCAATTCAACACTTTATTTCTTATTCTAAACTTTCTGCCACCTATAGACATTTTTGCAATTCTATCTCTTTCGTTGTGGAACCTGTTACCTATGCTCAGGCCATTCAGGATCCCAAGTGGAGGGAAGATATGGTTGTTGAGATTGTTGCCTTAGAAGCTAATAATACTTGGTCATTGACTCCTTTGCCTACTCATAAGAAGCCTATAGGCTGTAAATGGGTGTATAAAATCAAACATAAGACAAATGGGAGTATAGAAAGGTACAAAGCTAGGCTTGTTGCCAAGGGGTTCACTCAAAGGGAGGGTCTAGACTACTTTGAAACTTTTTCTCCGATAGCTAAAATGGTTTCAGTTAAGGCTTTGTTTGCTATGGCTGCTGTGAAAGGGTGGTTTTTGTCTCAACTTGATGTGAATAATGCTTTCCTACATGGAAAGCTTGAAGAAGAAGTTTACATGGTTTTGTCCCCAGGCTTTCATAGCAGGGGGGAGGCTGTTTGTAGGCTTAATAAGTCTTTATATGGTCTCAAGCAAGCATCCAGGCAATGGTCCTCTAAGTTTTCTCATGCCTTGGTTCAGTTGGGTTTTCAACATTTCAAAGCAGATTACTCTCTTTTCACAAGAAGTAATTCTAGTAGCTTTATTGCACTATTGATGTATGTGAATGATGTTCTTATTGCTAGTGATAATGTGAAGGCAGTAGATGAACTTAAGGTGTTGCTGGATAGACAGTTCAAGTTTAAGGATTTGGGTGACTTAAAGTTCTTTTTGGGCTTGGGGGTAGCAAGATCCAAAAAAGGCATACACTTGTGTCAAAGGAAGTATGCTTTAGAGCTTCTAGAGGATGCAAGATTGTTAGGTTGCAAGCCAGCAAAGACACCTACGGAGCAGAATTTGAAATTGAGTAAGTTTGAAGGGAAGGAGCTGAAGGATCCTAGCATGTATAGAAGATTAATTGGACGGTTACTTTACTTAACTATCACAAGACTTGATATCACATTTGCAGTCCATAGGCTAAGTCAGTTTATGGCTAAGCCTAGATTGCCATGCCTTCTAGCTGCAAATAGAGTTTTGCACTATGTCAAAGGAACACCTGGACAAGGTTTATTGTTCTCTAGTCAATCTGAATTGCCTATCAAGGCATTTGTAGATGCAGATTGGGCTGCATGCCCAGATACCCGAAGATCAACTACAGCTTATTATGTCTTTATTGGAGATTCTCTTGTTTCTTGGAAATCTAAGAAGCAACATATTGTATCAAGATCATCAGCAAAATCAGAATATAGAGCAATGTCTATTGCTGTTTGTGAAATTGTGTGGTTGATTAGTTTTCTTAAAGACATTAAGGTTTCACATTCTAAGGCATCTCTGCTCTTTAGTGACAGTCAGGCTACTCTACACATTGGGCCAAATTCTGTGTTCCATGAAAGGACAAAACACATTAAAATAGATTGTCACATTGTCAGGGATAAAGTATTGGCTAAGGTGATAAGGTTGCTACATGTTAGAAGTAAGTCTTAAGTTGGAGATTTGTTGGCAAAAGCTCCAAGTTCACAACAGTTCTCTCATTTGTTGTCCAAGATGAACTTGATGAATATACATTCTCCTATTCCTCTTGAGGGGGAGTATCAGAAGGATCAGTTTCAAGCTTCAAGCTACAAATTGCAACCTGAGCAAGATAAGCACAAAGAACCAGTTATTGGTTCTGTATAAATGACCTATAGTTCTGTTTTTAGTTCCTTATGCTACTGGTAGTTTAGTGTTGGTAGTAATAGTGATATTTATGGACACGTGTAAGTAGCTGATAGGTGCATTTCATATTGATAGTCTTGGAGGGAATAGATCCATATAATTTGGGGTTAGTTAGGGAGTTAGTTACACTTCAAGCTTGTATAAATACCTTTGCTTGTACATTTTTTCATTTTGGTTAATACAATACAATCTTCATCAAATTTCACAGCACTGTTGTTACTATTATTGTTGATTCTGTTGCTATCATCATCGTACTCAAAAAATAAAATAATAGCAATAATAATAATAATAAAAATAAACAAATGCTACCACCACTTCAGTTCATGTGTTTTTCGAGAATTTTGTTAGAAATATTTCGTTTTAGGTTGTGTTTGGATAGCTTATTTTTTACCAACTTATTTTATTATTCAGCTTATTTTTGCTACTATTCATTGGTCTCACTACACTTTTTGGTACTATTTATAGGTCTCACTGTACTATTTCAGCTAACTTTTATCTTTATCTACAATACTTTCAACAAAAAGTTTTCAGTTTCAAATAGACCTTGTATGTCTTTCTCTTATCTCTATGTACTTTCCTTATTCTTTCCCTTGGCCTCAAAATTCTCCAAAGATGAGTAAAACAAGCAGAGCATACATAGCTTAAAGTCTTTTTCTTTGGATTGCCGATGCGGATCAAGTCATCGGTTCTAGAGAAACGGTCATTTTATATGCTTTCAAGTTGAATCCATCAACATCATGAAAAGAAAGTGGTTGGTAAAAGAATAGGACTCAAAAAAGAGTTGTAAGATAGTTTGAATTCAACCTACGTATTCCTGCCTTGAATTCTATCTTCAACCCAGCAATTGAAAAAGAACGATTGGTCACCATTTTTTTCAGCCCAATTCCCCAAGTTCATCACACAAATTTTATTAAATCACGTGAAGAACCAGTCAATTCAAAAGTTCTAGATTTAATTAAAAGTCATGAAAAGCATGTTTTTGTATAGATTGAGAAGACTGAACCAGGGTCTAAGGTTGAAATGCAATTTTCAAGTCACCACATTGACAAAAATTGCAGAATACTTCCCTCTAAAACTTTCACAATATTTTTATTGAGTGTAATTTTCAGCACGGCTAACATTTATATTGGAGAAGTTTAAATGTTTAATGTGCAAAAGACGAATAATCATTGTTGAAAGAAAACCTGATACATGAAGCTTCCAAAATTATACAAAAGGTCAAGAAGATTTTCAAACTCAACATGAAAAACTTCCAAATGAATAACGCGGTTTTGTGAAAGAAATAGTCTCTACAAGAATTTCTCAATGTTGGCAGTTGGTGTGGTTTTGGGCACAGAACCAATTACTGCGTCTTTCTTCTCAAAGTTGATGAAAATCATCATGATTGTTGGGATGCTTCGAATTCCATATTGGGTTGCAATTGAAGGACTATCATCAGTACTCAATTTGAAGCACTTGAGCTTCCCATCATATTGCTTTGACAGTTCTCCAATTACTGGATGGATCATTCGGCATGGCCCACACCATGGAGCCCAAAACTCAACCAGTACAGGCCCATCAGCCTTGAGGACTAGTGATTCCCATGTAGCATCAGTCACAAACAATATTACCATAAGGAAGAACAACACTATATATATATATATATATATATATATATATATATATATATATATATATATATATATATATATATAAAAGATTGAATTTCTACTCTAGCCTAATCTAAGTGTATATGTGTGTGAAAGTTCCCTCCTAAAGACTTAAATCATAGCCCTTGCCCCCTACACCCCACAAGCACTTATATCTGTGGAGGGACCATCGCCCCAAGGGTGTGCGGTGGTAAGAACAACACTTCTTAATCTTGGATCAACTGAAACAATCTACCGAAAATATAAGTTCACATCTCCAGTCAGACAAAAGGGGGAAAAAGGATATTAGAAGCCAGCAGCTTAAGTAAAATATGGAAAGTATATTTGAATAATATATTTGTAAAGTTGTGATTTCCAATTAGCATTTGTTAGCTTTAATTCCGTGCTAAATTTAATTATAATTTCTTCAATCATTTCCCTATATTTATGTAGGTTTATTTGTAAGGGATGAGTGTGAGACATTGGCAAAAAATCAAGCTTCAAAGAAGAATCAGTGCAGTTTGCGACTAGCTCGTAAGAAGCTCACGAGAAGAATAACTCACGAAAGGTCATGTGTGAAGCACATAACTAGAAGTTGAAGAGTCATATCAGACTGTCAAATTCGCGAGTACTTCGCGAGTCGAAAGTACTTCGCGAAAAAGGTCATCTCATGAGGTACCCACGAAATTCTTTGTTTGGCAAAAAGAAAAAGGAAAAAGTGTTTTACCAAATTCTTTATCCACATTATATATACTCTCATTGCTCACGAAATGTAAGGAGGGCTTTTCAGAGAGAAAATCCTAGCAAAAACACTTACGAGTTAGAGATTGTTATACCCACAATCATTTACACATTTTCTATTGATTTTCCTCAACTACCTCTCCATCTCTACATCCTTGAGAGGTTCTTAACCTAAACACTTACCTCACCTAATTTGAGTGTTGAGTCAAGTTTTGGTGTCTTTGAGAGTTAAAGATTGTTATACCCACAATCATCTACACATTTTCTCTTAGTTTTCCTCTACTACCTCTCCATCTCTACAACCTTGAGAGGTTCTTAGCCTAAACACTTACCTCACCTAATTTGAGTGTTGAGTCAAGTTTTGGTGTCTTTGGGAAGCATTGGAAAGAGCCATTAAGTGGGATGCAATCGGGCTGAATTGCGGGATCCAGAAAGCTAATGAAGACAAGACTCCGAGAAATTTGTTGGTATCAGGAGCTTGAAGGACTCAAGTACATGGGGTAGACTAGGTGATTGTTATTCAAGTACTCCAACTTATTTACTAGTAGATCGATTTCGACCTAGAGGGTCATGGAGAGGTTTTTCACCGAGTTCTTTGGTTTCCTCTTTGATAACACTTCTTGGTGTTATCTTGTGTTTGCATCTCTCTTCCTACTCTTTAAGCTTTCATTTTATTGTTCATTGTGGTTGAATATGGCTTAGAAAAGTGTTACCGGTTTATTGTGTATGTTTACTCTTGTTCCACATTTTGTTAAGTTAGAGTAAAAGCAACCAGCCATAATTTTAAAATTGGGGTCTAAACAAGCATTAGTGTTTTCACACTAATTTGAGCTTTCAATATTCAACAACAGAATTAAAATACCAAGCATCACTATACAGATCACTAACTAATGTTGATTTTCCCTCGTTACCAAAATAATGTAAAAACATGTCAAAATTAAAAAAAGTAAACATATGTTGTTTAGATGACGTGCATATAATAGCTATGAGGACCAAGAATAATTAGATTTAGAC
Organism: Castanea sativa; assembly: GCF_040712315.1. NCBI lineage: Eukaryota > Viridiplantae > Streptophyta > Magnoliopsida > Fagales > Fagaceae > Castanea > Castanea sativa. Next base: position 36,789,064 of record NC_134018.1, read on the forward strand.
CACCTACAGCATTTGTGTACCCAATTACCGCTACAGTAGCCAAGCCCTGACCATCTGAGCTTCCGTGCCTCTTGCGAGCAGCATGTTGCAAAGCTCTTCAATTTGTGATAACAGATAACTTCTCCGGTATAGAATTCTGCAATTATAGTGCCATTAAGTAGACTTGCGAGTAAATGCAAGTCGATGTTATCAGTAAACCAAAGATGGAAATTAATTGAGTCTCGTATTTCATTAACCAGATAAACTATATAGTCAGTAAGGCTCCATCTGAAATGCTAAACATAAAGCTGCTGCAGGATAAGTTTTAGGAATTGATTACTTAACCATATTCATATATGTACTTGACAACAAGTTCAAGGTAGATATCACAGGCAACGAAACTCCATATGGTGGAAATCTAAATAAATCAAAGGCTGTAAATGCTTTCAAATGAACATTGTCAAACATTCGGTAAGGTGAAGCAAAGGTCTTTGACAAGCTTATGTTCCCACATGAAGATGCAAGTTTCTGCTTTGATGCTACTATGAAATGTCAGAAGTTTCAAGCAGATACCTTCCACAGTTCCCAATAATGAGCACATTCATTTGGATTAGAACTTTCATCAGGAACAGGGTTACAGCCACTACTCAACCAGGAAAAAAAGGGTACAATATATAGCATCTAGGAATTGCTATAAATTTAAGAGAATAGTATCATGGGGCAAACCTTTGTCTTTGAAGCTGAAGTTCTGTTTCTCCTGCACCACTTATAAAGCCACGCCCCCCAGTTCCTCTCCTGCAATTGTACCCCATTTAGATAAAAAGTTGTTCCAAGATTCAAAGATAAACCAAATGAAATACATATAAATGTGCATACAAACGGAATATGGGAGAAAGAGATGTCAAGAGTGATTGTTTATATTTAGCACCAACCACATAAAACCTTGTATTCTTTAGGTGAACCTTTGTGTGCATCCTTTATACTTAAGGTCTCCCCTTTCTTTTCAATAAGATTTACCATACAAAAAAAAAACCCTGTTCAATGTTATACATTATACCCTAAAACTTAAGAGACAAAGGGTTGCATCAAAAGGGTATGAAGCAAACAAAAATTATGTCAAATAAAATTAAGAGTGAAAAAAAAGGGATAAACTTTACAGCTTAGTTGATGAAACAAAGCTTTAGAGAAGTGCAATTAGAGATCCTCTTGTACCCTATTTGAATTTTTTTTTTAATTCAATATATATATATATATATATATATATATATATATTTATATATATTTCAAGTTACTACAAAGAAACCTAGATTTGTCTGCCAAAAATAATACAATACAATATAAGGAAACAAAACAAAACAAAATAAACAAAAAAGGAAGAAGGAGAAGACAGGTCAAGGACCATTGAGGGAGGGGTAAGTAAATCTAAGCCAAGCTTTTGAGAGGGGTAACAGATTCTATTTTAGCCCAGCTTTTCCAGTTAAGTGAGTGAGAGTAGGAAATCAGCATAAAGAACTATAACTAGAATTCATTCAAATTCAACCCAAAGTAAAATTTCTAACCTGGTCAGTTTGTCTAAGACCAATCTCCCCACTTTTATAGGCAAGTTTTTATTTTGTATTATTGGTAAGTTACACACGCACTCAGTGGGTCTTGAATCCATGATCTCATTCTCCACCAACCACTTGCAAGGGAAGGAGGTGCCAGTCGAGCGATAGCTCATTGGTCTCATGTCATAGGGAAGATCAGGACAAAAACTGCAACTTCTGATCAGGTTGCAATTTACACAAAGCAGGTGAGTCTAAATAGTACAGTTAGTTTACATTAAACCATAAATGCCAATTACTTCAAATTTTATTCAGATCAAGTAAAATGAGCTCGTCCATTTAGAATTTATAAGACTAACCTTTTCAAATTTAAGAACTTATGCCAATACAGATGTCAAAACTCTTAATTAGCTTTGGTATGTACATGAAATCATAATTACATGACACAACAGAATTCAAGTTAAAGTATATAGAAACTATAATGGCCAATCACCATAAAACATTTATCAAATAAGCTGAGTCTCAAGAAGCAAAGAAAGTGACTTCACATTGTAATATCACCAAATGTGTGTATGGTTAGGATCAAGTATATGATGAAATCTACAACACATGCATTTTCTGGTCTATCACCACTTCTAAAGTCTCTCCAAAATAAAGGATAAGGTTGCCTATCAACCACCCTTCCTAAACCCTGCAGAAGCAAGAGCTGTGTGTACTGGGTATGACCTGTTTTGAAGCAGTTCTTCCCGCACAATCAAATTGAAACCTAGCAAAAATATTCAAAACATTAAAGTAAAAGCTACCTAGAATACCTGTAGCTTGCCCTCCTTCGTATGAGCATGAGCATTAAAAATCTCTATTATAAGACCCACACCTTCCAGTACTGGTACAGGTTTATCCCATGCACGCTGCCATTCATATATAAAAAGAAATGTACAATCAAAACCCATCTTTATAGAAACATAAGCGAGGCGCTACTAAAGCTCAATTGTACTTAGACCCAACTTGCCTCCAAATTCCACTGTTGAATCCCAGTCACTACAGTATCGTATTTACAAAAACAGCATCCACTGCACCCTGCAATTCATATATATGAGCTAATTACAACTTCCCCACACGTGGTTTGGCCGAAATTTAAATTGCTTATCCGTGATTTGAAATTTAACACTTTACCTGTAAGTGCACAACTGCACCTGGACCCAACGTACGTGAGCTCAGACCCAATGAGCCTTAAACAATTAAATTTGTAGAGTGTGGGTTCGCAATCTAATTCGATGGTGCTCGAAACTTGATGAACGGGCTAGAATATTACAGTATTTATAAACAATGGACAAATAGGGTAAAATGAACTTACTCGAACGTAGGCCGAGGACCCTTTGTATATTATTTCTCTTTTTCCTTATAAAGGTTACAGCTCATAGTCCTTCTCCAGTTCTTTTCAAAAAGGCCTCCTCTCTCTGCTACCCCCTTCTCTCCTTAAATACTTCCTTTTCTTCTCCTTTTATCCACGTGTCACCCAAAATCCCCTTCCACCACCTTCTTGAAATCTTTAAATACTAACTAGAATGCTGAATTCTACTGTTCAGGGGTCACTTCCCCATTAATGCGGCTAGGGAAGTAGATGCAGAGCCTTTAATGTGGAGTCAGCAGCCTTTTTCTGAGATATTTCTCTTACACCGCCATGTCTAGAGAGTATTTGGATCCCCTCTTTAACCTACAGTCTTTCCAGAACTCTGTCTTGATCTTTCTAGTGAATCTCCAAGTAATCACGGGTCTGTCCGATGAGAGACTCTACCTCGGATGAATCCTCGGGCCCTCGGCTTGTGAGCCAACTCGCAGCCCTAAAAGCCTTTAGTCAAGAACGAACTAGCGCCCCTTGATAAAGCCCAAGGCCCAAATACCTGCTTAGGTTCTTTCACTCCCCACAATAGCCCCTCAAAACTTTATTTTTCCCTATCCGAGGAGAAAAATGGAGTTTTGATCCGACCAAAACTTCCCCCACATGTTTCGTACCTCACCACATGTGTGGAAATCATTTCGTTTCCCAAAAAATGCCGTCTGGCGCTTCAAATTTCAAAATGCGCGCATTTATGACCGCAAGTTACACCTTGTTTCCCACGTTCAACGGTGAGATGAACATCCAACGGTCCGTATTGCCTCCTGAAAATTTGGCGGGATGAATATAATTTCGAGGCCGCTTCTCGCACGTCATAACGCTTTGGAAATATGCGCCATCATTTATTTCTTCAGAACTTAATCATATCAAAACATCAGTCATTGCCTTTTCTCTCAAGAAATCCATGGAAACTCGCATAACTACGAACTCGTAAGTTCCTACTTTTTCTCTTACTCCTTTCTCCTCGAATTCTATCCTCGGCTTCCTTCTTAACCACTTTCCTTCTTAAAACTTTCCCTTTCTCATAGATGGGTAGATTTAAGTGTTTAGTTGACACCGCCGCTGGGATGGAAGGTTTTAGGGCCAAATACCAGATTCCCAGCGATGTAGCTTGAAATACTGTCTGGCGGAAGCCGTAGGTAGTTCTAGGAAGACGGGAGAGGTCATCATCCCTATGATTGCCTTCATAGAAGGTGGGATGACCCTCCCTATGAGAAGCGTAACTAGGGATTCTATCACCAGTTGTGCCCTGACCAGTGTGCACCCAATGTATTTAGGGTCTTAGGAAGTGTCGACGCCCTAAATGAGCAGATGAGCTTGAACCTCACTTGGCATGACGTTGTCTTCATGTACGAATGCCACAAACTTAGGAGCGTAGGCTATTACATTAAATCCCGGTCTAGTGTAGTTAGGTTAATTTCTTGTTTGCCTAAGTCCAATAAAGGCATGAAGGACGACTACCTCATCGCCTCAGGCAATTGGCACGACGGCCCACACTGCCCAGTCGTATGGGCAGATCCAAGTGTGACTCCTTAGGATCTAATTTCCCAACCCCGTAATTCCATCTAAAAATCCTTAAATGCTTATTTACTTTCACAAACTGCCTAACTCCGATTTGTTATATGCATTACTAATCTGACCACATTTGCCTTTTTGGGTGTCTTTTTCCACAAACAAACAACTTGTGCGCCCACGCCTGAGCCATTGCAACGTCGCTGACCTGAACCGCGTGCTGCGCTCAGAAGTTTTCGTGAGTGAAGACTTGCAACTTAGAGTAGCTCACCTAATACTAGGGTACAACCCAATATCCTCGGACTTCCAGGAGATAGAGAACGCGATTATCGCGGGAGATAGGAGGCGCAAGAGAATAAACATAGCAAGACTGAACTTTCTTGCTGACTACGACATCCCCGATGACCTCAACACCATTCTGTACACGTGTCCCATTGCGGCGATCCCTCTCTTGACGCACTCTCAAACAACTGCTATCCCGAAGGAGCAAGTGTCCTCTTCGCACACGTTGGACAACGAGATAGACAAGTTTCAGCTCGAGGACGTCGAAAGACCCCGAGGAAACTAGTTCATCATGCTTTCTGACGAGGAAGAAGAGCCTGCCGAGGCCTCCGGAGTTGCAGGGTTAGTAGTTGCCCATCCAGAAGACGATTCTGAGGAGGAAGAAATGGACAAGCTTCAAGGCCTTCTAACTAAAAGGGGCGAGAAAGTTGCCCAAAAAAGAGCGGGAGGGTCCCAAGTTCCTCCGTCTTTGCCACCTTCCCCTCCTCCAGCCGAACCTAAACCTCCGGTTGAGGAGCCCAAGAAGAAAAGGAAGGGGGAGGCCGAGGAGGCTGGTGGCGAAAAACAGAAGAAGCCAAGACAACAGTCACAGCAAGCTCAGCAGCAGAAGCTGGACAAGGGCAAAGGACGGGCTCGTTCAGTTGAGAGTGGAGAGATTAGAGACATGGCCGAAGTGCGCCGAGCACCGGCTACCTGGTCTCCTGAGTTGAGACTGGACGGAGCACCAATTTCTTGCCAGTCCAGCATTAGGGCAGTCCAACAAGGCCACGCCCACCACCTGGCCGACGTGTTGGAACGCCCCCTTTTACTGCCCAAGGATATGGAAACCTTGGAAAAAATGAGCCAACCTCAGCTGTTCCTGTCTTTAAAAAGGGAATTAGCCCTTGTAAGTTTAACTTCTTATGAATATTTCATTTTTCATAATATCGGATTATTAGTGAGTGTTTTGCTATATCTAACTCTCTAACACTTTGTCGTAGGCTGTTCAAGAAGTCTTTGTCGCCGAGAAGTTCGTGGAGGACTCTCGGAAGAAGGCTAGAATGGAGCTGGAAATTCGGATGGAGACTGAGAAGTCCCTAGGCCAGTCCCTCGCAGAAAATGAGAAACTCACCTCTCAGCTGGCTGATCTGAAAAGAGAAAGAGACGGTGCCGAGGCTAGCCTGAGAACTATGAGGACTCAAGTGGAGGGGCAGCGCAAGCTTCTCCACCAAAAGGATGATGAGCTCTCCCAAGCCCAGAAGGAACGCTCGGACTTGGAGAAGGAGCTTGCGCAAATGAAGGAGGAAGCTCGCACCTTCAAGCGTTCTCTAAAGGCCGCGAAGCAGGCAAGTTATGAAGAAAGGGTAGCTGCAACAGAAGACCAGCTGACAGAGGCTTACGCGGCCTTGTGCCGAGAATACTGTCAGCAGGTCTGAGGGGAAGCCCTAAACGTAGCAGGGGTTCCTTCAGCCTCCGAGCTGAGGAAATCCGAGAACGTTTGGCTTCCTCTTGACATACAGGAGATAGAAGAGGCTCCTGCTGTTGCTCCTACCCCTGAGGCAGCTCCTCCTGCTCTTCCTTCTATAGTCCCAGAGCTCATTCCAGATCCTACAGAACCTTCAGGTTCCAATAAAGAGAAGGAAGGGAGTGGGGATGCCGAGAAGGGCCTAAGCCAACGTATGGAGCCTATCGTCCCTCCAATCACTACAACAGACAAAGGGAAAAAAGTCATGTCTGCCTTTGAATTGGAACTAAAAAGCACCGAGGCTAGCAGTACTTCTTAGCAAGACTCCCCTCTAAAAGCTTAGGGCCGAGCTTAGGGCTTCTTTTTCTCTGTACTTGAAATTTTCCATGTAATGATATATATCGACATAATTAATGAAAGACAATTTTATTTGATTTTCATCTGAGTTGTGTTTATTTCATCTTTTCATCTTTATGCTTACCATAAAAGTTCTCATTAGCACACAGCGAAAAGAAAGAATGAGATAAATAAGTCCACTTTCAGCAGTTTGAACAATTAAAACTTTAAACAGCAATACACATACTTGCCTTGTGAAGTAAAGCGTGGGGTAAAGCCTTGTGAGATAAATAAGTCCACTTTCAGCAGTTGAAACGCTAATTTTAGTAAAGTGTGGGGTCCGAGGACCTTACCTTATCAAATTTATGCCTGATACTTAAAGATATATAACTTAAGACTCAATTTGACCACGGTTCTGTTCGACAAAAAAAAAAAATCAAATATCAATCTTAACAAGGTATGTGGTCCGAGGACCTGACAAAACCAAGTTTCTATTTGACACTTTAGTATTATATATCAATTTCCACAAGGTATGTGGTCCGAGGACCACGCAATACCAAGTTTCTGTTTGATACTTCAAAACAGTAACTTAAGATGTTAATTTCCCCAAAGTAGAAGGTCCAAGGACCCGGCATAACTAAGGTTCTGTTTAACAAATAATAAGATATCAATTTTCACTAGGTATGTAGTCCAAGGACCGTGCATAACCAAATTTCTGTTTGATACTTAGTAATAGTAACTTAAGATGTTAATTTCCCCAAAAGTAGAAGGTCCGAGGACCCGGCATAACTAAGGTTCTGTTTAACAAATAATAAGATATCAATTTCCACTAAGTATGTAGTCCGAGGACCACGCAATACCAAGTTTCTGTTTGATATTACAAGAGTCGTAATTGATAAGTCCATATACATTTATAAGTTAAACCATAGATGACAAAAGTGTCTTTTATTAATAATAATACCTTCGAAGGTTGTTTACATTCCATGGACGTTGTACAACTTTTTCATCTAAATCAGCTAGTCGATATGACCCTATGCCTGCTACAGAAATAATCCAATATGGTCCTTCCCAGTTCGGTCCTAATTTTCCCCAAGCTGGGTTTCTTGCAGTACCCACGACTTTTCTCAGAACCAGATCCCCAGGCACTAGTGGCCTGAGCTTTACATGGGCATCATACCCTCGTTTAAGCTTCTGCTGATAATAAGTCATTTGAACTATAGCTGTTTCTCGCCGTTCCTCCACTAGATCTAGGCTTTTCTCCAGGAGGCCGTTGTTATTTTCTGGGCTAAAAGTACTCGTCCTTAGTGTGGGGAAACCAGACTCTAAAGGGATCACTGCCTCGGCCCCATAAGTCATAGAGAATGGTGTTTCTCCTGTGGATCTACGCGGCGTAGTTCGATACGTCCATAGGACATGCGATAGTTCTTCAACCTATCTGCCCTTCGCATCGTCCAGCCTTTTCTTGAGTCCATTAACTATAACCTTGTTAACGGCATCGGCTTTCCCGTTTCCCTGAGGATAAGCTGGAGTGGAGTATCTATTTGTGATACCCATGTCACTACAATATTTCCTAAAAGCTCTACTGTCAAATTGAACCCCATTGTCTGAAATGAGTGTATGTGGTACTCCAAATCTAGTGACGATGTTTTTCCAGGTGAACTTCTTGGAATCGACGTCCCTAATATTTGCCAAGGGCTCAACGTCTACCCATTTGGTGAAGTAGTCGATCCCCACAAGCAACCACCTTTTGTTTCCAACAGCCCTCGAAAATGGTCCTACTATGTCCAATCCCCATTGAGCGAAAGGCCACGGACTGGAGAGAGGGTTAAGGGTTCCTCCAAGCTGATGGATGTTAGGAGCGAACCTCTGGCACTGATCACACTTTCTTGCATAATCCTGAGCTTCCCTCTGCATATTGGGCCACCAATATCCTTGAGTCAGGGCCCTATGGGCTAGGGACCTTCCTCCAGTGTGGCTTCCACAAATCCCCTCATGCAGTTCTTCCAAAAGTGCCTCCGTTGACTCGGGGTGCACGCATAATAGATATGGTCCGGAGAACGATCGTTTGTACAGCTTCTGATCCTCAGACAACCAGAAACGCGTTGCCTTTCAACGAATCTTATCTGCTTCAGACTTGTCGTCAGGTATAATGTCATTTTTCAGAAAAGATACCATAGGGTCAATCCAACTAGGTCCAGGTCTTATTAAGTGGATCCGAGCTGCAGAAACAGTAGTAAGAGCTGACTCTAGCAAATCTTCAACAAGGATAGTCCTAGGCAAACTCTGAACCGAGGATGTCGCTAAGGTAGCCAAGGAGTCTGCATGTGTATTTCCACTTCTAGAAACGTGAGATAGGATAAAGGAATCGAAGCTAGATTGTAAACGTTTGACCTGGGCCAAGTATTCTTGCATTCTTGGGTCCCTAGCCTTCATGGTCCCAGTTACCTGACCAACCACTAATTGAGAATCCGAGCGCATATGAACTCCCTTTTCGCCCATCTTATACACCATGTTCATGCCGACCAGGACTGCTTCGTACTCGGCCTCATTATTGGTAGCCGAGAACGCCAACCTTAGAGATTTTTCAAAGATAATTCCCTCGGGGGATAACAGGACAAGTCCGATACCAGACCCTTTCTGGTTAACGGCCCCATCAACATACACCTCCCAAGTCGGGGTTCCTATGCCCATGATCACGCCCACTGATTTTTCATCCATGTGTGATTCCTTTAAAGCTTCTTCCAACAATGGTTCTGCGAACTCCGCCATCAAATCTGCAAGAACCTGGCCCTTTATTGAGGTGCACGGCATGTATTTGATGTCAAAGGCTCCTAAAATAGTTCCCCATTTAGCCACCCTTCCAGAGTATTTAGTGCTACGCAAAACTGACTTGAGAGGCAATTGGGTCAGAACTACAACGGTGTGGGACTGGAAATAATGAGGAAGCCTCCGCGTGGCATGAACTATGGCTAAGAGTGCTTTCTCCAAAAGTAAGTAACGCACCTCGGCGTCATTCAGAGTTTTACTGACATAGTAGACCGGTCTTTGCACCCCACCGTCGTCCCTTATAAGGACCAGGCTGACCGCATGGACGACCACTGCCAGATACGTAAACAGGACCTCATCCACTTCAGGCCGAGACATAATGGGTGGCCGAGAAAGATATTCCTTGAGTTGTTGGAAGGCTACAACGCACTCCTCGGACCATTGGAACCCCTTCCACTTATTCAAAAGTTGGAAGAAAGGCTTGCATCAGTCAGCTGACCGAGAGATGAACCTGCTAAGAGCGGCGATCATTCCGGTCAATTTTTGAACTTCTTTCAGATTTCGATGTGGCTGTAAGGTTTGAATAGCTCTGACTTGCACTGGATTCACCTCTATCCCTCTATGAGTAACCATATAACCCAAGAACTTCCCAGAACTCACACCAAATGAACACTTCGAGGCATTAAGGCGCAACTTGTACTTTCTAAGTACCTAAAAAGTGTCGTCCAAATCTTTCACGTGTGCAGATATCGTCCTACTCTTCACTACCATGTCATCCACGTATATCTCAATGGTCTTTCCAAGCTGCAACTCAAACATTCTAGTCATCATCCTCTGGTAAGTAGCTCCAGCATTCTTCAATCCGAACGGCATCACTTTATAGTGATAATTCCCTGTCGGAGTAATAAAGGCAGTTTTCTCCTGATCTTCTGCTGCCAGTGGAATTTGGTGATAACCCTGGAAGGCGTCCAAAAAACTCATCCAAGGATGTTCGACGGTGGCGTCCACTAGTTGGTCGATGCGCGGCATTGGGAACAAGTCCTTTGGGCAGGCTTTGTTTAAATCGGTGAAGTCCACACATACCCGCCATTTTCCATTTTTCTTTTTGACCACAACCGTGTGCGCCAGCCACTCCGGATAGAAAACTTCCTTGATAGCCCCAGCCCTCTTGAGCTTGAGCACCTCTTCCTTAACAGCTTCGGAGTGCTCCTTGGAAGAACGCCGAGGGGGCTGCCTTCTAGGAGGAATAGCGGGATTGACGTTCAAATAATGACAAATAAAGCTTGGGTCCACCCCCGCAGCCTTATAGGGGTCCCAGGCAAAAACATCGACATTGTTCTTTAGAAACTCCACCAATTCCATCTTCTCTTGGTGTGGCAAACATACCCCAACCTGAAAGAACCTTTCGGGATCATCTGATATCAGAAACTTCTCCAGGTCTTCGCATATGGCTTCCTCTGCTGCCACCACATCGGGCGCATCCAGAGTCATTAATTTCTATGAGTCTTTCACAGCCGAGAGCGAGGATTATGCTTCGGTCTGATGCAGCACTGCGGTCGATATGCATTGCCTGGCCACCAGTTGGTTGCCGAGAATCTCTTCAATGTACTCCCCTGAAGGGAACTTAACCTTGACATGCAAGGTGGAGGAAACAGCCCCTAAAGCGTGCAGCCAGGGCCGGGCAAGGATGGCTGTGTATGGGGAATATGCATCGACCACAATAAAATCCACCTCGACCGTCTCCGAGCCAGATTGCACAAGCAACCGAATCTGTCCCTTCGGTATAACGGCCTTCCCCTCAAAACTTATCAACGATGAGTCATAAGGGGTGAGGTCCTCCAACTTCAACTTCAACCCTTTAAATAAGTCAGGATACATGATATCCGCGCCGCTGCCTTGATCAATCATTACCCTTCTCACATCATAATTCCCTATCCTAAGAGTAACTACTAGGGCGTCGTCATGAGGTTGGATGGTCCCAACCTTATCTTCCTCTGAAAATCCCAAGACGGGCACATTCAGCTTCAATCTCTTCGGCTTGGAGCCCCCCTCCTCGGCTTGGGAGTGCGAAACTACCATCACCCTAGTGGGACATGAGCCAATTCTGCCAGGCGCAGCGAAGATAACATTTATCATTCCCAAAGGAGGGCGAGATGAGTTATTCCTCTGATTATTCAAGCCAGACTGACTGCCCTGCCCGCTAGGTTGGTACAGGTGTTGCTTTAACTTTCATTTGCTGACCAGCTGCTCCAAGTGGTTCCAGAGGGTCCGACAATTCTCAGTAGTATGACCCACGTCTTGATGGTACTGAAAAAAGAGATTCTGATTCCTCTTGGCAGGATCCCCCGCCATCTTACTGGGCCATCTGAAGTAGGGTTCCTTACGGACTTTCTCCAGTAGCTGGTGCACTGGTTCTCGGAATACAGTATGAACAGTCTGAGTTGCCGCCGAGCCAAACTGCCCGGAGTAATCTCTTCTCGGCCTGTTATTGTGATATCTGTCCGACCTGAAATCCCTACTCTCTTGCGGGATAACCTTCGCCTTACCCTTCCCCTGCTGTTGGTCTTCTTCAACCCTCTTGTATTAGTCGATACGATCCATGAGGCGACGTACACTTTGTACGGGTTTTTTGGTCAAGGACTTCCTCAAGTCATGATCAGTGGGAAGGCCCACTTTAAAAGTATTGATCGCCACCTCATCAAAATTACCATCTATCTCGTTAAACATCTCCCAATACCTGTCGGAGTATGCTTTCAACGTCTCGCCCTCTTTCATAGCCATAGACAACAGTGAGTCCAATGGTCGAAGAACTCTGCTGCACGTAATGAACCGTGACACGAATGCTCTGGTCAGTTCCCCGAACGAACCCACAGACCCTGATTTAAGACTGTTGAACCACCTCTAGCAACATGTCCCAAGCTAGAAGGGAAAACTTTGCACATCATGGTCTCATTGTGAGAATGAACAGCCATTCTCTGGTTAAAGTGGCTCACATGTTCCACCGGGTCGGTCCAACCGTTATAAATGGTGAAGGTGGGCTGGGTGAACCTCCTGGGGAGCCTCCCATTCTCAATCCTACATGAGAATGGCGATTTGGAAAGTTGGTGCAACGCCCGGCTCATGGCATCGTTCCTTAA